>NC_046336.1:22352500-23552500 GCF_000738735.6 Corvus cornix cornix | reverse complement strand
GAATTCCTCTCTGACAAGTATTCAGGAATATAATATGCAGAGTACAGTCTTGATAAAAAAACCTTCTAATATCAGTTTTGTGTTGCTGTAACATCAAAACAATCCTGTCCTTTTCCCACAACTAAACACTTGAAAATGAGGGGAAAATCAAATTGAATAACAAATTATTCTGACCAAACACATTCACCAATGGACACATTTATAGCCATCACCCTCATAAGTATAAAAAATAGAACACAACCCTCTACAAAATTCCAGTCAGTGAAAAAAACAACTCAGTCTCACTGATTTTTACTTCCCTGAAAAAGCCTTCGTCCACACCAGTATCTTTTTTGTCAGAGATAGTACAAACTATTTAGTGTATGAGGTAAGATATAGGCCAGGATGAAGAAGCACACAGCTTATTGAAGTGTAGTTTGACCAACAGAGTAACTGTCTGCAACACAATAGACTGATGGGCTGCTATTCCACAGCATCTCACCCAATCACATATAATGGAAGCATCATATATTAACAGGTATCATTTAACTCCTCATGTTCTTTCTTTATTCTTACATCAGGATCTAGAGACCACCACTAGTTTGTAGCAACCCTCATACATTCAGAACAAAGCAAATGTCTTCAATACCTTATCATTGAACTGAGCTAGACTAGCAGGAAGTCAGCAAGAAATATTCAGCACAATAAGGCTGTACAGATTTCTTGAATATCTGTACCAGAACAAGTGAAATTGGAAAGAAAACATCTATTTCAACATTGTGAACACAGAACAACATGAGCAGAATATCTGGCAGATAGTACATGGTATCCCTATGTAATTGAGTCACTCACTGGGAAAAAAAAAAAAAAAAAAAAAACGAAGAATATAGGAATTTGAATCATTCTCTGTTGCGCAGCATCTCTTATCTGTGGGCGTTGCACTGCAATTTCAGCAGCTGCCCCCCAAGGATCAACAAAGTCTAGCAGCTTTCAGGAGGAGCTACAACACAGGGCAAGCAGGAAACAGATTTTTACTTTAAATACCCTGTTCCCTGAGGCACTCCTGAGAGGACAACAACTACATTTATGATATTGTAGCCCTCACTGCTCTCACCAGTTACATCCTATTCCCAGTGGAAATTTAATCACTGACTTTATGAAGCACAGGATAAGCCACAGAGCATCTCATATCTATGTCATCTAAGAAGCAGCCCTGTAGACAAGTTTTCAAACAAAATGCTTTATGTTCTTGTCAGCAAGAGCCTTATCATTCCAGTAACACCTTACTTCATACATTCCTCCAACAGTGAGACTTCAGGTACTGGTGTAGTATAAACAGCTTCATTCACCCTCAATAAAGGCTCAATATAATCAAATCAGAGTGGTTGAGGTTGGAGAGAAAGCTTCGAGTGTTGTGTAGTCCAAGCATGCAACGACCTCAGCCAAGAACAGTTTCACAAAGACAGTAGCCAGCTTCCTCACCAACTGGTGCTGCATCCCATCAAGTCTCACATATTTATGTAAATCCAGTTAATTTAAGAGTTCCATAGTATGCTCCTCTTCCATTCTAGGGAAAGCCTGCCTTCCTCCAGACTTTCCTATTGGTTTGAAGTATCTGTGTCCTGAACATTAGCCCTACCAGTAAAGACTGAAGCAAAGAAGGCATAGAGTACCGCTTCTTTTGCACACCCTTTGGTGCAACAGACATGCTGTGATCCAAGCCCTTACTCTTGAAATATTTTCTTCACAAGGACAGCTCAACCTATGAAAAGCAGTCAAGCCATTCAGTAAGGCCTGGAGGAATTTGTGTAGGACAGTACAAGCTGTATCTATACTTTTAAGTGAAGCTCACTACAGAGTACTTTTCCGCTACATCACTTTCCACTGCAGTATCTTTCCACACTCACTGCTCAGGTCTTTTCAGCTGCTTTGTCCTGACTTCTCAGTGGAGGATCTGCTGTCCATATCCTTGACCTGGCCTCCCAGTGATTCCCCTAGACTGCAGGATATTGTCAGTGAGTAATGACTATAGCTGTGCAAAAAGAAAACAGTAGGGAGAATAAACATGCTTAAATTGCCAGCCAGTCCTCCACCAGGCAAAAAAGGCCTGTACTTGAAATGGAGCAGCTTCTCTGATCCTGCTCCCTGCCAAAAAGCTCTTTGACATAAGGGCCCCCAAAATTTCCATTGCTCTGGATCTTCCGAGCCACTTACCTCCCATGTTTTGGCCATGTGGATTTTTTCTTTTATGACTCCAGAGCTAGTGATCTGTGCCTAACAGGTTGCCTAAGATACTATAATCCCTTCTGTTTGGGCTCCTGATCTTTATGTGTCTATGACAAAAATATACAGATACACATATATATTCTAAACATCAGAATCCCATTTCCTGCATCCCAGCTGATCAGTTTGCTCATCCAGAGCACTTGGGATGGCATCTAAATATAGCAATTTTGCATAGAGTAGTGCACTATGGCAGTTTTTACACTGTCTCCTATCTTAATGCAATCTCTTATCTTTTTCTGTCATAATCTGTGGGCTGAATGTACTCTACAGGAAAGAAATTTTTTACTATTTATCTACGTAGAACCTTTAGTGAGTTCACGTTCCTAAAGTTGGGATTCCTTAAAGCACCTTTTCCAGAAATAATGCATGTTATGTTTCTCACAAAACAGGATGTCAAAAGACAGAGGAAAAGTCTTTGGTCACAAAACATTTCTTTTTTTTTTTTTTCAAATTATGCCAGAATTCTCTACCTCTTCTTCATGTGAAGTCTTCTGATGTCCTGACACTTCAGCCTCCAATAAGCCTTTGCTTTTGATGTTTATCTTCCCACAAGGTTCTTCATAGATAAGCTCAGAATATGGACGACTATCCATTTTAGCCCCTTTTATTACCAGAATTAGTCTTAACAAGGCCTCCCCATGGCAAATAATTCTACTTAATTACAGTATCACAGATATAGAGAGGGAGAGCTGCACATTACAACAGTCACAGAACCAACCAGTACTTTTGATGGTTCATCTTTGCGTATATAATCACATTGCTTTATTACAACACAGTTTTAAATCACAGTTTTCAAACTAAGTCCTTATTTTCACTCCAAGTAATGACCACTAAACCTATAAAGCATTTTACAGAACACAGTCCCCTTTCCTCAAAATTGTAAACTAATTTCCCATTTGAAATTTCACATGTGAAGAATTTTACTAGTTTAAAAAGGGTGTCACACATGAGTTTACTCATAATCTGAGCTCCCACAAGGCAGTCTCAATAAATTGCTTTCCCTTTTGGCTTTGAAATTTGCCTAATTTTATAAATTTCACAAATCAGACTGTTGCACTGAATTGATCCTTTTCACTTCTATTATTTTATGTGGCATCATCCCATACTTTTCTTCTGCCCTTTCCTGTCACCTCATCCTAAATCAAGCCAGAAATACATTTTCCTTACACAAAATAGGTTCTATTCTACCTCTGCATTTAAAATTATTTCTAAGGAAAGGTGAAGCAAATCACGAATAAAGCACATATGGATGGTGCAGTGCAGCTAAGTCATGTCTTGCATGCTGCTAGTTTTCTATAAGGCATCAGACATTAAAGTTGAACTTTTGCCTGGATTCTGTCATTTGAGATAATCTATTTCTGCTAGGAAAAACGTTGGCAGTGGCAGGTGAGGGTCTTTATGGTCTAACTGAAATAACAATCAAGCAAGGCTTTACAGAAAAGCCAAGTATTGACCACAAGAAAAAGGAGAGAAATAGCACCTTGTAAGGGCTGACAGGAAGCCCAGCTTCCCTTACCACTTAGTTCTGTGTATGAAAAGGTCAGAACCGCACTGCAGAATTGTTCCAAGCCTTTCAGAAAAAAAAAAAATAAATGAAATAAACGAGTCCAGTTTTCCTCCCTTCAAGCATTTCAGCTCATTGTTGCTGGTAGATGAAAAATTTACTTGCATTTCTACTAAGAGACTCTGTTATACCTAAATGGTTGCTGACAGGGCCACCCATTATGGGACTGCCTTCTGTGGCTGACAACAAAAGAGCACACAAACAAAGCAACTGGACCAAATCCTAATGTAACTTCTTTCCAAATAGATTCTTTGTTCTGGCTCATTTAAGCATCACCCAGGACTGTAACATGGCATGAGGCCCTTAATTTTCCTTTGTGGTGGGGAGTGTCTTACTTATTTTAAGTGACTCTCAGGCTAGGTGAAGTTTGTCTGGCTAAAAAACTGCATCTTGTTATTCCCTCATAACTATTAACAAAATCCCATCTGTTAAGTAGGGATTATTCTCTGCAGAAAAACAATTTCCTCTTTTCCCTCCAAGTTATGTTAACCATCCAGCTCAAGTATAGTCAATTAAAACAAGTCTACTCATATAAATGGGGTCGATACTGCTCAACAGTGTGCAGTCTCTGTAAGCACAGGAACCATACACTTGTCTGTAAGAGTTATGGAAAAGAGTGAAGAATTAACACAAAACTGTCTTGTAAAACTGAGAAAAAAATCCTTTAATTCAGTTCTTCACTCTTTTTGGTTTTGGCTTGCTTGAGGCAAGGGTTGTACTTTAAATGCAGTCCATCTCCCTTCAGATTTTTTCTATATCAAATTAGGTCTTGTTTAAATGTGTCTCAATCTACTAAGAAACAAATTAGATATGTATACATAAATTAGTTACATCTATTATACATATTTGGCTCTTTGTGTGGCAAAATTGCAGCTATTCCATTTGATGCATGATTTCTTTGTTTCACAATCCAGAAGCAGATTCAGAATACACATTTCAATGCAAGTCCATTAGCCATCATTCCCTCACAGAGGGGGAGTATGTTTACCAAAGCCTTTATAGTCCTCATCACGTTTCTCCAGGTTTTTCATGACCATTATTTTAAAAGTTACCTACTAGAAAAGTCAGCCTTTATAGTTCACTGTTCCAAATCTTTCAGAGCTAACCACTTCTCTGACAGACCTGGTTACTAATTCCACTGGGGACAAATACCTGTGCAAAAGAGAGTGTTTCAGAATTGGGCTGCCTGTCTTTGGAGAAGCCAACCATCAGGTTCCAACAAAGGTGTGGAAAGGAATCATTATCATCAGGAAGAACCTAAATTTACCATAACACACATACTAGTTTTCTTAGCCGATTTCTTTCTATGTCACAAGCTTTCACATACACTGTTTTGGTTTTTTAAAAGGTAAGGTAGCACATAGCAAATTGAGGAAAAAATTGTCCT
The DNA here is from genome assembly GCF_000738735.6 of Corvus cornix cornix. Taxonomy (NCBI): domain Eukaryota; kingdom Metazoa; phylum Chordata; class Aves; order Passeriformes; family Corvidae; genus Corvus; species Corvus cornix. Next base: position 23,547,284 of record NC_046336.1, on the reverse strand, counting down.
GTTAGTACTGTTAAGTGAAGGACCTTTTGTGGAGAGAAAGGCATTTAACTTAAGGTTGGGCTGCTGTCTCTAGTCATGCTCTTTTATGTTGTAAAGAAAGAATGAAATAAAGCCTAATGACTTTTACGTCTTTGAAAGACCTCTAATTTAAAAAAACCCCAAACTCATGTATTTTAGACACAATCAAATTTGTTTTCAGGTTTTGTTTTCATATTTGAATTAAATTCAAATAATTTCAAGAAACGTGTCCTGAAATTACATTCTCTTAAAAGTACATTTAGATGTCTTTATCTATATGAAGACACTGTAACTTTTCAACTACTTGAAATTCACAGAACTTCACTAATTGAATCAGAGTGCTGAAACTGGTGGAGTAAGATCAAAATTTCAAAATCAATTTCTACTTCTCATCTGTTAAATTTCACACATGAAGCAGGTTTTCCACTTTGGGCATTGGGAATATAATTCAAGTAATTTACATAATTCATATGCAACAAGGGATGGTCTTGTAAAAACACATGCAGTAAAGGAATGAAGTTTAAGGTCAGAGATATTAGATTTTTACATTTGGATCTTTCAAACAGTGGTGGCTTATATTTTTCCTAGGCACAGCAAACCAGAAAGAAGTATACACACTGTAATTACTACCCCGCCCAGAGATTCTCTACTACTTTACACAGTACTGCTCAAGGTACTCGAATGCACAGCACAACGGGCACAACACATACTTAGATCAGTTTTATAAAGCTTCTTTTCAAAAATTTTCCCTGCAGAATTCCTTATTGTGGCAGCTTTTTTCTGGCTAATCTGAGGTGTGTGGGTCAGAACACAACCTGCAAGCGCATGCTCCAGTGCCATCCTCTGCCTGGGGGATTCAGCCACAGCTAAAGGACAAGACTCTACGCCCATCATACGGCAGCGCCTTTCAGCATGTAGAGAAAGAAGTGCTGTTAAAAAGCCTTTTTTGGTTTTGTCAACCTTCCAGAAAAGGACTTGTCAATATAAATATTACGTACCTTGCTGAGTAAAATGTTTCCTTCAAAACCCTTCCCATGCCAGCTTGCTTCGAAACCATCTCTGATCACACTACCCAAATATCAATACAATTTTTGCTTCATCCAGTATCTTTTTTTGACCTACTTAGAACTAAAATAACCAACTAGAAGTTTCTTCTTTACTCATTTTAATGTTTATGCTGTACACTGCCCAAAACTGAGTAAGCAAACATCAATTCATCTTTTCCCTGCTGTTTGTAGAGAATGAAAATTACATTAATTTCCACTGGAATGTCTCAATCACGGGCTCCTTAGGAACCCTTCCTCTTTTCAACCAATTTTGCAGAAGTGTGTATGCCCTTATAAAGTTAGTTAAAAATAAATATTTGACTATTGAAAGTAGTGCCCATTTTGCAGGCTTCCTGCATGCACTGACACGGAGTGTTTGAAACTGTATCCCAGGGCTGCATTAATTATGCATTGCAACAGCTGCCATAGATCCAGCAGTGCCAGCTCTTTAGGATAGGCTTTGCTATTTGAGTCATGAATACAGGAGTGACACACTGACAGCACTGTGCCTCCCATCCAAGCTGAGTACAGTCATTAGTTGTGATTCCAGTGCTGCTGCAGAATGCTCTTAAATCTGGATTTAGTCATGTTAGCACTTCCTCAATGTCAAGAACTTTGCATTATGTTTCATATTAAATTTTATCAGAAAATTGTAATGTAATACACCTGGGAATTTTCAGGGATGCTACTCAGAAAAACAATATCAGAGATGACAAAATTCCTGTCCTTGGAGCAGCTTGGATACTGTGAAATGTAGCAGTAGTAGCTGTAAGAAGAGCTTGGCGATAAAGCTTCTTGTGCAAAACACAAAGATGAAAGAAAGGACAAGAAAAAACCCAGCAGACTAATAGAACTGTGTAATGGAATCTTATGTAAAGTATTTCTGGTTTTAACAAAAAGAGATAAAAATATTTTGAATAAGATGGAGGGAGCAGGAGATGAATGTTAAGTACGTTGTCCTGCAAGCAAAGCAGCTATTTTTAATGAATTGAGTGTAAAATGCTTGAGGTGAAATATATCTTGGAGACCATCAACTCTATTTATTATATTTGTCTTTCCTTATGCTTTAATCCTTCTGCAAGGTGCTGTGATCTACAGTGACAACAATCTAGTTAGAGGCCCTTGTAAATACCAGCTAGAAGGCTTTTGAATATAAAGGTCTAAAAATAAATTTCCAGAGTTCCAGAGCACTCTCTTTTTGGAATTCACATTAAATTCTATTATCATACACATAGAAAAGGAGAGGTTTAGGAGGAGAAAGAGAAAAACATCAAGAATAAGCCTGTAAAAACACAAAAGAAAGCTCATTTGTCTGCTGTCTAATTCCCTTTAATCCACACAATATTCTATCCTCAGCTGCTGTCCCTTTCAGTGCTTTCCTTATTCAGGAACCCTTTTCCAGAGTAGGGCACTCACCCCTAGCTGTGATAGCATCACACCCACAGTAATTCCTTCAAGAGAGATGGGGGAGTGGTTAATTCTCTATTTTTCATTTCAATTTCGATTTTTAGAATAGCTATTCATGAGCAAGTTGGAAGCATTTTCCTTCAGGAAATGTAAGCATTTAAAAGAAAGGCTTGCTGACTCTTAACTTGTCTGATAACAAGGTATCAGACAAAAAAGGAAGGTAAATTACAAGTTACTCTAAAATAGCATGTATTTACCTAAAACTTGTGTGCACACAGTTGATCTGTACCTCTCTTTCTGTGAAGTTAAGCAGTCTGTTCTTCCACCAGCACCTGTCTCATGGAGTCATCTGCTCCCCAGACTCTCAGCTCTATCATAATGTCTTGACCCAAGACATACGTGCTTTGGCAAGTCCCAGCTTCACAAACAGCTGGGAATAGTGACCTCCTCATTATTATGTACTAATTTAGTTTATAACCTCTATTTTTATGAGCAAGAATATCTAAGATCCAGGAGCTGGACAGAATTTTCTTTCAGACTAAAAAATATTTAGGCCCTAATCCAAAAAAAGCACTTAAGGATATATGTAACTTCAATTACATCGACTTCAATGGCATTACATGTAACTGCTGTGCTGGATTTGAATATCCATGGACTAAATTTATATATAGCCAACACTGTTGAACTGATCTAATTACTGTGTGTTAATTACTACAATAAACATTTCAGCATTTAAATATTCGGGATAGGACTTGCCAGTACAATAGTTGTTGCTGAACTGCTCAAGAGAAACAATAAGCCTGCAATAGCTTTTCTCATAGCAGATGAGCAGAAATGAGTTGACAACTGTTTACCATGCATTTGGAGTCTGAAATACACAGAGCTCTCTACACAGATCTTCTCCTGAGATGCTTCAAAAGAAAGTGAGACCAATTTGGAAAAAAACCTGCTTCCCTATACAGAGCATTACCTCCCATCCCCCCCCAATAGTTTAGAAACAGTCTCTTTTGGTAATTTTAAATTTAATAGTTCTCAAAGAGCTAACAATTTACATTTCTAGAAAACATTACAAGGAAAAATTTAGAAACCAAAGGGTGCACCTAGCAAAAAAGCATCTTGTAAATATTTATAATTTTTGCTTTCCAAAAGAGTATTTTTGGTGAAAAAAGGCAGGTTAATTAAAACTATGAATCAATTCATACAGACAAAGGAATGGAAGAGAGAACAAAAAAACCAGTCTTGTTCTTTGGATTTATTAGCTGCCTGGATATTTACAGCAGATATAATTTTACACAGGACCACACAACAAGCAAATTCGTCCCTAAAATCTTTAGCTGAACCACTCCATACCTGGAGGCACTTTTGTGTGAAAATGCAGTGCTATTACCAGCCTCCAGTTTCAGATGACCCAAAAGTACAGCAACTGAAAACCCACAGATTTTTCTCAAAATGCAGTATTATTAATTATTAATGCATACTCTGGGAATTGCTTCCATTCATATTATTTGATTGTTTTTCATGCTTCACTCACTATCCCTCCCAGGCTTATGTTCAGAAATAAGCTTATATTCTGCTCATTAATTTAAATTCTGAATGAAATTTCAGAAAAGATAATAGAATACTTTTTTCTTCTCCCTAGAATGAGATAAACTAGTTTAAAAAACCCCACCCAGAAAAGGTGGGTGTAGAGAAATCTGTTTAACGACTGTAATTCTGTAATACAGTGTAGTGTTCACCAGTGACTAGACTGTATTTTGGTTCAGGAAAATACAGGATATAAAGCATGTTAAATGTTGAATTAGTTGAAGACATCAACAATACTTTTTACATTTGTTGCTGATATATTATTGTTGTAATAGCAGAAATCTTAAAATGCTTCCAACCATAAATAGTTGGAAATACTGCAGGCACTGCTTTTGCGGCCGGTTAGCACAGATATGCTCACACTGACTTCATACAGGTCAGTCCAAGAACCAGCTTCCCAAGATTCTCGACATGATGACACCACTGTGGATATATCAAGTGATTTAAGTTTCCACATCTACTCTCAGCAAGGACACTTGCACTACAAAAACTGATGTCCTGCACGTACAAACTTTCACTTTTGAAAGCTGCTCAGATACTAGAACTACCTTAAAGCCCCCTGGGCTTTTAGTACCTCATTGAACTTTTTTCACCATTTCTAAAGGAGAAGCTGAGAATAAAGAAGTAAACAATAACTTCATCCTAACCTAAAGCAATACCTGAGATTCTCAGTTTTAGATATTACTGAAATATATCCCACAGATCACATTGTATTTGACATGAAATCCTGCTTTATCTATTACACTACTCACAATAATGGACACTTTTCCTTTCTGAAATGTGCAAACACTGCCATGTCCCTGTTACCATATTTGGCTCATTTTAACCACACAGATTTCTTGATGGCACCATGGTAATTCCTTAAAACAGACCTAAAATCCTCAGGGGCACTCATTTAGCCACAATTATCCAGTTACTGAACTTCCACTTTAGATGTCTGTCTCTTACACAATTAAAAGGGATAAGGAAATCTATATACAAGGACAAAGCCCCACACCCTGTGTTCCCTTCTGTGACATGGGGAGAGACCGAGACTGAGACCCTGGATTAGGGGTTTTATAACTGCAGTTTTTTATGGATGAAACCGTTGGAAAGTTATGCTATACAAAAGGAGCATCATATTTTTTTGCTTTGCATTGCAAAGGATATTACCTCACTTGAACAGTATAGATTTCCTTTATTTTTCATTATTTATGATTTTAACAATGTCACAATGAATGAATACAGCACAAATAGGTAAATACTGAAATGCTGAAATCAAATGTTAGAAGGAATGGCCACCTAATACAATGAGAATTCTCACATTACATTATAGCTCCTTCAAGAAAAATATTTTTAGGATGTGAACTCTGGTGACCAAAGAGGGGGGTCCAATCCCCTTAGTGAGCCAAAGCCTCTAAAATTAGTTAAGCCTTTACACTACTGGTAAGATTTTCCTTCCCTAGAAACATCATCTACTGGCTACTAGAAAGCAAGGACTTTGCAGTGACAACCAGCAGCCTGGTGTAACAGCTGTCATTTGAGTATCACTCAAAGCCATCAGGGATGTAGCATTAAATTCACAAAGATACAAATCCTCAAGTAGTTACAAGTAATGAAACAAGCAATTATCTAGCGCCATCAGCTCAGCCAACTTAGTTATCCACCGTGGCTCATACTATGTATTTTGTGATATAAATTGCTGCGTACTAAACCACATCAAAAGAAGAAAAGAGAAAATGCTATATATATTCTGAAAACCTGAACCTGATTTTACTTCTCATGAGTCTATATAAAGTATTTACTTACAACATGACACTAACAAGTGATTAATTGTTGTTTGCATTAACTTTCCTCAGATTTTCAGAGACAACTAATATAACATCCCTTTATAAGAAAATAACTGATCCACAACTTTTCCTGCCTGACCTATGGGTTTGACATGAGGACTTCTTTCCTGTGGAGCAAATATCCTTCCACTGACTCGCCTGCACAGCTCCACTCAGCCCTGATCTCCAGAAGCAGATCATAGACAAACCAACGCAATGCAGGAGCTAACACCTCAAATGCCTGAAAACACACATAGTTAATTCACTGTTAGCATTCTCTGCTGATAACACAGTGCTTGCTACAGGTCATAATATATACACTCTATCTAGCTTTACATAATAAGGTCATAAAAGGCCAGCAGCAGTGAAAACAGGGTAAAGCTGGGATATGAAAAGGGAAGAACAAGTTTATTTAAACTTGGAAGACACAACAGTACAAGCCCTTCTTCCAGCTGTAAAGAAATCATCTCAATCAATTTCAATATGAAAATAGAGGTAAAACATTTAATTTCCAGTTAAGAGCTTTCTAGACCATCAGTGACACACACACATCTTTCTATAATGTATCTTGTAGAGATTAACCTGAACCATGATCAGAACAGTCTTGATCTCAGTAAATGCATTCTTAAAGTACTTATAATGTACTGCTTCATTACTGGTATTTTTACAAGGTTGTCAAAGAGAAATATCATTTTTCATCCTGCTTTATTTCACTTTATTTCGAGATGTAGTAATTAACAAGAGTCTTTAGATGCTGGCAAAACTATCCCTTTTGAAGTTTCTACATAGCTGTCACCCTGGAGATAAAGGCAGATTATTCAATCTTGACATTAAAATAGTGAATTCAAGATAAAAGACTGGATTAGCAACTTCATAAATTCATGCCTAGAAAAAAAAATGAGATCACCATGAGGTAATTTTACTTCTAGTTTTGAGGGTTTATGGAGTTTCTTAAGGATGAAAAGAGGAAGAACATCATGTCTTGAAAGGGTATGAAATGAGCTATATATCCTTTTAATCATTCCAGTAAAAATATTAAAGTTATCTTTTATTTATAAAATCATACGAGAGTACTAGGGTAACCATCTGGCAGGCAAATTATTCCTATCTAAATGATGAGTACTTTTATGTGTTGCAACTACACATCTTCTTAGGTATTTTTCATTTTCCTTCCTCTGTGTAGAAATAACAGGAAATGTGGAACTGAGCACATCACGAGACTGATTGTGCCAAACCTTTGCACCTAAGACCCTGCAAAAAGAAACAGCCTGAACACCAAAAAAGGCTGCATCCTATAACTCTTAGGAGGTGTGTATAGTGGAGTTCATCTCCAACCAAATGCATCACATCTTTCTCATGGAAATGGAAACTCTATGGCTGAGAAACTGAGCCCTAAACTGGGAGAGAAAATTCATTGTTAACTGCCTCCTTCATATCTTTCCAGTATTTTCGTGCTTTCTAAAGGAACAGCATAGAACCAAATTCATTTGCCCCTGGAATACTACTGATCCATTTTGTGGTAAATAGGAAAATACATCAGGAAAATGACCCATAGTGATTGAATTCAGAGACAAAATTTAAGCCTTATTAAGAAACATTTCATGGGCCTGCTAGTTAGAGGTCTCCCAAAAAAATCAGAGTTACAAACCTCGTGTTGTAGCAAACTCACAAGGCTTAGTGTGGTTCAAAATCTTACCAGTGAAGAGTCTCACTATCAGTAAATCAAAACAGCAGAATGAAGCCAGCATGGCTCACCAGAAGAGTAAGGAAGCCTCTTTGGGGCAAGACATCATTCAGAAAGCGAGGGCTATCATCAATTTAAAAAACCCTTACAGGATTAAAAGATTTTAAGGATTAAAAGAATTTAAACTAACCCCCCCCAGGTATACCAAAAACAAATTCAAAGAAAGATTATCAGAAGGATTCCAAACTGCTCATAAATTATTCTTCACATACAAAAGGAACATGAATACTATAAGATAAACTGTAGGAACACAAATAATAACAAATGATCTGAAGGTCAGGTGCTGACCCCAAAGTAAATGAAGCTTTCAAAGGTGCAGCAAAAAAATCAGTCATTGGAGTCAGTGCCAATCATGGAAAAGGTGAGAGAGATTCCCATGCTATGGGCCTTAATTTTGCAGGAGTATTAAGGGTCTCATTATAATTAAAATGCTTCTAAAGAAAATAAGGAACAACCAGACAAAGTGTCAAATTCCCAGGACTAGGTTATACTCAGCCAAGGATTCAAAAGCAACTCAGAGTGGAACTTTAATCATTAACAATTACAACTAACAGTTTTGCTTAAAATTGTTATAATTCTTGAAGACAAGTCAGTAGCAAATGTGACTCCTAGACAAAGAGGAACCAGGGAGATCCAGCTCAGGGGAAAACGATGCAACTTCAGAGAGAAAAAAAACACTGAAGTACCAATAAAAAATGAATATCCAAACATCTGAACAAGATGAAAAATCATAAAGTACCTATGACATATGACATCCACTTGCCATGTTCTTACTCATCCCAGAGCATGCACTTCTGGTCACTGTCAGAGATGGGACAGACTGGCTGCATAAGCATACCACTAGTCAAAAAAGAGGTTCTAAATTCATGTTAATGCAGCTAATTAAAATTAAATCCCCTTATCCATGAATTTTACAAAATAAGTCTAACACAGACACCAGACCACATAGACTAACAGCAATCCTGACTAGATTGAGTGAACAACACTCAATAATAAGCTATGCATATGCTTAATAAGCTCCTCAACCCTATGCAATATTTACGCTGAAGGAGTGAGACTTGGAGTAAAAGTGATCATCTCAATGTTTGTTTGTACAAAACACGCAGCTTCAGCACCTGATAAAATCCCACAAATTTACCATCTGGTCAGAACAGGTGCTATTTCACTCTTAGCTTATTTCAGTAAATGCCTCAGAAATGAAGACCCAGATAAGAGAACACGTGCTGAACCGTCTCCTAGGAGTCTAACTATTTGTGTCAGAGGAAGCATTATACAGCTCCTCCTCATGCTTGACTCTGAAGGGATACCACAGGGTTTTTCCAAGGGTATGAGTGACAATCCCCACACACTGATACCACTTACATTTAAAGAACTTCGTTGAGACTAAAAGTAGAAAGAACAGGACCTGAGTGGCATCACTTGGTAAACTGAGGTAATACCTCACTACAAATGTCTAAAAGATCTTCATTTGTAACCTTATAAAATAATTTAAAAGCCTTCATGACCAAAGAGTATTTATTTCTACTACAATTACCTATTTTAAAGTATTTCTTATATATGACTTTGTTTAGCACAAAAGTAAGGAATTTTCCTCAAAAAGTCATTTACAGCTCAGTTAAACACCATCTTCTGGGTTATTTACAACAAAAACACTGGTCAGAACGCAGAATTGCTCACTTCTGATCACTGTTCAGCTAAATCCAGAAGCCTTTTTTTTTTTTTTTTTGACTAGAAAATATACCAGTAATCTCCAAAGATATGGAAACCCGGGGTGCAGTGCACCACTTAAAATCCTTTAAGATGAAGTGTTTCAAGAGCAGAGTCAGAGAAATATGAAGCTCTGATGGAATAGATGGCTATTTGCTGAGCTATGATTGTTAAGGATATTTTTATCACAGTAAAAAGGAATAAAGACTTGATAAAATTCGTTTTGAAGACAATCAATTGGCATGCAGTTTGACTGCACCTGTGTTTTTTTCTTTTCCTCCCCACACAGCTCAACAGTTCATTTACATTTGGTAAATAAGATCTTATGATACTGAATACTTTGACCTCCATTTCTTAAAAAAAAGTACTTTTTAACCAAGCCTTTGTCCAATTAATTAATAGAACAACTGCACTGCACTAAACCCTGCTTTTTTCTTCTTGGCTTTTCCTACATACTATTTGCAGTGGTACATCAATAAGGCAGATGTGTTTTTCAGTACCATTTATGTTTAGTGCCTATTTAAGGTGACTTTTTTTTACCTTAAATATCCCAAAGTAATTCGTAACTCTGAAATAAAAAGTCTGAGAAAAACAGGTGTAGACACACATTTTTCCTTTGCAAGTCTTTACTCAAAACAATTTGAGTAAGGACAGCATGAAATGCAGGGCCTAGGAACAGGAGTGCTCAAAATACGAATTTAATGAACTTGTCTCATTTAGAAGTTTAAAAACTAACCAAATTGACTCAGCTGATTCAAATCAGACTCATACATTTTGAATACTCACAGCTATATCACTATGTGAGAACTCACAGAGCACTGAAGTTGCCAACAGGTCTCAGCCGATTCTGGAACAGAATTGTGAGGGGCAGATACTTGAGGATACCCACTCAATCTGTTTAAGGAAAGTTTAACTGTTTAACTGACTTTTCCAAGTTCAGTATCACATCTGTTAATTCTTAAGCCTCAATAAACTCATGTCTGTTACGTGTAACATACTACTCTACCATTTTTTACCTACAAAGAAACAAAGAATCTGACTACTTCAGATTACAAAGATTAAAGACCTCTGGAGGCTGCTGGAGTAGGACTTGGAGTGAATTGAGCACAAGTCACTCTGCACGCAAAACACTCCGTCAAGTCTGCTGTGAGATAATTTCTGAGCTATCAGCTTCAACAAAGAGCCTAGAGTTTGAACTGAGGGGAGGCTCAGCTACCTCCTTTTCCCCATCAGATCAGACCAAGGGACATTTGCCAGGGTAGAAAACAAATTCTGTACTTCTGATGTTTCCAGTTTGCCAGTTCTGTAATCCAGTGCCATTGTTTTGTTTACATTTCTGTGAATCTTGCACATTTCATCAGCACTCATTTCCTTTCTAAAGTCCTGAAAAGCAAGGTCACCCCCAGAACAGGAAGATTACCAACATTATAACTTAAAACCTACTTTCAGAGTACCCTTAAAAGGGAAAGAAAGAAAGGAATACCACAAAAAAGTGCCCTGTTATAAAGTGTGTGTCCTAACATTCTTTAACTTGAAATGTTAACAAAATTACTGAAAGGCAGTGTTTATCTGTTACTGTCACATGATAGCATCCAGCAGAAATGGAAGCAATGGCTTAGTACTGTTTTTAAATGTTTAAAATAAATTCATAAGAAGCAGGTGTCAAATTATAAAATCAATCATAAAAATTATGTGTTTTCCTGAAGATTTATTAATATAAAACAAACACTTATGAGAACCTAATATTATTTCTGTGGCATTAAAAAAAAAAAAAGATATTGTAGAAAATAAAAGATAAGTACTTCCAAATATGGAAGTACTTAGCATTTTAAAGTGCTATACAGCATGTGAAGAACCTCTCATCTCTAAGTGCATCATTCTTATCCACTAGGTTAACTTGAGCTGCTGCTATGTTTTCAGTGAGTCTACAAAGACAAGGGCAACTACTACTGCTTCAGTTAAGGATTCAAGCTTGGGTTGTTGTTGATAGTTCTGATGAAAGGGTTTGGGGTTTTTCAGGTTTTTTGTTTGTGTTTGTATTTAATATATGGGAAGTGTACTTTGCAACCTTGCACAATCCTCCAGAGATAACTGAGTACCACACACATTATTTAAGAAGAAATTCTTTGCGAGAAGTTCCATAAAGACAAAGTTTCCTATGATTTCCATGAGATCAGGAGTTCATTCTTACTATTAATTTTAGACTTAAAATACATCTTAACAAAATAGGAAAAAAAAAAAAGCAATATTCGAGAAAGCACCAATGTTTCTCTGACTTTCCTTCTAAGATACAAAATGTTAGAGCCAAACAAGAGTCCAAGAGACTCAGCAATATAAAATGGCATGGAGAAATACAGTTCCTTTCCATATTCCATTTCTAAAACAAACTGACAGCCAGGTTTAACCGCCAGTGAAAACAATTCAGTCCTTGCTCATGGGAGTTTAATGCCCAAAGAAAAGGCTCCTGCCAAGGCATCCTTATCAAAATGACCAGCATGCAGTCTGTAGCAAATCTGAAACTCCTGACAGATTAAGGTTCTTTACAAGATGTATGAGGTAACCCACAAGGAGATGCAAGAGAGGATAATTACAGAAAGTAAGTCCACAAGGCCCCACCTGCAGCAAAGAAACTACCTGTCACTCCTGTACCTGACTCGACCAGCAGCTGCGTGGCTGGAGACAAGCAGATGGAAATTCACGGGACACTCAAATTAGGACAGACACCTATTTTCTCCTCACCATTGGTAAATCTTATTATGCTTTTGCTCCACAGCCCCAACTTACTTCCCAGAAGAGTCAGTTTCAGAAATTTAAACAGCCTCTGTGGTTACCCATAAAAACTGAAATAATTGGCAAAATCAATTCCCTTTAGCCAGAAGTGGTTTTTTTGGAACACACTGCGGAGAGGGGAGAAGAGGAATTTCCCATGCTGTCAAAATATTTTGACATATTCCAGATTAAAATAGGTCAAAATTTTAGATAGCAGCAACCTTCTATTTTCAGTTGCAAAATTTTCTTTGAAATGCTTCTTTAAACAGAAATGCTCTCTACTGTCCAACTCCACCCTCTTGCAGCTTATGGGATACACTGGACTCATCTTGCTTGTTGTGACCTCCAGCAGCCCTTCTGCGAGCCAAGAAACAGCAGCAAGCTGTCACTTCTCACAGCACTCACACATGGCCACGCATTGCAGAGACTTAGCTAGGAAGAGATAAATCTGATTACAAGTTGGAGCAGAGGAGAAAAGCTGTGGTCATCTGCTGTTAGTAGTAGCGGCACAGTGACAAAAACGTTAATTCCTTTTATCAATTACTTTTTTGTTAATGGGTGCGTTCAATCACAAGCTCAACTCTGGTCCTTTGATTTTTTTATTTCAATTGGTAGTTTAAAGTATAACCAGGTAGCTGGGTCCATGAATACCGCCTCTACTCAGAAACAATGTCAGTTTTCATCTAGCAGTTATACATAACTGCAGTACATTTATATTATATGAGGCTGAATTACTTCAAAATTTAAGTATAGGCAGCTTCTAATTCAACAAAACTGTACCAGGAAGAACTCAACCAACTTATTACATGCATACCGCCAGCAAAGACATGCAACAGCCTACATTAGGCACATGTTTAAAATTTAAATCCAACATAGCCAGATAGATCTGGAAGTCCATCAGCAAAAGTTTGAAGACTGACCCAGTAATGTAATCTAGTACAATGAACAGTGCTATTAGCAAGACCTCGTAAGAGCAAAACATTAATCTTGACATCAGCCCAACAGTGGGTGACTTGTCCTACACAGCTGCTCAAGGGGAGGAAGGAGCAGGAATGCTTCCTCTTTCATCTCTGTCCAGCAGAGACACTAATCAAAACTGCTGTCCTCACACTTCACAGGGTAACTTGCACCAGAACTCGTACAGAAAAGCACCATACACAGCAACATACACCAAAAAGATCTCGGCTCTCCTGGAATTAATACTGGGATTTATTAACAAAACAGGCTCTGGAAACAGACACAAAGCACACCACTACCTATGGGAAGCAGAGGCTAGTTAAGGTAGGTGAGAAAATTGTTCCGCTTCACATAACAAAAATAATTAATTAGGGAAACCAGCCTGCACCTTTCTAATGGATTACACCATGTGTGCCCAGCCTGCCATGCCCTGAACAGCTTATAAAGAAGCAATTCTCTTCCCCCATACTCTTATGAGACATCGTGTTGTCCATATACTGAGGCTTAATGAAAACTGGTGTTCAAAGACTGCTAGAGGCTAAAGCTTCCAAGTATGAAGCTTCACCATGCACAAACAGAGCAGGCCCCATGACTCTTCCTGCCACAGGCACAGCTGCAGCCTGAAAGGCTGCTCTGAACCCCTCCTGGAGCACCTACCCAAGCAGTGGGTCTCTCCCATGCCCCCTATCCCGGGAACATTAGCTCAAGTCTAGCCCACCATAGATATGCTAATGCTGCTCAGAGTGCTCCCAAAAGAAACTTTTCCACTCATAAGCATATTGTGTGCTTAAATGCCATGAAAAAATATAAATTGTTCTCCTCAAACCCCAGCAGGTTCCTTAATGACTAAGCTCCACTAATTAGTAACAGCTGTTAATGAAGTGAGCAGGTACAAACCTAACCTCTTCAATTAATGCATAAGATTCTTAGACTGAGCTAAGATTCAAAGGAAAGCTGTTAAGTAAAAAAGAAAAATAAGAAAAATAACATTCAATGGTCAATATTTTTGTTGCTGAGACCATATTATTTCTTCCAACCCCACATATATCAGTGTCTATCAAATGTAGAACCTATTTGTACTAAAACCTTACCATTTCCATACATCTTAGGCAAACATTAGCCTGCCATTACTTTTAAAAATCTAATGCATCCTTTCCTAAAAAATGAGTAAGTCAAGACACAAATAATATACAACAATCCAAATATGGAACAACACTGTTAATGGTTGGTTATCTGTATAATTACATCTCAGGAAAAGTTATATGTTATTTGGAAAGCTCGATCTGTCAGAGAAAAACTTCCGTACATTAGCAGATATTAGTAAAAACCAGAGCATTGTCACTATTTCCGTCCCATTCTATTCAACTCCTTTGCTGCTAAATTGTACATTTATAAGTCCACAGACAAGAGGAAAACAAAAAGGAAATACAAAATAAATCCTTAAAGGACCTGAGAACTTGAAGGGCTCTCCATTTTCCCAAATATGATGTGACAGTATTCCAAATACTACTGTCATCTCAGTACACCTGTTTCAATTTTGGGTAGCATTGGTGAAAACCTCAAGTTTCATGATTATTTACAGAAAGTCACTGCACAAGGAGATTTATAGCTATCTTGAAATGTCCTTCTCAAGGCTAAAATTAAATTATTTTTCCTGTTATTCCACTAGTGAGGAATCACTACAAGTCTCCTGTTTATCGAGTTCCTAGTGGTAAGAGAAAACTGTCAGAGACTGCCACTGTCATCCTATGTAGTAGGTTTTCTACCCAAAATGTTAAATTGCCAATTAAAATAAAAACATTCAAATGAATACTCAATACAAAAAGTATGCCTTTATCTGTATTCTAAACCTGCTCCACAGAAACACCAAGCAAAATTTTCTAAAATATAAAATGCTATAGAAATCTCCTGTTAGTAAAGAAGCCATAAAAGAAGGAGGAGGGTGAGAGAAGGGAAATGCATTCACTAAGTCACTTCCAAATTGTTTGCCTAATCTCGATTATCACCCTTTGTACTGTAGATAGAACTGTGCAGATGCCTGCTTAGAGCTTTTCAGAGACCCTTTGAGGACTTCTCTGTAATGAAGTGGCAGGTAGGGAGATATGACTAGGGACTAAGGGTTATGTATTTACATATTGGCCTGAAGGATCCCCATTTCCAAATTCTTTATCCCAACTGGTATTAATTTTAAGCTAATAATCACTTATTATCTTAGGTAATTAAAACTATAGAAACATCATAAGTTATTTAGCTAACTGTATTAGAACATAAGTCTAGGATTACCCAGTAGAGGAATTTTTGCTCTTACAGTGTGTGCCCTAGAAATCTTGAAATATAGAAGAAAAACAAGCAAAAGAGCAGAATCATCTATATGTAATGATTTACAATGCTGAGGCAGCTTTGGGGAAAATGTGCAACTCCAAAGAGCATCATCATAAAAAAGAAAACCAATAAACCCCCAAGCAGATGGCCGTCTTCATCATCTTTTCAAAATAAACATTTGTTTGGTCTTTGCAATTTTTGTGTGTGTTTGTGTGCCCAGAGCTTTGCAAAAGTTCTCAAGCCAAAATCTGTACAAGCCAGTGGAAAACTCCCATTCATATGACTGCACTTAGATCGTTGCCTTGAGATCCAAGTCCATAACTGTTGTCTGGACACAGTTCCTGTACCATCATCTCTGAATTATTCACTCTTCAGCCATTGTTCCCTGTGTAGCTGCAGATATGTTAGTGCAATCTTGCTTTACACCGGGATATGTTATTCCCACTTCCATTACAGAATACATTCCCATCCCCCTGAATATTCCCTTTATTAAAGGATCTGTAGGCGGAACAGGGATCTCATACTCTTTCATGTGCAAATAAACCTCAGACCAAGTACTGAACGTTGCAGACACAAGCTCACACAGTCATGTAGGATTGGAAAAAACTCTTGTAACTTCAGAGGACACATTGAGCATGAGCTGGGTGGTGGCAGAATAAGAATTGCTGAGACTTCTGGATGCCAGCCATGCAGTTCAACAAGTTGTCAAGCACCTGCTGAATAGGGAAAGTGGGTGGAATCTGGTCTGGAATTGACTGTAAAAGCCAAATAGTCAACTACCAAGCAGCAGTTGTTACAGAAAGCAGTGGCTTATTTCTACATTGGCATGAGTATAATTGTGAACTCCACTGTTTGCTGTAAACAAAAGACAGCAACAAGATATTTCTGAAATAAAAGCTTTCATAGTTTTTCCTTTATTTTTAGTCTTTCCTTATGCCATGCAAATTTCCTTCCAATTGATATCTTCAGAGGTAAAAGACAGTTCTGATGGCACACATTCCACATATAAAAAGATTATTGAAATACATTTAGAAATAGGATTTAGAGGGAAAAACTCATTTCCCTTCAATGTGCTGTTGTTCAGCAAGAAGATCTGTCCAGAAAAGGTGGGGGTTCTTTTTCCAAATCTCTTTTTTTTCCTCCAAATCTCAAACAGCCACAGGGAAAAAAACCTATCCACTTTGTGCAATTTACCAATAGCTGAGTTTGTGTTCAACAAAAGCACTTCTGAATATTTTACCAACATTCTTAGGCTCTAGTAAAGACCTGAAGGCCTATTCTTCTTCTGGCCTTTCAGGTAAGTCACAAAAATTTGAGGCTGTGCCAGACATCTTCCAGCAAATCTACCTGAAGCTGGTTTAACACTCTCACCCTCTGTCTTCCCTGTCCCTCTGCAAAAATTTGCTGACCCTAGAGAGCTTTCCTATGCAATAAACCCAACCATAAGCCAAGTGGCCAGCTTAACCACTTTCAAATATGGTACAACATGGCTGTATTTACTTAAAAAAAAAAAAGAAAAAAAAAAGAGTATTTTAAGTTAAGGATGGGGAATTCACTCAAAAGCTAAACATAAGTCAAAGCTACCACGTAAGTGTTTTTAGTAATGCAAAAATTGACACAACTTCACTATTTCTAAGTTACTCCACTTAAACAGCAGTAAAAACCACAGGCAGTATCATAGAGCAAATCTACATTCCCTTTTGAGATAATTTTCCCAGTATACCACACAGTAGCAAAAGGACATCTACTGTATGTCTAGGAAGTGTTACTCAACTTGACTAAAAATGATACTGTTGCTATTTCATATGAAGCATACGATACACCTGTGTATGCCATAATTTTTAGACTGTTCGCTCCCCCCTACTCTTATTTGGTTTTTTAACCTTTGCGTTATCTGTTGCCAGGCACTTTGGAGATGACCAGCAAACACTGAAACTTGCAAAAGCACTCATTTTTTGCTGGTCAGGATGCAAGCTACACAATAACAAATCTTAAAGAGTTTCCTTAAAATCACTACAGCACCAGAAATACTCCTGTCATGAGTATTTCTGTTTTATATCAGTGGCCTGAGTGACTCAGTCTCAACTGGGTCCAGGTGATTACACAGTTAATAAAATTTAACTCCAACATATATCAACCATAAGAAAGATTAAGATAGCAAGATTTCTTTAGGTTTCTTTTTGTCAGTCCTTCCTGCACACAAATATAAACAAAATCCATTTTTATATATATGCCTGTGAAAATATATAATCCATAAATTATTGCACATATGAATTTGAAATGAAATATTGACAATGACTTGTTTACTTTTTAAATTTCATCTGTGTGGAGTTCGTAGATATAACAAGACTCAGTCACATCCAGGACTTTAGCATAAAAGAACCCCAAAAGAGTAATTTAAGTCTGTCTTGAGTGAGATCATTTAATGAATCTTCTAGATGTTAAGAGGTTTTATACGCTTTCAAAAAAAAAATCATTTCCCAAATGCAGTGCCATGATATTGCCTCTGAGAGCTGAGATAAAGTGATACACATATGCTCAACACATGGATGTGAACGAAGTGGTTACCTTGGCAACAACAACCTTGTAAAAGATTCCTTCTACTAAATTAGAATAGTGACTATTGGAGAAAATACGTTTTTTTCTCATACAGATCTTGAAAATAAGTTTTTATATTTCATTTGTAGATTTTTCAGAGCCTTAGAATTTTTGCAGTTAAACTACACCTGCTCTATCCCATGTAGCTTTAAGTTCTAATACATAGAACTTTTGTAGTATTTGGCTTCTATTAATTTCCAAATTCAATACATTTTTTTCTTATTCAAATAAAGCTATAGATATATTTGAACAGACTGAGTTTTCCACCATTGTCTGCAGCTGCAGATATTCTACATACCGCAAACAAATATAAAGCAAAGATATTTTAGCAGGGTTTAAAAAATAGCTTTCTAACATAAAGCTACACATAAGAACCTGTTACTAACAAAAATATATTTCCACCCATTATAAACAGCATTTTCAAAGAGTTCCTGTGTTCCAAGAAACACAGTTTCAACTAAAGGATTTCCGTGTTTCCAAATTACTTTTCCGTTCATGAAAGCTCTGTGTCACATATAGCTAAAGAATGTATGCCTGGGAGCATTCACCCAGGCCATCCTTTGCCACAAGCAAATGTTCCTTTTTTTGCTTAGGAGAGTCCAAAGAACATTCTTATCACATGTGCTACACTGTGATACACAAAATACTTCCAAAAAGCTAACAAATTTATGATTGGTATCAAAAGACCAAAAGTCTCAGCTCAGTGTGCCAGAGGAGGAGAGAAAGAAACCTCAAGGACACGGTGAACATTTGATCAGTCATCACTGAGAAACACAGCTCTCCCAATTTCTGCATAATGCATACAGGCAAAGCCAATAGAGTCAGTCATATCTTCCTGGGATCCCACAGGTTTCCCAGTGCCTACAGCAGATTGAAGGTTTCCAATGAATCTCTCAGATACAAAGTAAACCTACCAATTTATGTTATATTCTGTCTCATAATGGTGTAAATTACTCATTATGATCTTGCTTTTATTCAGTATGGCCAGTCACTATGATAATCTTATATTATTTAGTTACCACTTACTCAAAAATACATTAAACAGTATATTAGTATGTACATTCAGCCCAGCCCAACTACTTCTTGGACAAAAGGATAGGAGAGTTACCTTTTTTACTATGTTAAAATTTGTGTTCATTACATTCTAAAGCTTTCCATGTGCCCCAGAAAAGAAATACTTTCTGAAAATGGTCTAATATGCTAATTACTACCGACTATTAATCACTTACATTAAAATTATGGTTAATAAGTCAGGAACCAGACAAGTCCTGGGTACGTGAATTTGCCAGTATCCTACCAAAACTAGACAAAGAAAAGGCTATCATGTCCAGTTACAACTTGATCCCAGTCACATCAGACAAAGTAATTAGACTAGTGAAGACAACAGGCAATTACAATTACAGATCTCTACCCCTTGACCTTCATTTTCATACACAGCTGCAACCCAGGAGCAGCAGTACACAGAACTAGAAATCTTTCTTTAATTTACAGAGGTACATGGCTATTGCTTGGATGAAAAAGTACAGCATCCATGAACATCCACACAAGAAAAATGGTCCAGTTGTGCTCCATTCCCCTTCCATGGGAGAGAATCTCACTGTGGACTGCACCAATGGATAGAAAGCACATACATATATTGGACTATGAGACACATAGAGCCAACACTATCTATAATATACTTTATTATATCAACAATAAGAGGCACTTGGGACCTGGATAAGGAATGTCCCCGCTGGAAAAAGCCATCACAGAAACAGTTTAATATCAGTATAATCAGTGTCACCCTTTTTTGTCTGTAACAGGACCAATCTATTTGAAGGACACTGCACACCCAAAAGTCCTCACTTCTGTATATGCTTTCAGCCTACATATTTAGAGAAGCCCTTGAATTCATCTTTTGCCTGTTGTGTCCCTTCTCAATAAGCTCGAAACTTGCATCCCTCCTAAATCCAGCCATACCCTTTGCTCACTGATGAAGCCCTACTGGCAGCACATGACACAGCTTTTTTTGCTGCTACAAGAATGTACATTTTCGTTTGTGACTTACTTGCATTTCCTGGTCATTTGGAAACTACTTCTAAACCTTGCTATACTGGTATCATTTATTTGAGCAGAAATGCCATTATAGCATCATTTAGCATTAACAGCTCTCCCACAGAGTTAACTGTTTGTGACCCCACCAGTCAATTACTGTAATTCCTTTCCAGCAATGATCTGCTGCTTTTGCTTGGAGACTGGCACACACAGGCCCAAGGAAAATGCACTAAATGGGATACAAAGAGCATATGATGATAAATGAAAGTTGTACTAGGTATCAAAACTGGGGAGAGACAGCTCAAATTAAAACTGCAAGTGCTCCAATAATTTAAAAGATTCTTCATGGTGTTACAGATGTTTCTTAAAATAATCAATGCAACCAGATTAGAACAGTTTCACATCACAGTACCATAATTAGCTTCAGCATTCTGGTACAATTACATAAGCAACAGCTGCTGAACCTTTCCAGGAGCTTCTTGATTTCTAGCTGCCTAGAAAGTGGATGGCTTAAGTCTTCTCAGTCTCTAAGACACTACAGAACCTACATTTTGCCAGCTAGAAGCATTACAGTCTCACGGCACAACTTTCATATGGCTGATGGCTTATATCCATCTTACTCTGTTAGGAAAACAGTCACAAAAGAATGGAGCTAAGTAAGGAGACACAATGTACCTATATTTGTAACCCAGAGTCAGCTAAAAAGAATACTGGATCCGCGGATTCTGGCCTCTAAATGCTATTTTATCTGCTAATTACTGGACTAGACTCTACTCCCTTCCATATGACTTTAAAGTAAATGCAAGAGAAAGGCACATCCATGAACATTGGTCAAATTAGGGATTAAGAAAAAAAAAAGTGTAAGCTTGAACTCAAAGCTGTGCAGTTCAGCAATTAGCATTTATTCCATGTATTTGTGTGTTTCACTCCCCAGATGGTCCACTGCAACACAATCTTACAGGAAGATACTTCTTGTGCTGCATTTTACTGAATTTGGGTAGACTTATCACTCAACATGTAAACCTTTATCTAAATTATCTGGTGTAAATCAGTTCCAATAAACTTTGGTGGAAGAGTTTTCTTCTAGAAAATTCAATTAATCCAAGTTACAGTTTCTCTATAATATATCAGGTCTGGTAATACTTTGATTCCTAACACATCCAGTTCTCTGAACCAGTGCTACATATTGGTTCATGTGTTGGTTCCACAGTATACATATGATGTGCTGCTTTTCACATCTAGTCAGCATATAGATGCATACACCAAATGATTTTACATTGTATCATTTCATTTCAGCTATCTGATGAATTTCAGCATTTCCATCTACTGGTAAAGCACAGCATACAATGTTTTATAGCACCACTACACCTGTCCATTTAAGAAACCTTGGTGGTATGTATTTCTGGAGCGTGATTCTTGCGCAGAAAGGTCATGCCCACAAGCCAGAAGGTAGAAGGACCTAGAGTTGTTAATACAAGGTTATGACAATTTCCATACTAGATCGAAATAAAGCTCTACCTTATCCAGTGCAGACACAGGACCACGTGTTGTAAAAACAAAACAAAACAAAACAAATAAACCAAACTAAAAAGGTAATGGCATTTTTCACATTTAGATTCAAATGTAACTTATTGATTCATAAAAAAAACCTTTTAGTAGAAAACTGAATTCTTGATTATTACAGTTTGTGCCCAACAAGAGCCAGAGACCCATGTAGCAAACATGTAAGTGGAGCTATTCCTCCCTTCTTATTCTAACCTTGCTGCAAAGAGTCTAAACAGACCAGCTAGGCCACAGTGAGACAGGAAACCAAGGTGCAGTGAGGTGAAATGATTTTCTCCCTGTCACTTCCCAAATGCATGGAAGAAGCTGTGGACAAAATTAGGGCCCTCTGAAATCCAAATTAGATTGCTTGGCTACATTTTGTAGCACAGAACTTGAAATGCATCTCTGTGAAACTATACTATAATTTAGAGATTACCAGGTCCACAGGATTGTTATTTTTACATAGAGGACCTACAAAACAAAGCAACATATGAAGCAACTTAGTTCAGGAAAAATCTGGATGTTGCATTTTATACCAAACAAAATTGATGTTGAAATTAATATGCTGCAGGAAGCAGAAAAAGAAAGGAAGAAAGAAGAGGTATGAGATAAAGTAATTTATATCACACTTTACCAACTATATGTGGCCCCTTGCTAACACAGATCTGCTTTCCAACAGCAAATAATAAAATTGTACTTTTTGTGCTGTTAATTATATGCAAATTAAAATTGGGTTCACATTAATGCAAAGAGTTGACTATCCATTTAATCAGATCCTCCCTGCAGGGTCCAATGATAAAAATGACAGAAGACTTGCATTACTAATTCTGAACTTCTCACATCTTGTACCTACTTACCTTGAAAACGAACAGCTACTGTGACACCTGCCTGCTGGGCTGAAGGTTTATGCTGATTAGGTCCTATAGACCTAATGGTAATCCTCCTGAAGGGAAAGTTCAGTTCCCTGAGCTAGGAAATCTAAAGAGCAAATCCCTGTAGTAACTGCAATCATTTAGCTGCTGAAATCAACAAGCTCCTAATATTCAAGATCATTTGATATGGATTTAGACTGTAGTCTATTCTAACATGCTCCATGGTGAGGCCGCTGATCTGTTGTTTACATCTCACTTCCCTCTCTTAAATAAGCAGGGAAAAGAAGTGTCTCTAAACTATCTGATTACATATATCATCTCCATTGAGCTTTCTTTCCTGAAAAAGAGCTGCTGAATATCTACCCTTTTCTCAATATCTATTTTTTTCCCCACTTTCATCTTCACTTCTAATTCTAGCATTGAAAAATTTTCCAAGGATTAGGAGGGCAAAAAACTCCTTGATGTAGTTTCTCTGTATTAATAAAAGTGACAAGAGGACCCTTAACCCTGTTTAATAGCTAAAAAGACGAGAGGTAGGGGAAGAAAACAGAACTTTATATGAATGAGACCATATTCTATTATGCTGCCTCACATGGTGACAGAATAGACTCATGAATTTTCATCTGACATGACAGTTGAGAACATTCCCAGGGTCTTACTGCAGAGAATGCAGATTTGCCTTTTTCCCCACCTCACAGGGCTGTTCAAATCAGCACCAGTTGGTCTAGCTTCTCATGAAGTCATAGGGAAGAAGGATGAAAATATAACACACAAACCACCCCCCCTCCATTTTCAGTACACTGCTTCATGGAAAAGGTCCAATTCCTTTTGAGATGGTAAATACCACCAAACTAAAGAAAAGTTCCCTTACTGTAAAGCTGAACAGCTTTGCCCAAAACCCCCAGACAGACCTGTTTAGCAGGTAACAGTGATAAAACTGTGCTGGGAAGAGGGCATTTTGTAGCAGGAATAATACTTTTAGGATTAGATATGTGTCATGAATCTGCTTCCATTCTGCCCAAGACTGCAGAGAAATAGCTGATAAGGTGAAAGATGCAGACATGATGGGTGACAGCAGTGATGCAAACCCTTCCTCCTGTGTACTGGCAGCAAAGACTTCTCTTGGAGTCAATTGCTGCAGAGAAAGTGCACAACTACGGCAAACTCAGCACCATCTCAATGCAGCCCTCTCCAGGTTCTAGAGCATCTCTGTGTCTAGAAGGAATTCAACTACTGTTCTGTAATCAAGACCAATGCAATAAGAAATTATTTCTTTTGTTGTCATCTAGAAAGATCAAAAAAGCATTTCATCACACCGTTCAGTCTACCTAACACAGCACATCTGTCTGTGAAATATTCTCCCATTTTCTTCAAAGCTGTGATCTACAGCAAAACTTGGGTTTAAAATATATTTCATTTCCTTGCTTTAGTGGTTGTTACACTAACATTGGCTATTAAGTAAGCACAGAGTATTTTGTTGAAAACTTTCTGCAGTATATTATAGATATTTTGAAATTTCTTTAATTACACATGTGATAAATACATAAATGTCGACTTCAGAGAGAGTTTATTCTTTCCTCATTAAAGCACAATCACAGTATTTTCTGCCAAGTATATAATTAAACCACCCTATCCGTGAAAACTTTTTAGGTGCCACTGTATCACTTGCAAACAGGAATCTTTGTTTCATAGATTGTTGATCTAACATGGTATAATGCCCCCTTACAAACTTTCTTACTATATGCATTTGGCTACCGCCATGAGAAACACAGCTGTAGAACAGTTGTTTTCTTGAAGAAACCTTTGTTTATATTGGTTTTGTTCTTCCAAAAACATGCTGTTTTCTTGGTGTTCCTGATTTTTTTTTCAATAAGCAGGGTTAAAGTAATTTCAACCTTTTTTATCAGTCATATTCAAGCCACATTTTCACTTAAATTAATATTTATTCTTAACATCTACTAAAAATGGCAATAATGTTTTCTTTACTGGGTTAAACTCATTGAGGAGATAAATTTTACTTTCAAAAGAGGCCATGTTCTCTTCCATCTGTAAACTTAAAAAAGATACAGAAGACTACAAGACTGCAAGCTCTAAGATTCTGAAATATATGGGGAAAGATACTGAAAGTTGTTTAGACACTTAAAGATAGGTTGATGGATTTTTTGTTGGTATCTAAACACTTGAAAATACGGTGTGCTTAGCATAGTTATTCACTACAGCTAACATATTTTCAATAGTAACTGAACAAAAGAACTAAGTCAAATTTCTTTAGTATGTACTTTTTAAAATCGTGTATCCATCTCCTTATAGGTTTGTTCCTTAAGTAACCTAACAAATATTTTAATTTACATTTCATGAACCAAGGCATGCTTCTTGAAAAAACCCTGGGTAAGAAAGTATCCTCAATGCAGACAACAAACATAATTCACCATTCTCTAATACCAGAAAATACAAAAATTAGCAATATGAATAAACGTATATTAAGTGGTTTAATTACTCACATATGTATTTTTAATATACCCTCTCTATTAAAAAAATATATTGCTAATTATTACAATAAGATTGCATCTGTTTGCAAATCAGTGTGTTTTAATTGTTTACACCTACCAACAGGACTGAAATTTCTTTAGGAAAATAATTAAGTACAGATTAAAATTAATTATTTAAATATGGAGCTCCTGCCTGCTGATTTAAATCATGATTAAAATTGGTGATTTAAATCAAGCCACCCCACTGCGACCTACCAAAAAAAGTTTTCTGAATTGTAATCAAATAATATGCAGTATTCAGTATTAATTGGAGTGTTTTATGTTAGACCTGGTTTCTGGAATCACACATGCAAGCGCTTTCCTAGGACTGAATTCTTAATTTCTCATTTCCCCTTTCGTTACAGATGTCAGTTACAGGGCTTTATTACATAACATGTACAGTTCCATTTATGCAGAAAACCATGTAAGATGGAGGGCATGGAACTGCATTGCAAGAGACAGCCTTTCTAAAATAACTGAAATATATCAAATGAGTAACAGGCGGACAGAGACACAGTCATGGCGTATCTGTATCATCAAAATACCTAAAGTGCCCTATAAAAACTCATTGTCTAATTGGTTCATATCATTAGATCTTTTGTGACCTATTATTCTAACTCAAATTCCATTGATTTCTAACTACTAACAAAATAAACCCTTTCTGACATGCATGTCTCCTGTCCAACATGTATAGTACCTCTAAATGTTTCTGTACTTACCATCCAAACAAGCACACTACATATTTAGTTTCACAGAACTCTAAATATATATTTTCCCTTCTTGTCTTTATATAATTCACATTACGAAGAATAATTAAATCTAATGCTGCTCACTAGCAAGTTTGCTTTGTATCTCAGAAAAACAAACCTTTGTCACGGTCTGTGCATTTTAACTTTCAATCCAGTCATGTTTAAATGATCTTGAGTTTGGCTATCTATCATTTACATACAGAAATTAAAGACAGAAAAGGGGGTTTCTTAGGAAAAATAAAATAAAGCCACATTGTCCCAAAACAGCACACTGAGATAGTCTCTATCAAGAAAATGTCTCCCTTCCCTAAAAACCCTCAGCTATCTTTGTCAACATTTCAGGAAAGTTTTTCACATCCCACAGATGACCACAACTATTTAATCATTAAGAGTCATCTATTACCAGGGCCAAATGATATCTTGAGATCTCTTATTACAAAAATAAGGTATGGAAACTAGTACAGCAAGAAATGTAATTGTATCACATAGCTGACATTAAGAGGATAAAGCTTATAAAAATGATTTTATGCAACTGATGATTTACAGTTTTATCATAACGAGATACATTGCATTGACCTTTGGACCTTTAGTACTGCACAGAAAACAGGGACACAGTTGTTTATTAGACATCAATCAAGTTTTAGTTCACTAAAACAAAAATTTAAAACTAAAAAATAAATACACATCTCATTCTACTTCAAACCCCAAAGTTTGAAGTAGAAAGAGAAAAGGATTTGGTTGTAATTCTGCCAAATCTCTACATTCTTCTGGATTCTTCTTGGGGCAGCAAAAGAGTGAACATGAGACAAAAAATATTTTGGCATCATATACCTCTCTACATTTAAAGTTGTAGCAGATACTATTAGCTAGCATATGAACATATAGTTGAGTGACATTGTTGAACCTTCATATTGAATTATTTTGCCACTGCTCTGGAAAAAAAAAAAAGAAAATATAGCTCCAGTAAAGCTACTCAATTCCATTCGCAGTAGCAGTGTCTGCTGGAGGCCAAGAGACAAGCTAATGTGACTGTCAGCGGTGTGTCGCTTTGAAGTTAATCAAGCCAGTACCTACACCCCAGAAATCCTGGGCTGCACTTCAAAAGATTGCAGAAAAGGAAAAAAAAAAAAAAAAAAAAAAAAAAAAAAAAAAAAAAGAAATCCTGAGGGGGAAAGTATGATAGATGACAAAGAGTTGCCTGTTTAGATAATTATGCAAATGGTCACAAAACTATGTCTGTGAAACTTCAAGACACTAAAGGGAGAAGCATTCATAGGAATGAATTAACCTCATTTGACATGCAACAAATCATAAAATTTGCACAGAGATCATGTTTTTCATAATTTAATCAAAAGCTTCCTTGCTCAACATAATTGTTTTTAAAACTTAGCAGGAACATCCAAGTTAGAGTCACCATTAGCTTCTATTATTTAATCACTGCTTGTGTGCTACATTAATGCAGTTACTTTTGACAGGCAAAAGTTCACTCCTCAAGATGGCAATGGGCATTCACCATAAAGCTCACAAAATAATAACAATTCCTCAATGGAAAACAAAACAAAATATGAGTGACAAAAGAAGAAGAAAGCTGTAGTGTGTGCAATTTCCTCCCTTAGTTCTTTAAAGTAAGAAATGTGCCAAAATCCTCCAGGGAAAGGTTTTCAAGGTCACAGAAGAACCTGAATATCTTAGGATACAGACCCATATGTATTTGATCTGGCTGTTTGCCACAGAAGATTTGATGTCAAAAAGTACATGATGTTCCTCTGCAACAGTCCTTACCTCTACTTTCCATGAGAAATAGCAGCACAACTGTTGCTTCAGATTTCATTTTGCAGCTTCCAGGGAGGGTCTTGAGGCTCTATTTTCCTTCTTGCTACCTTTCAAGCAGCAAGCTTCACTCTCCCTGGCTGTTTCCACTAGCTATTATCACCTCTGGTTTATGCTGCATTTTTCTTCTAGCTCTTGCAGTCACCTACTATGGCCTCAGTGTATAATCAGATGCTGGAGTTACTCTTTTCTTAGACATGTACATTTCACAAAAGGGCTGTCATACTTGAGCAATAATTCTAAGTTGGTACAATGCAAATAAAAATTTATGTTAATATTAATCTTCTTGGGACTGATTGCTTTCAATGCACAGTTTGCTCTGCAGTGTGAAACCACATGAGAATACTTCTTGAGTTACAAGAACGTCATGCTACACCTTGCTAACAGCCTTCCCAAAAAGCTTTACTCACTAAATAAAAACCTTGAAACAAAGCCAAGTTGCCAGAGCAGGATCAGGCAGAGGAACTATCACAACTCAGTGACTTCTGTCCTCATTCTGTGAGCTATAAACCAGGAAGAAAGGTGAAGAGGTTCTTGGGTTGGTCATGACAGAAATGGTAAATCTCACAGTTTTTCACCAGCTAATAGAAAATATTAAAACACAAATATGTCATATTAATAAGATATTATTTTAGGTGCATAACAGTCTTGATAATGAATACTAATGAAATTATTTTTAAAATTTATGTTCATCTATAAGCTTTCTTTTCACAAATAAAGAAACTGACTGAAAATAATAACAGTTGAGGCTTCAGACACTTGTTCTCTATTCACTGCTCTACAGTTTGGAAAATTTCAGTGGTTGTTGAAGATAAGCAAATTAGATAGAGAAGGTGCAGGGTAGTAGCCTGCCATCAGCTCAGCCCGACACTGCTCTTGCAGGTCTCTTCCTGTTTTCCATCCTCTTCCCTTACTTTGTTTTACCAGCATGCTCAAAGAACAGGAGCACAGACTGCTTTACATCTCGACCTTTTGAGGGGATTTTCCTTCCCTGACATTGTTGCACTGTAAGTTTACTGCTTAAGAGACAGCTGCTGAGCACACAAGTCATAGGGAAGCAGCTACTCAGGCCCATATAGTCTTCTACCATTTTTCAACTCGGCCAAGACTAATATGTAGGTTTTGGTAGCTGGGTAATCTCTTGAATCTTGTTCAATGGTTTAGAAAGCAAACAGTTGTATCTCAGACAGATAAAAAGAACTTGATAAGAAGAATTTTTTTCACCATTTTGCCTAGTCTTGCCGATAAACACAGACC
Source organism: Corvus cornix cornix (assembly GCF_000738735.6). Lineage (NCBI taxonomy): Eukaryota > Metazoa > Chordata > Aves > Passeriformes > Corvidae > Corvus > Corvus cornix. The sequence continues at coordinate 23,518,509 of NC_046336.1, read as the reverse complement.
ATTGCCCTTAGTGGGATGGTGAATTTATAAGGCTTGACACACTTGTTGTACTACTAAGGCTCTCACATACACAGCAAAAATCAAAGTTTTAATCAGGCCATGAGCAGAAGCACAGCCTCCTTCCACTGTATATTTGTCAGATGTACAGAAATTAGGATTGGGGCCTACCATTACACCTCTACAGCACACGAAATGTGCTTGAATTCATGCTGGTTCACAAAATTTAAAAAAATTGTCACCACTGCCACTCAAATCAGGACATAAGATGAACATCTTTAATCAGTTTCCTAGGATACCAAACACTAAATACCTGGCAAAAAATATCCCTTTGGAAAGCTGTGTCAGGGAGCAAAGTGACAACATACAAATTTACCATAACAAGATGTTCAGAGATGTGTTATAGGAAAACTTGAATGAAAAACCAGCACCAATAAGACTTCCAAAGGACTACAAAGTCTTACTGAAACTCAGTGGTAAATGGATACCAAAATTCCATAGTCGACCTACAAAATTTCAGCCAAATTATAATTGTGCATATCTGATGTGGATGTTGGGATCAGCATGACACCATGAAGTTTCCAAGTGAAACATCCATTTTATAGACAGCCTTCAAGCATCACTTTTTCCTCTCTGACTTACTCTACCTACTTGCTCTGTAGACACTTGGAGCTTGAACTCATTTGGATCTTCCGGTTTAATTTTATTATTTTGATGGGGTGATAAATTAAAAGTCAGTGCAGCAATACAATCAGTAATAAACTTAAGTTTCTCTTATTCATTTTGTTAGGAAAAAAAGTCACATATTTCCATGCTTCTCTTGCTCCTAAGTATTTTCACTGCAGCATTATCCTTTCAACATTTAAGGATCATTTTCTTTGGTAGGAGGTTGCATTTAATAGAAAAAAGAATAACACACCTCTGAATTCATATTCAAGCAAACTTTGAATTGAACTCAGATTCAAACTGTAGAGACATTCATAAGCATTAAAACATAGATGGATGGTTATTGAGTTTTAAAAGCACGTGAAGACACACAATTCTGAAAATCCCTCATGGCATCTATTTGTACTTGGGTTGTCAAATATCTCTAAAAGTCTGGCTTGAATTGATTTTCCTAAAAAACAAAACAATGTTTACAGGTAACTAGAATTTTTATATCTGATTTTTAAAACTACTAAATACCTCATTGTTTTCAGTTAATTGGGGTTGGAGATTTATTCAGATGATGAAATAGAGATTTAGCAGTTACTAGTAGCAAGATTTTTACTTTTGAAGTACTTGACTAGATTTTGGAAGCAGAGGGAAACTAAATGGCTTCACTATCCTGTATATTGCTAGACCAGCTACCTTGTTGTAGATGTCGAAACAGCTCCCATTTTGGAGCATCCAGCTAAGATGACATTTATATTGCCAGGTAGCTTAAAGGTGCTGCATGACTCAAGAAAATGAGAGAGGCCCTCATTGGACTCTGAATGAAAAACAGAAAAAGCCAGCATGACCTTATGTTTAGTCCCCCAAGCTACCACTTAAAACTGTGTATACCTACAAAGACACAAAACTTAAGTTAGCAAGGAGGGAAAGGTTCAGTTCAGTGAACACTTTATATCATTTCCCTGGTGATTTTTTCAGCACACTTAATTCATTCCTCAGATACTTTGCTTACACTTGGAATGCAAAGCAACACAGTTACAGCTAACAGAGCAGTGAGAGCTTCTCTGAAGGCTTGAGTAAATGCTCTGACACACAGAACCATGCTGATTTCCAGACAACACTTTGACATCTGCTCCATCATGTAAAAATTAAACTTTACGATGCCCAACTTTAATTCATTTTAAAGCCTCATTTGAAGATTCCATTTTAGACCCTCTTCCTGTAGATTTCACTTCCCCAGCTGCTTAATATGCGCATTGGACCCTCCAACACTGAGCCATATAGATTTGTCTTTGTCTTTTGTGTTAATTATTAGCTGCTGCAGAGCTGTCTCTGTGGGTGAACGCACACAGAAACAAAGGCGGTAAGGTTGTAAAACCTTTTATCTCTATCAGGGCACATTATTTGATAAGGTGCTAAGCTAATAGCAACGCATGTCAAATTGTGTTTAGACAGATCAGTGTGCTGGGAATTGGAGATTATATTTGTCTCTGCAAACCAGCACCTGCAGAAGCAAAGAGAAATTCATACTAATATTCACAATGTTATGTAAACCATAAAGCCTCTGAAAGTGGTTATTTTACAAATGGCTCTAAGATAAACCTCTGTCAGTTTATTCTTTTGAGCTTTAATCATTATATTCTCATAAAAGCTGTGAAAATAGGAAACTTAATAATGGACAGTGAGCAACATTATATGGCCTATTCATTTAAAAGCACCCAACTGGAGACACTAACTTTACAGTAAGACCTAAACAGATGTCCTTGAGAAACTGGCATAGCTGGGCATTAAGGCATCCAAAGCTGATAAAACAAAACACTTTGGAAAAAAAAAAAAAACAAAAACCAAAACATTCTGCATGTTAAAAGAAGTAGCATTGTGTGAATTTAAATCTACAAAATCATTTTTATCTACTGAGGTTTGGAATTTGGCTTTTGCTTTACCTTTATTTGTCCACCTCCCTCACAGATACCTCTATTCCGGTTTTAGCTAACTGCACTAAATGCAAGGCAGCATCTGGACAACACCACTTATCAGAAAGGCAACAAAAACATCACTTCCCCCAAATGTGAACAGATGATAATGGCGCCCAATCAGCCTGGAAAACACTCTGGGGTCCTTCCTCCGCAGACATTGGCCTTTTCAGATAGCTTTGTCAATTTGCACATTTGTAACCTGAGTCTTGTTAATCAAGGCTGTGTATGTTAATTGTCATAGTCTCTTTCTAAACCCTAAAGACTTTTCTTATGTGAAGATCTCAAGATATCACAAGTAATTACCCCAAATTCTAGGTGTCTAACTTACATGAAGGTTACAACCTTGATTATTTCAGTCATTGGGATCAACAAACACATTTAGATAATAGATTTCAGATACTCAAGGATGGCTTCAGCACAGCTAATAGTTAGACAAAGTTTGAAATAAGATTCAGATAATCTAAATTATTCTACACACAAAGTTGAGATTATTTCTCCTTCTGTAGATACCCTGTGATCATCTTGAAATTAAAATCCTATGCTTTCAACAGGTCAGTACTAAAAATTGCACTTGAAGAGCTATATTAGATTGAGCTTATATGATTGTGTGAGAGTTTGTATCTAACAGGATATTTATGCATTTTAGTTCTTGCACTGGTTAATAGGGAAACTCAGCTGCAAAATGCCACACAGACTAAAAAGCCAATAAAACAGATGATTTTTTTCTTTAAGCCCTTTTTAAAGAGAACAACTGTTTTATGAAACATCTTTAATGTGAGTAATGGTAATTACACTTCATTCTTCTTAGTTCTGAAGATTACACTAGAACAAAAAAAAGTGTTCCTAATGTTGTCTACAATTACTATTAATTCAATATTTTGTCTACTGGAAAACCTTTTGTATTAGCTCTCTAATGCTGCCTGTTGTCTACCTCCACACTGATACCAGCCTGCTTTGCTTATGGCACAATCCAAGAAGAACCAAACATGCATGAAACCAGGGCATGTTTTTATCTTGGCTACTGACTATTGGGATGATATAGGACAGGAACCAATGGTTTACATTTTCTGTGTCTCAGTCTGACCTCCATCTGAGCTAAAAAGTAAAATAACAAGAGGTTTCTTGGTGGAGAAATTTTGTGAATCCCTGCATTCACCCATCAGGGCAAGAAGGCAGCCTGAGCAAATAATTTCAACTGATAAGCATCTTGCATGTGTCTATGTATGTGTGTTGTTCGGGTCTTTTAAAATACTGTTATGGTAAATCATCTATATTCCTGATCAAGGAAAGCAAAGCTCACTGTCACTTTCCTATTTGTGAAGTCTCTTAAGGAAAAAATGAAATTAGCTACATTGATTCTTTTCCCAGTGGAGGACTACTACTCTTTCCCTCCTCCCCACAAAAGACCTCCAGAAAGGAAAAGTGTGTGTAAATAAAAAAAGGGGGGGTGGGGGGGGGTGCAGGAAGTAAAATCTTTTTTTAGAAGGATTTTTATAAACTTTCAGTACTATATTTTTGCAACAATTGAATAGAAAACATCCAATGGTGATGTGACAGGACTAAAAGCATTTAATAGCTGACTAATGTGGTCAAATATAACTAAGGTTACTGAGCTCAAACATCTTTAATTCCAGAACTCTTGGAGGCAGGGAACGGGGACAGAACGAACTGAAGTTATCATAGTGACCAGCAGCGTGACAGGAAAAATACTGACAGTGTCTCGCTGGAACAAGGAATCATTTTTCTACCTGGTAAGAATAACCAGCAATCTGGAAGACATGCAAATTAAATGGGTGTGAATCAGTAACCTAATGAAGGAAGCAGCTGTATCTGCAACTAGGAGGAAAATTCTGTTTCTGACCAGAAGATAATAGGAGCTGCAGATTCCATACACATGAAAAACTTCCCCCTCAACTTTCTGTTTACTGCGTGTCTGGAGAAGTAGAGACCTTCTCTGTACTCCCCAGTCTTCTGGCCACTAGTAAATACATAGTCCTCAGAGAAACTATTTTCTTCTACCTAAGATTAAGTTACCCAATCACAAGTTAATCAGCTTCGTCCAAGCTCTCAATTTGGACACACTGAAGAGAAGATGAAAAAAATTCAGGGTGTAGCCCAGGTAATTCCATTTGAATAAGCAGGCCAGCAAATAGGCAGATGGCAGAAGCAAAACATATGAGAATTAATAAACCATTACACAATGCTTTTCATCCAAATATGTATAAGTGGGTAAACAAAAAGCTTATAATCACTGTTCTCATTTTAAAGATTAAGGCATGCAACTCATACAGAAACGAAAACAGTTATCCCAAGAGGCCAGTGGCAGAACTGAGAATAGAGGCAGCAAGGAAATATACATCTCCAGTCCCCTTTTCCCTGTTCATCCTTAGAAATAAACATGAAGTACTTGCTTTTTTCCCACTCCTGCTAAATATAAAGTTATTTTAATACCATGTTAAGTGCATCCTCCTCAGTCTAACTCTGCTGTTAGTGTAAGGTTGATAAACAAAGTATAACTATTGAGTCAAAACATGAGGAATTATTTCTTAACAAAATTGATCATAACTTTACTAGCTTGCATGTTATATCGTTTAAATATATTTTCTAGTCAGATCAATATGCTCGCACAGGACTTCTAAGCCACAAACCTGTATGTAATTTATAAAAGCATGACACTCAGCAAGAGGATGCAAATGAGAGCAAACAGCACAACCCAGATAGAGAAACCTCATCCACCCACAAAGATGTGTTGTGCATGTCACATTTTCCAGCCTATTTCTCTTAAACATGTTTTGCACTTTCTGGTGCTAAAAATAACTCTGTTACATTAGAAAAAGAACAGTGGCAGAAACCACTGCTTGCTGGCAAACTGCTTTCTTTCCCCCAGACACATCATTTTTTATTTTTGATAGAAACAATTTATCTGTAGTTTTTCAGACACATTTAACGCAGCTGTTGAATGACCATACTTTATATGAAATAAGCTGAAAACTGTATTTATTTTTTCTTGTGATCTAATCGGATCAATTATACTTTTACTGACATCCGTATTAGTCAAGTGGCTGAAAGAAATCTCCCAGGTGCAAAACTAGTGAGGGTAGACTGACTTTAAAAGTGAATACATATCTGCACACATTTTTTCATCTGTGTGCTTAATAGAACATGCATGTCTTTTGTAAGTTACCACACTGGAAAAGCAATGCAACAACAAATCTCCCCTCCATCATAAGAAGAGATATCATCTTAGCAAGACCAGTTTTTTCTTTACCTCTTATGACATGTTGACAAAATAAAGATAACATGAAAATAAAGCTACGTGTTAAAGATTTTTTTTTTTTGTAGAGACCTCTAAGCCCTTTAAAAATAATTAACCCTTGATACATAGAAGTTAAGCATTATTACTCCTCCAGAAATTTCACAAGAGTCCAGCACACCTATTCCAAGCATCAGTCCAAAAATTAGTTCCATAGGTCTTTTTCTTTATTAATAATATAACACATCACAGTCTTAGATATATTTGATCTACACTGAAGTATACGGGAGTTTTGTTACTATTCCTCAGGAGAAAGGACATATGTACCTGCTTCTTCAGACTGGCTACCTGATTCAGTGTTTCCATAAAAATCCAATTGAAAAAATGATCGTATATCAACATATTCATGCGCACTGAAATAATAAACGGTGTTAGGCAAAAGTCACCAAATAGTGCCACCTGCTGTTATCTGCCCAACAGTGCCAGCCAACAGCCCTGTTCTCCCCCTCCTGAAATCAAGTACTGCACAGCCAAACACCTTCATTCAAAGGAGAGACTAAAGAGCTATAGAGAGAAGAAAGGAACAAAGAAACAAACAAACATCATTTAACAGAGCTCTGCTGGATTCAGAGTGATATAAACAGTCTTTTGTTCCAGCATCTATCTGCTTTTGTAGTGCCACCCAGATCAGTGAATCTGTGTAAGAAAATCCTCATACAAACACTGATCCTCATAGGCTGATACTGATAGGCTCACATGTAAATGCCTTTAGGAGCTTAATTTATGAAAAGCTCGTTAATAAGTGTGATATGTTACTACTGAGATTCTAACAAGAACCTCCTACAGGTTCCAAATTGATGGTTTTGCAGTTGAAGAAACAGAACAAATTGCGCTACCACAATCCGCGTGTCACAGAAATCAACAGCAAAACTCCCAAGATGCTTCTACGGTACTTAAAAACAATGAAGATAAAACTCCACTGTAAACAATCAAACAGCCAGGGTGGTAGGAAACCTTAACTTGGGTATTTACATTTTTTGGTGATGAGAATGAGACAAAAAATTACTCCAAACTTTTTAAAATACATTCAGGAGATACCTCCAGTGTGTCCAAAGGACAATATTATTAATTCCCAAAGTAGCCACAGCTCAGATGAGAGACACAGGTTATTTTTAAGGCAGTCTTCCTACGATTTTCACATCATCCTGAGAAACAAGCATAGCAGTTCACACACTGAAACATGAAGTGGTGCAGTTGAATTCACACACAGAGTCAAAACACAGCTAGGTTTCTTCATGCCCATGATAAAATCCACCCTAACATAACACAGGTGAGCTAAATATACTGAAACAACATATTCACCCCACATCTGGTTAGATCAAGCTTTCTACCCTTTCATAAATGTCTTAGACTCTAAGTTGACCAAATGGATCAGGCTGACATGCCATCTAGTCACAACACAGTAGCCCCCAGCTCTTTCTTTCACCATTAGGATCCTTTACCTAGGGCCAAAAGTTCCACCTCCACCAAGCTTTGCAATTGCTGCAAACCATTAGATCACCACCTCTGCCTCCAAGGTGACTCAAGTTGCTCAATACAAGCATGTCAACCTAGCAGTTAACAAAATACAGTGTGAATGAAATGAGTGAAAATTAATGGAAAATGGTACATAAATGTAAATTGTTATTAGCAGAACCAAGGATATTTCTGTGCTACTTCTATCACTAATTTTTGAATCACATTTCTACATGGCATTTAATTTTTTAAAACCAGATTAAGTGCTGATTGATTTGTATTTTCTAAACCATGATGAAATTGTTGATCCAAGTGTCATGCCACAAGTAAAACTGTTAAAAGCCACAGAAATAATGACAGTAATGAAAAAGTATCCATTAATTACTTGTACATTTATCGTGTAATTTTTTTCATTTCCCTTTTCCCCCCCTTTTTTGAGGGGTCTTGGTTTGGTTTTTGTTGTTGTTGTTGTTTTGGTTTGGGGTTTTTTGTTGTTGTTTTAAGGCACTGCTTTTCTGTCTTATGAACTGACTTCACTCAAAAAGATAGATCAGCTGAAAATACTGGAGGACCAGATTTTCATATATCCCCAAGGAGCCCTTCTCGTTGGCTCACTGCAAAGGAACTCTAAATCAAGTAGATACCAAACTGAAGGCTGCTACAATATCCCCTGCACAGCTATTCATATTCTGAATAACTAAGCTCTAAGCTCTCATATCTTTTCACTAGGTGAGATCTAAGCCTTCAGGCTTTCCATGTCTCTGCACTCTTTCAAGCCCTATTGCTGTGACCGAGTATAAAACTTCATGCTGTTATGATACAAAAGTTAGTGTTTGCACGGAAATTAGCCTTTCCACTAACATTAAAAAATCCCAACATGCTGCATTTCCAGGTAAACTATTTCCTTGGAAACTCACGTGATAAAAGGGGTACATTGTTCATACTTGGAGTTCAGTACTAGACAGTTTCAGAGCACTTGGGCTTGTTAACACTTGGCTTTGATTAACTCAATTTAAGATTATGAAAGTATTTTGTAGACATTAAAGGAATTAAAACTGAACTCCTTGTAAAGTAAGAAAGTTTTAATATCTTAATACAGATGGATGAACTGAGGCACTGAAACATTAATGGTAACATCCTTAACCTTACGTAAAGTGAAGAATACAAATCCTGATTCATGCATTTGAGGAAACAGCTGCCTTTAAAGAGGGACTGAACACATGGCCTTACAGATCAAAAGGTAGTGAAAAAGTTCCTAAATCCAGTGCTGCTACAAATCCCAAATTAAAAAACAACATTTGAACATTCTGTCTGAAGCATCAATAAAACAAGAGAAATCACAAAAAATAGTCAAAGCGCACAGTTCCACAATTCTAGCTTTCAGGTTATTGTGAAAAGGCAAACATCAAGGTTTGTTTTTATTTTTGACTGCACTAGTGACCCAGGAAGCACACAGTGCTGTAGCCAAACAGGACTCCCTTGGCAATTACCACAGCCTCCCATATTCAGGAGTACTAAACTGTAATCCAATGCAAATAACAAAATTGTCCAAGATAGTCCACTAGTTCCATATTAGCATATATTATTACATATACCTATACAAGCGTGTGTGTACAAACCCAGCAGAGGAACCTACGGTGTTTTCCTCCTGCTTAGTGTGTACACCAACAGGACTGAAAAACATATGGATACCTAAATCCTTCCTTGCCCCTAACTTGATAGAAAAAATACTAAATTGTGTTTATAATATTTTTTCAGTGTCTCACCCTCTAGTGGTACCTTCATTGTCACACAAAAGTCACCTCCACCAACCCACCTAAAAAAAAAAGCAAAAAACTTGAAGAGTATTTATAGAAGAGTCTGCTTTCTATGGTGTGTGCAAGGGAGTGAAATTGTACATGTGTGTTGAAAACAGTGTTACTTAGAAAAGCTAAGTAGACAAAACCTGCAGGTTGTAATGAAAATATATTAATTCTTACTATACCAGGCAACTGGATTTCAAGGAAGATGTTCCAAACTACAATAAATTTTGCAACATCCATTCAAACAGAAATATTATTGGCATAAGAGGCAGTCATTTTTCTTGAGTGTTACATGTCCCCGAAGTTGAAAGAAAAATTGAAAGTCTGACCCCTTTTTATAAACATATGCCAGATACATCCAAGACCAAGAACAAGAAAAATCTCTGCTAAAATTTATGGGTATTTTCACTAAGCCACTATCCATAGTAGCATAAAACACACACTTAACTCCTTTATCAGCACAGAGAACAGAGACCTAAAAGCTATAAGCAGTATGTAATCCACATTGCCACCACTTCTAAAAATATCCATTTGTATTCAACAATTAAATACAGTAGACTCTTGGATGCTACCTAGGATCAGTCCTAAAGTGTAAGTATTCATTTGCAGCCTAGGAGTAAATCTGGCTCTGAGATATGCATGTTGATACTCTGACTTTGGGACCTATCCAATGAGCACTCTTTTATACATCTTCAATAAGATGTCACTTAAAATAATACATTCAGGTTTTGTCACATTTATGCAAGAACAATTTCAACTGGAATAAATTCAAAGAGGACCAGTGATGAGAAAAAAGGGAGTGTCAGCAAAGAGCAGTTAAGAGTGTACAGCTTGATTTTGCTAGAAAAATAAATGCTGAGAAAGAATATCTAACTTCATAATATAAATATCAAGGAGAGATAAAATAACCATTTAAGGCAGATTAAGGATCAAATGGCTTTATTTTAGTCACAAATATTACCCCAACTAGTCCAGCAAGAGTACACTTTCAGAGTAGCTAGTACAAGAAATCTAACATTGCTTTTAAGTTGAAGACAGAAATTTAACCTTCGTGTTTGAATCCATGAGTATCTGATGTGGCCTCTGAAAGAGAGCACCTAAAATGCAACTCCATCACTGTTTCTTTTCATTACCATTGCACCTATGAATCCCCTACATCAGGACAGTAATGGCTACTTACAGAAACCTGGAGAGGATACACTTTTCCCACAGTCAGCACAGCTTCAAAGAAAACCACTTCCTCTGAACAAGTGGAAACTGCATGCAACTCATTAAAGAATTTGGGTACTGATGCTTTTAATGACAGTAACATATTCCTCTTACAGCTAAAATTTAGTTTATTTAGACCATTCTGCCTATAACACTCTTTGTGAAGATTATATTTGCAGAGCTCATTTGCACTTTGGGGTTTTGGTGTTGAGGATTTTTGGGGTTTGTTTGTTGTTGTTTGGTGCTTTCCTTTTTTTGTTCTTATTTTTATAGTGCTACAGTCCAGACAATCATCTAATAACTAAATTAATAATCCCATTGAAACCTGTTGTCACGACAGGATCCTTGATGTATGCTATTGCCCTTCTATGTCTTACATACACAGACATGTATTTTAAGTCTTGATAAAGTATTTATTACTGTTGTATCATATGGAAACCACATTTTACATGCATATGTTTATGTGTAAGTAGGTATCTATGCATGCAGAAGATATTCTGTGGGTTCCTCTCAACTAACTGTCCACTATAAAATTACTTGAAATTACTATGCAGCTACTTGGTGAGACAATCTGAAAATCCTTCCCAAAACTTGCTTATTTATTCAATAGTCACCTTAGAAGAAGAGAGTGGTTATGGAGCACAGTCCTTTCTGAACACTCACTTCCACAAGATGTCCATGGTCTAGTAGGGAAATCACCTCACAAGTAATTTCAAAGGCAGCTAACAGGCTGAAATAATTCATGCTTTCAAGTGGTGAACTACCTCCAGATTTCTCACAGCAAAAAATGTACAGTCTTTGTCCAAAACTGGCCAATTTGATTTGATTTGTTTGTGGCTATGCTTCCTTCTCTCAGTGCTGAGGCACTATGTGAAAAATAAATTTAAAATCCTGTGAGTTTACATTTGGGTAATTGGAAGCAAAGGGGCATCACCAACTGCAGTAAGCTACCATTTAAGCCATGAATCACATTTATGATTTGCACTGTAGTTGTTAAAAATGTTCATCTTGACTGTAAATAGCAGTTCAAAGAAATCAGTTTAATAACAAATACAAATATATGTTTCCAGATACAAATATAGAGTTAGTTGATTTTAATTGCAAGCTCATTCAGTTGCTACAAATTAATATCTCAGATTATGGTCTTAAAACCACAAACGAATAGTTAATTTTTACTTTTCTGTTACAACAGTGACAATTACTGAACACTCATGAATGCTTTTATGCATGTCAAAAGGAGCTACTTTGATTCCTGACTCTTTACAAAGCTGCTTAAGAACGCATACTCCAACAGCTGCTTTCTTAAAAGGCAGGAGTGAAAAGAAAAAGAATGAAGAAGGAGCTATGCTTTGTTAAAAAAAAAAAAAAATTCAAACCATGAGGATTTGTGTATACTTTGCAAGGCTCTACTCTTCTCCAAACCAATTGGAAAACAACTTGCAAGATTATGACCAGAAACAATATCACTCCAAAGTGAGTTCTAAAAAGCATGTTCTGACTGCTTACTGTACTTCAAGACAATGGATATGAAAATTTTAAGAAACAGCACATGGGGCAATCAGCTCCTGTACCAGAGAAGTATAAGGCTTAATTTACATCAACACACTGCTGCCTTGCTCTCTGCCTGGGGCAGAGACTGGTAGTACCAGTCACAAACACATCTTTTTCTTGTCAATCCTCCTTGTCCCTTTGGTACTCTTATCTCAAATCTTCTCTTTTTTTTCCTCTTCCCATTTCAATTTTTTCTCACCCTTCACCTTTCCCTTTATCAAACTTTCTCACTTAACACCTCTGTCTCAATTCATACTCCCGTTCTCTTCATTCCAACCACGCCAAGTCCTTTTTCTTCATATTTTCCATGCAATGAGCTTTGTGTATCCTCTGAAGGTAGCGAGCCACATAAAGATCACACTCTTCTCTTCAGCCAAATTGCCCAGAGTATACATGGGTATATCATAAGGCTCAAGTCCAGAAAACAGGTAGAGCTCTTCACCATATTACTGTCTATGGACACAGACAAAATCCCCACATCAATTCCTTGAAAAAAATGTTAGCACACCTTCAAGCCAGAAGTGCACAGATACTCAGATTACAAGTTGTGACAGTAACACATCTACATTAGCTATGAATGCCTAACCACATTTTGGTATTCTTCCCCTCTGCCCAGTAGTTAACAACAAGAAAAATTATGTTCACCTTGTGTACACTATAGAATAGGTTGCAAAAGCAAGCGTTACATTATGTTTTCTATGTTTGGATAAGAGGTTTACTCCAACAGATCAATAAATCTAGGGACTCACTGTTTTTGCATTAGTAAGTAGTTTGAATAAATTACCAGAAGTTCAAATTCAGTTATCAGCAGTTAGTGTTAGAAACAGCCAAGAGTGATGGTAAGCTGAAATTTGCCTCTGATAGGGATATTAATGACAATTTTTGCAGTTTTGCCTCCCAACTCCTGAAAATACTGAAAACTTGCAACTCATGCTATACAAATATGTCTAAATTAGTGGGGGAAAAAAAAAAAAGGGAGGGGCTGAGAGACTGGGGGAGGGTGTTTGTCCAGCTGGTTTTTGTTTTGGGGGGGGGGGGGATGTTTGTGGTTATGTTTCAGACTGCAAGGGATACCAAGTCATGTCCAAGGACCTTTTATAAGCACATGCCTTCCAATAAACTCCAGGAGATTTTTAATTTTTTTTTTTTTGTGAAAAGGGCATAATTTTTCAGAAAGCATGCCTACAACTTTTGATGCCATGAAAGTTCAAGGCAGATGTAAAAGATGCAGGCAGTGGATTCAGGATATTGCCAATTTGGCTACCATTTCCTGGCTTTATTCTGTCTGCCTGTTTTATGACTAAGCCAGCCAAGTGGATAATGCTGATAGCAAATAAAATACACAGAAGAGTAAGTGTCTTGTTGTACTTTAGAAGAAAATTCAGTACCTGACAAAAAAATTATATTCTGTGTAAGTCATATTTAAAAAATACAACTGTCACAGGACTCATGCTAGAATCCACAAGACATAACATGGCCACATCCATTCTTTTTCAGCCAGACAGAGCAGGTATTCCAAGCCTTTGGCGAGAACATTGCACCTGCCACATCTCCTCTAGCGCATTAAGGAGTCTCTGGCACCAGTGGCAATGTGCCACCTTAGGAAGAAAAGTCATCCATCAGCTAGACTGCTTCAGACCCACTTACAGCTTATGTTAATGTGTGCATGAAATGAAATCCAATTAGAAGAGTGTCCAAATTCACAGCCAAACTTCCTATAAAGTTTAACCCTTTTTTTGCAAGGGAAAAGCATCTGCAATTGAGATGAAAAATTGTTCTGTTATAAAGCTACATATTGATTTTTAAATCTTTACTTCCAATTTCATGAATTCTGGGAGAACATTCTCACCAAACTCACCGTGGGGTGCGGACATGACAGACAAAAATCAAAACCAATTTTTGATAAAATAGTACAGTGTTATCTCCAAGAGCAGCATTTCAGGTTCCATATTTGCCCATAGCATTTTGCCTTACAGAAATGAAAATCCAAATATCCAAGCTTATTCTCTCCCCAGAGGGCAATTTTTAAGCTGATGCTTTCTATATTACAGGATTCTTCTCATTCCAAAAGGATATTCAAAGTGCTAGGTCTGATCTATAAAGCTTAGGCATATTTTAGCACAAGCTTCATTTTAATATTCTTCAGGGTCCCCTTTATTACAGTAAACCTAATTACTGACAGTTTGAGGCATAGAAGGTTGACTAGAGAAGTGGCATCTTTTGGTGAGTGTTGTACACAGTAAATATAAAAAGTACCTCTTCATTCATCTTGTGTTTTCTTTGGTTTATAACATCTAAGAATAAATGGAATGTATCATCCTTCAGCAAAAAATTGCATCCTCCCTCAAACTACTAACGTTTGGGGTTTTTTTGTTTCATAAAATGTTGTTGTGGTTTAACCCCAATAGGACACTAACCACCACACAGTCACTCATCCACTCTCTTACACAATGGAATGGGGAGAAAAATCAAAAGAGTACACTTGTGGGTAAAGATAAAGAAAGTTCAATAAAAAGTAAACCAAAAGCCACACGTGAAAGCAAAGCAGAACAAGGAATTGATTCACCACTTCCCATGGGCAGGCAGGTGTTCAGCCATCCCTGTGAAAGCAGGCCTCCATCATGCACAGTGAGGACTTGGAAGGACAAATGCTGTCACCCTGAACGTCCCTCCTTCCCCCTCTCCCCTCAGCTTCATATGTTGAGCATATGACACTATATGGTATGGAATAGTCCTTTGATCAGTTGGGGTCAGTTGTCATCAGCTGTTGTGGCCTCACAACTTCTTGTGCACCTCCAGCCTCCTTCCTGGTGGGGTGGGGTGAGAAGCAGGAGAGGATTCAGTGGAATTGCTGTTCAGCAGTGACAAAAAAGTTCTTGTACTATCAACACCATTTCCAGCACAAATGCAAAACACAGCCCATACTAATTCCTATGAAGAAAATTAATTCTACCCCAGACAAAACCAGCCCACATATTAATAGGGGAGAAAACAAAAATCTAGAAAAATAAAATCCCTTTTCAGAGCTGCATGTTCATATAAACCAGCACATAATCAACTCATGGACATACCACATAGTACAGTTCAAGCGTATCAGACACTAGATGGTGGCAATTGTAAGAGATATGACCCCTTTTTCCATGAGTTTGGCATAATATCCCCATTTCCTTTGCTATTTATACGGTTCTCATAAGCACATCCAAAAGGTGTCCTGCAATAAGATCCTTTACATTTCAGTGTTTTCTGGAAAGTTCTACCTTAGCTGGCCTGTAGCATTCCTGTACTTCTCCCTGGGTAGCATCCTATGCATCACAGTGCGGGAAGTATTGGTGCCACACAACAAGAAGAAAGGGGCCACCTGAGCCTTTCACTTGAAAAATTATATTGAGGGGTCTAGTTGTGGATTTTTTCAGCAGTCACACCAATTCTTTTCTAATATAGGCTTGTCCAGAGCCTAGCAAAGAGTGGCTCCAGCTGCATATCTAGTAGCAGGCAAACAATAATATAGGTTTTCCTGGGATTAACCCAATCTGGACATGTATGGATAGATAAGCGTTAAAACAAAGATGCCACAAACAGAAAATATACTTTTAAACTCCACTAACCTTAATTATTTGAGACAAATTCTAACTATATAAACATTTAAGAAGGTGATGGAGCAGGCTGCTTGGTCTCTGTCATTTTTATCTAGGGAGGGTTCACATTAATGTGTGGTGTGGAAAGTAGTACTGAGAAGGACAGGATTTTTAGAATATACAGTATTACAATAGCTGTGAACAAAATGGTCTTGCAAATTTACTCCAACACACTATGGGACTGCTTTCAGTTCATATTTACATAAACAGAAATTAGTGAGCAGTTACAGAGAGAACTATTTACAGAGAGAACTACTGGAATACCAGTTGGCAACTTGTATACATAGCTACCCCAAAGTCACTCTGAAATTCAAATGCACAAGTTCAGGCAGGTGCAAATGATGTTAGCTTTCTGATGAAAGCATAGAACATCCTGTAGCAACAATGGGATGACTAGACAAGGATGTCTGCATATTAAAATTGTACTACAGACCTAAAATCCCTTGAAGCTGGAGCAAAATACGCTGTAACTTTATAGGTTGGGGGTTTTCCAAGAAATAAATTCCCAATTCTGCTCATTTCTACTAAGAAACCCAAGCAAACCCAAACATATTAGTCAGTTGTATAGTTTTGAAAGATTAGAAAGAGATGACTGATTCTGTCTGTAGACAGTTTTTCCTTTCCCGTGAAAGAAATGATCCATTTTTTTCTAGTTCTCTGGCTTGGAGCAGGAGAGTCAAAGTATTTATCCAAGTAATAGGAAAGGATTACACATGTAGATGGATTTACGAAACATCAACCCCGGCAGGCTTCTGAAATTAAAAGAGCCTAATGCATGAGGAGTGATATATTTTACAATACGGGAAATGTCAAGCTGTGGAAAAACTATTCCAGAAGGTAGCTCCGAGTTAAGTACAGAGTTCACTTCTCTTGTCACTTGATCCTCTCCTTAGAATTAAGAACTGAACTTACCATTTTGAAACACAGAGTAGCAGCTATAAAAATCCACCACGAGAACATTCATATTTGGAGATTTTTCTGCCTTTACACAAGTTTAAGGGATTGTCAGAGGTCAAAGAATTGAACATCCCTGCTGAGTCACTTCTATGAAAGACATGCTGTGGAATGGTGTAGGTGTACTTACTCTTCACAGCTATTCAGACAAGACCCAAAAAAAAAAAAAAAAAAGACAGACTTGCTCATTATGGACTCATTAGGCCTCAATAGAGACCAATACAAATTTTAAACAGAGAAGCAAGGATTTTCTGCTCAAGAAACAAACCCTATTCAAAAATATTTCCAGTAACCAGTCATACAGTTAATTTTGACTTTTAGGACAAAGTAAGCGTGGGCAATGGGCTGCTGTTAGGTTAAACTTGTAATACAAAAGATTTTTTTTGTCTTTTTGCAAAACAAAAACAAAAGACACTTGCAGATCTCCAAATAGCTTTTAATGAAAAACAGAACCACTTCTTGGTACAGAATGACACAGACACCAACTGCCCCTCCCCAGCTATCTATGATTGCTTCTGTATCTCCATAGGTGACAGATGCCTTCCCCAGGCCGCAGCCAATACACTGTGTTTGGCTGGCAGGGGGCAGGCTAATGAAGCAGAGTAGAAGCATAGCTCCCATTTAAATGCAAGATTGGACTGAATACCTTTCCAAGTTTTTGGGGATGCAGTGGTTTTGTTTAAGAGACTAACAGAACTTATTCTTACCAGTTTTTAAATTCTAACTGCTAATGAATGCAAAATTTTCTTGCATTTGGAAAACATTAGAGGAAAGATCTACCACTGTATAACACCATCAAAATCCTAACATAAAACAATATTTTAATGAATACCTTGTAAAAAAAACTAACCTACCTCCCTGCAGTGCATTTATATGACAGGTTGGTGCTAAAAGTAAAAGAATTATTGAACTACGTTCAGATACATTTGCTTACTGCAGTTTCCTGCATTTGAAAGAAAGGTACTCCCTGGTCCTTCCTTAACAAAAAGCTTTATATGCCACCATTAAAACTACATTCATTATGACATACCAGTCCCTTTGGATGTTTAGAAAGCAAAAGCATATGAAGAAGTTGATCTCTGTTCAGGAAATATGTTAAGCATATAAGTATTTATTCTGTGAGTTATCTAATCATCACTTCTCCTCTCCACAAGTAGGCACACTTAGCTGTCACTTGAATTTTCTGCTGATTTTACCTTTCATCAATGATAAAACTTTGGCCTGTATAGAGAACTCTTTTAAACAGAGCTCAGAATTAACTGTAATCACAGCTGTACATCAGATTGAATACAAACAGTCTGTGTG
Source organism: Corvus cornix cornix (assembly GCF_000738735.6). NCBI lineage: Eukaryota > Metazoa > Chordata > Aves > Passeriformes > Corvidae > Corvus > Corvus cornix. The sequence continues at coordinate 23,500,658 of NC_046336.1, read as the reverse complement.
AAAACTCATGCAATGTTTTTTGTTCTAAGAATATCTGTAGAAAAAACATCCTGTAAGTGCTAATTAAAGGCCTAATCAGGAGTAAATCAGGTAAATAATAAATACTTTACCATGACATTCTATTATTACTTGCAAAAAATTAACTCAGCTTCACAACATTATTGCATAAAGATCATGGAAGTTCAGCAGATATTTGCATTTCCCTGAGTGCAAGCAAAGGGGGCTCACAAACGATCAGGCCAAAAGGCAGGCAGAGCCCAGGAGGAGCCATCCTAAGTCTCTATACCCTTAAACTTGAGGGATCCATGCCATCTCCTAGGCAAACACCCAGTTGAATTGCCAAGAACTGATAAAAGCAGATTCATAGCCTCTCCAGCATTATGGCTTGCACAGGGAAGGTCCTAAGAAACCTGTCCCTGGTGGAAGGGGGACAGTTGTCCCCCTTTTGGTTCAGGCTACCCAAGTTTCTCTATATAGTTGAGGCCACTGCTGTGGCAAACATGCCTGTTTGCACATCTGATCATAGAAGAAAATCCAAACAATTATTTAGTGTGACACCTTAATCCCTTCACACCTGAGTGAGGAGATTAGTTTAGGAACACTGCACAGAATAAAAAGGTTTGATCACAGGATGGGGAAAAAGGATTTTGTCACTAGTCAAAATTAATGATCACTGGAGTCTGGTAGAGAAGCAAGATGCACAAAGGTCTACTCAAAACCAAAGCAAAGTTAATAGCAAAGATTTTGAAGTATCCATACCAAAACAGCGTAGAGTGACATATGTAAGACTGGGATGCAGCACAAACGGGATGTGAGAGTTCTGATGGTGGAAATGCAGCCTTAGCAGCAATATCTAATGTGCTGGTAGGCTCCAAGAATGACTGTTCCCAGACAGCAGCGATCATAATTGCCTTTAATAGCAAATTATACTTCAATGTTTTCTTTAAAAATAGCATAATAATATCCTCTAAAGCCTAGAGGAACCAATTGAGAAAATTAATCCATAGAAAACTACATTTCCAACATAAGCTAAGAACCAAAGTCCAGGTCTTTGGAAGGAAATCAGCCCATGAGAGTATATTCTGATGTTGTGTCTCATTTAAGTGACTGCTGGAGCATGGCACTCCTCTACTCTTAGTGTAGAGGTCCAGGGCTAGAGTTCACTCCGAGGTTACAGATTTTTTTCAGCCTGGCTAAAATTACATAGGCTGTGAGCTCATGCCTGCTATGACAATGGGTTACATTTAATTTTTCTACTACTGCCCTACAGACCCATTGTATGGGCAGATTTTAGACTCCACACTAAAGATATGTAAGTGCACAGAACTATATATATTTTTTTAAAACTTAGGTTTTTTTTGACCCAAACTTATTACAAAGGAAAATTACAAACCACTGAAATAATTCATGTGCTTTCTGCTCTGGGTGATTTCACATTAGTAACACAACCTGTACCCTGGTTGGTACACATTTAAAGCCAGATCTCTAATTGAATAACTGCTGCCTGGTGAGTCTGTAGGTTAAAAAAAAAAAAATCCAGACCCAAGATCCACACTAGAGCTGAAGTGCTTCTAGTAATTCTACCTTTGAGCAAGCTTTTAAAATTAAATGAATTTAAAACATGCCATTATTCCTAGACCTTATGGAGTGTATACTTTACTGCCTACAGAGACAGCTTCAATCATACTCAACATTAAGTCGAATTAGTGTCCCAAAGTGCCTCCTCTCCTCCTCCTTTTAGCTGATCTTTGTTTAGGCACAAGGTCAAAAATGAAGATGGCCTACATGCTGTTTCTGAGTTCCTCATCTGCCTATTAAGAGGGAATCTCAAGTTTTAAGGCTTGTGTCAGCCAACTATTATTAACTTAATTTATTAGGGGAAACAGTGAATGATATGTTCGAAATAATGTATAATCAAGCTGTTCTGACAATGCCCTACTGACTTACAGACAGACCTGTTCTAGTCAGTACCTCTATCCTAGAAGCCCATTTTTCCCTCTAGGATCACTTAAGATATTGTTATCTTTTTATTTGTCATCCCTGTAATCAAAACTTGCCATTCTTTTCTCCTAACAAAACTGCCTCTGCATTCTACTCCAAGAGTATTGGCTCCCCTCAACCGTTCCTTTTCTTTTCCTCTCTGCCTCCTTGGGGAAAGTTGTTTTCCAGTCTTCAGAAGCTTGATTCAATTTGCCTGCATGAGATCCAGGAGAAAGTAAGAACTTGAAAAAGAGAGTGAATGTAACCCTAATGCAAGATGTGGAGGTAGACCTCATCTTGTTCCCAACACACAGAACAGCTGTTTTTCTATGTAGATCACACATCTGCTTCTAGAATTTGTTACCAGTAAAGTCAACTCCATAAAAATACTATTTCTAGGGATCCCCTAATGGTTCATCAAGCTGGACAAAACACTGTTTGTAGTACCCATATCTTATTCTTTTAACACTGTGAATGAAGATGGCAGTTAAGTCTGTGCATTATAATTAATTACTAAGTCTTGAAAATAATTATTGTGCTAGCTATATATTTCCATTTTAAGGGAACCAGAAAAAGACCCTTCCAAATGATGCACAGGAACATGCACAATAATTAACCTAAATTTCACTACCTGTTCAACTATCCTTATCAGTTACACACATCAACTTTTGCCTTGAGCATCCTTTATTTGGGGCTCTGAATTTATAGACAGAAGTTTTGATAGCCACTCTTACTTAACATTTAGGAGTAGGAATAAAAGTGCTAAACAAATTTACAAATACATATGAACCATTCTCACTGTCACTTAAGAATGCTGTATTTCAGCACTTGACTACTCTACACCAAGTTGAGGTTGTTTTTCAATCATCATATTCCCCTATTTCAAACTCTTCAACATTTTGAAAACTGTTTAGAGGAATCTAGAATGAGACTGCTCAGCCATTACTTTCTGGATCTTGCTTTGACATCTGAAATCATTTATCTGCACATTAAAACCAGACCTAAGAACAGTTTTGCAACAAAATTATAAACCCTGCACAAGGATACCAACAATATACTCAATATTTTGACTGTTCTCCAGAGCATAGGTGTCATCACATCAGAAATACAGTTATCGAGTTAGACCTCAGTCATTTCAAACAACCTCCGCTTTATTAGTCTAAAAGACACTTGAAGTAGTCTACGTTTATATACTATGCTAGGATAGCCTTATTTAATATTTCATATACAAAGTCCCAATAATTTTGGATAAACTTCTATCATTCTTATGAGAACCTGGCTAACAGAAGTACGTTTTCTGAAATTAAGGATATTACATCTAGGCACTTAGAGCAAAGGACTAAAAGAACATTAAGATTCCTTCTGTTAGCACAACATTTGAAAATCTTCAAATTAACTGTTTGCAAGTGCATGAATGACAAAGAAGGTGTTTGAGTCATCTCTAGATGTTTAGCTCTGAGAAGTATTAAGAGTTTCTTCTATATTAATTAGATAATTATTAATTACATTAACAATAGTGAACTCCCCTGTGGGCAGAACGTGCAAAAAGCATCCCTTACTGTAGACCACACAGAACCACACATGCTCAATCTCTGACTTTTGTAGAAAAACTTCCTGAAGCTGTACTAGCCCTATTGATACAACTGCAGAATCCAGAAAGCAGTGTACATGAGTTAAGATAATTCCAGTAGCGCACTGAAGCTTGGAGATGGATCTAAAGAGCACAATAGTTCATGTGCCAACAGTCTACACGTTCACTTATTGCACTGATCCCAGCATCAGCAGAGCTACTGCAACGGTGACAGATTATCTAAACTTTTTTTACATGATCCAGACTGCATGACATGAATGGTGCTAATATATAAAAGATATAAAAGGAACCATATATTCAGAGTATATTCATCAGGCACTACCAAAAAAAGTTATAACCTTTCAAACGTTCACTCATATTTTGGTAAAGCACTCAAAACCTCCCTCTCTTGTGTAATTCAAATCAGAAAATACTCAACAAAATATACACAGTAATCTGCTGTTGTTGTCTTTTGTTAATGGTTTCTCAGCGACTTGGTTCCCCCTCTGTCCAGCCATCACTAGAATACTAGAATGATAATGTTTAGATAAACAGCTGATTTCCTAAGAACAACTTAGGAGCACTGAAGACTTATAGCTAAACACTGGATAGGTATTCTTTAGTTATGAGAAGATCTTAGTGTCTTTTCTATCCATTTGTCATTAAAGATTAGTCTCGACTCTATCCTAAGTTTTTATTCTTGGAAAGAAATTGCAGGAGAAAAATATTTTAATAATAATTTAATTTTTAAACTACATTCTGCTTTTCAAATCTAGAGAGTCTTATTATAAAGTAAGATAAGAGGTAAAAGGAAAAAGACCTTTTTTCTCGCATTATTAGTTTGTCAAGACTGTCATCAAAAGGTTTGATTTAATCACCTCCACAAAACATGTGCCATGTTCACCCTCTTGTCAGTATCTCCCAAGGGCTGTGGAACTAGGATGTCAGTCAAAGATTACAGACATGGTTAGATCAGTCAGACTTAACCCTGGCTTAATCTCTCCCAGGTATCCTTTGCTAGCTTGGCTCCTGGGATTCATTTTGAAGCAGCTACAGTACTATTGCTGAATTTGAGTGAATGGGATATTCATATTCAAATACAATCTGTTGAATAAGTTTTTATGTCAAGACTGACATGCTAGTAAATTTCCTGATGGTTCAGTAGGAATTGGATTGAGAATACATAGGAAAATGAACAAACAATATTAGCTTTATCCTTTGCGTTACTAAGACGTTAGAGCATGGGGAAACAGCAGTAACACAGCAATCTTATTTTAGGAACTGAATTTCTACATTAACAACTTTTGACACCAAATAATGTGTGTCCATGGATACTTACCATTGACTTATAGCTTTGAAATAGCACAGTATCATACTTCTTCTGCTTAAAATAGCAGAGACAATAATTTTCTTTCATACACCCTGGCTCTGGGCTTCACTCTTCCTGCCACTAAATCACATGAGAGTTCCTTATGGTGTTGAAGTGCAGAGTCCTGACATTCTCATAAAACACTGAAGAAGGGAGCAGCTGGGACATTAAGGTACAGAGAAGAAAAATTTTTCTTGAAATTTTTTTTTCAAGTAAGCATCCATTCCAAAGACTTGTGTTAACAGGCTGCAGCTCATGCAAGCAGGTTCACAAAGATGTACTAGTACCTCATATGCAAAGGTTTGCTAATCTCTGTTCAAATACCTCGACTGTGTGGGGATTGACCTCTTGTGCATAGGGTGAAAAAAGCTGTTCTGAGACAAGTCTTCCAGGTGGAAGTTCATGAGCAGAAGCAGGGAAGCTCCTACCCAGTACAAAACAGGGAAATGGACATATAATTCTGAGGGTGCTCTGCATAACCGAAACTCTGCAGCTAAGGGAGCTGCAGACATCTGGGCAGTTGCAGCCACACACCAGCTGACCACACCATAGAAGGCAGTACTGTGCCCATCCTGACCATACATATATCGCATTTACTTCACACATTTGCACGGTTTGAAAGGCTATTATCATGTTCACTGGGGCCTTTGTCATGTATACTCGACTCAGGATCAAATTAGAGGGACAAGAAACAGCAGGGTAAATAAATTCCTCTCTAACACGTTGGCATTTTTCTCCAAGTCAGATTCCACAGCTTAATCCAGCTTCAGTTTTTGAAGAGGTTCTCCGATGCGCAGTGCAATGTCATGCTGAGCACAAGCTTCTGAAAAATATCTCCAGGTCAGGAATAGAATAGTCTGTATCAGGTGTAAAGTGCAGATCACGTTAACCAGCAACAAATTGAGTAAAAAAAAAAAAATTCCAAGACTGTTTTAGCCAGGACAGTCTTGTATTGAGGAAGGGAAGCAAAAACTAAAACTCACCATGAAGAGTGAGACACATGAATAAAACAGCCTACTTTTACTTCACTTAAGTCAGCACAAGTCAGGAATAATTTAAATACAATAAGCACAAATATAATCCAACAAAGGTAGGTTCAAGTGAAGAAACTTATGTAAATAACTGTCAAAATCAGCTTGTGCACTACCAAGTGGGTACTGGCAGGCAAGAGCAAACTTCAGCAGTCTGTTAACACATGCACTTCTCTGCCTGCCATTTTTTAAACAGATACTTTCCCATTCTACCTGCCACATCTAGAAAAAGACTTCTTCAAAAAAAAGAGCTTCTGCCATACTGATATACCATCTATCTTCTAAATGCTATCTGGAAACGGATTGTCTCCTCTTTCTTTAAAAGTCTTAATTTCTCTCTCCTTGCTACCATTTAACTTTATATCTGTATTATCTAACCACACAAAGAGTGAGATAGCATTTTCACCAAAGATGCTATAAAATAAAGTGGTAATACACTATATTGTACTATATCACTGTCAGGGCTCTTATCTGAAGTTCATTCTCCTCTGCAGTGAATTATTTGTTCCCCAAGATAAACGATAAACCAACTCTGAAGTATTTTTTATTTCCAGTTCAGTCAGCACATGTCCAAAAAAGCCCAGCTTATTGCTTCACTGTTTTATCTACAGCATGCAAGATGAATTTTTGTGTTCTTGTGGTGAAGGCACTGGACTGACACTCAGCAATTTAATGCTTTACATCTTCTATTTAGGTTTATTTACTCTGCTTCAAGGCAAACCTACCATCTACTGTAAGGTGCCATAGTCTCAGAAAAAATTCTATCCACCATGGAGACATTTCGCATTGAAACTAAAAACACTAAGAATCACCTCTATTCAACTCAGGAGAACCTCAGCAAGACGTTTGTTGGAAAGATTTGGTGGCAGTTTCTTTGAATGTGTTCAAGCAGTTTAAGCACTACTTCTTAATACAACATTAAACTATTCCTTTTTTAAGTTATTGCATCCTATGAGGTCTTTAATACTTTAAAAGATTTTTCTCCCACTGTGTTGGCTATTTATTTTTATGCATTCACAACTCCACATCTACCATACTTGTTTAGCTTGTATCTCCTGGAGACACCTCTACCTGCCATGAAATGGTCCTGTCCAAGCAAACTATCTGCTGTTTGCAATTTATTAAAAAAAAAAAAAGAGAAGAGAAGAAGAAAAAAAGAACTAAATATAGCAGAGTAGAATTAGACAGACACAGCTGATGGCATCAAGTTTTAAATCAGAGAGCTTCAGAGTTTACAGTGCCATATTAGCTCACTCTCCAAAATTAATTCCAGTGGTCTAAGGCTTTTCAAAGGAGAGTCCTACAACCATTTTTCCTAACTGACCAGTTACAAGACAGAATCAGATCTAGATACCCTGTTGTAAGGTGACACAAAGTGTTTCTTGATTATCTATTTGCAGTCCAAGAAACCTCAATTACAATATAAGGCATGGGATTTAAGAGCATGGTCAACAAGTGGGCCTTGAAAAACTTTGTAGCATTGCTGTGAAGAGCAGTCTGGGCCTAGAGCACAGTAATGGAAATAGTTTATAGAAAAAAAAATTATATTTCAAATAGTAATTTATATCATGGAATATGGTATTTTAATACACTGGTATATAGAAGGAAATATTTTAAATTCATTATTTGATTGTTTCCACTGATCTCAAGTATTCTTTAGAAAGAAACCTTACTCTGGAATTCCTACTAAATTCCCACCTGCAAAGTCAAACTCCCAGATCAGAGCCAGCTGCAGAAAGCTTTGATATTTGTATTCAATCAATCTGAGCTCAGCAGTCAGACACTAATGTTCTGAGACACAGGAACCAGCTGCTGTTCTCTGAGCAAAATCATTTGCAAAAATTAAGCACTTAACAAAACAGGAAATATGAGAGACTATCCAACTTTAGCCCTCACTCAGGATGGCAGACATTGCCCAATATAATAGGTTTTAGAACAAAAAAACCCCAAAACTAAACCAAAATGAACCTCCCACCAGAAAAACAGCACCACTGAAGCACAAGTACAAAACAACAAACAGAAAAGAAAAGGCAATGATATACTTAGTTTCTGGTAAGCATATGAAACAAATTGTTCAAAGAACCTGTTCATTCTTGCAACTTGGCTAAAGAACCTAGTGTAGGCTGCATTAGAGGTCATTATGTGGCAAAGAGGAATTAAAATGCAGAATTTAAGGAAAGGCCATCAGCTGCAGCTGAAACATCCAAAAACACAGCGCACCAAAAGGGAAAGAGCATTCAAAACAGATAGAGCAAGTGCAGAACAATCCAGCTATATCACACAAATAGCCATGTTATTACTATGTAGAGCTAAAAAGAACAATTTCAAGAAGGTACAGTTGTGCCAAAATAAGAACACAGAGCTTTGTCAGTACTGCTAGAATTTTTATACAAGAAAACTGGGTCATAAAAGACCTGAAGCCACTAAAACAGATTTTGTATATACTGCTTGACTGAATTACTGTGGTTGCTTCAAAAATCTTACCTTGTGCTAATAAAAGACTTAGCACTTGAAAAAAAGCACATCTAAGCCACATTTCAGTTGATGCAATAACATTTTTCTTTTTTTTGTCCAAAAGAAATTAAGTGCTTCTAAAATTTGGTACAGCCAAATTTAGCAGGTTTATTTCTTCATAAACCAGAATGTGTATCTGTCATACTAATTTGCTGTCAAGGCCAGCATAGTCTAAAAGCCCAAAGCAAGCACGAATGCTACATATGCACACAAAGACAGAATGTTTTCCCAAAAATTAGCTAACTGCTGCAGAAAGGACTGCTCAATTCAAGGGAAAATACAAGACTGCAGTTGGGAGTAGTCTCTCTCTAGAGAGCACTACTAGAAAGCAAGTGATATGAAGCAAGGACTTATATAGCTCTTTTTTGCAGAAATTTGAAACTGTTTTTTCAAACAAAACAGACATCTCCATCTCACAGCCAAAGGAACAGCAAAGCAGCAAACCAGTGAACAATTCTTGTTCACTGCTACGTTAGGAACACCATGAAGACACTGGAAACTATCCACAAGTTAGCAAAGGTACAACTGTTTAAAGACTATCTGCAGTGTGATAGCAGACAGAAATCTGTTCTAATCCCTGTTAGGAGACAGTTCTACTGGCCTTTGTTTCCCATGCTGCAACTTGGCTTGCCCCCCAAAGATCATCCCAACTAACACACAGATTTGAAAGAGTACTGCTAAAGAGACGGCTTTTCTACTCTTTCCTTTCCCAGTGCAAACAGACCACATCATTTTAGTTGTAATTCTTGAAGCATACAACTTGTTACTAACTCTCAAGTAAAAGGATTCGTTTTTAGCAGGTACAAACAAAACTACATGACGGACTTCATTTGCTTTCCGTTTCACCCTTGGTCTCTTCTTCATACAAGCACTTCATTTCCATTGCAAAAGACTTGGTTTTGTTTTGCAAGCTTCTCGTGTCAGCCAGTATTAGGAACACAAAGATCCTTTTGTATATTGTGCTTGCTATTTTTCCTTCCTCCCTCCTCTTCCTAGCAGACAAAATGTACCTCATTAAAAATTACTTTGCAACAGAAAAATGTTTCAGTTACTTGGTGAATTCTTGCTTTCCTGCCTGTATGTTGAAGTAGTGAGTTACAGAAAGGTACTTGTTATCATGCTAGCTAAATAAATAGGGATTTATCTAATTGTACTAATCAGTAACTACTTTTTAAAACATAGAAAGGTAATATACAACTACATGCAGCAAAAAACCTCTGTAAGTAACACTGACATTGCAACATTAGAAGTACCATGCTCAAAAGTACCTCGCACTGATCAAGCATAGTATTAAATTTTTGAAATATCAGAGCTTTACTCTTATTACAGATAGAAATTCCCTTTTCATGTCAGTTAAGAACAAAGGGTGTTAAGTCTACATAGACAAAGCAAAACAATGAATTGCACCTGGTTTCTCATCAGCTATCAGCATGATATATCTACTGATTACCAATTGAATTTAGATCTAAGGTTAAGTCTGTGCCTATGCTTGGGACCACCTGTTTTGAAAACTTCACTAGACCTGGATGTATTTTCACTCCATTTGAAGACATTTACTAGCTTATTTTTAAACGCTGCCTCTTCAGCATAGACAAAAGCATTGAGAGCCAGCACACATAATTTCCTAGGTAAAAACTGAGGAAGGAAAGAGCAAACACTAGGAAGAGTGTCTGAATGCCCCATCCTACTTTTGAATAAGACATTCTGCTGAAACACTATCTTCACAAACTAGTTGATTTTTACAAATAAAATAGAGTACTGTTCGAAACAGAGAAATTACATATTTCTTCCATCTGGATATGGTTTACTTCTTCATATCCCTAATACATTAACATTTTTCTTTTTCTTTCACTAGAATGCAAATTCACATTTTACTATGAAAGCTTCACTTGGTTTTATCCTGCACTTTGTTACTATGAGTGTGACAACAAAAGTCCTGGAGTTTACAGTGCCTTGTCTAAGTGGGATGCTGAAATAAAGATATAAATAATTCAGCAAAGGATCAGAAAGCAGCTCACAAAGGACAGTTGAGAGAATGGATGATACAGGGAGCTCACTACAATAGGGTATACTTTTACAAGTGGAAAATGTGTACTAGTTCAGTACCTGTTCAAAGGAACATAATTTTGGGTTCTCTACAAACTACTCAAAATACAGTACAAACAATAATCAGAGGAGATCAAAAATATAGCAACCGTAGTCTTACAGAACTGCCACTTGAAAACAGACCTGAAAATTAACCCCTCCAAAATTAAGTGAAGTTTTGTTCAGACTCAAATCTACAGCCTATGCAATTCTGGGGAGAAAAAAAAACCAAAATCTAAGCATCTTAGAGAAAAACTTACTTACTAAAGCCTATGAATAAGCTCACTTCTGCTCCACCTCTTAAAGTGAAAATGCCAGTTTTATCAGGGGCAAAAAAAACCAAACCCAAACCAATGTTAAATTCATACTACCAAATGGACCTGCAAAATTTATACTGCACACCAAGCCAGTCATTTAGATACCATGACAGAAACATCTTTACATTATTGCCTTCTCCTTTCCCTGCTGTGATACAGGCCAAACACTGTCATGCTCATCAAGTGGCAACTATGAAGTCTTCATGAAAATGATAAAATTGAAAATACCTGAGGGCAAATGAGTCAGATAAAAAAAGTCTTGCTTAGAAAAACAGTAAGAAATGTATTATAAGCCCAACAAGGAACACTTGTAAGTATGACTGCTATAACTTCACAGTCCCATTCCAACATTTTCACCTCAATATAGGGATATGACTAAGTCTTGTCCATTAGCACATGTCATCTTTAACACTTACTGTCTTTGACAACGTCCTAACTCATGATCCATGACATTTGTTGCATATTCTCCTTATAAGCAATTCTGTTTCTCCTTGCCATTTTCAGGCTAGCAGGTAACACTGCTCTTGGGTACACAGACCCAGGCAGCACTCAAACGTAATGTAAAAAAAAGTTTTAACAAGGTAAAGAGGTTGAAAACTTGTCACCAATCTTCTGCTGTGCTCGAACAGCAATACAAACTGAGATCATAGCATTACAAAATATGAACTTTAATAACTTGCAGAAGTCTAAGACAGTAAAACAAAATAAAAGAAAGTTTATTTCCTCCTACCAGATGACTGTTACACATTCTGAATATCTAATATAATGTCTTGTATCTGCTCACACAAGAGATACAAGGGGTTTTGCAATGCAAATTTAGCAGCTCAGAGAAATTTTTCAAGTGGTTTGCAACTACAAGTGGGGGTTTTTTGTCCTCCCTCTGCTCAGTGAGTTATTTCTGATTTAAATAGGTGTTTGAGGGACCAATTTAGAGTCAGAAATATCCTTCACTGACTGGCTCCCCCAGGGCAATAGACTATGTGCAGCATTCCACTATCGTGCAGGCTTCTCTACGTCTGAGTTTGAGGCATTGCTCTGCTGCTGTACATAGCTGAAAAGCTGCTTCTGCTCTGAATATAAAGGCCACGACATTTTCTTCTCTTTTCCTTCTCTTTTGTTAGTTTTCTTTATTTATGCAGGTGTTTTCATCTCCAAAAGGAATATCAAAGCAAAGACCTTATGTCAGGATTTTTCTTCTACTAACCCCTCAGAATTTTTCAAAAAATATGTTTTAGTAACTGCATTCAGTTTAGAAAAGCATTTTTCTGAATACCACATTACACAGTCTGCAGCCAGTATGGACCAGGAATTGCTCCACTGAAAACAGTAAGATCATAGAGATTTGTGATCAATAAATGGAAAAGCAAGACCCTATGTCTGAACATTTTATCACAGCATGTAAAAAGTCAGAAGTGTTGTCACAAAATTTTATTGATACAGTTACACATCAACAAGAAATTTTAAAAGTTTTGAATGGAAAAATTATGAAATACCACATTGGAATCCAACACTTGGACTATTTTAGCCTTGGAATCTCATAAATTTGTCTCAAATTATACGTTAAATCTCTGTCAGAAGAAAACTTTTCAATTTCAGAACTGAAGCCCTGTACCTTCCTTCTTGGTTCTGCACAGCCTAAATATGTTTGTCAAAACATCTTCTGGACAGGCTGGCAGTACATCACAGTTCAAAATCCTGGCAACAATCAGAATTTCACGAAACAGTTTCATCTTGTCCTCATAAAACTTTTCTGCAGTGCTGAGTGAGCCTCTGTCCTCATCACAGATTACTATCACACAGCAGCAGCAGCACCACACACATTGCTATGCTCATCACGTCCCATCCTCCATCCATCCAGAGACTGCAATCAGGTATCTGATAATAATGCAAGTCACATCAGCCGGACTGCTGCCGCAGTGAACTGATCCATGCTGGTGCCTTGATGGAAATAACAAGGACACCAGGGCCACAAGATGTAGGATCCTGTCTTTGTATTACAAATACTGTTTTCCAGATGGAGCATTCCAGGCCTCTTGCTTCTCTCACAGGTATGCAGTCTACCTACATTCCCTCTTAGCCTCTAGCGGAGCAATGGTATTGTGCGACACATTTAAATGAATAAATGAAAGAGTGCCGCAAAGTGGGAGTTGTGGGAACAAACACTATTTAATCACTAAGCTGCTCCTGTGTTTTCAGTACCATGGCACTATTTCTTACTCTAAGTGATGTGTTTTCCCATCGTCTTTGCCACCATGTGAAGACTTGCCTAATTGCCTTGAAGCACTGAATTTAAAGAAAAGGTTTGTCAGACACACTTAAACTGATTATTGATCAAAGAAATAACTTCTGTTCCATTAAGCAGACATTTCTGGTTTTTTTCCTGTCGAATTGTTGTAATATGTAATTTTATAGAGATTTTAATGTATAAGAGTGTATGTAACTTGCAAGTAATAGAATAAACAGTTAATCCATGAAGATATTAATTCCTAAGTCTACATATTATTGGGGGTTTTTTATTGTCCTAGCATCGCAACAGAAGTGTTAGTGCCACAGAACAATTCTCACATGATGTACATCTTGAATACACTCAGTAGGACAATATACTGAAGCAGCAGCAACCTGAGGTATTGTCAAGCAAGTACTGGAGGAGAAATACAAGTACAGGAGAAGGCATTGTTTTAAATTCCCTCATCCCATCTTATTTTATTTTGCCCAGATTTCTCTCACATTTGGGATTAAATGTGCGCATTGGTAGTTTATAAACAAATAACTTTTTTTTCACCTGAGGGATAACTCCTTTTTCCATCTTTATTACTTCCATCCAGGAAAAATGAACTTTGAATTAAATTTGAAAAAAAAAAAAAGAAACAGGCAGGAGAAATAAAAGGAAATTAGTAAAAATAACTGCAAATAATTAGCCTTTTCATTGTCATCCTCACCTACACTGGACACTTTTCCTTCTCAGCTAGTGAGATGCAGCCCCTACACATACATAACCACATCAGTTTGAAGGTATGAAGAGAACATACATTCCCAAAGCAGCCACAGCAACACTCCTGCTACTGCTACTTAACGCATTTGATTCACCAGTCTTCTAACAGGAACCACCCAGCACAGCAGCTGCATGGGAAAAAGTGTTTACATCTCATAAGGTAAGAAGGAAAAATAGACCTCTACAGGAGGAAACAATTTCTCCCCCCCCCCCCCCCCCCCCCCAAATTTGAAAGTGGCAAGATGTTCATCACAAACAAACTTGAACTGAAACTCTAAAACCTTCAACTAACAAGCATACATGAATCACAGCAAAACACCCAGCACAGACACTGGAGGACAGGTACTAATATCAAGGGATATATGACATGAATCCTTCGGGCCAAGCAGCTTGCCTGAGGACCACCAGGAATTAAAGAGGGTCTGTGAATAAAGGGTGGTGTTTTTGAGGCTCCAAAGGAATCCTCAGTACAGCATATGAACATAGAAACTGTTACCTGCCATGACCACCCTTCTATAAAAAATACATTTGACATCTATTTACTTTGATAAGTCTATACAAGCCTGCTGGACAAACTGCTCCTCCTCAAAGAGAAAAGCTTTCTTTCCAGGGAGAAGAAGGGTATTTTTAAACTTGTGTCAGAGTCTACCAGTTACAGACAATCTTCCACCACTCCAGTAAACTGAGGAAGGTACTTCACCAGTTTCCATTTCTAAGATGGGAGACTAAACAGACTGCAGAATATCAATATCAACAGGCATTTGTAACAGGCAGTGACAGCAGACTTCTGCGCTTTTCAAGCTCTAAAGTCAAAATTTTATCTGCATAAAACAAGAAAACTAAGAAATCAGACTCTCATCTTCAGACTTCAGCTTGCCTTTACTCAGGGTAAGACTATTATTCTATTTTAAACCTACGTGCTTGAGGACTTTGACATAATGACATACTTGATCCACTGAACGTATGTGGAGAGAGAAGCCCACACTGGAGCAAGCTTGCTGGCAGGACTTGAAGCAGTTTGTGAAGAGCTGCAGCCTGTGGGGAGGACCCACACTCAAGAAGTTCCTGAAGGACTTCTCCCATAAGAGGGACCTCACACTGGAGCAGGGGAAGCAGGTGAGGAGTCGTCCCCTGAGGAGGTTAGCTTGTTTTGTTTAATTCACTCACACAGACTCACCTGTATGTTATAAGCAGACTAGTAAGGAATGCTGCCAAGTCAGGAAAAAAACAGAAAAAGGTTTTTTTTTAATGTACTAAGTTGGTCAGAAGTTGCCCTAATTCAGATGTGCAGAAGCATGTCTTTATCTCAGAACCTGTGACACAGAGAGTAACCTCAGCTTCCTAGTTGCACCTCCTGGAACCAGCTCCCATCTTAGCTATACTCAACAGAAGCACTTCTCCAACCAGATGCAAATTAAAGACTGATTCACCCTTAGGTCAAAGAAGATATCAAATAGCACTTCCATACCACGGCCTTTGGGTCAACATCCTTCAAGTGTAAGCACGTTGACTACTCTCTGTTCCACCCCATTACTGTTGTTTTGCAAAAATGTTTCATTTTTATACTCTCAAGATTCCTAGAGCTCCAAATGACTGGCTGGAGTCATCTCAAAATCAGAAAAGTCATTGATCCAAGTTCTTTCCATCTGAACTGACATTGACTGCAACAGTAGCTTCTGCCTTAGCACTCCATCTGGGTCTCCAGTCAGGAGCACAGCCCCTTCACTGCAGGGATGGCTTGTGCAGCCAGCAAGTACATATGGAGGAGGCCCTGCTCTGGAGAACCCCAGGGAATGCCATTGCATGCAGGAACAACAATCCCAAGCAAGAAAATCTGCTCGGTGATTTACAAAGCCATCTCTTATACTTGGTTTGGACATCATTATCTGCCAGCAAACAATAACCTCAGAGTTGGTAGCATGACTTTGTTGTGACCAGGAGAGTTAAAGATGTAGGCAGGATGAAATTCTGCCTTCTGAAATGCACAGGTTATTCCCACTCTGACCAAAGGATGTTTTGGAGTATTTACTAGTTACCACATTAATATTTTGCTCCAAAGACAGATGATTTACCCCCTTCCCTGCTGTCTCTCTGGCAGCAGCTAAAAGTTAACAAATGTCACCACGTATTTTGATTAAAATATTTCTTCAGTAACAGATATTAAAGTCACATAGACATACTTTGAATGGCCTTGTATGTGAAGAGGCAGCGGTAAGTGGATGGAAATTACAGATTAAATATAGTAGGAAAAATGTGATATTGAGATCCTTCTGGGATTAGAGGAGAGGGTGTGTGAATATGATGCTCTTAGTAGCCAACAGTAATAAGATGGCAGACATCAGCTCAGGGCAGGCAGATCCAGTTTTCCTTTCTGTTAACACATTCAGATCCAGACTGCCACTGCACTTGCCTTGGAATTGCAGGACTTAAAGTACTGGGAGCTTTAGCTGCCATGGATTCTCTCACAGCTGTTTCTTGGTTATGCCAGGCTAATTCTGCTATTAGATGCAGACACTATTGTCCAAGGAGCAAGAGTAGTTCCAGTAACTAACTTAAAAAAAAAAAACCAAAACAGTAAGGATTGAAGACTACCCTTTTCCAGTACACTGCATCTTCAATGGATAGATGAGTTGTATCAGTCTTAAACATTATGAAGACCATCATACTTAACTGCCAACAATTCAGATATACTATGGTTAAAATCACAGCAGGAAAAATTTCAGTCTTCATCAAAATCAACTCCTGAAAGAGCTTGTGTTCTTGCAAAGTTTTTTGCTGGTTTGATATAATTTTCCTTATACAGTAAAAGAAAATTTTCTACACCATATGTCAAATAAAACCACACAAAAGTCCTATGAACCATTCAAACCAAAAGAAAACAACTTACTATCAGCTGTAACTTTAAATATTTAGTGTCATCTGAAGTATTCTTGAACTGCAGCAACACAATAGGCAACAACTGCACACAAACTGGGATTAACCCCTGGAAAATGAATCACTAGAATGGTTTTAGACCACATGGTACCTTTTAGTTCAAAGAATGATGAACAGAATGCAACTGTTATTTGCTTCACAAGTTCAGGTAGCATCTTCAAAAGGAAGAAGTACGACGTACTCTTGCTTACACAGAACCAAATCTTCTTTTTAATCCTACACATCAGAAATCTCCTAATACTAAGTTAATAATTAATTCAGTAATCAAATTCTCTCCTGGAAAATCTGTGATCTTGAGTTTTCTCACAAATCACCATCGGTACACTGCCTATGAAATTTCTGTTTGGAGCTTTTCTATACGCAAATAGGACTTGCAAGCAGGTATATGTATAGAACATAAATCAGAGTCTCATTGTTCCAAGTCTGTACCACTAGCAGGTAAGGTCCCAGAAACAATGTTTTCCATACTCCAATGGTGAAAGTTGCATCATGAAGTTTTCTACCCCATCAGAGGTTACAGTATGCTGAAGTGGTTCATATCTGCAAAACAGCATCAGGGCCTGGCTAAGCCAGCAAACCTGGAACTGAAGCACTGCTTCCTCCCAAGTAAACCTTTATAAAGCTATATACCTCCCTTCAGTGTTTGCAGACCTGCAAAAAAAACCCTGAAGGTCATGCTCAACATGTAGTTTACATACACCACCTTAATACAGTCCTGAAACTCTTTAGTTGCACAAACTCAAGGTCCTGAGTGAATAAATTGGAACTAAGACACAGGCAATCCTAAAGCCACTAATAGTGTTACTGCACCTAACGTTTCTTGTAAAAGGTCTCTGATAAACCTTTTAATGACCCTGCAGTCACATCTCATTCTGTTCTGCTAGATGCTGGATGCTTAATATTCTATGTAATTTTTTTGTTATGGGATAAAAATAATAACATATTACTGTGGTTTTGCCCCAGAACTCCTGCAAAA
This sequence comes from Corvus cornix cornix, assembly GCF_000738735.6. Lineage (NCBI taxonomy): Eukaryota > Metazoa > Chordata > Aves > Passeriformes > Corvidae > Corvus > Corvus cornix. The sequence continues at coordinate 23,482,890 of NC_046336.1, read as the reverse complement.
CTTGAGAGTTTGGACATTTTGAGTTGCTGCTAGTGTGTTATCACAAAAACAAATGGAGTGAAAAACTCTGATACCCATGCAATAAATAGCTGCTTCATGAAGTACGACATCTCAATAAATGCTGGTATTATTGAGTGTCCAATAAGTACCTAGCTGGCATTTGTGCCACTAAATACAACATACATTCACATGGACAAGTGCAGGATGAAGCTTCACACAACAGTTGCCCCAAGACATAGCATCCCACCAAACCTTTACAAAAAACCCTCACAGAAATTATCAGAAGTTAATTAAAACCACTACACTCCGTACAACACTGTTTGCCTTGTTTTTCTGACAAAAACTAGCTTTACATCTGCAATGGTTGAAACCTGATTCATGAACCGTGTCTGTGCTAACAAGGTCAGGCAAATGACGACACATCTTCAGTACACATGTACAAAGGACTTGAGCATACTGCCTTCATGCTCATCCTTCGCCCAGATGATTGGAAAACTCCAGTGGGACACGGAACATCCTGACAGAAGATTACACATTAACAAGCAGCATAAAAAGTATGATCAAACTTACTTGTACAGCCGAAGATAAGCCTGCTTGATGTTCCTGTTTATACCACAACCGTCAGTGGAAGCCCAGGGACTGCTCCAGCCCCCATCCACGGGGCACAGGTAAGGCCAGGCAGGGCTCTGCCACAGCACAAAGCAGCATCAGGCAGCCCCAGCCCACCCAGCTCATGGGGACACCACAGTTTGCCCCCCCCTTTTATCTCTTCAGAGCAGCTCAGCCAACTTTTATCAGCACATCCCCCCTGATCCTGCAGACCCTCGCACAGCCCTGAAACCACCAGCGCCGTGTGGGCGCCCACAGGCCCAGCCAGCCCCGATCAGCCTCCCCAGCCCCGCTCCAGGCCTTCAACTTCTCAGGCACTGTATGGAGGAGGGACCTTCACCCACCCTCCAGCTTCTCCTGCCTGGGATGGACTCTCACCTGTCCTGCATTGCTCATCTCTGCCCCTTCTGCTCCTGCCACGGCCCAGCCTGGCACCGGCAGCGTGCCCTGCCCAGGCCAGGCTCTGTGGGACACCCGGCTGCGGTGACCGCTGCCCTCAGGCCGGAGCAGGAGCTGCCCGGTCCGGCTCATGGACTGGACCACTGGAGCACCAGACAGTGCCCAATAAGCACTTGTGTGGAGCCAGCTGGTGCTTCTGTTGTGCTGGGGATTTTCTTTGTTGGCTTTGGGCTTTATTTCATTTCATTTGTTTGGTTGGTTGGAATATTTTGGTTTTTTTTAACAACATAGCCCTGTACTGACTTAGACATCAAACAGCTGAAATTGCACACCTCTGGGTTTGTATCTTCTGCTTCCCACGGCGCTTTGGTAAGTTTCAGTACTTCTAGTCTAGATCAAAGTTTTCAGAATTTTTGCTTGTTTGTTTGAGAGGGTGTTGTTGCAGGTTTTTTTTGTTTGGTTCTTGAGGCTTTTTGTTTTGCCTTTTTTTATACTCTTGACGCAGAAAATACTCAGCAGGTTATAAAACATAATTGATACACAATATGGGTAAATTAAATTTATCATTTGTCTAAGAGAACACTACATTAAAATAATTGCACCTACTTCCATTTTGTTTAGAATGAAGGAAACAGATCCTTTGTTGTCACCTTTCAACAATACAGTAAAGCAATCCATGTTTGAAACTGGAGTAATTCAGAAGGTCAGAGTCAATACAATAGTATCTTTTTAATTGAGTAACTTATAATTTTCTAACAGAAACTTACTAACAAAATGAAATTCAAATTAAATGCAATATGAAGCTTACATGTAACTAAGTCCAGAGTTGAAAAGTGATCTCCAGATTAATATTTTCAAGCTCAAATGCTCATAATTAATGTCATTTCAATCAGGCAGGAGGTGCCATCAAAGCTGGCATCACAAAAGGTATCAGATGATTGTTTAATATTTTACTTTCTTTTAAAGAAACAGCTTTTTCACTTCCAGTGAAGAATTCCACTGTTGATCTTCAAAACAGGGACTATTCCTGAAGCAGGAAGAGAAAAGTTCCTGAAAGTAGCACTAGCAAGGAAGGAATCATATGTAAGCAGAAACAGTTTACTCATTGTGTGCTTCAATAAAGTCAGAGGCAATAAAAACCTCTAAGGACAGCAGGATGAAACATCTTACAACAAAAACCTCTGCATAAACTGAGGACTTAAGGAACAGCTCTCTAGCAATAAGCAAACATTATCTCAAAGTTGCACATGAAAGCATGCAAGAGGCCCCCAGCACTGCAGCAAGACAGCACAGAGTTTCCCAGCATGAGAAGATTTTTGCCAGGCCAAATTTACTTCATAAAAGTATACTTGGGCTGCCAGGTTCCCAGCTGTCTGCATTGCTGTGGATTTCAGATTATTTTTATATTACAAGAAGGATAGGAAAACACAGAGGAAATTTAGCTTATTCACTAGAACACAGAGAAAAGGCTGAGTGGCTGACAGGCTCCCGGCTTTTCATAAACATCCTTTGAGAATATTCTGCTCACAGATGTGTTTCAAAAGAACAGCAGTAGGTGGTAAACAAACACCATACACCTTTCACCAAGGAGCTTCAGTCATCTCTTCCTGATCTTAAGCTATCAAATATGCAACAATCCACTGCTACAACATCGCTTCTTGAAATGCATTTTTAAAATACAATAAAGAGTATGCATGCACACAGAAGATACTTGGACATTAACTTTTCATGAAATAGGACTGTCTTTGCAGAAATACGGAAATTCTCCTTTTCTTCAGCAACAAAATGCTACATGAAAAGCTACAAAAATTATTCTAGATCAAATTCTAATGCATTTTAATTTTTCAGTGACAGAGAAAAATGTTCTGTTCTTTTTTCCACCAGCTGATCAGACATATTAAAACCAAAGAATGCCATTACAGAGTAATATAATTTCCTGCTTGAGATAGCACTTAAAATGTTAACCAATTGCCTGTGTATTTAAGCCAGAAACTTGTTTGATCAAATTATACTTCCTAGTCTCTACCTGAGGGAATTAAGGCAAACAGACTCCACCGTTCTCTTGACACTTTGATCCAACAGTTAATCAACTTCACCTAGCAAAAATTTCCCATTTAATTTGAATTTTTCTGGGTTCAGCTTTCAGACATCTATGCTTATTTAGATGAAATAAGTATTTTTCTAGAATAATTTTCTTCAGGTGAAGGTACCACAACATAGGCACCAAGGTACTGCTTAATCCTTCTGACCACCCAAACATACCCTTAAATCAATTGCTGAAGAACAAACTTCAAATAAATCATGGTTCTTTTTTTCCCTCCTTCTTCCCCTCAGTATCCTACTGCAAATCTGGATTGAGCGCAAAGCATTCCAGTACTGGCAAACTGTGCCCAAAGACACAGGGTCATCCCTAACTGATGTTCTCCCCTATTTACCTGTTCAAGGTTCAGGTTGGACATCTTGCACTGCAGCACACTCAGAGCTCATACCAAGTCTCTAATCCATTACCAAGACCACTATAGGGGATACAGCTCTCAATTCAGTGTCCGCAGAATTGCACTATATGGGATACAGCTCCTGATTCACTAACCATGGGTTAGTTCACCCTCAGTATTTGATCTTACCAGCAGCATAAAAAAACAGTTATTTGAACAGACATGGGTCACCACACAATGTCAACTGCTGTAAAATGCTTTTCTTTCTTCTTGACTGTTCATTATGCTGCTTGTCCCTCACTTGGATAAAAAATTAAGCATGTGCTTGTGGATTAGTCTAAACTACCAAATGTCCTAGAGTGGGGAAACATATGAACTTGCATTTAAGAAGCTGTATTTCAGTTTAGTACCAGAAACAAGATTGCTCTCCACTAGCCTGATGCTTTGTGCTTTTGTGCCTCGATTGCTTCCAATACCTGAGCTCAGTCATTCAAAACCAGCAGGTTACCTCTGCTCTCCCCAGCAGCTAGCAGCAATCGAACATAGTATGATTTTAAGTCCTTTCCCACATAAGAGACACTACTCTGATCCTGGCTGTAGGGAGTCCAACTGAGGATTATAGCTGAGCAATATAACCCTCCTCTCCAGTTCTCAGCCATTTTCCATCTTCCTCTGAGGAAATCCTGTTCCCTTTCCCCCATGCTTCTGTACCTCGCAAGTTGTTAGAGCCATTTCACGTGCTGCCTTGACTCCCTTATATTTGTTGCCATACACTCCCAAGTTCTGTATGGAAAGACAAGAGACTGCCTACTCTAAAATGCTCCCTATTATCAAAAAAATTCATCTGTAAAACAAACCACCCATATAATCAAAGAGCAACTCTGCAAGCCAGGGATCCTGTTGAACAGATGGCTGAATGCCACCCCGAATAACTCAAATTAATCTCCTCACTTGTTTACTGAACAAAGTCAGAGAGATACAAGCTCAAAGTTGGATATATGGAGTCACCTGAAAAGGCAGGAATAGAATAAAAAGTTGAGGGAAATTTGAGCACCTATGGTGTTACTCCATCAAAGTAACTGTGGAAATCTATATACTTATACATAAAATGCTGCCATTAGCAGGGCACAAGGCATGTAACAGCCTATCACTATTGACAAAGAAAACAAACAGAAAGAACACTGCTCCCCTATTCACAAGTGCTGAAGTATCAAAATATTACCATAACTTGATTAACTTTTGGGAAAGCCTAAGAATTACAGAAAGACAATATTATCTCAGTACTAGGGTCACAAGTACCTTGAGTTTCTTCCCTGAGCCTCGCTCTATCAATTTTAACTATCATGTGAGCTTACTATGCAAAGCAGCAATGCGCCAACACCATCTAAAGCAACAGCCTGTACTTTGATAACACAGTTAAATGAACATGCTCCTTGCAAAAGCCCTCTGCGAAGTACAAGAGGGTACAAATAAGATCCCATGATCTGCTGCATTTAAGTCCATGGCAAATGCAGAAGAAGAATTAAAGCCATGATCTTTAACACAAACACTGCTTTCTTCCCTGATACAACAGGATGTCAGTAAGTTACATCATAAAGAAAAACAACAGTATTTCCAATACGTGTTCAGCATTTGGAAGGAGCACCTGATAGGTCATAAAAGTTCCTGCATGAAAAAGTTTTCAACTGTGGGATCTACTGTGCTTTTTCCAAAGTTGGAACCCAGTAAGTTTAAACTGTCAACTGTGCTTCAAAAGAACTGTTAGATTATTTTGCATTCAGACAGCTGGGTTCTCATACTAATTGGCCCAAATTGCAAAACCTGAAGATTACAGAAAGAGGTTGGTAGGTGGAAATTTGAGCTCATATTCAATACCAAGAAAAACTCCTGAGGAGAGAATTTTTCACACTCAGAAGAACTTCTCCTTACAAGAATTCATGATCTGAGTAACATACATTCAGAAGTACTGCTGTGTGAGGTGTCGATTTGAAAAAGCAGTCTCACTTTTTCCCTTCTCAGCTATAAACTAAACTAGCTCCAAGGATCTATCATAGAGTCTACAATATATGAGAACAGAGTAGCTTTGATCCCTTATAAATCTCTTTCCTGCTTCCATGCACGCCTTATTGCATTCCTATGGCCAAGCTGTGACAAGGACAGCAGTAGAATTATTGTGCCAAATAATAAATCCCTTTACAAGGGAAATGAAGTGAAATGTACAGTACAAGGGACTGAATTATTCAGTAATGCACTTGGCACTAGAGATGTGGAACTGCCACTTTTCATTAACATCATCAACCTTATCTGTCTACATAGTTTCTATATTCAGGCCATGCAGCACAGAGGTACCAGTCACTTAAACTAGATGGGTCACATATGTCATCTTTATCTCCTCACATTGCTAACTCCCATCTTTTTGGATCCCACCTGATCTCAGCAATCTGAACCACTCAACAAACTCTAGCCCAGAAGCTGGTAGCTGTATTAAATCCTAGCCTAGATAACTCTGCCCATTCCAGAACACCCTAAAAATCCAACAAGATTTCAGAGCAACACCCAAGGACCTTATATACCTCAACAGTAACCACAAAGCTCTATAAGACTTCACATCCCTAGGCCTGGGTCTGAGGAACCCTAGCCCAGTTTGAACAATATATTATTTTTCCTAGAAGACTTCTTTGCTGGTTTCAGCTGGAGTAGAGTTAATTTTCTTCATTGTCTGGTGTGGAGCTGCGTTTTGGCTTTGTGCAGAGTAATAACACAGAGGTGTTTACTTGCACAGAGCCAATCTTCTCATTTCAGAGATGAGAAGATTCTACATAGCCAACACTACTTTGATAAGGATGATGAAATGCATGAAAAATCATCATGTATGTGCAAGATTGTTTTAGTATATCTTCCAACTGGAAAGGAATAAAAAAAAAATCCCTATTTTATGGGCAAAAAATATATATATCTAAAACCCAGACACCTCCTTGAAAAGCTTACGCACACACAAAAAAAGCAAATTTGCCTTATTTGAAGGGAGGCATGAAATCCAGGTGTCCGAAGTCTAAACTGTATCCATGCTCTTGTCTGCTGTGGAGTGTTTTAATGTCTTCATAATTGGGATCAAATGAATACTGACACTTAAGGTTACTTGAATTTGTCTGGGATTCAGGACGTTAGTAATTTTTTTTCTCGTCAGCATAAGTTTGGAAAGTTTCTAAATAGTCGTCTAAAAATCAAAACTAGTATTTTGCCAGAAAATATTTGTTGGACTATTAAACTTTTTAACTGCTACAAAGCATCAGTCTGATTATTAATCAGATTTTTCCATTTGACCATCACTGTGTGTGAGCCAGAAGCAGGGTTTAGAGCAGGATTACTGAGAAAACTCTGTTTATCAGCACTGTTATGAAGAGCTGTAATTTCATGAGTGGGCAAACAAGCCTTGAACTTTGCTATTTTGTATTGTCTTCTAATTTATCTGTTCATAGAGTTCAAAATGTTTGACTAAAAAAACAAACATTTTACCAGTTGGCCATGCTTCTGCATACCTAAAATTAAAACCCAAAACCTTTGTTGATAGATTATCTTGGCCATCATCACAACCACCACCACAGAACCAGCTTCTTTCTCCTTCTGACATTAAAAGGCTTACCAAGTCCAAAATTACAGTAATAACTTTGATTTACCAAACATCTACACAGAGTACACATCTTATAGCTTTATAGTAAAACTTGATTACACAGTTCATCTAGCAAAATTCACTTGAGATCAGCCAACCATACTAAAGAATCTAAGCCAATTTACATGCATTTTCAGTCATGCTTGAATAGCCACCACATTAACATGAAATTCACTCCTAGAATCAAGCAAGCCTACCACCGCCCAGTTATCTATGCATCTATCTCCTCTTCTGCCATGAAGAAAGCAAGCGGTGTGGCCATTTGAGAGAACATCAAAAGCCTGCAGTATGCTATATATTGGACTTGCTCATACAACTCTCTCTGCATGATTCCTAGACCCAAGTGTCTGTTTGCAAAAGCAGACAAACAGAGTCAGGACCCACAGAATCCAAACAGGCTACTGAGCCATACTGTTGTTGTTTGGTAGGTAACAACAAATGGAAGTTTTTACTATATGGTTTTAACCAAGCCTGACAGAGTTCAAGAAGTGTTTGGACAACCCTCTCAGGCACACGATGCAACTCTTGGGCATGGTCCTGTGCAGGGACACGAGATGAACTTGATTCTTGTGGGTTCCTTCCAGCTCAGCATATTCTGTGATTATCAACCACTGCTCAGGGTTCTTCAGACATTAAATGAAGTGAGAAGGACTGCTGCCTTGGCACACAGCACCTCAGTATGAGAGGTGTCCCACACACAATCACCACACCCACCTGTGTGTGCATACCAAACACGTACTGCCAGCATGGTGCACACAAGTTGACCAAATACACATAGATGGTATTTGAGTCTCAGACAGAATCCTTCTGCAACCGAGCAATAGACTGGGTCTAGATCTGAGGTTGACTTCTCACCAGCGCTCCTGCAATTCATAAACTTTGGACTTGATCAGTATAAATGCACTGACTGCACACTCACACACTCTAACAATAATTGGTTTTTAAACATAAGTCTGAATACCAAATAAGTCACTTAATTGGAAGGAAGAATATTGAAAAAACTTAAGACAAGAAGGCTAAAGGTCACATTCCTTGGCCATACACAGTATTTGAGGTACTTTTTTGAGGAGTTTAATGCTAAATTTTACATAACAGAACTTCTCTGTAAAGATAAAGCCAGTTAGTTTCAAGGAAAAAAAAATTATCCAGGTTTAAAGAGATAAAAAGAAAATATTTCCAAACTTAATTATCCTATTCTGCTCTACTTACCTTATACTGAAACAGACATTTATTTTGCTTATATAGTATTTAGCTTGCTGGAGACAAAAATGTGATCAGTATTTTTCCAAAATGAACCATGTTTATTTGGGTTGGCAACAAGAAGAGCTTTTTTTCTGAGTCACATCCATGCCCTGCCACCTGTGGCAAGAAGCTTGTTTTGCAACAGAACAGTGCTAAATTGTGGATGAGTGCTGGAAAATTTAATTAAAACTCACTTCAAAACCAACACATCGTGTAAGCATCTCAGGAAATCTATAGGTTCATCATTAAATTCATTAGCAAGTTTATAAAATCCAAAAACAAAAAATCTGTTCAAATATGCATGAACACACACAGAGAAAGCAACCACCCCCAGTAATTCAAATTCTCTTGGACCTCGTGTATTGTGGCGAGGCCCCCGGAGTAAGGCAAACACGAACGACCATCTGTTATTTTTGTCTGCAAAGCAGTGACTTCCCCCCTGATGAATCTTTGATAGCAGCCAAGCAATGGCAGCAACTGCTGTGGCAGGAGCTGACAGCCAGGAGCCCCAGCCTCCATTTCTCTTTTCACTCAACCTGCATGTTAAATGGCTGCTTCAAACCCAGGAGTAGCTCTTTACATATTAAAACCAAATACGCCTTTTCTGTGCTTTCATTTAAATTACAGCAAATGAAGGGAAGTGTCAGGGAGCAAGCGAAGGGAAAAAAGAAAGGGGAAAGAATTGGAGAATGAAGAACCCCTCAGGGAGCATTCATGGTGCCAAAGAGATACTCATTTTCAAGCACCATCTGTCAAGAGCTACTTGGAGCTTTTTCTCTCTATCTTAATACCCTCCCCCAGGTTTTACCATCTCACTTGCTATATACCAAGTGGCAAAAACCTCTACATCTCACAGAAAAACTGACTGGCCTTCCACTATTTGAGGGGCAAAAATTCTTCTCCAGGACAGATTGAACTATGGTGAAACTCAACATTAAGCTCCACTTAGGTGTGCCTTGGATGCAGGAGACACAGTCTGCAAATGACTTGTAGGGTTTTAGCACTGCTAAAGTACCGGTTTCAAGACAGCAAACAAGTCTGAGATTTCCCCTGAAAGTGCAGATTAGTCTGGCAGCTCAATTACAGCCCCCATCCCACACAGCTTCTGGGCAGCAGCACTGAACCTCCGTAGCAGTGCAGTTGCAAAACAGAGGAAAATCAAGTTAACTGTTCTGCACCATTGTAACACTTTGACTCTTTACCCATTTTATTTAAATCCATATATTATCCAAGTTCTCTCTCACAGCAATTTAGCAGCAGAGACAAGAGAATGATTCCTAACTCATAGGTAAACAAATACCTTCACAGCTTCACAGCAGAAGTTTGTGTAGAAAATTTACAGTGGAATGCAAGTATGTAGATTAATGACTTATTAGAATTGGTATGTATATCTAAATCATCTCTGAAAACTCAATGGAGAATGTAATAATCATGAGAGATTGCAAGCTGTTGGCCCTCAGGAACAACGCATTTACCAGCAGTGATGGGAACAGCAAGTCCAGCATGGTTTTAAACCAGGAAATCCAGTATTGCCAGAAGGGCTAACTGTGAAAACAGAATGCATTTTGCCAAATATTCTGGGCCCCTTTCACTTGATTTCTTCAGTCTTTGATCAGCTCCAGGACATTTTGAAATGTTTTTACAGACAGAAACAGGGACAGAACCATCTGTGGCTAACAAGCAGATCAGCAACTAGTTTCCCATGAAGACATAGTATATATACACCAGTTCTGGAGTTCAATTAATGTTCTTCCTATATGCCAGGCAAGGTCTTAGCCACTAGACTACAGTCTTTCAGCTTTTCTTTGAGTAAGATGATAGAACTATTTAACACCAATTGGGGTTGACAAAACAGCTCCTTCCTCAGGCTTTCAATAACATGACTCAAAGACAGAGCAGAGCTTGAACCTCCAACCCAGAGCAGTGGCCTAAACAGGTGTGGATATGGAGAGGGGGACAAGAGGGGCCATTCTCCATTACATTCTCATTCCAATTCTATTGAGAATATGCATCAGAAATAGCATATTTCCCTGAAAATGTTCTTATTTGTTAAGTAAGCCACAGGTGCATAAAAAGATTTCCCTGTCAGGTTTGATTGGAAGATCCCACATTTCAAAACCATCAATCCAGATCAAGATCAAAGACTCCCAAAACTAATTTTGACAACGTTGTGGTTCAATTTGTCAGCTTACATTTCAGCTTTTAAGATGCACTTTTTTTTGTACTTTTATTACAAAATGTTAGAATCAGAAAGCTTATGTTTACCAAAAAACTTCAGACTCACAGCTTTTTTAATCACAAAATAAAGCCAGAAATGTTGGTAGCAGTAAGCATCAAACCTGATATTTCAGAGGCAAGAGTGAGCTTCAACTACCAACTATTTTGTCATTTCCTATTTAACCAATTCATTTTCTCACGCTTTACAGACTTCTGGCTCTTTAGAAATACTACTATCCTTTACATAAAGGATTTATTCCTCCTGCATCATTGTTGTATACAATAGCAACACCAAGATGTGAGACAACTATTTACTTTACTATCCCACCTTATAATTTTCTTTGCTTAGTGAATCAGAACAACCTGCGGAAATGAACCAGGAGGCCAGGTCAGCTAGATGCTGAAAAAGATACTGAAACATACAGATTTTTAAGCATCAGAATACTCTTGCCAGCTGCTATGAGATCATGAAGTCCATGGTGATGTGCATGCTCTGTGCTGGGGCCCACACAATTCCCAAAGCACCGTTAGAGTCATAAACATCTTTCCTCTGAGCCAGTCATGAGAAGTGAAGGCTTATTTCCAAAGCAAGTCTTTCTAAGAAATTCGGAAGGTAAAAATGGTTACCTGTTATATCTAGTGGGAAATAGAAGAAATCTTCAACTATTTTTAGCAGCAGTGTAATTGCATAGTCAGGAGCTCAGTGCATTGTGGGAAAGAGTCAAAATAAGTAATACCAATTGGAAATCAGACAACACTAGTTATTTCTATTTTTCTACCATCCCCCCCACACAACACCAAGTAATTCAATTACTTTGAATTTAATAACTGAAAATAAATCCAATTATTATTAGTCATTTTTTATTCTAACACCCCACCCTTCCTAAATAGGTTTCCTTATTTATAACTCATTTTCTTTATTTTTTTTCATGCCTCAGGAGCTTTCTTATACTTTTATTGACACGTTTTCCTGCAGTTCCTGTATTCTCCATTGGGCTGTGTTTGTTGTTGATGATGGCTCATATTCCATTTCTGTTTCCCAGTTTTTAACACGCTAGCTTTACCTCACTCTGTGAAACCTGAACCAACCTTCATCTCCACTTGCTTTAACTTGGTAGTGGATTATTTTCCTACAAGGCTTGTGACTGTAGATACAGGATTTTCAGTCTCTCAACTGCTTCTTGAAACAAAAACACCTACTTGGTGCTATTTGACAGAGAGGGAAAAGGAACAAAACCGATTAGTGGAATTATCATTCAAGTAGAAAGAGATGACCAAACACACACTAGCAATCTAGCTGATCTGCCACCCAGCCACTGGTCTCACTAAAGGGGTTGCAATTGAAAGTCTTTAGAGTTGCTCCTGATGCGCTCTAGTTTAAAAAGCACCCTTAATCTAACATATTCCTTCCTCCAAAAGGGACAACCAAGGAATCCAACTACAGTTCATGTTTGAGAGGATGTCTGGAGAGGATATATAATATGGGAATTTGAAGAAAAAGTTAAATCTTTATGCATGTTTCACCTCCAGTATTTCTCAATCCTGACATCATTTTATGGAAAATCCTAGCAAAACCTACTAATTTTACAGACTGGGTTTAATTCAATTAAAAATATAGTTACTAACAGCTCAAACAAGTTCATATAAACATCTATTCAGATGTGTGCCTATGAATATTTGAGTGTGTAATACATATTATATACAGAAACATTTTTTGCACAGAACAGCAAGCTAGATGATAAAAACACCATTAAATCACATACCATCTCTAAAGCTCTTGGAATCACTACATTTCAGAGCATGTAAATGATTTTTTTTCCCTTACATTCTGTCCTTCCCAGGTACATAACTAAGTTTCTCTTTCCCCCTACAAGAACATGTATTCATCGATACCACAATGAGATATGGGACCCTCAGCTTTTGGGGTTTAATAAAGACTGTATGCAATCTGTCCCTGCTTTTGAATCTGAACAAGAAAAACAAGCCTGAAAGAGGATTTGCAAACTATTCATTTAAGAACAGAGTTGCAGATCAGAATCAGACTGATACTCTCTCCAATCACTCTAAGAGGGTTTTTATTCCTCCCCAGCATATTTCTTTTGCCCCAAAGCACAAAGACTCCTAATTTCTAGGAGATATTAATTTTGTTTTCATTGTGCCATAATAAACTACATCTTACACAAGTGCTATTTACAGTAAGCATTCAAATTAGGTTTAACTCCCTGGACATTTCACCTCAGTGCTGGGATCTGAAATTAGAGGCAAGATATGCTGTGTGTCTGCACCCACTTACTTGGCTGTTGCACTATTTTCCAACTTGTCTTGTTCCAGCTTAACAAGTACACTTTTTTTTTTTTTTTTTTTTGGGTAGCTTTAGCATTCCAGATCTGGTAGGGAAACAAAGTACTACCCATCAGTGGAAAAATATTTTAACAGAAGTTCAGCTGGTAGAAAATGTCTCAACTACTAAAAACAATAACCATAAATAAACTGTTCATAAATAATCCTCCTAAATTACCTGATAACCCTTGCAAGAAGTTCCACAATAACATAAAATCCTCGTACCAGTAGGATTGCTTTATATCATCCATTCGACAAGTAACAGAACAAGAGGAAATGGCCTCAAGTTGCATCAGGGAAGTTTTAGATTGGATATTAGGGAACATTTCTTCTCCAGAAGGGCTACGAAGCATTGGAACAGGCCCTCCAGGGAAGTGGTAGAATCACCATCCCTGGAGGCATTTAGAAAACATGAGCTGTGGCACTTGGGGACATGGGTTTTTGCTGCGTTAACAGTTGGTTTTGATCTTAAAGGTCTTCTCCAATGTAAATGATTCTATAATTCACAAGGCATTATTTACCACAGCCAATAATTCAGAGGAATTTTGGACATGTTTTTATACACGTATCAGGTTCCACAAGCATTCTCAGGTCAAAAAGATCTCAAGCAGCACGTACTGCTTATTCTCACAATATATCACAAGGACCAGGAAGCATCGCACCTCATGTGCTTTTGCAAATGCATATGTTTGCATCGCAAACTCCCCAAATGACAGCACGTGTCAAAAACAGGAGCAGCTTGGTGTGCTTTACCTCCAACTCCTTCTATTCATGTTTTTTCCAAAGGTACACATTTTGTGACATAAAGAGAAAACTGCTGACAGATGGCATTAGAACGACAGTCTCATAATTGAGGCTTCATACATCCCCACCAGTTTAGAACTTAATTGCCAATAAAACAATACCATGATATTGCCCTATACAGCACCGTCATGTTTTCCTGAAGTGACACTTGCACCCAGTAACAAGTTTCTGTTCTCACAAAGAAAAACACTTTGTTCATTCAATTCTTACACAGGACTATAAGTCAGTAGTTCAGTTTTGACTGACAGCGTAGCTCTCATCCCCAAAGTTCTCTCATAGAGTTACTGCCAGTGCCAGAAGGAAAATCCACAAGACTTGCGTATTTGGTAGAAGCATTTAGATGTTTTAGCCACCTCTTCTTAAAATGCAAAATGGTACAACTGACTCATAAGCAATATTTTTACAAAAGAACCAAATGTGAACCCGGCATAAAACATGCCAGCTCTGCTACATTATTCCTGCTTGCAGTCCACAAGTTCAGGTGACCTCAACAGTCATGGCATCTACGTCTGAGTTATCAAACAGCAATCATGATAAACTGAAGCAGAAGAAATGGGATGCTTGTTCTTATTCTATCTGTGGCTACTTTTAACTGGTTATATACATACATGAAAGGTACAAATAACCTTGTTTCAATGATAATAGCCATTGTGGCACTTATTACCACTGGCTGCATTAAATTCCCTTGTTCAGCACAGTCATCCCTCAAAAGTATTGAGCATTTCCTCAAAACTCAGGGACAGATGCTGCAAGCCTTCATGAAAAAACCTTAGTTTTTTACTACTATGAGATTTTACTCACATTAATTTCATAGATAAACTAAAGCATTAGTAAGTGCTTATAGGACTAGGTTTCATGTGTGTCAAATTTGACATATATTTATGTTTATTACCTAAATGTGTATGTATGTACTCTGTCATTCAGACATACAAATTTAATGCTAATATTCAGTATGCATACATAAACCACGTTTTGTACCCACTGCTCAGAAGTAGTCACCTCACAGCTGAGTGCAGTAGTTATTTTAAGGCAGGCAGAATACCATGATTTAAGCTATTTGGGTCAGAGAACAGAAGAAACAACAACATATCCTGGAGAAATATTACAGGCTGAGTACAAGTGGCTGAGTAACCACTCAGTGGCTGAGCTTTTCTACAAGTTTACATATATTTTGGCTTGCTTTTCTGTTCAGAGGTCTGCTAATAACAAGAATTTGCTGAATAGTTTAGGCCTGCATCGGTAAGTTTGATCAACACAGCTTTCCTGAATGGATCAACTATGATTGCCTGAATAGTATTTACTTTGGGCTCTCAAATACGTTGTCTGAAAAGGACAATGCTTTCCCTGACTATGTCATGGTGAATCCATTAAGTTTCAGTTGATCACTGAAAGATGTGTATAAATAGGTCTGATAAAGGTGTAAAGCATGAAATCAGTTCCAATTTCACATATTACTTTCTAAGATTAAATCAAGAACAAACACACATGGACAAACACAGAACTCGATAAGCAACAAGTAAATCTGTATAACTAGATAAGCTCCAATCACATCCCCAAGTGATGGCACTACCTCACAGCCTGAAAGTTTGACTTTTGAAAATGCAGATTCACTCATCCCTCACCCCCTGGGCTTGTAATTCGACCTCAGCCATAACAGCAGCATGCCCTCAAAAGCCCCTGTTTCAGGACCTGACCTGGTGCATGGGTGAGCTCTCAGATCCAAAGGTGAGCAGAGCGTATTCATGGGGAGCGGCGCAGGCTGGTGAGCGATGGACAGAGCACACCAAGCTAACAGCCCTTCTGAGGCTAAAGCAACCCACAACACACAAAACCTGGCTCCTGGTTCTTCAGCTGAGGCCAGTCCTGACCATGGTAATTAGAACAATCACAAAAGAGAGAGAAACAAAACCCCAAGATGACCAAAGGCCTTGTACTTGAATGATACTGAAGGTAGTGACAGATATGCCTTGAAAAACTGACATATTCACTCAGAAAACATATTGCTGGATTTAGTTATTTCCCAAAGGGTAGGTCAGAGAGAAATTACAGGAAAGACTAATGACAGTTTGAAGGAGGGAATAAGCTACAGGATGTCAAAGAGAAGGTAATGGAGCAGGAAGGCCAGCTGACAGTGGCATCAAAGACTGGGAGACAAAAGGGCTTAGTCAAGTCCAGAACAACTGAAGAACAGAATACCTGAATGCCTGTCAGTGTCTGAAATTCTTCTGCTCCCTTTTAATGCCTGGAAAAATGGGTATGTAGGAAGTATGCATAAAATTGAATGAGGAAGGTGGCATTGCTAACACAGGGGGGAAAAAAAGGAAAAAAAAAAATCAAGAAATGAAAGTTTAATTTTTAAAACAGGAAGATTGCACTGTTCTGCTCAAGACAGCATTTCCACTTCCCTCTCATAGCAAAACCAGACATTTCAGGTATGTTTAATACACACTGCAATAGGATGTTGTTCAGGTTCCATGCAATAGTGAGCCGTCGTCTTGATAGTAGGTTCTTCTCATTCACCCTTGTGCCAGAGCTGGGAAGTCTTATTAACTTCATGAAGCTAACAAGGTAATAAAAAGTGTCTCTGACAAGCAAAGTACTTTCAGGGTAAGAGGAGTCTGGACACCTAATCTAAGACTTGTGTTTTCTAACAATACTGGACAATTCAAAGGTTAATCACCACACAAGATACTTCCAAATGGCACCTAATGGGTGGGGTTTTAATTTTGAGCCCTGTACATGGAACAACTTAGCTAAATGGTCCCTCCCAAATCTTATTTGGGATTAAAAATCACAGTTTCTCCTACTCATGTGGAAAAATAAAGGAACCTCATCTATCTATCTTCACAGTCAAGGAATTTTTTTTAAATTTTAGTACATATGAGAGAGCATAATTAATTAATCAGTTGAGCGTAGTTATTTCCCAGTAAGGGAACTGATTTTAACAGCAGACTACAAAAACTGAATGGCAACAAGATAGGAGCAGCTTATTTCACATTGTTTCTGCAGACAGCGCTTCAGCTGGGGAAAAAAAAGATTGGTAGACATTTTGAGTCATAAAAATGACTTGCAAACGGTGGCCCTTATCATCTTCACAGGTACTGACCTATCAACCTCAGTCATCATAGAAAGGGCTTTGACCAATTGTTTCATAAAAGCACTTGAATAAAGGGAGTTATAAGAGATTTCCTTCCCATCTTCAACTATGCAGTCCATGCATTGACTGAAGAAAACTTCCATGGAAATCCTTACTGTAAGGGTACCAGCAAACATTAACTGATAGTCCTGGCAAAAGCTAAGAGCTACAAACATCTTTCAACTCCAAGCATGTACATCACCCATAGCTTAGAATGAGAACAACCCAGCACTGATTTGCTGTTTGATTCCAATACAAATATACATAAAATAAAAGCCTTGTAATTTTTCCCTTCTTCAAAGTTATGTTTATTCATCTTGGGTGATATCTAACATTCTTGATTCTAAATGTGTTTTAACTCTTATCCATACATAAATAATAAAATACAAAAGAATCCCTTAAAACCTAGCAAGTCATTCTGGTGATAGTACATTGGTACACTAGTCCTAAAAGCATGCAGTCCCATCCTATCTCTCCCTTCTTATTAACACAAATGTTTTATTAGCAAAACCTGGAAGTGGGCTGCACTAAATATTATCTCTGTTAATATTAATCTGCCTCAGTTAAGCAAAGACATCACTTCAAATAGATACAGCTATACTAGACCTAAATCACATCTCCTCCTGATACCAGCTGGTTGGCCTCTGTCATCATCACTCAGAGACACAGCTTAAGACATTTTTATCTGAGTCATAAATGTTATCTTCTTCCTCACAATTTAATTGATTTCAGGTCTGAAGTAATGTATTTTTTTAAATTAATGTAATGTCATTAATTTTTTTCACTGTTCTAAGAAGAGGAAAGTAAGTATTCTGCTTGAGTATTTAATTTTCATTCTAAGTTTCCATGGCTCAGCTAAGGTGATGCAAAAGTAAAACTATTAAACATGGAAAATGAAAAAAATAGCATCAAATGAAAGATCTGAAATAAAAGATTTTGTGAAGCAGATCTTGTTTTGATCAATATTTATCCAGAGTAGTACACATTGAAATGCAATATGGACAGGTGGCCCATTTAACATATACTATATCCTGCTTCAGCACAGCTAAGCATCACAGATAAAGGTATTTCTTTTTCTTCTCTAAGTTCCTTCACAACCCTACCATCAAGAAAAAATATCTCAAACTATCATATGACAACTTCCAAATACAAGATAACCTGTACATTTTACGGTGATCTTAGTGACTCACAAAAGTGTTTCAAGACCAAAAGGAATTACTAGAACACATCTGCTACCATCAATAATAAAGTACTTGCCCTTTATTTCAGACATCATAAATCCATCACTCACAGTTGCAGAAGTCATTTCTATTGTGGCTTGCCTAAACATTAGACAGAATCTTTGGGCAAAGCTAGCAAATACTGTGTAATAGCTGATTTGCCTACTGCTGATCTTCAAGCTTTTTTAAAATTGCATCTGGCTGCATTTCTGCCACCTTGACATAAAGCAGTCTGAAGGAATAATTTCTTGTGGAAAAACTTACAGCTTCTCTGTGAAAGGATGTTTTCCCTAGCAGCATTCTCACTTGAATATTCCAAACTCAGGGATTAAGTGAAACACTATCTTGAACAGGTACATCATTGCACAGCTCTAATATTTAATTATTTCATCCAAACACATTCACAGAACAGAAAATCCCTTTAAGCAATGCACAAGTAAAACTGAAAGTGGATACTACAGCTGTGTCCTAGAGGCTAGCACATGTGTAACCAATGACCTCAAATAAGAAAGACATGACATTGAATTCTGCATTGTTTTCCCATTTACTGAAAGGAAGATCTGAAGCCCCTATCAAGTCCTCTTGAATATTCCTTTGCCTTATAAAAACTTGCTCATTAGAGAGAAGGAAAATAAAGTTGTTAGATGTAAGCAGTAGCTTGACATAACTGTTCAGGTGAATGAAATTCTAGTCCTATTTCTCCTTGTGAAGCCAGTGGCAAAATTTCTACTGACTTCAGCAAGCAGAAGTGGACATCACCTCTTCTGAATTTACATGCAGTGGAGTCAATCATGGTCCTGCCTTTTCTTGAAGGAAGCATCAATAAGTTTCTACATAATCTAGTGCATACCTTATCTTGCACTTGGACTTCAGAGTTTAACTTCCATTGTCACAATGCAGTTTGGATATCACAAGCAGAAGTGTCTAGACATTGGTATAAACACTTCTGCGTAAGTGGGAAAAATTAGAATTTCATCATCAAGGGGGTTCATTC
This sequence comes from Corvus cornix cornix, assembly GCF_000738735.6. NCBI lineage: Eukaryota > Metazoa > Chordata > Aves > Passeriformes > Corvidae > Corvus > Corvus cornix. Next base: position 23,463,824 of record NC_046336.1, on the reverse strand, counting down.
CTTGTTTACAAGTGCCTTCTTGTAAGGCAAACGGGTGCAACAGTAGCCAGGACACTATCAGTGGGCATCACTGAAGACTGTGACAGCAAGAAATTAATGCATATAAACAGTGATGAGCAAAAATTGAGAAAATAAGGTAGTCCTGCAACCACCACATGAGCTCCTGCAGCTCTCAGTATTAATTGTCATTCAATTCCCCATAGTATTCTAAAATCTAGATGATCAGATAATAAGAGGTTGAGTGGTATGCATAACATCAGGCTGATTAAATTTGTTTACTGATAATTCTTTCAGGTTCCTATGAATATCATGTAATTTTCAAAGTTTATTTCAAACAAATTTTATGTAATGCATTATTGACAACATCTTCATGGACCATTTCTACAATGTCATTCAGGATAATTATTTCACAACAGATTTTCAGAGTCCCTGATTCCTGTTGGGATTCACTTTTGCATAAATTACAGAGCAGCATATTTAATCAGTGTCTCTATTAGAGCCCTATGGCTTATTTTTAGGAATAGGAATGAGAGAATAGAAAGATTTCAGGAGAGGCAAGGGAAAGGAAAGGAATATTTGTAAGCATGAATATTTTTCTCAGTAATACTTTCTGAAGAAACAAAGCTAAAGTCTGTCCTGCAGCATCTCTGCCTTTTTTAGAAATAAACACTGGCTTTAATCTTTTGACTCCATTAAATATTAATGTTACCAAATCACGTAATGGGGAATTAAAAACAATTAACATTTACATCACAGTCTCCTTAAGGTTGTTCCAAAAAGTGAATTAGCCCCTCTATAATAATGCCAAAACAATAGTAAATCCAAGAATTATGACTACAATAATTTTCTATTTTTTTTTTTTTTAACATATACTCAGAAAGATAAAGACTGGAAAATTGCTTGACGCCTAAATATGACAAATCCTTATGATTACAACAGATTTATATTTCTTATGTAGCCTGCTGTAAATATTGAGCATCAGAACAGCATACCATACTCACTGTTTACAAAAGTGAATTAAGAAGGCACATAAATATGGCCCTGTGATTTGCCAATATATCAAGAATCCAAACATATCAATGCATTTTTCTAGTAGATTGAAAGTTGTCCACTTATGTCTGCTCAACACAGAGGGTTTAAAAAAAGCTAAAAAACTAAACCTTTCTGACTGGTATCAATCTGTGTTTCCCTGAATAAGGACAAAACAAAGTATTTACCATCGTCTATATATGAGCATACATTTATTTTGTCTGAGCAAGGCGGTGTTTCTGCCAATACACTGAACAGTCAGGGGAAAGAGCGATGCCGCCATTGCCTGGTGTGAACCAGTACTGTCATTCTTGTGTTTCAAGGCTCTGTCACAGAGGCAAAGCGTGTTCCTGCTGCAGGGGAAGGGGCCCAAGTACAGCATGAACCTAAAAGTAAACAAACAGCTTGAAGAGCAGATGGGGCAGTGATTCTCTCCACAGAAGATTTAGCAAAGAAATCATGACTAGCACTGGGACATGCAACAGGCAGCACAGGAAAGGACACATCTCACTTCCCAAGCTCAAATTGCACCCAAGATTCACCAGAAATGCAGTGCACAGGGAACTCCAGTTTTGGTGGGTAGAGCTTCAGCTTGCAGTGTTTAAAAAGCCATTGAAAGCTGGATGCTGGAGTATCTCTGGGGCCTTTGCAAGGGTTCATTTGCAAGGACTCAGAGCGCTACAGTTCTCCTGTGTTGCATGTGTGACTGCATCCTTGAAGGTCCCATGTAGTAATCAGTGAACAAGACAGTTTTACACTTTACCCAAATGTATTTCTATTTGTGGAGGATGTGTCAAGAGCATGAGTTGTGTGAAGCTCTGCATCCTTCATGTCTTCCCCAACCAGTATCACTCATGCATATTCATAATATCTGATCAAGTGCAATGAAGTTAATTTATATACATAAATAGTTACTCAAATATAGAAGCTACTGACTCATAATGCGTAAACAACACTAAAACCACCAGCTTTAACTGTTCCTAAGACTTCACTGTGTTTGTGGTCTCTCCAGAACACACACATTTTTCTTACCCAAAATATGATTTTCCTGAGCCAACTGGATCACAGAGGTGGCATGACTAAGACTTGCATGCAACCTACAGCACAGGGGTGTGCCAGCAGCCCACTGGCAAATTAGAGTTACTAGTTGGTGGCAATCCGGGTCATCAAGCCTTCACAGGGTGCCTGGAAAGGCCTACGCCCATGCCTTGTTTTCCATGGAAAAAAAGCTTTCACCATTTTGCCATTGGGCCTTTCCAGCACCTTATTTAAAAAGTCAAAAGTAAATAAATTCTCTTTTACCTTACATATGCATGTACGAAATCAAATGAATCTATAAACTGCTATAATTGTAAGACATTTGAGCCCCAGGCTACTAGCAGCCTGAGGCTCAAATGTTGTGAATCCTGCACTTACCCAGGTGCCAGACCTTTATTGTACCACTTTCTGATAAGACTGATATAAGCTGACAGTGGCTAAATACAAGACTCCCCACAGAAGACAAAGTATCCTACCATTCTACCGTAGCCATATCTGTACTTTTACTTTGCATGCAGTACAGGAATTGAACTAAAATGCCAGCATCTAACTCAACAATGGTTTTGAAAGGCCTTATATAGGACCTTGTGGTAGAAGTTATAGTACACTCATTGGTACATACAAGCCAGGTTTCGTTAAAGCCAAATTTTTGAAGTATCCCACTGCAATATATTCATTTCTTCACTGCATGCAGACTTAAAGCAGCAAACCCAAGTCATTTGCTCACATTAAATATACAATTCAATTATCATTCATCAAGAACAAAAGCTTCAGGAGTTCATTCTTTCTTTCTTTCTTTCTTTTTCCCAAACCTTCTTTAGGCTGGGGCTTGTTCCGTTCAGGTTTCTTCAGATTTTGGTCTGGGGTTTTCTGTTGTTGTTGTTTTTTTTCTTTTTCCAGAAGTCACCTAGACAATTAGGAAAAGTGTAAAGGTGACTAGATTTCTATGATACAAGATATTAGGACCTGGGAAATATCACCAATAGCAGCAGCTATGAGTCTATCTAGCACAGCAGTTCATGACCCAGCCTGTAAAATAAGCCCATCTTTAAACTCTCTGGTGGATATAAATAGAAGGAGCTCTAGCTTGAAAAATAAGTGCTAAAAGCAAAGCTGGGCTTCCCTCCCCTTCACTACAAGTCTGGTAGCAGGGCATATTGTTGTATGAACTCCATTTGCAAAATATGAAGACCACCGTACTTGAATACTTTGAAATTATTATAAAAATCTAATTTAAAAGCCTTTAAAAAGACATTTTTATTAAGGTAATTATATGGATACTGCCTGGAAAACTCCAGTAAAATACATTTTCCCATGTGCACACACTTAAATTACTTTGGTAGATGTGAAATACCGAAAGACATTTGTTATCACAGTACAAAGTACTGCATGATCTTCATTTGTGTCCTACAGCAGATGGCAGAGGAGCCAAACTGCTGGAACACAGAACCACACAGTCTGACAGTGCTGTGAGGGGTTTCTCTCACTCCTCACAGCAAACCTGTGAGCAGCAGCTGAGCAAGGCAGAGCCAAGGGACAGGAGAGGAGCCCCAAACAGCTGGTTAATGCACCATCTTCTCCATCCCAGGAGAGCAAAGGACACAGCAGCAAAAGCATCATGATGATAATTTACTGCCACAGCTTCAGGCACTGGTGTGTTCTGCTCCCACTACTTCAACACCAGCCTGCAGCTGGGAGGTACGAGCCAGCTGGAATGGGGCCTGGGGCAAGGTGAAGGGGCCCCACACGATCTATAGCATCTCTCTCATCAAAAAGAAAGCATGCATGAAATTTCTAAGTTATGGCCTTTCTTCTGCAACCCAGACAGGGTTGTAGAAGGAAGTCTGGGATATCAGCTCCCACTGAACAATGGCTCATGGGCAAACTCCACTATCTCAGAGTCTTGCACATGTGAAGTGAGCACATGGCTCACACTATGGGCACCAGTTGTTCCAACTCCCTCAGCACAGGGGCACACACACACACAGATCAACACCTGCAACAAATGCCTCCTTACACAAATCTAAGTACAGACTTGGTGCTGGGGCACAAACAGGAATCACAACCTTAAAAAAAGGAAGAAATACGGCCTGATAACTCAGTTCTTTGACACGCAAAAGACCCCGTGAAGGTCTGCTAACACATAGCAAAGCTCATGGGGAACGAAGGTAAAGACAAAACAAATGAGCATCAAACATCAGCAGACAAAAAGCAGTAACCAATCTTCAACACTTGCTTCCAAAAAGGTAAGGCTTGATTAATCAGGCTCTTCTAAGAAGCGAGGCTGGCTGGTCTGAATCTTTCATTTGTATTATTAACAAGGATTAAAACTCATTATTCCATGTGTTCCCCATCCTGGCAACTAGAGCAATGTTTGCCAAGAGTGATATCAGCCAGCTCATCGTGCATCTTAATCCACAGATAATACCTTCAAGGCCAGCCAAGGCTTGCAGAGTCATGGTCCCTTACCCCGCTACACCTGAGTGGAAATGTAAACCAAATAAAAATGAAGTTATTCACAAATGAAGAATCCAACCAATCACTCGGGCTCTACTTAGAAGTCCAAGAATCTTCATTTCATATTTTGCTTCCTAGTAAAAGTATTGGAAAGTCCTTGGTAAGAGAATATTTCAGTTCAGCTCACCAAGAAAAAAAATATGATTCATTCAAATACAAAGTGACTGTAGTAAATAATTGTAAGAGTAAATTAAGTCCACAGTATTCACAATTGCATTTGTATACAATTTCCTTCCATTTTTATTTCCAGCAGGTAAGGATCCTTTTTTGATACTCAATATAAAATCTATAAAAATGACTCAATTTGAGTAACAAAAAAGAAAACCAACAACAATTACAAAGACATTACCAAGAACTGTGAGAACAAACATCAGTGTTTATGATGGGGACCTTTAGAGAAGACAGCTCTTACCAGACTCTCCCATGAACGTAATGCCATGGAACAGAGCTACACTGATCAAATCCTCTGCTCCTGAATGCTACTGTTGGAATGGACGTAGACATCTAAAAAGCTAAAACAAAAAGAAATTCACTGTTCCCCCACATTCAAACATTCATTAGATGGTTTTAAAATGCATTTTATGAATCTCTACCAACTTCTGTTATTCTCTGTAGGAATATGTAGTGGTTTGGTCCAAAATACTCATTACTGTTTATCTGCTGTGAGATAAGAATTAGGAGAAATGCAAAGCAGGCACCAAACTTGAAAGAATATAAAGAAGTTTATTAACAGACCTAAAAGAAGAAAAAAAAAAAATTATACCACCTTCAGAACTCTCCTCCTCCTCCCACCTTCCTCCCTTCTCCCACTGACAATGTACAAAGACAACCCTTAAGATGTTCAGTCTGTTTACCACTTCCATAATAACCTTGTTCAGTCCATTTAGAAAGAGAAGTCTCTTCTTGCTCATGCTATGAAAACATTATCACAACAAGACAGCCGCCCACTTCCAAATATTGTTCAGTCCGTTTAGGAAGAGGAGTCTCTCTGCCTGCGTGTGAGTCCTTTCCCCCGACTTGCAGCTTTTCCTGCAACTGCTTTCAAGGGTCCACTCTTGAAGTTTTTTGGGGTACAATTTTAGGGTTGAGCCATTCAGAAACAATGGGAGCAAAGGGTCTTCCTCATCTTCATCTTTAGGACTATCTCTGGGAGCATCTCTAGGAACTGAGGTTTCTCCTTTCCCATTTGGAGCAAAAGTCCTCATCTGGTTCATCTCTCCCTGTCCAAACTTCTCATGAAATTACAGCTGCGTCAGCATCTGCCTATCTCCACGCAGGTGCTTTTGCTTACGAGTTGAACACTCCACCCCCCATATCTCCATGAAATTACAACAGGATACTCTGATATATCATAGCTTCACAACAGAATTTCAGCTTTAAGCATCTCCTCTCTCTCTTCCCTCAGGTTTACAGCTCTTCACAGCAATAAAAGAGTTAATCTCACCTCGGCCTTGCAGCTTTGCAGCTGGAATGTTGAATGTTTCTTATCGCAGTGGAGAGGGGGGAGAGCCGAGCCGCTCCGGCTGCCCACGGCAAGGCAGTGGGGGGGTTCCACGGCTGGAACAGGTCCATGGCTTCAGGATGGCCGTGGCCCGGCCCGGCCTGGCCCAAGCAGGGCCTGGCCGGGCCCGCTGGCCCCCACACGGGGCCCGCAGCCACCTGTGCCAGCGCCGGAAACGAGAGAGAGCTTGGAGGGGGAGTTTGCCTATTCTTAAATGTGGATAACAGAGGTGATCACAACTTTAAGTGGCTTAGAGAATTGTCCATATTCAAACTGGCCAGCTGATAGGTTCTGTCAGTTCCCAGAGGAAACTGTAAGCACCCCTTAGCAAGGGGACTATGCTTGCTAACCTATGACAGAATATAACAGAAATACCTCATATCAGATAATTAGAAAACAGTGCACACAAAAATACGGTATGTGCAAGCTTCAGTAATTGGAGAGAAAGAAGGTGGGAGAAGGAATTACTATTAACAATTTAGAAATAGCATGGTATGAAACAAGGTACCTTCCCCCCCCAAATTACTTGAAAATGTACAACATTACTGTGTTTGTGTGGTGAGGCTTTGGTGACACAGGGACTCCAGAGGTGGCTTCTGTGAGAAGCTGAGAGAAGGTTCCTGTGTCTGACAGAGCCAAGGCCAGCCAGCTCCAAGACAGCACCTGGTAGCACCTCTGAGGTAACATATCCAAAAAGGGGGAAAGGAGAAGGGAAATGGACAATGCAGCTGGAAAGGGGAGTGAGAATATGTGAGAAAAACAATTCACTTTAGATGCAGAGAAAAATCAGGAGTAATGCTGGGTCCAGGAAGATGACACAGGTAAGGGAAGGCATTTGAATATTTTGTTGTTATTTTCTCATTACCCTACTGTGGTTTGACTAGCAATAAATCAGTTTTCCCCTAGCTGGGGAAAACTCGTTTCCTCCATGGCAGTAATCCGTGAGTGATTACCTCAACCCATGAACTTTTTTATATTTTCTCTTCTGTCCAGCTGAGTATGGGGAGAGAAAGCAGCTTTGGAGGGCACCTGGCATTCAGCCAGGGTCAACCCACTACAGTACAAAACAAAGTACTGTTAGAAACCAGAACCTGGTTGGCACAGAAGTAATTCTACCATATATATGACACCCAAAAGGTAGTTTCCATTCCTAACAGCAGATTCTTTGGTACACCTTTTCAAGCTGCTAGTTTTTCCCCAAAAAGCACCTCTGTTATATATGAGCCTATTTTCATAATTCTTAAATCTTTTTAGAGTTGGACAGCATTAATAAGGGTTTTTCAGTGAGTGCACAGTGGCATGATTTTCAGTTAAAAAAACCACCAATTTTAAATCCTACACCTTTACTCTGGGCTCTGTTCAAGTGCTGGTCCTGAAAAGAAGTCAAACCAACAAGTTCCTGCCCACTTTCTTGATATGCATCACTAACAAGACTTTTTCACCTGACAGTGAGGGACTGGTAAGCCCAGTAGCCAGACTAATTTCTTTCTCCTTTGAGATTCAAACTGTTGAAGGGACAGAGTTCCCCAAGGCCCTGACATTTGGGGGCTGGGAAGGAGGTTCAGAAGGAGGCACAGCTTCGGAAACAGGGCAGGGCTCACCAAGAACTTGTGATCTGCTCTCAGCTGACATGGAGCTACCTGCAGAAAGCCATTTTACCTCTTTTTACACCTGTATTTCTGCTCCACATGTACTGACAAACACAAGAATCAGAACTATGAGCTTGGACAAGGATAATTCACGTGTCATCCAGATAAAGGCAATTCAGCAGGTTTTGGTCTTTCAGCATCATTCCTGTCAGAGAGAATATGGCAGATAACCCAATAAAGTGAGACAACAGGGATGCTGGCTATCCAAATCACAGCCAGAAGCAGCTATCAAGACAGGGCTGAACACCAGGCTTATCCTCTTTTCTGAGGGGAACTTTTACTGCAACTCAATCCTGGAACCTCAGTGCTCCCACGATACAAGTTCCTACAGCATATTTATTTATTCATTTGCTTTCACTGACTGGGTCTTTCCAGAAGAAAAAAAAAAATTATCTTTCCAGACTCCCTTGTCACAATTTTTTTCCAGCTTCTATTTTTTTAAACACACATGAGTTCCAGTGGGTTTACCATTGCAAGCTCACAGTCAATAACTCAGGAAGAAGGCAGAAGTTGATGAAAGGAAGCACATCTTGAAGCAGAAAGAACAGGATCTAAATGAAAACACTGGATCAGGCACTAGCTTTTCCTGTGGGCCTTCATAAGCCACAATCTCTTTCTGTCTCTGCTCCCTATCAGCAAGACCATTAGCTGAATAAATGATAGTTAAAAACCCATTAACAAAAGTCAGATTTGCTAGGCTTGATCAATTAGGTTTCCAAGTGTAAAAGGATCCTAACTCACAAGCCTTATGGAGGAAGTTACCTCTGCCAAACATATTATGCATTTTCTGATCACTGCTGCCCTTTGCCAATCCCTTCTCCATCACTTCTTTAAAAGCAGAGGTTTAGGGCAGGTAAAGAGAATAGGTTATACTTCCTGATAGTCACATCAAAGATTCTCTTTGTTTTCAAGTTTAATTAATTTAATCTTTTTTCTTTCCTCATCTCCAAGTCTGAGCAGGGAATGAAATCAAGATGGATGCTGCTAGATAAACACATCTTGGTTCTCATTCCCAGGGTTCATACCAAGACTGCAGTGGTACTGCTGGCTGTAACCATTCAAGCTCAACAGCCCAGAGGGACCAATTACTGCATTTACAGTAAAACATGCAAGGAAATCTATCTCCCTATCTCAATATAACCAGGTTTACTGAAGGATAACCTACTACCTTACACAGATTAATACTTCAGTGAGTAAATTAATCCTTAGAATTTCACTCACTACTTGTGGTTTATAAATTTTAATTGGTTCTAAACTGCCACATAAATTTATGTGAATGTATAATGATGAAGTAGAAGGAATCAGAAATTACTCTATTAACACACAGAGACAACAGGAAATGTTGGGGCCAATTTATAAACATCCATAAATGTTTACAAAGCAGGATTCAAACGTGGTTTAGAAGTGTATCATCATAGCTGACATAGAACTCCAGGAGGAAAGCAGAAGCAGCATTAACTGAGAATGAAAGGCAGTTAAAGTGAAAATTTCAGAAAGGGAAATGTTCCCATTTTGCCAAAGTCAGATGCAAAGCTGAAGGGTAAGCAGTGCTTGTACTGTATTTGATTGTACTATTATTGATCCCAGTCAGTCAATACTACCAGTACAGCAATCAGAACAGCTTCCCAACACATTGACATCCTGGCACACCATACAAACAAATCATTCTACAAGAATGAAACACAGCACCAGAATTTCAAGTATATCAAAAGTGCCTAACAATGTAGACTGTCCTCTTTAGGACATCATACAACTTCACAAAGTTTTATCATCAAAATAAAACTTTCCCTCATATCCATTTATTTACAAAGATTCTGTTCACTGGTTGAACTTTCCACCTGTGAATCATGATAGAATTAGTTCCCTGCCATACAAAAAGAAAAGTTTAAGGAGTGGTTTATTGGTTTTTTTAACCACTTACTATGATACATTAATCCTGAAACAGCAATGGTTATTTGAACACCAGTAACAGTATCATACTACTACTCCTAACGACAGAAGCATTCACCACATATTATCCATTTTTGTGAAATACAAGAGCAGTTAACAAGTTAGAGAATCAGAGAGCTATCTTATAGTTCATGTCAAGACTTCTCAGACTCGGTAATATGAAAGGCCAGGTCTATCTCCAGTCTCCTGCCCAAATATAAATAGCTTCCCAAAAGCCAGGAGGCAAAACTGTTACCCAAGGACTATCTCCCATCTTTACATTTCAGTTATGCATTTTTTCATTTAATGAATGTGGCACAAACAAGTAATTATGACACCACACTAATCAATTTTCTATACTATGAATGTAAATAATACATGAAACAGTAAGAGTCTGCCTTTTTTGTCATATGTATTTCCCCATCTACCCAAGGCTTCCACTAACATTTCTGAGAAACTACAAATTGCTTTACCTTCCAGTAGCTAGTTATTTGGGATGGCCCATTCAGTGTCAGCAGTGCTACTGTAGAGAAGAACAAGGCCCAAGGCTAAAAGAGCCCATTGTGCCCATTTCCTTTTATGGGTGGATCACTGAATTGCTCCAGCAAATATTTCAACAGGAAAATACGCAGTGCATCCCTTGCTCAGAGCACCTTTCAGACTACGCTTTCAAGCTCTGTGAGCAATATCTTGTACTTGTTATAGGGCCTAACCATAACTTTGGCCCCTATGACAACAATATCACACTAACAAGAGTATGCAATGTCTATCTTCAGGAGGCTTGATATCTTTTATTGTTTCAGTAAACAGGGACAAGAAGGCAACATAAATTTTCTCCAAAGCAAACTCATTAAACCATAAGCACTGGTATCTCATAGTAAACCCTGAGATTTTCTTGGGATTCACAACACTCCTTGTAACAGTAAGGAAAAAAAAAGGGAAGCAACCAGTAATTTCACAGTCACATGTGCAGTAAACTATCAATTCTTACATGCCTTTAATGTGCACCCTACAGCTGTGCAGGGCACCACAAGTAAAACAACTTGAAAGAAGAAAAGCTACACAGCCTCCAAATTATGAGATATGCTATACTAAGTAAATAAAAGCTGACTAAAGAGATTTTTCTAGCTCCAATTTTAGTTTTCAATACTGACTGAACTAGAGAACACCTTTCTGTAACACCACCTTTTGGGTCAAAAACTAAGGGGTGAATAACTGAAAACAATGGCAAAAAGCAACCTTACTTATAAGTATTTCTTTCTTATGTATTTATTTCAGCCATTTAACATCATGCCCTTTTTACTTTACTCCCTTCTCTTTTGCTTTCTTTTGATATTGCAAAGGACAGCTTCAAGTTTAGAGGCAAGGCAAACTACCTTTTTTGACTTAAAAAGACAGACACTATTACATTCATACATTTAACTTCTTGCTCTTTCTTTTAAGTATTTTCAACTTCTGAATAAAAGCAACAAAGCTCCTGCAGTCTTAAACAGAAATCCCAGAATTTTCCTACCTTTATCTGCACTCAGGACTTCTTAGGGCTGCTCTGCTTGAATTTCAGGATAAGTGAACAATCTCTAGAGCATTCAGAAACATCTTAGTTAAGCAACCACTCTTCCAACTGCTTATCCAGAAGAAGTGAGCCAGTGAACATTCAGCCACCCACTCTTCCCTTCTCTGGGCCTGCAGGCTCTGAGCAGCCTTCAGGGTAGGAAAGCCAGAGCCTCCCACTGGCACCAAGAAAAGCTCCCTGCCTCACCTGGCTCTGACGAAAAGCAGCTGAGCTGCATCACCACCCTGCTAACACTGGGACAACAGGGAATTGGCATCAGCTGGGCCTGGTGCAGAATCAGCACCTGCCTGGAGTTCTCTCTCTTCTTGTCAGGGCTAATGCTGGCCGACCTGGGAGGCTCTTCAGCCTGCTGGGAGGAGGAGGCTTTTGATAAAATATCTTTTTTTTCCATAGAACAAATAGGGAGGAAACAAAAAGGTGTGATTGAATTTGTTGTTCTTCTTGCTAAGAAATGGTATGAGGTCCTGCAGTTTCATATCACACTTTTTCTAATTGTTTCCATACACAGTTCATGTGTCTCGATATGAGCTCCTCTTGGTAAGATCTCAGCACTTTCAAGTAGATTAATAAGTAATACAAGCAACATCTGTTAAACATTTATTCTTTTATTCTATTTGGAGAGAGAAGAGCATATAGTAAAGCATTTTATGATCTTTGGTATATATTCTACAGTGTTGTTGTCCATTTCTGTTGTTGCATGCTACATATCAGCTGGAAGTTAAAAGATGGCTCTTGAGTTTAGTGTCTCTCTCAAGTGTTATCCAATACATGCAGATTGCCCCACATGGAAGGGTTTTGGAGTTGTCTGGTTGAGAGTTTAGAAGGGCAAGGAGTATCATCTTTTCTAGGGGAATTTATTGCTTGGACAACCTTTAGGAAAATAGATACAGAATGTAGCCCATTCTTTATTTTCCAAAAACTGCTGAGCCAAAATAGAAAAGTTCATCAGAAGAGACTTGGCTAGACACATTGCACAGATAGACTAGCATGTTACATCTAGGCCAATAAACTAATTAGACAGTAAATATTAGAAGACCTACTTGTTCATTAGACTAATTGAGCTAATACTGTCCAGACATTAAAATATGAGGAATGAAAGCTATATGCAAACAAAACAGCTGTAATGACTTTCTGATAAATACTGCTTGGCTGCATAAGGCTGGAGGATATTACTCAAGGGCAGTAAAAAGGTTCCCTTTGCACAGCAGCAATAATCTGTATATCCAGAGAGAATTTAAACACATGATTGAGATCTACAGCACACTATGTTCACTGCAGAGGTAGAAGTAATGTTGCAGCTAAGCTTGTATTAGAAACCAGCATCCCTGAATTTAAATCTCCTCTTCAGGAAGACATTTTATACTAAAGTTTTTGAGAACTAGACAAAGGATGTTTGGACTAAAGGGTTGGCAAGAATAAGAGAAAGAAGCAGTCATTGGAATTGTCTAATTTAACTGTTACTGCCTCAACAAAACAATCAAAAGAAATGAGAGAAAATTGAGCTTCTAGGTCTGATATATTTAGGAGATTAGTGTAACACTTCATTTTAAAGTTCAGATTTTAGAATCATCATAGACTATTTTGGGTTGGAAGGAACCTTAAACATCATCTTGTTCCAGCATGGGCAAGGACAGACACCTTCCACTAGACCAGGTTGCTTAAACCCCCACCCAGCCTGGCCTTGAACACTTCTGTGATGGGGCATCCACAGCTCCTCCAAGCAACTTGTTCCAGTGAGATTATGTGACTGCCACATAAAAATTTGGTTCGGCTCTCTCAAATTAATATTAAGAATCCATGTCCTGCCTGAAATAACTCAAATGCAATCCATATATCACAGTGCTTCTTCTTTTGGATAGTTAGAGAAAACAGTATTTATATAAATGCCTTCAAACACCTCAATGGCAGTAACAGCTTTGGGCTGAAAGGAAACAGGAAACTATTCCAAGGATCATTTTCAAATGGACTGTCCTGAAGCTGAGGGTTTCTTACGGCGCTGGTTGTTTGTACTCCTTCACCTGTATCCAAGTGACAGAAATTCAATCACCTGTTTATGAGATACCCTCTAATTTGATATGAAACTGTAAAAATGTTTTGAGAAATAGATCTCAGCAGAACTTACTGCAGATGTCCTACAAGTCTCTTAGAGCAAAATCATTTATCAAATAAGTGAGAACCTGTCAGGACTGAGGATTTCGGAACCTTGTCCTAGATTGCTTTTTATATATGGATTAATGAATGAATAAATCAAGAAAGAATGCTGTGCTCTGATTATTCTCAGTTCCTTGTATACAGCTTCTTTTAATGTCCTACCTGCAAGGCAATAGGGAGAAAGAGCACAGAGAAAGACAGGACTGAAGAGAATCAGCTTTTCTTTTCGTAGTGGTTCTGCCTAGTGCTGCTTACCCTTTTTTGATTGTATTTGCACTGTGACGCCTGAAAGCTGGGTGGGAAACAGAATTCTTCCCTCTGTAAAAACACCCCTGTGATCTGAGGGAAGGGGTTTCTTCATGCATAGAATAATTAGTGACAGCATTTCAGAAAACAGTATAGGTTCTACAGCATATTTGTTCTTGTCTACAGTAAAGCATGGAAATACATGTAACAAATTTAGGCATTCTTACATCTTTTAGTCCTCCAAAGCAGTCAACTGCAGCCTTACTGCTAATGTCAGTTATAGTCCTAAAGGTCACAGTTACTACAGAAAACAATGTTGATTTAACCATCTAACCTAGCTAAGATAAGTTGTTAGAAGTTGAACTGAAAGCAATTGAGAGCAACTACATGAAGCTGTTACACCCCTCTACCAATTTATTAATTTTTTTTATTGTGTGAATTTGCCATGTATACAAACCCAAAATGCCTTGGAAATTCATAAACTTTCATAGCCTACATCAGACAGTTCCTGGCAGGTAGCACACAACAGGGTCCAAGAGTATTTTCTAAAATTTTTAAAAGCAAATCTTCCTTCTGTAGCTTGTGGAATCTGTCTAGATTTATTTTCTTTCGGGCATTAGAAAGTCTTTGGGAAGGAGTGTAAATGGGGAAGAGACATTTCTGGCTCCCAACAGTGGAGGGCTATATGACTTGTAATCACAAGTGCTCTGACAGTGTCTGCTATTCTGTGGCTGGAAAATCCCCCTTGCCTATCCCGAAGCTTTTATTTTCTTCTTATCCCTCATTTGCATTCTCTCTTTCATCCAAACAACACCACAAGTTCAGCATTTTGACAGGTTGTCATCAGTATCATTCCTATCCTGAGGGCTAGATCCACGATGTACAATTGTTCTCCACGGCCTGTTTCATCTTTCCTACGGAGTGCGAAGGAGGATGCAGAAATATTTCAATGTTTTAACATGCAGACTCCTGTAGAAAAGGGGGATGACACATTTTAGCATTCAAAAGGGTGGGTGCCAGATTAATATGACAAACCTGGGAGAAGCTGGATAGATAGCCAGGAAGAGATGACATAAGGTGCAGGAGAATGGGTTTTAAATTGATGCTGAAACAAGCCATGTTAGTACTGATGTCATGAAGTCATGGAGTGTTTGCATACCACAGCAAGTGTTTGTTTTCTCCTTAGGGACAGTTTGTGTTTGCTATAGCTGACAAAAAGAAAGGTGAGGAAGAAAGCTAGTGTGTTTTAAAGCATGATAAAAGAAGAAAAAAAAGCAAGTCTTTCATATTTTCGTGGTGTTTGGAGATTATTTTGCTCTGCAATTTAAACAGATTGTAACTGGTGAAGGACAGGAGTCCTTCAAAAGAAGGAACATAGGAAAACAAAATGGGAATTGCCAGTTAAATCCTGAATCTGAACTCACCAGGGTGCCATAGGATAGAGGGGTCTAGAAACTTGAAGTCAAACAGACACAGGCAACTTGGAAAGCCATTTACTTGTGATTTCAGGCCATGTGTACTTCATGATCCTATCAATATAATAAAAAATGGCCCAGACTGTGTTTATCTTACAGCCAAAAGGAGCTGATTATCTGAAATTTCAGCATACAAACATATACTCACCTGCAGTGCAGTTTGACTCAAAAAATGTCCCAACATTTTAGGGATTTTTGGCTACCCCTTTGCACATGGAGGGTTTAGAAAATAGTAGCCGATGGCAACCACAGAACAGTCCCAGTGATGACAAACTCAGGACAGTTCACTTCCCTCTGTGGTCCTGGGTTAGCTCCAAAGACATAACAACTGCTAAAATCAAAAAGAACTGTTTCACTACAGTGACTCGATATACTCACTGAATATACATGGAAAGACTGTATAAGAAATAAATTTTACATAGAGATACATTTTAAAAATAAGTACATATCCTACTAAGTCTTTCCCTACCATATCAAGTTTTTAAAAGGAAAATATATTTTCCTATGTATTTCAAGCTTTAGGAGTTCAGAATTGAGATGCAAAATAAAATCAGTATTTCAAGGTAGAACTGTCTCACTGCTTACCGTGCAGTAGCCAGAACAGAGAAATTTCCTGTTGAAATTAGAAATTAAATAGAAATTAAAGTATGGTTCATCTCAGGAATTCACATTGCAGACAAGTGATGGTATTGTTAACTCCATTTTTCTTAATCTATGTAGAGATTTCTTTTTCTAATTGGAGATCCCTAAGAAATACTCTAAAAGAGACAGGTAAATGGTGAATTTTTGTATACAGACATGCCCAGAACAGGTTAACTATCTTCAGGTGACACCTCCTTGGGCACGCAATTTCTTGTTCTGTTTTGCACTAATGGATGCTTAACAACCCAGCTCAGAAGAGAGGTGGAATTCCTTAGGCCAGGGAAGCTGTAGCAAATAACAGAATTTTAAAGAATTTGAGAGTTTGCATATTTGTTTTTCTCACGTAACAGTCTCAGCCTTCATTTAGATTTACAGCATTAGGGAATGTTTTTAAGTATTTTATCCATGTATCAATTATTCTCTGAAGAGGGCTCCACTGTATATCTACAATATTGCACTTGTGAAGTAAAAACAAGCGTCTGAAGAACCCTCATGAAAATACATAAAAGCCAATTATTGTGATTTGTGTTTACATTCCAGCTGTCTTCTAATGGGATTTTTTCCATGCCATTAAAAAAAGAGGATAGTGCTGTCAATTTCTGGAGTCAGAGATAAAGTTCATGAAAACATTTAAGCATCTATTTCAGGTTTTGTCTTATTGAGAGATTTTCCTGAAAAGACATGAATTTAAACATATGTAGGAGTGCCTTCATGAATTAAAAAATTGATTAAATAGAAGGAAGTAAATGCACAATGAGAGTGAATTCAGCCACCCATTTGTAGCCGTCATTCCTTCCCAACTCAAAGTAACTGCTCACCTTTGATGATGAATGCCCAGGGTATTTCAGGGCAGTCAAAATGACAGAACTCGTTTCAAGAGGAATTCTTCCAGACTACTATTATTTCTACTCGACTTTGAGCAGGGGACAGATGATAAAAGGCAAGACCTTGTTATTGCCAGTATGGGAACTCCAGCTTTTATGGAGTAGCTCTAGTCAATCTGCCCACCCCAGGTGCAGAGATCTAGAGCCCTAAAGCCCCACACAGACACAAACGTCCCTGGAAAGCAGTTTGCTGAGGCATCCCAGCACAGCTCAGGCATCTGCCCACACACACAGGAAAAGTTGAATGAACTCCTGTAGGAAGTGGGAGTGAATATGCCACTATAACATACCCAAACTGCAGCTGCTGTAATAGCACAGTGAATGTTCTCGTTTCTTAGAGGTTGCCATGCATATCAAACTTTTCCCAGTCTTAATTACAAAACAAAAAATAATATGATCCTCTTACTTTATGTCTTTCTTTACCCTCTCATCTGCTCTGGTGTTTTTAATATCCAAGTTTTAGTTCGAAACAGATGCCTCAGCTTTAGCACCCTCTTGTAATGGCTTAATACTCTAGGTAAGACCAAAGACAGAGGAAAAAGATGCTACACTGAGCACAGCTTCTGAGCAAATGGACTTGAATATTCATTAAACAACATTTAATTTAAACACCCAAACCCTAAAAGCAGCAACATATGGGCCTGTTTTATTTTACATAAGCTGAATGGGAGGTTGTGCCATTAGTTTCTGCAGACATAATGTTCATTACAAATGAAGTATGTTTTCCTTTAGGGAATGCACCACCATTTCTGTAGTGTTGTCATTCCCCCAAAAGGTTCAGTATACTTACCATATGAAGTACTATTCTTGGCAATGTGCTTCAAAATGTAAACAAAATTCCCATAGATTTTCATCGACAAGGGGAACCTGAGGCAAACTAAATTCCTTAATGAGAAGCAAACAATGCAAAGAGCCCTCCCTTCTCAGTATTTTACCGTATTTAAGAGACTATCTCGACTTCACAGTTTGGTACGTGAGTTTTTCCCCTACTCTTTGTGATGGAACATTTTTGCATAACTGCGTGATATGTGGTTCTACAGTCCTCTGCTGGCTGAAGGATTACTTTGCACCACCTCTTACAGAATCTGTTTTCTTGTATGTGCCTTTACTGAAAAGCAAGATATTTGCTCTTGAAGTTTGTGCAGATTAAAAATGGCTAGAAAAAACATTTTGATTACTCAGCAAGCCCCATGAAAACAACTTTAGACATGCTCCTGCACTTGATATCCCAAGATAGCTACTTAAGTGATAAAACAATTGAAAAAAAGGAAAAGAAAAAAAGTCTGAGAGAACTAAGCTGAACTAAGCAAGAAAAGCTTCACCTCATCAGAACTCATCTTGTATCTTTACTAAATAGTACAGCTAATGTAGGACTGAAGAAGCATAGTATCCTGATACACCTGGGAAGTCTATCTCCTTTCATCCACACAACAGCAATACAAAATGCTTTACAAACTTCCCTCGACCCTGCAGACAGCAACCTCAGGTTTCTGCCAGGCTTTTTGGCACTTCTACCCACAAAGGTTCCAGTGGAGCACTGATGAACCACTAGGAAAGAGACTGATAAATAAATTGCTTTATATGAGCTTTGTGATTATTACCATTCTTATCTGGTCTATGGGAACGTAAAGATAGAAAAAGCATCTGCAAGCAGAACAAATAAAAGAAACAAAAAGCCATTAGGATGAAAAGGGAGAGGATGCAAAGTAGAAACACAAGATGTAGGGAGATACATCACTAAGGATACATGCCTTGAGACATGCATCAGTACAACAGCCATACACAGAGAGCATTTCCCAAAATGAGTGGAAAGCACTGACACAGGGTTCAGAAAGAAGCATGGTCCATATGCAACAGGCAACTTGAACAAAGACAAGATATTCTCTCGGCTAAGCAGGCTTGTGGGTTAAAGAAACCTCAAGAGTCTTTAAGGGGACAGCAAAAGATCAAAGATGAATTACCTACCTTCCCCCACTTCTAAAACATTAAAATCAGTAGTGATCACACAAAGTACTTACTTTAAAGGACAAGATGTTTATGGTATGGGCCAATGAACTTTGCTAATGAACATGGGGATACAAGTTATAAACCTCAAAGAATGCTCCTAGTTAGGCAGCCTGTTACGGAAACAGCTGAGTTGTGAGACTAAAAGGGTACAAAATTATGTGGATCTAGCATCACTGACAAAAGGTGTTCCTCAGTCTGGAATGTTCCAGTGCTACCACTTCACCCACAAAGCACAGAAGAATAAAGTATGAGGATATTTTTCTAAGTACCTCAGTATTTTAAAGGCATAAGTACAAATATACTTCTGTACAAATACATAGAATAGGCTATTTCAGGTGGAAGGGAATTACAACGATCATCTTGTCCAATGACCTGACTGAGTCAGGGCTGACCAGGTTAAAGCGGGTATTAAGGGCATTGTCCTGGGAATTGTAAGGTTGTCTGATGACATCCTGCCAGGACCACAGTCTTCAGCAGCATAGGTTTTTCTAAGGAGGCTCCCCAAGGTCTATCTGTGCAGCACACCACGTGAAAACTTCTGTAAAAGTATTTTTTAGTCCTACACTGAGGCTTTCACCCAGGTCATCAGACACTTCATACCAACAAAGTATTGCCAGGAGACAAAACACTGTTGAACCAAAATCAAGTGTTTAAAAGCAATCATTTACCACGTTGAGAGATTTATTGTTTTCAAAAGCACAAGTTGGAGTCACAAAAGGCAACTAACAGACATTAAGACACATGAAGATTTTCATGCTTAATAAAAATGAAAAAAAAAAGCATATTGCGCTTAGGATTTAATGACAGATGTTTACTTTTCAGCATTTCTTTGACTCTGGATAACTCAAATTCACCCTGTTTTCTGTGGTTTATGCATGAGTAAAATCCTTCGGTACCTGTTTTTACAAGCACTATGCAGTTCAGTGCTAGGAATAATATATTTGCAATTTAATTAACTCCTCGAAAAACATACAAGTTTAATATTAGTGTGGGAATAGGAAGCAGTTTCTCCCAATCCTAGGTGCTTACATTATTCTTTCCTTTTGTAAAGCCCTAAAGTAGGGCCTAAATCAACCTCTCTAGAATAACCAGAATTGATCAATTAAAATAAATACTTAAAACATGAAATCTCTCAGTTCTCATGTTTTCTAATACCCTTCTGCTTGTCTTAAAAAAAAAAAAACCAACACCAAAAAAATAAAACAGCTTAATTTGACCTCTTAGACCTCTTGTCTGTAGCAGGATCCATCCCACTACAAAGAAAACAGGGAAACAAACTAACAGGAACTATTGATCAACATTTTAGAATTCAACTTTTTTCACTCTTTTAATTTAAAATTATTAAGCTGGTTTTTTATTGTTGTTATTATTACATTAGCTGTTAAATCAGACAGAAAGCATTGAAAAAGCAAAGTGTCAGTCCCAATTTTCTACTTGCGGCCAACACTGTACAGGAGATATGGATCTGAGGTCATCTGTCACAGAAAAGTTTTATTATCAGTGATTGAAACCTGTTATCAAATCAACACAAATGATGCCTGGCTTAACAAACAGGCTAGCAAAAATTGACAGAAAATGATAGCAGGGTAGCAGCTCCAGTACAATCAAATCAGATCATCATGAAAGGCAGTGAAGCATGTTTCTCCTAATGGGGGTCACTGTGCAGCCTGGCCAGCTTCATTAAATAACAGCTGTATTTTAACCCAATGAACACAAGTACAAACTCTTATCATCCACCCCAGTGAAGCATTGCACTCATCATTTTTGCTGGTTGTGCAACATCTACTATGTTAAGAGAAGGCACAGGTGCTCTGAATCCTCTGCCCCAGCACACTACTTGACCTTATCTAAGATCTCTGTGCACAAACAGCAGCTACAGAAAGAAGATGGAGCTTTGTCAGAAGTACTGGCTGCCAATGGCCAGCTCCTGGAAAACACCTTCTAGCACACAGGATGTCTTTTAGCTACTTCTGCATCAGTTTCATTAGCCACAGCCTTTACAGAGAGGAATAAATTTAGAGGAAACGTATGGAATTTGAGATGTGGACAAAATTCCACAGAGAATAAAGACGCAACTAGAGTTCAAAAACGTTAGCAACAAACCCAAGTTTCCATTTAATCCCTTTATAATGACGGTGTCCAAAGACATGAATGTACTTGGGTGTGCCTGCTCCTGACACTTGATTTGTAAAAGTTTACTTAAACTTCTCCCTTTTACATCTTAGATGCATTACAACAAATACGTTCATAGAAATAGTATAATCTCATTGCTATTCTGTCAGGGACATTGATGAACAAAAGAAATTTCTGCCACCTATATTGGAAAATTCACCTGCTCAGATGTCATAGGAAAAATAATGAACTACTCTCATCTTGTCTCTTGCAGTATCAAAATACCCATCCAAAAAAAGGCTCACTAGATCTTGTTTTGCTCAAATAGAAGCACATGACCAGGAAGCATTCACAACGGGAATTTCAAACTTACTGTGTGAATCTAGTATCATCAACAGCTGCTACTGGTTCTATTTCCTCTGTGTAAGAAACCAGTGCCATTAAAATTCATTTTTTATAGGAACTGACCAGAATAATATGGACAAGTTAATTTCTCTGGCTGTTGCAAACAGATTTGATAGTGACCTACATACTTTAGTCCTTAAACGACACACTTTCTATCATTAGAAAGAAACCACATTGCCCATTCAGCTGACTGTTGGCACTGCAGTCTTCTCAAAGCATACTCTGCCTCATTTATTTCAAGCCACTGCTGGTATCAGCTTCATTTCTTCCCCTTAACACTTGTTCTCAAACTTGTTACAAGCTGGCCCCTAGACAAAACCACCTCATTGTCCCCAGCTGCTGCCAAATTTTACCATCTTTCATCCTCATCAACATTCTCTTTTTCTGTGCAGCCAGGACACTAATCCCTGCTCTTACTAGGCCTGCTATACAACTTTGAGTCCTTCCTACAGAAAAATACCAACATTTTCTGTGCATGCAACTCCAATAAGCCCTAGCCATTGTAAACAACAACTAAGAAAATTCTTTCCACATAAATAAATTTGAGATTGTTCACCACCAGATTAATTTAGAAGTTGTTCTCCAAAATTCCTTCATCTTCTAATCTAGATTCCAGACGGTCATTAAATAGATAAAATTCTTGAGATATTGAAATACGAGAGCCAGGCCAAGCAGGCAACAGGGACAAAACTACTACCTCTAAATGATGGCATGTGCAAGATCAGCATGAAATAAAAGGGTTCCTTCAGCACACAGTAAAGAAAAAAGTGAAGATTCCTGTTCCACTTAATTGTTTTATCTCCCACAGGAAAGGGGATTAGCCTATAGTGTTCACAGCGTGACGTGTACATTAAACCTCTGAATTACAGAACACCTGCTATACCTTGCTTAAACTGGAGTGCAGAGACAAAACACTGGCAGAACAAACTTCATATGAAGACCTGCATAAAACTCCCAACTGCTGAAGTGCAAAGATCCCAGTGACAGCTCTTCAGTTGTTTGCCATTTTCCAGGTAGAATGACAGGAGAAAAGGACAGATATACCAACACAGAATGTTGCAGAATAGTGGGAAAACTCCAACAGCCTGATCTGATTTGATCAGTTAATTCTAGGTTGATGTCATTTTCACCCCTTCCCTATTTTTTGTGCTTATTCCCTCCCATTGCTAGACCAGAGTATATCCTATGGATATGAAGTTGTAACTTAACCCTGCAAGGAATTGTTCTATGGATTCACTACATGTTTTTTGCTGTCACTCTTCAATCAAGATGGGGCATGAAATACCAAATTATAGCACCAAGATGTAACTATTTCAATCCATCTGCTTTGCAGAATTACTGTACTACCCACATAAACAAATCTGAAATGAATAAAATGTACGACATTATAAAACTGAGAAGGAAACCTTCAGTACTCCAATTCCAGAACTAATTTCTGCTTCTAGAGGCAGACTGCCCAGAACAGTACTGTTTACTATGTAAAGTCAAAACATCAATCCTACACAAGGCATGCACCTTACCGCCAGCACTTATTTATAGATCCTTCCTTGATTGCATAAAACTAAGGTAAGGAGGCTTCTGAAAAGAGCAACTAGAATTTGTGCCAGCACTCTACAGCTTTCAAGCAGTAAACACTTGGAAAACACAAACTCCTATGGTCTTCACTGAAACAGATGGTTTCCATCAAATTCAAACCAAGAGTGAAACAAGCATATCACTTCAAGTCTCAGTTCTTTAACACAACTATTTTTAACGCATGTTTTCAAAGAAATTGACCTCTTTGGCCAGGAACAATTTGGCTTCCTTCCAACCTATTCTATGAAGAATTGCTGCACGCCTTCCTTGCATTTGTAGTGCTCTGTTCACAGCACCCCCTAGTGATTGTTCAATTACACTAAATAGCCTACCTCCTCTAATGTTCATGCTGAACATTATATATGGGAAGGGCTCACTGCAGCACCACAGCTATGAGCTGTACAGCCAACAGTGTGATGCTGCTGAACACAAACAGCAACCCCACTAGTTCAAGACTGGGGCGGAAGGTACTACAAGAGGCATTAAGTGCCTTATCTATACTTAGCAGAGCTTGTACAACATCCCCTTTCGACCCCTTTAACAACTCTTAGCTGCGGTAGTGCTGGTTTTCTCCCTCAAACACTAAAAGCACTTTACCCGTCTTAAAATGTGCTGCCCAGTACAAAGGTGGATCAATTAAAAAATACTGCATTTAGGTAACAAAGAGCCTTAATCAGCACAGTTGCTAGAGCTGCCCAGTCTGTTTCACTCCTATTTGAAACACAGAACTTCTGCTTTCCTTGCTCCTCAAAAAACCTGCACCAGACTACCCACGCTTCTCTTAAATGGCTCCTTTAACACTATTAGATGAAAAATTAGGGATGTACCACACAGTTTGCAGGTCAGAGACAGATCCCAGAGCCTGTCCTGACAACCCAGGAACAAAAGACAAATCATTCCTAACATCTTCACTAGCAAAATCTTTAACTGGAGAAGTAAGCAGCTCTGAGTGTCTCTGTTTGCATGTTCTGTTCTCCTTTCCACTGTGTTCTACAGGTCTATATAAAACAGGCAGCCAAACAAAAAGACTTTCCAAACCACAGTTTGAACAAAAGCATGTCTACCTCCGTGAACTAACAGTCCCTGCTTGGAATTAGCTCCAATACTACCTGCAGGAAGCTCTGGTTCACTTTAAGCTGATACTCAAGACAAGACTTGTTTAATTATGAAAAGATTTTAATCCAGTGTGAACAGTACACCCATACCGAATTTCTCAAACATTACAAAATGGTAGCTTTCAAATCAAATTAAAGGGCAAACCAGTATTTTATTGACAGAGTTTATTTGATGTTAGTCAGATGAGCAGCTTCTGCTTTCCAGAGTAATTAATTCTATAGTTCTTCATGGAATGATGCTGCCTGTAAAGGAAAAAATAGATCACTGACTCACAATTAGAACAATTTTTACACTCATACCTCTATAAAGCCTGAAAAACTGTTTCCCAAACAAGTCAGGTGAACCACATTGCTCTTCTTAGAAGAGCATAAGGTTCAAAATTTTCCAGCACCGTCATGGCAATAAATGAGCCTAGATTATAGCATTTCTGGAGAAGAGATCAACAAGCTACAACTGCTTTGACAGCTTTCTGTTTAAGACATTATACCCACAATATCAGCTCCCAGACAGACTGTTTAAGTTGCTTTCAACTGAGTCACTCAGACCATTTGTAATAAAAGCAGAGTTTTTTCTGGAGCAGATCTTGACCACAGCTCTTATGTTTCTGCAGCAAAGACATAAAAATGTAGTCTGACTTGTATGTAAGAGTATCGTGTTTGTTTGTATTTTACTTGAAATGAGTACCTGTAGGAAAACAATATCCATCTCTTCCAAAAATAGATATCATGCTACTATCGTCTATTTAAGACAATAAAACCCAGAAGTCTACTATCCTCTCTTTAACATACCTACAAATGAAAAATATAAGCGTTGTTTACAGTAAGACTAAACAATCAGCAGCTTTAGCAACAGTAAATCTGAAGTGCCTGATGTATTATTTCAGTCTTTATACTAATCAGGTATTTCATCAAAGTCCAAGTCACATAAGCTACCAACTCAGTAATAAGTGCAAAAGTGATTTGTAAATATTCTTAAACTCTTGCACTGGGTTCTACGTCTGCACAAGTATCACAGTCTTTGCATAAATCAACCTCAGACTTGTTATAATGACTGCACTACTGAATGTCTGCCCTTACAAAGCATTCTGAAGTCGTACCTGTTATCCGTTTTCCACCCAAAGAATGTTCTGGTCATTTACTGAAAAAGAGAAAGCATCAATTAATAATAATTTTATCTAAATTCGACTACTGTAAAAAATTAAGCTTTGAGGGCTCTTACTGACACTCACAATGTGCTTTTTTTCAATAACCACGCTGAAATGTGATAGGAAACCGTCAAAGTTTTGACTACTGTAGGCACTGAAGACTTAGATTTTACTATTCCCTTAAGTACTCAAAATAGTTCTTAACAATAGCTACTTAAAAGTTAACTAATACTCAGAATGCCTGTTCACTATACCTACAGGCTACAATGGCTTAGAAGTGCTTATCCATCCACACTTCTATTTGACAGCCTTACATGTCAAAGGCTGTCACAGCTACAATTATGACATTAAAAACACTTAAAAATGTTGTTTTGCATATCAATGTTTTGAATGCAAAGACCAGGTGAGGCATATCCACATACACTTGTTGCAAATATTAGCAAGCTCAGCAAACTCTAGAGCCACACAATACACTAA
The DNA here is from genome assembly GCF_000738735.6 of Corvus cornix cornix. Lineage (NCBI taxonomy): Eukaryota > Metazoa > Chordata > Aves > Passeriformes > Corvidae > Corvus > Corvus cornix. Next base: position 23,438,354 of record NC_046336.1, on the reverse strand, counting down.
AAATACTTTAAAACACTTCTCTTGAAACTGCAGGGGAAACAGAACGGGAATTCTACAGGAGTGCGAAATGAAAGGAAGCACCAAAGAAAACTTAGCAAGACATCAGCATAGTTATGTCTGAGTTTTTCACGACTGTATCTGCTACTTAACTTTTACAACAATATGCACTTGCCTGCACATTTCTCAGAATCAAGTACCTACACATTTCTGAGATAAACAGTTCTCACCGATTCTGTAGGTGGACTCAAAATCATATTCCAGGGCTCCTATTAAAAATTCCTCCACATAGCTGAGATAAGGATGATGAACCATGCCATGCCATGATCTTTGAACATGCATTTTTCAAGACAGAGCTTAAAGACCTAAGTGTATTTCACAAACGTTTTTCTGTAATGCATCACAGAACTCTTCTCAAGCAACTTTTTCAGGAAGCGCACAAAATAATTTATCCTTAGTTTAAGTGACAACACAAAGATTAACAAATCTGGTAAACAAGTCACATCTAACCCATGCATACTTATCAACTGAAAGATCATTTTAAAAGACATCAAAATAACTCTAATAAAAAACACAGTTCACCTACTACTAAGACTGCATATTAGTTTGACAAGCACTTGATACAGAAGTCACATCTCCTATGCATGATCCTTGCCTTTAATTTCTGAAGTGCTGATATGCTTTAAGAGAGTTTCTATGAACTAGACAGCATCAATAATTCAAGTGAATCATTTAATCACTTTTCATTAACACTCAACAACAGCTACCTTCAGGTGCAAAAATCTTTAAGGGACAAAGTTCCTCCATACTAGTGGGATTGGTGCAACATGAAATGACTCCTTGGCCATTGACAGAAGTGTACACATTAGGTGTCACTAGTATACCAAATGCTCATTTTGTGCCATAAACAATTTTAGGACTTAATGGTTAAAACACCATTAAAGCAGAAAGAAGAAGGCTCCTAATGTTTTCTAGTAGAGTAGTTCCCTGATCTAACAACTGTCAGTAGCACTGGTTCCTTTCCATCCAGGGATAATAAGACCTTCACTTCCACACTAACTACTACAAAACCTAATTTCACTGACATTTCCAATTCCACTGTAATTTATTTCTTAACTAGGAATACTGCAGGGCAATAGTTAAATACAGTTTAATGCTGACAACTGTGCCATTTCCAAGCACCATCTCAAATGCACCAAGTGTGATGTGACTTAGCTTTCATGTACACAACTCCTTTCACACAATGGTCAAGTTACACATGCAGTTGCACTGTACTACTTTGAATCAGATCCTGCAGTGTCTGAACCAATGTCTCAAGTCAACAACACTGAGTTTCTTGGATTTTTTTCTCACTGGGAATTATTTTAAAGTTGATGCACTAGCTTCAAAAAATCTGGTTTGCTACTAGCCAAATTTTACTTCCAAGTCACACAAATAAAATTCATTATGGAATTAACTGAACCTTCACAGGACAGATCTAAATTTAAATCAAACATGCATACAAGGCAGTACAGTGCTTCAATTAAAGGATGGACACATTTCAGTGATGTATAATGCAGGCACCACATCCATGCTCATTTCCAGTACCTGTAGATACTTCACTTCTGATGGAGAGTTCCAAGAAAGTAGGAAAAAAGCAAAAGTGAAGATTACTGAAGTTCAAGATGTCAAGGCATTTTCCCAGCTACAGAACATTACCCTCTCTCCCCTTGTTAAAACACTTGAAAAAAACCAACCCACTTGACTGTACAGCTTAATCAGTTTATTAGAGGACAGAACACTGTGAAGGAAAGTGACTGGCTTCCCACCCAACGTATTCCTCAGCTTTGGTTTTGTTTTATGATGGAGGAAATCTGCCTCCCCCCAAGCTGTTTGTATCAGATCGTAGATATAGCCCAAGAAGGCTGTATCAGTCCAGCCACACCAGAGGAAGACTCCACTACCTGGGGAATCAGTCTCTCAAACCCAGATGCATTCTACCTTATTTCTATTCACACACTGTTCTCACTGTCTATACCACACATCCTTAAACTTACCTCTACAGATAACACCATACCAACAGTAACTTGGTGGAGAAGCATTAGGTGTTTAGGCAGCCTGAGTAACAAGTGTTAAGATTCTCTAACGTGTGTATTGCGAGACGGAGTTACGTGATTAGAGCAATACTGTTAGATTTATGGAAGTTTAATTTTAGTTCAAATGACACATAGGAAACAGTAATTTAGGAAGCATTGTTTCATGTCACATCAGCTAGGCTTGCAGCAGTGAGGAGCAAAACTAAGCTACTGAGCTGATGACAAGCTATACAACACACAGTTTTTACCTTCTGTTATCCAGTAGAACAGGTGAAAAAATGGAAGAAAAACAATGTTATTCTGTTGAAGAGCTTCTAATCAACATTTCAAAGTCATATGCTCACTCTATCTTAAAAGATATTCTCATCCTACCTTCTTGCCAGCACCAACATTTGCCTTGGCTGTGCCCCTGACTTTCTTCATTCTGTTCTTACGCTCTTTTCGCTGCTTCCTGGAAGTCTTTTTCTTTTCATACAAGCCATGCTATTAAAAACAGTTAAAAGTTGTATTTAACATTGTTTGTCTACTAACAACTCTTGAACTTAAGTTTAAACTTGAAATATTAAATAGCAGTATCATTAACTAATGAATGATTCAATACAGAACATAAACACTGAAGTAGGACATCTCTTATGCTTCTTCCAGACCTTTATTAGTGTTTTGTTAAAAATTACTGCAAAACACCTCTGGTAATATCAGTTTTGCCTTCCCAACTCCCTTGTAATATAGCGTAAAAATATACTTAGCCTATTTTGCAAATGCAGAAGTTAACCTGTGCTATTTTAAGAACTCTCACACAACTGTACTTTCACAAAACTTGAGTTTTTAGACACACAAATCATGGGTAACTAAACACGTCCAACCTATGCCAACTGCTTTCAAGACACCAGAAGACAACATACCCTGGCAAGCCTGTGCTTTGGTTCGTTTTTCTTTGCATAGTCCAGGGAATCATAGATCATGCCAAAACCGGTTGTCTTGCCACCACCAAAGTGAGTTCTGAAGCCAAAGACGAAAATTACATCAGGGGTTGTCTTGTACATTTTTGCCAGCTTTTCCCTGATTTCTGTTTTGGGGACTGTGGCCTTCCCAGGATGAAGAACATCAATCACCTAAGAAAGAATTTTTACAAGTTGATAAGAAGTCAATGTCCAGTACAAAAATCAGGTGCTACAGTCCCACCATGAGCTTAACATTTAAACTAACCAACTTTAGCAGCATAAACTATTACTCATTTGATACAAAAGCATTCAAAAGCTTCTTGCTTCACACAGTCATTGAGACTGAAAAATACCTTTAAAATCATTGAATACAATAGTAAATCCAGTCCTGTCAAGTCTCACACTGGCACTAAGCCATGTCCTTAAGTGCTACACCTACACGTCTTCAATACCTCCAAGGATGATGACTTAACCACTTCCCAGGGCAGCCTATCCCAATGCTATTTAATAACCCTTTTGGTGCAGAAATTTTCCCCAACATCCAATCTCAAGCTCCCCTGGTACAACTTCACTATCAAGATTTACCTTAAGCATACATCAACACATCTAAACCCGTAAGCTCTTACAATTCTTAATTTAAGAACTCTATAGAGATTTTAAGGCCCCATACTTATAGTGGCTAAACCTTCTTCCAGCCCAGAACAACCAGAACAAATAAAGGCAATTTTCTGTAGTATTTTACCATCTGCTTGCGCTGCAGAAGTCTGTTGGTCATGAACTTCCTGGTTCTGATGGTCACTGTGTCATTCTGCAAGAGAAAACATTAAATAAACCACAACAATAGCTACAAATGCAACAGAAACTTAATACATACATAAATAATGCACGGTACCACAACAGCCAGGAGCCTCTGATACTGCCAGTGAATTCATAACCTAAGTGGACTGGTCCTGGGCTACAGAAAATACTTTTTGATAGTACAGTGAGGAACTGACAAACTCATCCCCAGATTCCAAACACCACAGCAACACACACACCTTCACTACCGTGAAAAGCTGAAGCAGCTTTTAGTAAAAGACATGGTTCTCAATCCCAAGTACTATAACAATATAACAGAAGTTTCCTTCTAAGCCCAAATGTTACCAACTCTGTGGCTTCCCAGCCCTAAGGACAAGGGAGCACCCGAGATACCTGGATGCTCCTGGTTGAAAGGAAAAACAGAGATGAGTGGGTCCACAGAAGCTTACCATGATTTTTCAGTAAATTACACACTTGGCATAGTACTTGGTATGTTAGCACCTGACCTCAGCCTAAGGACACGGCAGTGCGCTGAGGGTAAAGGGCAGGATGAAAAGGAAGCGAGGGAACAGAAAAGAGTGAGTGACCACACACTGGAGGAGTAAAGAAGTTCTTCCTGATGTTCAGGCAGAACTTCTTGTGCATCAGTTTCTGCCCTTGCCCCGGGTACGACTGCCTAGCACCACTAAGCAGAGCCTGGCTCCATCCTCTGACACCTCCCTTCAAATACTGGTAGGCACTGGTAATGTCCCCCTTTTTCATCTTTTCTTGAGCTCAATACGTTCATCTCTCTCAGCCTTTCTTGTAAGAGCAATGCTCCAGTACCCCAGGTTATCCTCACTGCCCTCCACTGGAGCCACTCCAGGAACTCGATGTCTATCTAGTACTGAGAAGCCCAGAACTGGAACACTCCAGGTACAATCTCACCAGAGCTGACTAAAAGGGCAGATCAGCGCCCTCGACCTGCTGGCCATGCTCTTCCCAACGCAGTGCCTAAGTTTCTTTGAAAACCCTGCACACCACTATTTCCATAAGGCTTTCAGACAGGAGCAGCCGTGATAAACGCGGCTGTGACCCACGGCAGCCCCTAAACACCCCCAGAGCAGCAGAACACTGGTGCCGCACTATCAGTGCCCGGGGCTGCTCTGACCGAGCACGGACACGGCGCAGCCGAGCACACGGCGCGGCCCTCACCCCGCAGCTCGCTGCTACCAGCGGGCACGGACGCGCGGCGGCTCGGCCGCAGGAGCCCAGGCTCGGTGACCGCCATACCGCCGCGGGCGGGTGCGGGCAGGCCGGGCCGGCGGGGCGCGGCGGTGCGGGGGCGCGGCGGGGCCCGGATGGCGGCGGCGCAGGGCGGATGGCGGGACGCGGCCCGGGCACTCACCATGGCGGCGGCAGCGGCTCCCGCGACCCGACGAGAAAAGGGCCAGCGCCGCCCCTCGGCCAATCATAAGGCGGTGCGGGGGCCCTTCCTGTGGGGGTGGGGTTCTGTGTAAGGCTGTCTATTCCAGAGCCGGACCTGGCAGGACATAGCGGCAGGGGTGGCTTCTGTGCGCCTGAGGGGAGTCGGGCTGGAGGCAGCTCCGTGTCCCACCGGGGGAAGGCTCAGCTCCGTGAGCGCCTTGCGGCGAGCTCAGTTTAGCAGGGCCGAGCTCAGCCCCGCCGTGTACTGGCACTGCCGCTGGTGACCGGGGCCAGGCCCAAAGCTGTTCTGGGGACACGCAGAGCCACGGACTGAACGTGGCGGCTCAGCAGTGGCTGAGGAGTTGTTTCAGCCTCAGGGAGTTGGGCCTCTTCAGCCTCAAGAAGAGACGACCGAGGGGGGACCTCATTTATGTGCACAGATAGGGAGGGGTGTCAGAGAGCGGAGCCGGCCTCTGCTTCGTGGTGCCGGGCAGTAACAAAAGGCGATGGGCAGGCGGTGCTCAGGAAGTTCCACCCGAAAATAAGAAGCGATTTCTTTGGTGCGCACTGACCGCGCACGAGAGTGGGGTGCCAGGGAGGCTGAGGAGTTTCCCTCGGTGGCGATCGCCCCGAAGCGGCGGTGCCGGCTGGGGGCGCTGCGGGCGGAGGCCGCGCTGACCGCCCCGCCCCGGCCCGGCCCGGCCCGGCCCAGGCCCCGCGTGCAGCCGCGCGGGTCCCGCCGCCGCCGCCGCGATGGTGAAGGAGCAGTTCAGGGAGACGGATGTGGCCAAGAAAATGTGAGTGAGGGCCGTGCGGTGCCCGCGGGCTGAGGCGGGGAGCAGCAGAATTCCGGGGGGCGGCCGGGGGGGGGGGGTGGGTAACCGGTGTAGCCGTAGTTAGGAGAGTGTTGGCTTGGAGGGCCGCGGGGGGCGGCTCCTGGCTCGGCTGCTCCGCTTCTTGGAGCGCTGGCACAGGCTGGGTTCTCCCACACGGGTGGCTGTGCCTGTGTCGGGCTGTGGGGATGCTCAGGAAGGTCGATAAACGCCTCAGATAAAAACCACCAACTCATCGCAAAGCAGCTTTATTTTTTATAGTTGTCCGAAAAGAACCTGTGTCAGCAATGTTGTGAATCAACTTAGCCACCTGTGCATTGCTTTCGAGTATTTTGGGGTCCTGAGAAGGGCAGCGGAGCTGGCGAGGGGTCTAGAACACGAGCCCTATGGGGAGCAGCTGAGGGAACTGGAGTGTTTAGCTTGGGGGAAAGGAGGCTCAGGGGAGAGCTTATCACTCTCTAAAACCACCTCAAAGGAGGTTGTAGCCAGCTAGGAATTGGTCTCTTCTCCCAGGCAATCAGTGACAGCACAACTGAACACAGTTTTAAGTTGCGGTAGGGAAGGTTTAGGTTGGACATCAGGAAGAATTTCTTCACAGAGAGAGTGATTAGACATTGGAATGGGCTGTGCAGAGAGGTGGTGGAGGAAAGGCTGGATGTGGCACTCAGTGCCATAATCTAATTGACAAGGTGGCGTTTGGTCATAGGTTGGGTTCCGTGATCTCCGAGGTTTTTTTCAACCTCATTGGTTCTGTAGTTTAGTGATGCTTATGTGTATGTATGCTTGTTGCTGTTAGTTTTTTTGCATATATGTATATATATGTGTGTGTGTGTGTGTGCCCATGCATACATCTGAAATTTCCTGTCCTAGAAGCCACATCTGTTTTGGCATGAAATCTCCAGAAGAGATGCGTCAGCAAGCTCATATTCAAGTGGTTAGCAAAAATTTGTATAGTCAGGACAACCATCACTCTCCACTGCAGTATGGAGTGCTGGACCATCGCATGGTGAGAACCTTTTTTTTGTTTTCCAGACTCTTTCTGAGGAGTTGGTGGAGTGGTTAAAAAAAAAGTTGGGCTAACTGAAATGTACTGTTTGTCCAAAATAAGTTCAATTGAGCCTTTACTTGAATTTCATAGACTATTAGCTGTGCTGCCAGCTATTTTCTTCATGCTTTGGGAGGGCAGGAATGCATTCTTTTGAGGCAGGAGGTAAGTTTCTTTCTGCCAAACTGCTGGGACACCCAGAAACATGTGTCACCAAAATGCTACAATGTAGATTAACAGGCTGTAGATCAGCTGCAAGAGCTGCTTGAGTCCGGGTCATTGGTGTCAGCAGGTTCTGTGTGTAAAACCATTTTTCTTAAGGGTCAGAGTGACTATAATGCTATTGACGTGCTTCTGATGCTGGGGAGGAGTGGCCCTGCTATTAGGATTCCTGACTAGCTTATAAACTGTTGTATTTTGTATCTATCCCATAAATTACAGCTAACTTTTTTTCCTCTGCATGTGTGTTTGCTTTCTCCCAAAGGGAACCAGTGAAAAAGACCGTCCCTGTGAAACCTGTGGAAAAAGTCTGGCTGATTGTTTAGGGCACTATGGGTACATTGACTTAGAACTACCATGTTTTCATGTTGGATACTTCAAAGCTGTGATAGGCATCTTACAGGTAGACATGATTATGATTTGTTGTCAGTTTTTAGTCTAGAAAAAGGAAATTTTCAGGAGAGATGATGCTTGAAAGTAATTGAGAAGGCCAAAATAAGGTTGCATTATTAAGTTATCTTTATGTACATTTTCTTTTGTAAAATATGTGTATTTAAAGACCAGTCTTAGTGATATTCTATGTAATTTCAGACTGATAAATCTAATCCATTATTTTTCTGCAGTTTGAATTGATTGTATGCAGGATGATTTGCCTTTTAGAACATCCCAGTAAACCAAAGCTCTGCTTGCTTTACAGGGATTTTTAAGGCCCTGCAGATCTTAGCTAAGGATTTGCCTCATTGGCTGTATTTTTCCTTTTCTTTTGTGCTTTTTATTGTGTATTGCAATATGTGAATTGGTCCTTCAATCAAGGCAGTAGTATCTAATTCAAAAAAAATGCACTGTGTTGAAGAACTTAAGCTATAGTTCAAGACGTTACATCTCTGAATGTGTCTCTTAGACAACTGGATTTATATGTGTTTACATTTAAGATGATCTGCAAAACCTGTTGCCGTATCATGCTGTCGGTGGAAGAAAGAAAGCAGTTTTTGGATTACCTAAAACGACCTGGCCTCGCATATCTTCAGAAGAGAGGGCTAAAAAAGAAAGTGTCTGAGAAGTGCCGAAAGAAAAACACTTGTCCTTACTGTGGGGCCTTTAATGGTGAGTATTGACATCAACAATTTGTGAAGTTGTCTGCTCTGATGGTTTTTACCTTGATGGCTGTGATAGGATCCAAATCTTGAATATGCTTGTTCATTGCACAGCTAATGGGTGTTCTCTCCGGCCTTCATTAAGAAACATAATTGCATTTTTAGGGCCAGGCACATGCTTGTTCACATCTCATTGGTGTGGATATGGACAGTTTCCTTGTTGCTTGTATTATTTCATGTTTCGTGGCAGTAACCAATATTTGATACTTGAATAATGGCAAAAAAACCCCCTTTTAACATGTTTTTAAAAATACTGGGAGCTATTGGCAACAATTGATAACGTTCACATAAAAGCATTGGTAGCCTTTGTAATTTTGAGTGAGCATCATTTTTCATCATTGTATTAAATTATCTTTCTTAAGATTATTCTTTCTTCAGGGCAGAGTATTTTTGTAAGAGTTCACATCTAGTTTTCAAAATATGTCTTGGTTTTTTTTCATCTACACTGATCACTTTTTACTGCTGCTTAAGGTCTTGGAGGATTACAGATTGATAGTTGATGGTTAATCCATAACTTAAAACTTCTAACTCATGAAAATTGTGGGTTGTTTGTTGTAATGTTCAACAACCTCAATAAAAGGAGAGCTGCTTCATCATGAATGCCCTATGTATGCATAGCAGGCATAAACAGTAGGCATTTAGAAAAGTTACATGATGGCTCAGAATACTTTAGTAAAAAAAATTGAGCATCTGGACTAGTCTCTGTAAGTTTTATGAATAAAGATAGCTGCAGTACATGAAGATATTTATCAGATTTTTCTGATAATTCACTTGCAAAATTACTTTAGAATATAGTGTTATGATACATAAATGGCACTTCTTAGTCCTGGTTTTAGTGTGGGGACTTCTACTTTAGAAATATCTGCTGTGAATGAGGTGAAGCTGAGTTAACGTGTGGGCTAAACCACCTACTTTCAGCTTCAGAGGCTGCATCATGATGTAGATAGACCAAGCCATCCATATAAGAAGGTTTGACTTGCTTGTCCTTTTGTTGCTCTGGGAGTTTAGGAAACTAGTTAGTAAAGCTGATAAAGTTTTATTTTATTCTTGTATTTACTGAAGGTTTAGCTTGTTTTGGAACTGTAACTTACTTAAGTTTTTGGTGGTGTTTTGTTTGGTGTTTTTGTTATTTTGAAATAAAATCCCAAGAGAATCCATATTTAATTCCTTGCAGGAACTGTGAAGAAGTGTGGTTTGTTGAAAATAATACATGAAAAGTACAAGACAAATAAGAAAGTCGTAGATCCAATAGTATCTACTTTTCTCCAGTCCTTTGAAACTGCCATTGAATATAACAAAGAAGTAGAACCCTTACTGGGAAGAGCTCAGGTGAATTTTATTATAACCTGAATTTCTTGCTAGTTTTTGTGCATGAAATAAAACTCCTCAAAGGTTTGCAATGTATCAACTGAAGTCTTGTGGCGATCCAAAAGTTTTGTATCTCAAAAGACACATGAAGAATGTTTGTATCTAGTGCCATAATGCTAACTTTGCTAAAATAAAAAATTTAGTGTATTAGCATGTTCTGATATACCATTACCTGCCTGTAAAGAAAGGGATGTTCCTGGTGTGTTATGCCTCTATAAACTAGACAAGGAAGAAGAGACACGGGTCCATATAAAGTTTGCATGTATATATACATTCACGGTAACTCCAATATTGCTCCAATACACACTTTTGTTTTCCTTCAGAAGTTCTAATGTTGAGAAGAGAGGAGGCTTAATTTAGTAACTTTTTGTTTCCTTTAGCTTTTCATTGTTTGCAGTTTTGTTTCTTTCTGCTCTTTGCAAGCTGGAAAGATCTCCAGGTACATACTTGGATGGAAAAAGTAGTGAATACAGCTGTAGCTGTACTAAGAAGAGAGAAATTAAGCTCTGAAAAATACCTAGAAAGTACTGTAATCATGTGATTTACTAATAAAATGAATACAATGTACTGTAAGTTTGTTGTAGGTAATTGAGTTGCTTCATCTATTAACGATGAAATACTCTCCATTGACTCTTGAGACAAGAGAGCAATACGATAAGAAGTAAACACTCATGTATAGGGAAAAAATGGAAGGAGAGAATATAGCCAGTTAACATCTGAGATGCTAAAACCAGTTGTTCAGAATAAATAAACCAAAACAGTTTTGTTTGCATGAATAGTTCTCTATTTGCCTTTGAAAAAGACTATTTCTGAACATCAGTAAAATAAGGGGAGGAGGGAAACATTGAAACGTGACATGATGGCTTCTTCTCCCCATTTTCCCAATGGATTTTGTAGGAAAACTTGAATCCTTTGGTAGTATTGAACCTCTTTAAAAGAATCCCAGCAGAAGACATCCCTCTACTTCTAATGAACCCACAAGCAGGTAAACCTTCAGATTTGATCCTCACACGACTCCTCGTGCCTCCACTGTGTATCAGACCCTCTGTCGTGAGCGACTTGAAGTCTGGCACCAATGAAGATGATTTGACAATGAAACTGACAGAGATCATTTTCCTCAATGATGTAATAAAAAAAGTGAGTCAGCCTTCATGCTCTGAGACTGTTGCCTTCAAAAAGATTTGTTTAGAATTGAATATAGCACGTGAGTTTACTGCTTACAGTCTGGTGCTGCATTTCTATGTTGTTGGGCATTTTATTGAAAGATAGGAGAAACTTGCTTCGGATGGAGCTGGCTGACTTGCTGCTTGCAATGTAGGATCTGCTGGGATGCTTATGGGAAGTGGTTTTCCATTTCAGCTCTGGTCTGTTAACTGTTTTTCTTAATTTTTCTTTTTTTTTCCTTTCCCATGACTGTCACACTTTTTGAGTGGTCACTTACAGTGAAAATATTACACCTGTTGATTTGTGTTGGTTTTTTGTTTTTTTTTTTTCTTCCTGTAGACCTTTCTCTTTTTTACATCTTTGTGCTTTATTTATTCTACCATCTATTCTGAAGAAATCATTTAGCATAGTCATCAAATTGAGACTAAAAGAGAATTTGACAATTTATCATTTGTTTAGAAGAGCACTTCTACCAGACTAATACTTTTCACATTTTTCAAAACTGGTCTTTTTTCAGGCAAACAAAATTAATTTAGTAGTAAATCTTCCATGATTTGAAAAATTAACTACTTATTTTCTTGTCTGTTAAGTTATATTAGCTTAACTTAAGTGGATTGGGAAGATTATAATTTAAGCCAATATCTAATTTTGTGAGCATTTGTTCAAAGCCCATATTAATCAAAAGAAATTTTTCACTCGGTTGTCTTGTGGCTGTCCATATATTATAGTGGTATATCCTGTTATAAAGTTATTTTCTTTTTTTCATTCCAATCAATGGAAGTTTCATGATATTATTTGCAAAGGAAGAGTTGTACTCTAACAGAGAAATTCTTGGCTAGTTTAATATGTGTTGTTATATTTATTTTCTGAATTGGATAACTATTTTGTTTAGCATAGGATATCAGGAGCCAAAACACAGATGATTATGGAAGACTGGGATTTTCTTCAGTTGCAGTGTGCCCTGTACATTAATAGCGAGCTCTCTGGAATACCCCTCAACATGGCACCTAAAAAATGGACCAGAGGTTTTGTTCAGAGACTTAAGGGAAAGCAAGGTTTGTCTAGAAAGTTGCTTTTCATTATTTTTTATAATTGAATCACAAATTTTGCTATTGCCAAGTGTCTCTCTGCTACTATTGTGTTGCACTTCAGTGCTGTACCTTAAAAGATGTTCTAATGTGCTGTCTTAACAGATAACATTTTGAAAACTATTTTTATTTGAAGAGTTTTAACTGTTTTGTTTTGTTTTGTTAGGTCGGTTTAGAGGTAATCTGTCTGGAAAGAGAGTGGATTTTTCTGGCAGAACAGTCATTTCACCTGATCCTAACTTAAGAATCGATGAAGTAGCGGTGCCTATTCATGTTGCTAAAATACTGACCTTTCCTGAAAAGGTAGGTAGTGTAGGACTCAAAAACTCTTTCTATTCCCTTTTTTTTTTTCCCAAGCCAGCCCTCAGTGTTGTTTCTTTACTCACTCAAGAAGGGAGTGAATGTGTTGCATTGTGTTTGAAATGCCATTCAGAGATGCTTTGCCAGTTCTCTTGCTGCTGGCAAATAAAGATTTTTAGTATTGGATATAGGCAAGTGCTGACGAGATGTGGTGTAAGGAGTGACATCTGTAGAAGGAAGAGTTTTGCTTCATATTTTTTCAGCTAAGTTTACCTCCCAGATTTTTAATTTAATTTCCCTCTGATAGTCTGCTCAAAGATTGGTTGACGTTTTCCTCCTCTCTTCCCTCCTGAGAGTTCCACTCAGCAGGTGGAGACTGTGTAGGGGGATTGTCAGTTGAGCCTAAAATTTGAGAATGCAAAAGCCAACAGTAAAAACATGATCCTGAAACATGTTTTGTTTGTTTCTGATTGAAGTTTTTATGCAACAGGTGAACAAAGCAAATATTAATTTTATGAGGAAACTTGTCTGTAATGGTCCTGATGTTCATCCTGGAGCAAACTTCATACAGCAAAGACACACCCAAATGAAAAGGTATCGTGCTTATTTGTAATGATTCACTTTTTATTTGTCCCCATCAACTTGTTCTTTTTGCTATGTGAAGGCAGTTACATCTTCAGGGATTAAAATCTATTTTTAGGATCTTTCGTAAAGCGCAGTAGAAAAAGAATTGTCGTTATCTTCCCAGGTTTAGTGTACAATTCTTTTTTAAATACTCTCATGCATGTAAACTGAATTGCACATGCTAATGATGTTGAACTGCAATTAGATTTATATGACTGAGTCTATCTTAGTTGAAATAGAGGGTGTACTGTGGGCATAAGTGAAAACGGGGTTTTGGGCAAGTTGTACTGGCTGTTCTCATGTGGGAGCTAATCTGCAGTCAGTTTATGGGTAGGAAGAAGGGATAATATATGAATGGAACTTCCTATACTTTCTATATACAAATATATAGACAATTATATATAAACTTTCCTATACAATTGAAACAAATTCTGTGGTTTTACAAATGGACTTTTTTCTTTCTTACTGTTCCAATCACTGTTGCTTTGTTGACTAATGTCAAAATACATTTATGGCTTAAAATAGCAGCAACTGATGTTCAGTCCACGCCAGTTTTGTCTTCTGGTTATTGTAATACAAATACTCCAGCATTTAATGGAAAAGATGGCATTATAAGCACAGAATTAATTTTCAGTTGTCTTTCTATCTACTGTCTGTGTATCTTCTGACTGCATTATTATATCTTCCTATAAAGATTTTTGAAATACGGGAACCGAGAGAAGATGGCCCAGGAGCTGAAGTTTGGTGATATTGTGGAGCGACATCTTATAGATGGTGACATCGTCTTGTTCAACCGGCAGCCCTCTCTGCACAAGCTGAGCATCATGGCTCACATTGTGAGTGCACACAGGCTAGCACAGAGATGGTGCAGCCCACAATATTAGGCACTTGACCTTTATGGTGTTTCTGTCTTACACGAGCAAAAATAAACAGCTCCTGCTGAAACAGTTGGTGGAGCAAGGAGGAATGCAGTGCACTTGTACCTGTGCATGGGAATTGATGTGTACCTGGGCAGGATGCTGTGTGCACACTTCTGCTAAGAGCTGTAATTGACCTAGATATCTATACTTCTTGTGTGAGCATTTCATTTTGTGGAGTTGATGTGATCTCTACAAAGTACATTGCCTTTTACGCTTTTTATAAATGAAAATTATTAGCTACATTTCTATAATATAATGTGAGTACGATTTCTGTCAGGTCCTGGTTGAGTTAAATCCTATAATCAGGAATTTTGGCTCATGTCTGTATTATAAAGATAATGTCTGCAAGGAAGCACTGACTTCTTTAGCCATGCCCAACTGTGTGTGCATCTTTTGTGGCTTTTTTTCCTTTTCCAGGCTAGAGTAAAACCTCACAGGACATTCAGGTTCAATGAATGTGTCTGTACACCCTACAATGCAGACTTTGATGGAGATGAGATGAACCTTCACCTTCCTCAGACAGAAGAAGCAAAAGCAGAAGCACTTGTTTTAATGGGGGTAGGTAGATAAAATGCTCACGTTGGGACTTTGCTGGTGACGGATGGCTTCAGCCCTTTAGTTCTTAACTTGCGTGTGAAATCTGAAATACTATCTAGGTTACTGGGTGGGGATAATTTACAACTTTGGAGCTGCCTGAAAATTCTGCAAAGGGACTTCAGAATTAGGACTGTTGCACACTGGTAGTCTAATAGCCTTAGGTTTAACATCTGTGGAAAATCCAGTGGTTTTAAGATGTCATCGTTATGTTTCTGCCTGACTGTCCTTAGTGATTGCTACCAGGCTAGGGTGGCTCTGTTACGAGCAGATAACTCATTTGCTTCTGGTCAGACAGCCTGGGAATTGCAGACAGACAGACCAGCTGGAAATGAGGCGGTGATACTGGGCTTGTACTGGAGAAGGCAGGAGACAGTAGGCTCATAGGGCAGGGTCAAAAAGGGAGAAGGGAGGATAGATAAATAGGGATCTGATGGTTGCAAGCTTTGATCAGTGGTGTGACAGTAGAGTCAGTAGCACCAAGCTGAGGGTTTACCAATCCATTGCTCCTTTAGGCATTACCAAATGCCACTGCTGTTTCAGATGTCCCCATACAATTGTTGGCTGCAGTATTTAGGGGCTCACTGAACTGATTTGTGAGGTTAAAAAACACCCCCAGCGATTCAGGTCTGTGTGGGCTTGTGTTCAACTTCTCCATAGGTGGGGATGATTAACTGGAGCAGTAGTTTGAGTAAAACATGAGAACATGGGGCTAGAGGTGGCTTGATTGTTACCCATCAGAAGGGACCACACAGCTTGGAATATTCCAGTAGACCCCTGTAGCGAATGTAACATCTCTTGTTCTTCCCCTGTTCTCAAAGCTAGCTTGTCTTCCCTTCCCTGTCCCTACCAAAACATATCAAGTTGTTTGCCACTTCTGCTTTGGAAACAGAATATGTTTCCAAATATATATTCTAATAATTTGCAGTAACTTTCCTCAGACTATTCCTTAACTGTCAGTAGATGTTCATGGACTGAAGTGAACTGAAACTTCTGGTTTATTTCGTCTGTTGTTTTGAAGAAAGCTGTAGTTTGATTTAGAATAAGCTTTGACCATTTCACCATAAAATAAATGTCTTCAATGATAAGTTCCCTTTTGAATAGTAAATGGAGTATCAGTGTCTTCAAATGCATAATTTTTTTTGTGTCATGCAGACTAAAGCAAACTTGGTAACACCAAGAAATGGAGAACCTCTTATTGCTGCTATTCAAGATTTCCTCACAGGTGTGTATGAGCTTATTTCAGAACTGTGTGATCTCACAATTGTTCCTTCAGAATCACTTCCATTTTTTCAGGATTTTTCTATATTAATTAAAAGCTTTCTCCTTTCACAAGTCAAAGTGACATTATGAAATAAGGCCATTGTTTACCTGAAATAAAAGTATGTTCTCAGGGTAGCTTCTGATGCTGTCTGCCTTTGTAGCTGCAGTTATTACTACCTTTGAGTGTATTATGCTGTGCTTTTCTGCAAGTGACTATCTGGGATCTTTGTCTGTTTTAGGTAGATGATGTAAACTGCTTATGATTATGGTAGAGGAGTTGATTTCACTCAATAAAAATTAATTTTAACCTACAGTGTGTACCTTCAATTTCTTTTTAGGAAATGTTCAATGAACGTGAGGAAGAAAGGGTATAAAAATAAATGGCAAGGCTTTGTTTCACTGGTGGAATAGAGTCTGAGAGCAAGAGAGTAGGTTGTAGAAATAAACTATTTCTAATTTTTCGATGTTTAATGTAGAGCAATTAAAAAAATTATGGAAAGGACTTACAACGGAAGCTGTCTAAACTATTGTCGTTTAGCTTAGTAAGTACCTGACTAGTATGAGAATAAAATAATTGACACTGAATATGCAATAGCTTTTAAATTGAATCTAAGTTTAGTCTGTCATAATACTTTTTTGTTCCAGGTGCCTATCTTCTTACATTAAAAGATACCTTTTTTGATCGAGCCAAAGCTTGTCAAATTATTGCTTCTATCCTGGTTGGCAAGGATGAAAAGATCAAAGTTCGTCTTCCACCCCCAGCAATTCTAAAGGTGTGTCAACTATTTTTTTCGTGTTACTAAGACTTTCTCTATTGTGTGTTCTTGACCCATGGTGATGTTATATGACTCTTCAAACTCCTATAATTTTAAACCAAAGGTACTTTATAAAGAAGTAATTATAAATGTTGCAACCTCTTTGGGAAATGAAATAACAGCAGCAGCATCTTTGGGTTTTTTCCCTTTTCTAATCAGAAAGGGGAACATGACAGTAAGAGGGAGCAATGAGCACATTTTTCAGAATGCATGCACATACATACCCTGTTGTAAAGGATAACCATTCAGCACTCAGGGGTTTAAATGTATAAAAGTGCATAATATTTTTCAAAGGAATGCTGCTATGCACTTCTGCAAGTGCAGTTCTCTATAGACAGGGTCTGTATATAAAACAATTTTACAATTAAATTATTGCTTGTTCTTTTTCTGTAGTTGTAGCATAAACTTGTAATCTTAATTCTTCTCCTCTTTCTCTCAGCCTGTAACACTCTGGACAGGAAAACAGGTTTTCAGCCTCATTCTCAAACCCAGTGATGATTGTCCTGTAAAAGCCAACCTACGAACAAAGGGCAAACAGTATTGTGGCAAAGGGGAGGACCTGTGTTACAATGATTCTTGTGAGTGACGCTTCTAAAGCCTTGTTTTCGAAGTCTTCAAAGAAGTAGAAATTGTTGAGCTCACTGTAGGTGTTGAAGCAGTATTTCACATAAGTGTTCTTGAAATGAAACCTAAAATGTTGCAGTTTTTCTCAAGAGTTGAAGTCATGCTAAACGTGTTTTCTTAAACTAAAATGTCTTTTGTATGATGCTCAGCTTGTCATGATGCTAACTTAGTGTTTGAAGGTGAGAGAGAGGAAACCAAAGCTTAGGGAGTGGTTGTACAGAGGTCAAATGGAAAAACTTAGTCTCTTAAGTGGGGGTAGTAATACAGGGATTAGAAGTCAAACACCGAAAGGAATTAGAATATGCAGGGAAGATAGAAATCCCTAGGATATCAAGCCATGTATGTCCTTCCAATTAGGGAAGTCAGTGGCAGATGGAATGCAAAGCACCATGGTTTAAAAGGCTGTAGGAGATGAGCAAGACTTAGCTTATAATTAATTTAACATTCGTGGGGTGACTTGGACAGGAACTTGAGCAGGCAGGGTTAGGCTGGTTCTTTGCTGCTCAGAAGTGTAAGTTGAGGAACAATGGATTTATATTAATTCTGTCATGCAAAGTTGCCTCAAGAAAGAATTTCCCAGTTAGCACTCAAGTCCCCTCTACAGCAGACTGAGTGATTTCTGTAGATGAAAGAACCACTCTGTGCTGTGAAGTTGGTTGTAAACATGGTGGAAAAATTTTTTTCAGCTTCTAAATATTGTAGGACAAAAGGCCACAAAGCAATCCTGCTCACACTCCTGTGAACAGGAGACATCTTTATTTCCCAGTCTATTCATTTTAGAAAATGTGGGAAGATTTTCAGCTTCCTGAGTTTGACAGGAGCACGTGAATGTGGAAAACTTTTAGATTTCATTGTTGACTGTGTTCAGTTCTCTGAAAAAAAAAAAAAGATTTCTGATGGTGTAGTAATTATCTTTAGAAAGTTCTCTGCAAATTCTCAAAAGTCTCAAGAAAACCTGGTATCGTGTTTTGATTTGATATAATAAGTGATAGCGCAGTTACTTGTGCTTCAAGAAGATGATACCTAAATTCACGTTGAAAATATTGAGCATGGACAGAGCTTTTATTTAAAAATTCTCTCCATAAGTGATTACCAGTGGTTAGTGAATGTTTTAGAAAACTGGTGAATTCTTTTTGCCTTTTCATTTCTAGATGTCACAATTCAAAACAGTGAGTTAATGAGTGGCAGTATGGACAAAGGAACATTGGGGTCAGGATCCAAGAACAACATCTTCTACATCTTGCTGAGAGACTGGGGCCAGGTGGAAGCTGCAGATGCCATGTCACGTCTGGCCAGACTTGCTCCAGTCTATCTTTGTAAGTACATTTCTTTGGAAAGTAGTACTTTAATGCAGAAATAGAAAGCAAGCAAGATTTTTGCTTCAAATATGACATGTTGTGCTTTAAAAAAAATAACCTAGTTTTGAAGCTGGCAGACAGTGAAAAAACTTACTGTTTATGCAGTGCTTGTGATGGTCACATGATGGGAGGTGAAATTGCCAGTTCCCAATAACAGTTCCTGGTTTTAATTTGTTTTCTCTATATGAGATTGAGCTATCAAAATAATTTATTTTCTTTTTAATAATAGCTAATCGTGGCTTTTCAATTGGAATTGGTGATGTAACCCCTGGGCAGGGCCTGCTAAAAGCTAAGTATGAGCTCCTGAATGCTGGCTATAAGAAATGTGATGAGTATATTGAAGCTCTCAACACTGGCAAACTACAACAGCAGCCTGGTTGTACTGCAGAAGAGACACTAGAGGTAAACTTTTTTATTTAGATCATTTTATTTAGATCATCCATTTTGAGTAGAGACTTCACAAATACATTCATGTACATTGTGATGTCTAAAGTTCTCTTCTGAAACCTAAAAATACAAGCAAATACAGTTCCTAGGTGTGCAACTTGAGCCAAGTCTATATAGACTTTAAGGTGTTTATATGCATCTAAAAATGTTAGCTAAACACATAACAGCTGAGATCCTCCAGGGTGTGTTGGGGCGATACAAGAGAATAGAATTATGCAAGTAATTGGAACGGAGTTGATTACATTGGTCAAGATTTTTGTGGTTATCTTTCATGTAGCACAGTGTGACTTAGAACTTAGTGCAGCGCTCAATTTGGCTGAAGTTTTTGCTGCTGCTAAGACATTGTCATGTTCCTGGATACCCTGGTCTTATCCCAACAAAGACATATTCTGCAGCAAACTGGAAGTTAGGCAAGCTAAAATTTAAAACTGTTCTACCTGAAGCAACAAGTGGGTTTCTTTGTCTTTACTGTATTTTGAATTCCCTTTGACTAGTGAAGGTGTTGCTGGGAGTGATAGAGTTCTGTTTAAGTGTTTTTTGGCAAATTCTGAACCTCTGAAATACTGTATTTCAGGCTTTAATCCTTAAAGAACTGTCTGTTATCAGAGATCACGCTGGCAGTGCCTGTCTCAGAGAACTGGACAAGAGCAACAGTCCCCTGATCATGGCTCTCTGTGGTTCTAAAGGTAGGGATAGCTGAACTTGGCATGTAGGTTGCTCACTCAATCACTTCTGTGAAAATGACTTGTTCCATCTTTATAGCTTGTATTATTCTGTCAGTTGTGCAAGTTCATGTCATAGCTGTTTTAAGTAGCTCAGTAAGTACAGGTTGGGTATACTTAGTTAAAACTAAGTTGATGCTCTGATATTTTTGCGTCTTAAATTTTAGTACCAGTTGGAAAACGTCTTTTGGAACTTTGGATGTTCTTAGGACTTGAACGAATTAATCAGTAAAAAGTTTTCAGTTGTGTTTCTACTTCAAGTATTTATATCACATAGAAAAATCAACTGCAAATGACACATTCAGAATTAGAGCTAACATTTCCTAGAATTGTGGAGTTATTTGGAAGGGAGCTTAAAGTTCCTACTGCCATGGGTTGGGACACCTTCCACCAGACCAGGATGGGGCATCCACAGCTCTCTGAGCAGTTTGTTCCAGTGCCTCATCATCCTCATAATAAAGAGTTTCTTCCTGATGTCTGATCTCAACCTGCCCTCTGTCAGTAATTCCCCTGTTCTACACTACATGCCCTTGTGTAAAGTCCCTGTCTTGTCTTTCTTTTAGTCTCTCTTTAGGTACTGGAAGGTGCTATAAGGTCTCTCAAATTCTTGTCTGAGCTTTCATTTGTTTCCTATAAGAATTTGAAGAAAGCGCTTAACCTTTTGCCTTTTTTAGCTGTCTAATAAATTGTGGAATGCCTCATAGTGACATGGTGTGTTCTAAAGAAATACTAAAATCTAAGAAGAGTAATATCTTAACTGTATAATTTTTGTGGAGGTGATGGAGAAGCATTGTTTGCAAACATATTCAGCAAATAAAACTTCTGAGTTAGTGACTTAATTCTCTGGGACTTAATTTGTTCTAGGAGTCCTGGTAGGTACTGAACCCTTTATGAAAAATATTGTAAAACAAACCAGGATAATATAAGGACTGGAATCAAATAATGGTGGCATGAATGTCTATGACCCAAAGGAAAAAAAAAATGAAAAGTTGGCTGTATCATAGACTTAATTGTCAGCCTTTGCACAAATGCTGAAATGAACAGGACGAGTAACAGAAAAGCTTCTCTAACTCTCTTGCAGCTCTGTTTTGTTGAGCAATTACGAGGCTGAATAATAGATCTTCATGGAAGTGAAAGTAGCTCATCAGGGAAGCAGTGTATTCCTCATTTGTGAGTGAGGGGCTTTCTTTTTCCTTTCTGTCTTTTCAGGCTCCTTCATTAACATATCCCAGATGATTGCTTGTGTAGGTCAGCAGGCTATCAGTGGGTCCCGCGTTCCTGACGGGTTTGAGAACAGATCCTTGCCTCACTTTGAGAAGCATTCTAAGGTAATTCTGTACATTTACAGCAAACTGTGAAGGAAAGTGAAACAAGTTTCCTTAAGGCATTTTGAGAAGGATGCATGATAAAATCTGTTGTCATGATATGCTGAAGGAAAAGGATCGGATATGGTCATTGTAAAATGTTTTGTGTGATTTGGGAGTTAACAACAGTGTTCTGAATTGCTATAGGATGTCTAGTTAGCTTGACTATTTACAGCTAAGCCTTCCTTTAGCCTTTCTAATTTAGAAAATTAAAGTGAGGTGATGATACATTTTTTGTTCTCTTGAGAGTCCTAAAAATAATATGTCAAAGTTTCTCTTTGGTGTAAAGTTTGACTGCACTAATACTTTTCAGGAAAACTGCTGAATGTATGTTGGTATTTTTAAACAGGTGAGATATGCCAGATAAACCATTTGGGAGTCTGGCTTTTCTCTTTTTCCACCAGGATAGGTGTCACAGGTTACTCTCAGTGTTTCACATTTCAGTTCTGTCCTACATGAAGCAATAATGGGTCTCATGCATTTGTTCTTATAATTCAGTGACTTCAATTTTTTTTAAAGTGCTATTTGAAATCTAAGGAACAGTAAAGAAGGTTCTAGGTATAAGCCCATAGTCTAATTAGTGTGTTAGCTAAGTCTCAGATGTTATCTATGGCACTTGTGTTTGTCACTGAATTCCAAATTTCAACTTCTGAGTTCTGTAACATACTGAATAAATAGAAAAAGAAGCAATACTATATGGTTTAGATGAGAAGATAAAATTTAGCTCTAGCTTTTTTTCTAATTTAGAAAGCATTACCTGTTAAATAACAACAAAAAGGGATTTTTGACTTGAAGGCTTCAAGTCAAAATTGCTGCGTAAATTTCATTGGCAAGAACTTTCCTCAGGGGTGAGGGCAAATCATTCCAAAAATTAATTTTATACATATCTCCAGTAATATTTTTTCTGGATTCCTTAGTCTTCAGCAAATAGCTTTGCACTACTATAATAAAATGAACATTCTTAATTGCCTTTTCAATTTTTGCAAGTTTAAGGGAGTCTGAAGTGTTGGTGTAGTGTTTGAGAGGAATAGCTTGAAGTGTGACAGGGTTTGTAGAAGGAAGGAGAAAGTGTTAAATTAGTTTGGAAGAGCTAGCCAAGGGTTTCTGAAATCTTTATTTGCATCTAAAATTATAAACATGGAACTTGAGAGCTAAGCAGAGCTGAGATCAGTGTTAGTGAGGGTGTTGGCTAATTTTCAGAATTTAGATGACATGCATCATGCTTTTCTGTAACATACAGAACATACATTGCATTTTAACTGTGTTTTTCCCGCTCTTCCCTGCAGCTCCCTGCAGCAAAAGGCTTTGTTGCTAACAGCTTCTATTCTGGGTTGACTCCCACTGAATTTTTTTTCCATACAATGGCTGGTCGGGAAGGTTTGGTTGATACAGCTGTAAAAACAGCTGAAACTGGATATATGCAGGTAACTGTCAGCAGAGCGAGGGTTCATCAATCTTGAAAAATGTGGATATTTCTCATGTGTATGCTGAGGTGACGGATCAGGGGGAAGTGCAAACACTGTGTGTGTGTGTTTTCAATGTAACAGAGTAATTTATACTGTAAAATGCATGGCTTGGTCTGATCTCCAGGAGGTGTGGAGTTTGCAAATGAGACCTCAGCCACTGATACGGTAACATGCTTGTATTAAGCTGTTTCCTCTCGAATATGGGTTGTAAAAGTCCTTGTTCTGTGCAGTTGTTGAGGACTACCTTCTGTGTAGCGTGTTTGCAAAAGTCATGTGAGTGATGACAGAAATGCAGCTACAGCTCCCTTTCAGTGTCTGGTCTCTCTAGGTAAGAGGCACCTTGGCCATATAGACTTAGACTGGTTCTGTAAGATTTTAGTGTCTTTGGCTGTACCTCCTGTGCAAAGAAATGTCCCTCCAACAAAGCTTCTTGCTACTATGTGCAGTCTTAAGACTTCCGTTCTAACATTTAAGTACTGTTCAAAGTATAGCCCTCCTCCCAGTGTAACAGGCAGTGGAAAAGCCAAGATAATTTGGGGCTGGGAACACATTCCAAGATACACAAGTAACTGTACAAAGACAGAACAAACTCTCCTTTTGGAGTGGGTGATTAATTGAACCATTTGTCTCCAAAACTAATGGAATAATCTTGGCATGTGTGCAAGTATTTACAAATGTATATAAATACAATAAGCAACCTGCAAAATATTTTTCATCTTCAACTTTCTTCCTATATGAATGAAATGTAACTCTTGGACTTTGGAATTAAAAAAAAAAAAATCCTAGCATTTATCTTATCTTACCTTTTTTTCTTGCCAGTGAGAAAACAATACCAATTTATAAGCTAGTTTAGGTGATCTAATTTGCTTTTGTGGAACAATGAAGTCCATCTTTCAAGTAAAAATGTTTTTCACCTAAAATGTTTCATAGCATGCTTTCTTTTTGGGATGCAAAGAAAGATGGTAGTTAAGGGATTTCCCAATATAAGGAGTTAATGTAAGAAAAGCAGATAACCCAGACTGAAAAATGGCTTTGGCAGATGACCTTTATGGTTTTTGTCAGTGAAAACAATCGTTGAGTGGTTCTGCTTCCATACACAAGAAGTATTGTATCCCTTGAGGAATAAACCTGCTTGGAAGAATATGAGTATTATGTCCCAAAAAACCCACATAAATCCCTCAAACTACAGTAGGTTCTTGCAGCTATTTAGGTCATTAGCTTTCATGGAATTCTAAATGTGGAGTATTGTGTTGTTGCTTAAAATTTTGTTGACTTCTACGTTCTGTGAAATCTACAGTAAAGCCTTAGGGGTAATGTATGATTTTAAATAGGTTTTCATGCCTGCTCATCACTGTGTCAGATTTATTTCCAGAGTCCAGTTTCTGTACTTCTTGTAATGCAAATCAACAGCTGTTTTTAAAAAGATCCGTTTTACTTTCCTTGTACTTTTGTTTTTTTCCCTTCAGAGACGTCTGGTAAAATCCCTTGAAGATCTTTGCTCACAGTATGATTTAACAGTCAGAAGTTCTACAGGTGACATTATACAGTTTATTTATGGAGGAGATGGCTTGGATCCTGCAGCTATGGAAGGGAAGGATGAACCACTGGAATTCAAGCGAGTTCTAGACAATATCAGGGTAAGGATTGCTGAAATCCTTTTTGGAAATGTGAAAATACTATTAAGCATGGAGGAGAAAGTAGTAAATGATGGGGGAAATTGTTTCACTTGAAGTATTTATTTTCAAATTGCCTTTTTTGAATGGTCCTGGTCAGTGTTTCAGCATGTGTGTTCTAAGAGTAACAGATATTTTTTGCAGTGGAACAGACCAATTTGTGTACAGAGACCAAACTGTGTGTAAGCTGTGAAAAGTTCTTTCTGTGCTTGAACATAGTTTTAGGGCCTAATATCCAACTCACTAGATAAATTACTACTGGCTTATTTGGGTACCAGTTTGGTACATTGCACAAAATAATTCTCTATTAAATCAAGACATGGATGTTCTTTGAGTTGAACTTGGCTGATGGTTGTTCAATAATACTTTGATGTTTGAAGACCTGTATTGTTTAGTTTTGGTTTTGTGGTTGGTTGGTTGGTGTATCATGGCCCCCTTCCCTCAGAGAAAATCCTTTTGCTGAAATAACTGTTCAGCTTTCTGTAATGTGAGTGTAATAAATGGATAGAACTAGAAATGTCTGGGTGTATACCTTCAGGTTTGCAGAAATAAGTAGAAGTGGATGTGGCCCTTCTTTTCACAGTAGTCTGATATAGTAAACCGAAACCAACCCAACAGAAAACCCCATTAAACAAACTACACAACCAAAACTAAAGAATGCTGTTAATCAGTTCTACATGTCTGTATTCTGTGTCTTTGCAATGGAGTTTTTGTGCATGTGCTGTCTGTGAAGAAGTCATGTTTTTTCCTGTTAAGGCTGTCTATCCATGCAGAAGTGAACCAGCCCTTAGCAAAAATGAATTGGTGTTAACATCCGAGTCCATCATGAAGAAGAATGAATTTCTTTGCTGCCAAGACAGTTTTCTGCAGGTAATTATCTCACTTCCTTATCACACTGTGATTAACTTTTCCTTATAAATGAAGAACAGGACTTCAGCCTGTCTGGAGACTACTTACACATCTTTTAAGGATGAGTGAAGGTTCATGTGATTGCTTTCACTTTGAGTTATAAAATTCAATTTGTTTGAAAGAGCATTGGGCAATTTTAATGTTTATGAGAGCAGCCATTCTCAAGACTTCCTTGAGAATCACTGGTCAAAACTGTGGAATTAACCTGCCTGTAGAATTAACCTTGCCTTCATATAAAGCTGTTACCTTGATGAACCTTCTGATTCTGATTACTGGCAGTGATGAGAACAAGATGAATTTAATGACCTATAGATGAATTTAATGACCTTTTAATAGATCAGAGTGTTTCAGAGAACAAGGTAAACCTGAATTGCACTTCCATTCATAGAGTGGAGTTGAAAAAATAGCTATATCCATATTTGAAATATGCTCTAAATCTTAACTGCAAGTCTGAAGGAAAAGAAATGAAATAGTTTAATATCAGGGTTTGGGGATAAAGTTGTTATTTGAAGTATACATCTTTTAAATCATATCATGAAAATCTAAATAATGGTTACTAATTTCAGAAGCACAGATATGGCTACATCACCTTAGTGATAATTAGCTTGACTTAAGATTTTTAAGTTTTAGATAGTTACGTTTTCTTCTTTCCTTTTTTTTTCTGTTCATCCTTGAAGACATTAACTGAGACAGGTTATGAAAAATATAATGAGGTAATCGTAGCATGTGTGTGCACTGCGTGAGCATTAATATTAGTTAGTGCTTTTTAGCTAAAGATGTGTGTATAGTGCTAAAGTAATTGGTTAGCATATATACATTACTGCTTGTTAAACTATGACATAGGTGTTCATCACAATTATTTAACTTTTTTAATGTGGAAACGGTGACACATTAATTAATACCCATTACTAAATTCAAGGATTTTGAGGAAGCTTTCTTTCAGTGCTTGACTCTTCTTTCTCAAATTCATTCTTTCAGTCTCTAGGGATATTAGCATGTTTTTCTGGTGTTTTCCTATCCATTCCTCCACTTTTCCATTCCAGAACAGAGATGCTTCTTAGTGCTGTTATTTTAGCAGGAGGTTCCTGTAATGAGCTTACCCACTCTAGTCTGGAACAGAGTGTGTCTAAATAGTCTCTTCCAAACAGACAGCATTCATTCTTCCTGCACTCTGCCCTCGCTGGACGGAATCCAGCTGATGAAAAAGCAGATTGTTGGCTGGCAGAGTTTCAATTGTGTAAATGTTTTAACATATTTGAGTATATTAAGGTACAGGTGAAGGGAAATTTATTTTTCTTCTGGTTGTAAATGGGGGAAGTCCTTAAAAACCCTCACAGTTTAAAAAAAAGCCAGTAATTTTTATGTGGGGTTTTTTGAGACATTAGGAGTTTTGGCATGTGGTGCAAACACAGAAAAAGCTCAGCACACAACCTGTCAGTGCTGCCATATGCAGAATTGACCTACTGGGTCTGCTGGAACTGGAGCAGATTTTGGCTGAATCTCGTGACACTGTCTGTGCCACTGTGCATTTCAGTGGCTTCTTCACTGCAAGGATTGCAATGGGAGCAGTGCTTCAGGTGTATAAATGATCCCACTCACTTGGGTGCTGGGGCAAGCCCTGGGTGAGCATGGCCTATACCCTGAACTGCCCTTGACTAAACAGCAGCTCTGTAGGAGCTGACAAGGCCCATATGAGACAGACCTTACTGAACCCATTTGGTGCCCTTTTGTTAATCTGGTCCAAAATAAGACTATGGATTTAGAAGGTGTGAAAAAAATCAATGTTTTTTTGAGTCCACTCTGGAAGTTACATAGCTGTGCTTATAGAGTAGAGTGTTGTACTAAAGATTTTAAGTCCTGAGAGAGAGAGACTCAGCAAAGAGTGAGCTACATTTTCATTCCATTTGTAGCATGAATTAATGCATAGTTTGGATAAACTGCCAACAGATACTTGAAAGTTGAGAAGAATAAGTAATTCCCTCTTTTAGGTCTTCTGCATGAGTAAAAATTTGACAATGAAAAATAAGTCTTCAGAGATTTATCTTTTATCTTTCACCTTTTCTGACTCTGGTGTATGGAAATAATGTATCATTTGAGTACCTTATTCAGAATTATGTATAATAATTGATTTATTGTGTTGGAGTTGTTTGGATTTTTTTAAAGTACTTTGGAACTCAGGCACTGTCAAAGGGGAAAAGTCTTCTGCAAGTCCTGCAGTGTTCCTTTTTTATGTACCTGTAGTAAAAAACATTAACTTCTCTAATACCATATTATTGCTTAAACACTTATTTTAGGAAATAAACCACATTATCAATTTTATGCAATTATTTTGGGGTCAAAAGCCTTTAAAATGTCCAGATATGTTATTTGTCAATAATGCTACTTACTGCAGGGCAAAAAAAAAGGGGCAAAAATGTAAGAATGCATCCTGTCATCCAAGTGAAGAAGCAACTTTGAAGCATCCATTTCAGTAGCACTTCTGTTGTCTGTGCTTCCATTTGAACTTGCTTCTGGTATTCACAGAAAGTAATGTACTCTCTGGAAACACCTTGAATACCAGTAAGAATGCTGTTATTTTGAGAGCCTGAGAATTCTGTTAGGTTGTAATAGAAGTGCTTTCATAATGATTCTATGAACTCAGTTAAAAAAAAAAAAAGCCAGTCAGATACTTACTCAATTTTGCAAGTAATTGTCAGTGCTCGGCTGCTGTGGTGGTTGCAAGGAGTCCAGTACCTAGTGCAGAAGAGGTGATATCGTGTAACCATCACTCAGTCTGTCAGGTAGGACTAATGGGGTAGAAGGGGTTTAAAAGGACTCTAAAAAAATCAAACTGCTTCTCTGTGGAGCTTTGCTAAATCATTGTTGAAATAAATGGAAAGGATTTCCTCTTGCTTTTTGTTTGTATTTTGGTTTTGATAACCCTGTGTTATAACAATGACTTGCACTGAGTCCACATCTGTGGAAGGGTTTAAGCATGGACCTCATATTTCATAACTTCTAGTGTACATGTCTATATCCAAAGTGTTATGACCAAATGATCTTTTATAGAACACATGTTGGATATTTTTTTAACAGTATTGTTTCAGTTTATGTTCCAGTAAAGACTATGAGAACTTCTTTTGGGTAAGCCTGATAAGAGAGTGAAAGGTTTATGTACTATGGTATGTTAAATGCAATTATCTGCAAGACCTCTCCACAGCATAGAGAAGTTATTCGAATTATATTAGGTAGACACTGACATGTGTATAATAGTTTTGAGGTTTTTTTCTCACAAATAAAGTGCATCTGAAGTCTATACAGCAGATACACTTTATATACTTTTTCTCTTGCCAGTCTTCCATTTTGACTATTTTGAATACTGAGAAATGAGTGAGAATGTGTTCGTGTCAGTATCATCAAAAAATAAGGATTTTGAGTTGTGGGGTTTTTGAGTTTTTAAGTCAGTTTCAGTAAGTGGTGGGTAGGAAGGTAGGATCAACCCAAGCTGGGTATCTTCACCTGTCAGTGTGTGCTCAGGAAGGATGCTCTTATTCAGCATGGACAATATTCCTCATGTACTGCTACTGATTTGCGACTACACGAGAGTGGATCTGGTTTGCTAAACTCAAGTGTATGTGTTTGTCTAAATTTTGATGTTCTTCTCTCCATATTGTGCATTATTAATTTATTGCAAATATTTGGAGCTTTAAGTAAGTAACTTAGTGTTGAAGACTTCAATATGGAGACCATGTCTGCTTACTGTGGCTTTAATGTGATTTCAGGAAATTAAAAAATTCATCAAAGGTGTTTCTGAGAAGATAAAAAAAACTAGGGACAAGTATGGAATTAATGACAATGGCACAACAGAGGTAAATAGTTTCAATGGGGTAATGATGTAGTTCTTTACAATCTTCTTAAGTTGTTGCTTTTCCAACTATTCCTTTCTCTTTTCAGCCAAGAGTTTTATATCAGTTGGACAGGATTACTCCAACACAATTAGAGAAATTTCTAGAGACTTGTAGAGACAAATACATGAGGTGAGTGTTTACCCTGCTGTGTTCTCAATGCTGTTTTGTTGGTAACATAGGGGTGTATTTTGCTGTTTTTACTGTATGACTGTTGGTTCTGTTGGGAATGTAGTACAAGGAATTAGAAACAATTGCTCCAATGACATAAACATTGCAAGACAAAGGTAGGATGCCATAAAAAAAAAAGCATCCCTGTCTACAGGTGGGCTTGTTAAAGCAGAAATGAGTCTTGTACTAAAAGTTCTAGAGGTCTGACAGGTGGGGTTTTTACATTTGTCTTGAGTCAAAATCAGATTCTTTCATAAACAGACTTTGTTTGGTATCCTTTTACATTGTAGAAAAAATGCTTTATGTTTCATTTTATGTTTCTTGAATATGCAGAGTTATCTGCTTGTGTTTAAGCACATTCCTTCTGAAATAATAGTAATCATACCAAGAGGCACAGTTTTAGGCTTTTGCTACTCACTACTTAAATCCACAGACTCTGTTTTGGCAGCAGATTCTGGTAAAAGCCAAAAGTGATAGGATTCAGAGTAAGGGAGGATATTGTTTAAACACTTAACATTTTTACACCCACTGCCAGACGTTTTCTTCCTCCCCCTCTTGCAGGAGGCTTTTGAAAACCTTCAATAAGTCCATGCAGAACAAACTGTAAATAGATGAGTTGCAAATTCATGTGTATCTTGATAGCTATTCTTGATCTACACAGTCTGAGGAGTTATATCACACTTTGTTCTAAAATGTTCTTTGATCTGTTACGCACACATAGGATCCTTTTGTTTGTTGTTCTTAGTTTCTACCAAGATAGTGCTAGTGTGGATGTTTTAATCTCTTTATCCATTGAGATTTATTTCATTTATTTAGACTCCTTGGATTTGGACATCCACCTGCAGCCATGGGTGTTCTCTCCTTTGTGGCCTATCTGCATCGATTGTTTCCTAATGTTTTATTCTTCTAGAAAATTCATGTATATGTTAAGTTCTTAACTATTTTAAAACAGTTACCAGTTTTTTGCTTTCCCTTATTAGAATTACTTGTTTACATTTGTCTTAAGTGTTTTTAAATGTTAATTATCATTTTTCCATGTAATAAGTAAATGTTAGCATATGGGATTTCCCTGAAGGGAGAATCCTGGATCTACTGCTTGATGCTTAGGAGGAAGAGGACAAGCATTTTGTTATCTGTTATGGAAGTTATACTGCACCTGTGGAATGCTTATATGACGGGCATCTTCTTGCTTTGCATGAAATCAGTCTTAAAGTATTGGTGACCTTTCAGCCTCTCTCTTGTTTGTTTACTATAATAATATATTAATAAACTTCTCGTATATCTACCAGAATAGTTTCTCTTGCTGTTTGCTTAGGATCTTTTACCTTATTCAGTTCGATATCTCTTTCTATATTTTTTTATCAGGGCGCAGATGGAGCCTGGTTCTGCAGTAGGAGCTCTTTGTGCACAGAGTATTGGTGAGCCTGGCACACAGATGACTCTGAAGACTTTCCATTTTGCTGGTGTTGCTTCAATGAACATCACTTTGGGTGTGCCAAGGATCAAAGAAATCATTAATGCTTCAAAGGCTATTAGGTACTGACATTGTTTTGTTTTGTTTGGCATTTTATTTCCTTTGCCCACGTGAAACCTGATGGATAAACTTGCAATACATGATAGCATTTTCCTGTCCTCAGCAATATACTAGACATCATTCAATGCAAATACCCAAACAAGAAAAATCTAATGTCTGCACAACTGTAAGTGATACTTAAGCCCAGAGAGAAAATCAAATAAAGGAAAGGATTATTTGTTCAGTATAGTATTTCCTTAGATGTCTCATTTATTGTGAAGTGCTCTGGTGTTTAGCAGTACTTGAAGCATACCTATTTGTAGGTATGCATGAAGCCATGCTTAAATACTAGGATAACATATACCATGAAAACAGTCACTAGTACTTGAGTGTTCGCTTGTTTTTACCAGCCTGAAGTACATGAAGAGTAATTTTTCTTAAATACACCTGAGGAACCTGAAGATCTCTTTATCTTACTAAATACTGCTCTAGATAAGAGATAAATTCCATAAGGAAGCTGTAATTCAAGTTGCCATCTATACTCTGAGCAATTTCCTAGCTGGTTTTTTTTTTGTGTGTGTGTGTGTTTATTCTTTTAGCACCCCTATTATAACAGCACAGTTGGACAAAGATGATGATCCTGATTTTGCCCGTCTGGTTAAAGGAAGAATTGAAAAAACTTTGTTAGGAGAGGTAAGAAAAAGTGTATTCTTGCTAATGCTTTAATGGCATTTTAGCCATTTTTGCATGCTAACTTTTGTTCTTATTGTTTAAAGATTTCTGAATATATTGAAGAAGTGTTTCTTCCAGATGACTGCTTCATCCTAGTGAAGCTGTCTTTAGAGCGCATTAGACTACTGAGATTAGAGGTGAGTTGTTCAGTTCTTATGCAGAATACACCTTGGATACGTCCCAAAGGGTCTTTTAATGCTGTGTCAGAAATCACACCAGTGGAAGTTAAAAAAAAAGGAAGTGAGTAATGGATGTTGTGTGGCTACATTACATCTTTTTTTTCCCTTGCAAAGTGGGTAATTTCCCCTTTATTTGGAAATGAGAGAACATGCATTTGTGTCTTGCTACACCCAGGGATGCAGTTTCTGTCCATTGATTAATGTATGGGCTGGTACCCTCAGTATAAGGTAGTATTTCATGCAATTTGTAAGACTAATTTAGAAGAGAATATTTGGGGATTTTTTTCCTACGTTCTTCCTTTTTATAATCTGTTGAAAGACTTTTCTACTTATTTGAGCATGTTGATATATGCTGAGAGATAACCCTGGTGTTTGCTGGCTGACTTTTGCCACAGGTGAATGCAGAGACTGTGCGCTACTCAATTTGCATCTCTAAGCTCAGAGTGAAGCCTGGGGATGTTGCTGTCCATGGAGAAGCAGTTGTATGTGTGACCCCTCGTGAAAATAGCAAGAGTTCCATGTATTATGTATTGCAGTCCCTCAAGGAAGAACTGCCAAAGGTAAAAGCAAAGGCTTTCTCATGCTTTTGTGGGAGGTAATCAGTAGTAATAATTCGGGGTTCCATGGTGGCAAGACAAAATAATTCTTGTCGGTATTGACAGTGAAGATAGGCTAGGTCAGTAACTCTTAGATTGCGGTGGTACTGCCTTGCTGTTGAAACTAAGCCATCCTTTACTAGTATTTGTAAATAAAATGGAAGCTTTGATATTTCCCTCACAGTTTACTGAAGCTTTCCAAGTGCAGCAGTTTTATTAAATAGTTGCATCTGTTTCCAGCTGCATCTAGAATTGAACCACATGACAGTATCTGGCATTTTTTCAGCTTTCTGTGAGGAGACTGTCTACTCTGGATTCTAAAAATAGGGATAAATGAACCTTTATTGTTAGCAGCTTGCCCTTTTATTTGTATGGGTCTGCTGCTATTCAGACACCCAAACCTGAGTATGAGAATATCTGACATAAAATATAAAATGTAGATAGTGAGCAAGGTTTATAGTACAGTGTCAGTGTCAGTTTGTGTATTTAAGAATAAGAAATCTTATTCATATGTGTTTTGAGTGAGCCTTTACTCCACTTACTAGACCTTCTCAGTAGGTTTGAATGCTGTAAGTGTTACCCTTTTATACTGTGTTACTGTATACATCAAAGTTACCAGGGGTTTTTTGTTTTATGAAGGTTGTAGTGCAAGGCATACCAGAGGTTTCCCGAGCTGTCATTCATGTTGACGAACAAAGTGGAAAGGAAAAATACAAACTTCTGGTTGAAGGTGATAATCTGCGAGCTGTTATGGCTACTCATGGAGTGAAAGGAACAAAAACATCCTCTAACAACACTTACGAGGTAATGTCTAAATGGGTGCTGTGGGGTTTTCCCCATAACATCTTTATTACAAGTGCTTGTTTGTGCTCAGATGCAGGAGTTGATATGGAATCAAGCCTGATTTCACTAATAGGTGTCAGAATGCATTAACACAAGAGAATAATTCCACTGGCGGCACTGTTCACTTCAAAGAAGCTGTTTCTATAAATATTTTTCAAATGGAGAAGTTTAAAAGGGTAGTCATAGAAATGGAATATCAATATGCTATCAGATGGTATTTATACCAGGAGTATACTTGCTCCAAGCAATTGGTTCTTCTTTCATCTAACACATAACAATCATGTAACAATATCTTGTGTAGGTAGAGAAAACTCTGGGAATTGAAGCTGCTCGGACGACCATTATCAATGAGATTCAGTATACGATGGTGAACCATGGCATGAGCATTGACAGGAGACATGTTATGTTATTGTCTGATCTAATGACTTACAAGGTTTGTACTATGTCTTATCTAAATGTTACTATTGGCCTGTTTATACAAATTAATTTTACCAGCTAGGGAGCTAGGGAGATGGAAATTCATTCTAGGCTTAAAGAATTCAAAGTTGTACTGACCTAATACTGTTACTTGTATTTTACACAAAATGCTTAATTACCCCGGTTCTTGGGGGAGGAGGGATCTATTTTGACTGAAAACAAATGGATAAAATGAGAAGGGAACAATAATTTCATATTGAAAATAGGAATCCTGAAAATGATGGTGTGAAAATCAGCTGTTTGGGTAGCCATGCATGCAGTTTAAGGCTTGCTGTGCAGAAAACCCCACGGGGTGTGGTTCATAACAGCTGCACCATATGTGAGAGTCAAAGGATACAGACACTACACATAGAATCATCTGATGTGAACAGTCTTACAGAACGTGTTAGTGCAAAATCATATCTGCTCTTTATTGATTATTTTCTTTCTTTCACATCCAATGTGGTTTTTAGAGTTGAGTACGCTTAGTGAAGTAAGATTTTCCAATTTGCCTGCCAGAATGCAAGGGTTTAATTTGGGTGAAATGGATGAAGTTCTGATTTGTTCCAAAACTGCAGAGCTTTGTTGTATTGAGCTGCAGCAGTCCCCAGGGCTGACCCTGTGGAGCTGCAGCACAACAGTAGAAAAGGGCATCAGAGTGCCATGTTTTAAACTTGGTGGGCTCCTACCATGCATTCTTTTCCCTGTACTTGTGACTTAGGCTTCTTTGTGCAATCTGTTATAATCAGGACTTTTCTAACAAACATAGGCAGAAATAAGTTAGTTTAAAAAGCTAATTACCTTTTTTTCTGGAGAATGAAAAAATGAAGATTTAGCATCTTCTGTCAACTCCTGGCAGCTGAGGTCAGATTTATCTGTAGATAATAGGCAGTAGATTCAGCATATTGCTCTCAGACCCCACTGAAGTTTGTAGCTCAGAAGCCAGTTTATAATTGTGGGGGGTTTTCTCATGGCCATGTTTCTTTCAATCTTTTCAATACTCTTGCTTAAAAAAATGATCTATTAACTGTTTGTAGCAGCTTATGTTGTATATGAAGAATGATTTTTGTTTTATATAAATATTGATTACTATCAAACTATTAACCTTCAGGATGTTCAACTGTAAAGCAATGTCTTATGACAATTCTCTATTATAGATAGTATATTTATTTACTTGGGCTTACTCTTTGGGTTTTTCCATCAATCAAGGGTGAAGTGCTAGGCATTACCAGGTTTGGACTGGCAAAAATGAAGGAAAGTGTGTTGATGCTGGCTTCTTTTGAGAAGACTGCTGACCATCTCTTTGATGCTGCTTACTTTGGGCAGAAGGATTCTGTTTGTGGTAGGTATTGCAAAGTCTGCAGTTTGTGGTCCTTACCCAACATCTGTAAACTTCTTCAAAGCATTGGAGTTTTGCTTTGTTAAGCTTCCTGTTCTGGTGGTATGTCAAAAACTTCAGGTCTGAGCCTCATCCATCTTCTAGGACCCCCTCGGTCCTAGAAGTTTGGTGTATGTTTCTCTACTTCTAATCTCTGACTGAGATCTTCAAGTCAGTTGGATATTTGCTGGATGTTTCTTAAAGTACACTTTGGGTAATTTGGTTTTACTTCTCATGCTAGATCTCAGTGAAATACTAGGATATTTGTCCCACTATAACTAGTTCTGTTTTTTTCTATTGTGAAATGTTTGTGTATCTTCAACACCTAGAGCTGATGAATAAATTTAGTACCTCACTCAGTATTTAGGTTTCATTTTCATTCCTGCTAAGAAGTAGGAAGACAGGTACATCTCAGCCTAGCTGAAGATTACACTGTTACCGATTGCTTAGGTGATTTGGCACTGATACCTAGAAATAAGCAGAAAGGCTAGGTTCTTGACTTCTTCATTTAGTTCTAATCTAAATAGATGAAAATTATGGGTCTTTGTTTTTTTAATTAGAAGTCTTGTTTATCATTTAACAGAACAGTTTCTGTTGTCAGAAATTTCTTTTTAAAGGTATCTGTTCTTCAGTTTTAAATTTAAGTTCATTAGCATCCACTGAATCATCTTACTGAATTCATGAATGAATCTGTAAATTTTGAAAATATATGGCTACATATCCACAAGTGTATGCATGCCCACATACATTCAGCAAACAGAATATTCATTTAAAAGAGTTCTGGTATTCTGTTTGTCTCTTTATTTTGTATTTTTGCCATGTGCTCTAATATTTGGAATTAGTTGGGGTTTTTTAATGCCTTTGCCCCCATTAGCCCTCAATCAGATTTTTTTCTCCTTTAAGCTATATGCATTTTGGGACTGAATTGTTAAAAAGTCTGTCTAATAGGTTAAACAGAGAAAAGAAGTCAAGCAGGTTTCACCCTTTTCAAGATCTGTGTATGCAATACCTACCCTCCTGGAGCTGGAATTGCTCATTGGAAGTTTCTGGGTGCTAATGAAATACAGAAATATGCATGTGTTATGTTAAAATTTACTGGGTTTTGTGTATGTCTAGGTAGTCTTAGTGTAGCCAGTTTCAAACAGTGCTTTGTGCACAGTATTTTCTGAATCACTGGAATCTGTGTATTACTAGCTTGTATTTTGAGAACTCTGCTACTTCTGGCTCTCCAGCATTCCACGAGTAGGATTTCATTTCCTTTTTTTTTTTTTTTTATATTTTTTAATAATTTGCCCATGATTAAAGCAAAGATCCTTTCTGAGAATGATTCAGTCCTAGACAGTAAGGAAAAGAAAATGTGTTCTTTAAGTCCCCTCTGAGCTGGTAAAATCCTGTTTTGAATAATGTGAAAAGCAAAGGTGTTTTGATGTCGCCTCCTATATAATATTTTAGTTTGAATAAGGAAATGCAGGAGAAAACAGCAATTGTTGTCTGCTTACCAAAACTGAAGAGATGATACTGGCTTGCTTGTGTGAAAAATTTCTGTGCAGCTGCCTGACTTACTACTTGGTCCGTGAGGCAAAAAGGAGGTGGGGAGGAAGGCTTCTTGTTGTGTATGTGGAAGTATTGCAAGTGAATAGGGATGTACAAAATCTAAATTCAGTTTTCATGATTCAGTGGTAGACTCAGGTTGAAAGATTATTGTGCAAAAGCAGGGAAGGTTTTTTTGCTAGATGTAAAAAAGGTATTTCCTTTATCTGTTGTAACGTGCGTGCTGTAGGGGCCTAAATCTACAGTACCTCTTGAAAGTTATCTTTTGCACAAGATTTTTAAGAGCATATTATTGGCAAATAATGTAGAAATGCAGCACTGGTCTAAGAGCAAAAATACAGACTCTTCATTCCTATACATTCAAATTACAAATCATGCCTTGCCAGAATTTTGAGTAAATGTATTTCACCCTTTGTGCATTCAAAGGTACAGCTATTTATTGTTACCTTCTTAAACATTTATGTGAAGGACTATCTAGGACATGAGAACATGCAGAAATGTCATTTGGATCATAACAGTATGCTGAGAGAGAAACACTGATATCTGAGAGCTTGCTTTGAGTGTGGAACGTTCTTTGGAAAAGTTGTGCACATTGGTAGATCTGGAATATAAATGTGTCAGCACATTGCGATGAAAATGTTACAACCATCAAAAATCATTGGGATAGACTCAATCTTCAGTTCAAAATGAGCACTTTTTGAGTGGTGAAAATGCCAGAAGTGTTAAAGCTCAAGTACTTCTGTGCCTTTCTCACTGGGAACTTGGGGAGGTTTCAAAGGAACCCTGCCAGATTTGACTGAAGCCTTAGCACTGAGTCAGAGAATTAACATGAAGTAAGTTTGCCTTGCATCTTCTGCTACAGGCACTGCATGGAATATGTCTTCTCCAAAAGGAAACCTTCTGAAGGGCTTTCATTACTGGAGATGTCTAGGTTAGGTTGAGGTTTTCCTGTAGAATTTAATGCTGTTTAAGTAACATACTGGTCTGATGACCATGACATTTAACTTTGTCAAGTGAAGGGGCCTCGGTCCTTACCTGTGAAGTTCAAGATTTTGTAGGCAACACATAACGGAATGGGCAAATGAAAATAGTTTTGTAAATCCTTACTGTTCAAATGTTCACTGTGTTTGTTTGGCTTTTTCCTAGGTGTTTCTGAGTGCATCATCATGGGAATTCCAATGAATATTGGAACAGGACTCTTTAAACTGTTACACAAAGCGGACAAAGAATCAACCCCTCCCAGGCGGCCTCTGATATTTGATCATAATGAATTTCACATTCCCATTGTTACGTAGCACTTGGACATAAAACAAGATAGTAAACCAAGAAATAGTAAGCAAACATAATTTAAATTAAGAAAAGTGTATTATCAGTTCTATGTGTCTCAATAGCAGTGAATTGGTAAGTTAAATACTATGAAAAGAATTGCCCAGTTGTTCACCACCTGTTTTTAGTACACACCCTGAAAGGAAAGAGTGCACCAAAGCGTGGAAATAAATTTGAAGTAGATTTCACCTGAAACATTTTCATGTGATAGTGTTTGCTTTTTCTATTACTGTTAATGGGTGGAAGCTGTTATTAACTCAGTATTTATTACATGTGTATTCAGATTTTTTTTACTAAAAAAAAATTGCAAGAGAGTTCTGTGAGCTTGCCCAGAGCACTTTTGGAAATGTCCTTTCAACAGGAGCTGCAGAGGTCAGTCTACAGCTGTTAAGAGCAGGAACTTCAGAAAGCTGGAACTGAGTCTGTGATTAATTCATAGTGAGTTCAGGAGTGCTGTTCAAAGTGTTTGAAATACTTGCTCTTTGCTTTTGGTAGTTTTAATTGGTTTTTCTTTATCCTGAGTTATTATCCATTAAATTCTTTTCCTCCCCAGGATTTTGTTTTGGGACCATATCTACAAGAAGCTGCACATTGTGGATGCTACTAAGTTCTGAGAAGACTGTTGTAAGAATATTGCAAATTATAGATAGCTTTTCATATGACAGCAACTGTCTAACTGCTGGAATCAGTAACTTACAGTAGTCTTAGTTTAGGGAAAGTTTCATAATTGAGCAGGATCATCTGAACAACCTAGTTTTATTTTACTATATAAAGTAGAAATTGAAGCGGATGCTGTTTCTATGCATTGCCGTGAAATAATTTGGAAGTATTTTTAGATTTAGTCCACTAAAGCAGTTTTCAGAATGAATATAGATCTCAAATCATTTCAGTGTAGTATGTTTAAATTTACTGTGGTGCTAAGGAGGGAAAGTACCTTCTTGTTTTGTCAGCAGTGTTTGGATACTCAGTGTGCTCATGACATGGGTCAAGGAAGTAGAGAAAAAAGCAGAAATTGTGCCCTCATGAAGTAAAAGCAGACTGCTGAGTATTCTAGCATTTGAAAGTGAACACATTTGTGCTGCATTTTGGCTTTATGTCCAAGAAAAGTGTAAGGCTACATTCAGAGACTGTAAATCTACTGGTTTAAGTCTTAAAGTGCCACTGTGTCTGTTTTTTAATTCATGCTCCATGCAGACAAGATCTCATGTGAAATTCAACATAGCTGTTCTCAAATTATTTTGTATTTTCAGAATGATGCTAAGATCTACATCTGCCTAGATTTTGGCAGGGTGAAGATGGAGAATGTAGTGCATTTATTATCTGCTCTAAAAACTACATATATTTTGCTATCTCTGTTTTAGTAATAGAAATTTCAGAATAAATCAAAGTTTTCTTTGTGATCTCAGTGAGATTGCCACTTACTCATTTGTCTATTTCTTTTTCAAGTTGTAAATTTAACATGAGTAGGGGCTTCATGGAGAGAAAGCCCATAAACCTTTCCTGTGGTTCAGTACTTTGTTTTATCATGGGAAATTCTACTGATAGTGCTTGGCATTTTTCTGAATAAAGATTCTTCCCAAGGTCAAATGGGTAGAGTTTGTATTGGAACAAATAACCACATCTTTCTTTCTTCCATTTTTGGGGGGTTTTTTTGTTCTCTTTTTTTTGGTTTTGGGTTTTTCTTTTTGTTTGGTTAGTTTTTTTTGTTTGGTTGGTTTGGGGTTTTTGTTTTTTTTGTTTTGTTTTGTGTGGTTTTGGTGTTTTGTAAATATAGAGAAATGAGCTATTTAAATGGTGGGTTCACTCTCTTGTATGTTTTAAAAGTAAAAATTAAATTACATCTTTTATCATTGTCTTAAATATGACAATAAAAAGAGGCAGAGGTAAAGAATATGGAAACCTTGTGTTTATTTATTGGTGTATTATATTTCTGCATAATTAATTTATGGATGAGATAACCTCCATTTCCTTTATTTGCTTAGTTAGTAAGACAATTGAGAATTATTTAAACTTAAATCTCAGGTATTTACAATGTAAATTAATAAGTAATATAAAATCTATCTTGCTTAAAGTCACTCTGTCTTGTCCTCAGATCATGCTCTGAGCCTCATGAGTGTTTCAAGCAAAAATAGATTGTTTACAAGAGCACTCTGAATTAGTAATTATTGTTTGAGCTTTCTGTGCAGTCAGTAAACAAATTAGCTGTTGGATTTCACTCGTAAGCAGCTTTTTCTTAAGGGTTAGTTTTAACAGTAAAGAAATGGAACTTTGGAATAATAAAATTTACATTTTTAGTAAATTCTTTAGCTTATTTTGGGTTTAATTTTTTAAAAATAAACACTATTTTTCACATTTTCCTCTATTTTGTAATTAATGTGCTAATTGAAATTAGTTAAGTGTAAATTTTCAAGAAATCAATTTGTTTTCAAATATTCATATGCTGCTTTCTCATCTTCATTTTTTCCATCTGTTTTAAAACAAATTTAAACTCATAAAATGAAGTACTTTCTTGGTGTGTTTATCAGGAAACTACTTCACACACGTCTCTTATCTGCAGAGAGAGAAGAAAGCAGCTGCACATGCTATATAGGTTTCCTGTTTGACTATGGAAAGTTGGAAGTAAATCCAGAATTGTGCTGCTTTGGTCCATAACTTGAATAAATTTAGTATAGAAGGCTATTTCCATTTTTGATTATCTATGCTTAAAGATAAAAACGAAAATGAAAGCATATGAATGCTGTGTTCTATAAGTTAACTGCAAGTAGGAAAAAATTTGGCTGTTGCAGGACAAATATTCCTTGACCTCTGACCAATTGTCACTCTTTCAGTATAAGTTGAAGGAACCACTGCAACAGGAATTCCTCAATTTTGTATCACTGTGCTTGCAGACAGAAATGTCTTTAGAAACCCATAACAAACAGGATACAGATTTTCTTAGTATTTGCATATTTGCCTGAATTATTCTGTGCATGTAACTAATAAATCTATCTTTGAAGTGGTTGGCTAAGCTTTGTATTCAGACCTAGGAAAGTCTGTTGGTAATTAAATATGTTGGGAAAAAACATAAGAAAATAAGCAAAATTGGCCTATTATTTTTATATTGTCTAAGAACAGAAAAACTAAAAGGGACCAAATTATAAGATATGTTAATATTTTAATGCATCAGTACTTGGCAGGTTATTTACATGTGATTATGGTACTGATACAAATGCATAGCCAGTTTATCTTGAAGAATGAATACCAGAATCTCTCAGGCTGATCTGAAAGACTCACAGAAAACAAACCAGCCCTGCTACTTTGGTGTTTCAGTGCTTGTGAAAATGAATCAAAGTTTCCTGTAACTGATAAAATGAAAATTTTAGAACATTCCTTCTTAATGAAACCAGATCATATATCATCATCTTCCACTAGAGAGCAGCATTTTCTTTTGAGAAAAGAAGTATTTGGGTAGCTTCTTTATTTTTTTTCTATTAAAAATGGTTTTTTTGCAATATCAGGACTGAAATGTAACTATAAGAGGGAAAGTTACCTGTTACAATGATGTGCATGAGGAAGGAAATTAAGGGAATTTATTTTCTTAAGAAGGAGAAAGCAGAGTCCACATATGCTTTTTCATTAATTAGTAAAATTTTCACTTGCATATATTTTGTCTATCTGGCTTAAAAAATCAACAAGCAAAAAGCAGTACTTAAGTAAAGGCTATAGTCACTCCTAAAAGGATGCAGTGAGTTGCCCCTGGGAAGTGATAGAACAGCCAATCTGCAGTGAGTGGGGACATGTCTTTTGTGGCAGCATTTTCCATGCAGCCGTGATTGTTCCAATCTGCAGTCAGTCTTTCCAGCACTGAAATCCAGCTCTGAGAGCTGCTCTGAAGCATGAAGTTCTGGCAGCTGGCTGGGGAGTATCTCACATCCTTCAGCTGCTGCTCAACTCCAAGGCAAGGCTGCATTAAAAACACTTAAAGGTGATGCTGATCGATGCAAGAGACCAATGGTTAGGACTGGAAATAATAGGAAACAGGTGGTCTTCTCTGCGTATAGACAGCTGAAACCAGCAAGATTTATGACAGATGACCTCCACTTGAATGTCTGAAAGCTACAAGCGTGCCCGTAGTTTGTTAGTTCCTGTCTTATTGTGACTCAAATCACAGTGGTGAGAATCTGGTATTGGCTGGCTGTGCTCAGGGGTTCTGTGGGCCATGAGCTGCTCTGATGCTGCATTGCCTCAACCACCACAGTTACTTCTGAGTGAAGCCACTGTGTGTATCCAATGTAAAAAGGTGTTTCTTCATCTAAAGAGTCTGTCCTGTGAATCCAAGCCTGCAGGATCAGGAATAATTGCATGCTCCTTTTGGAAGCAATGACAGTAGATAGGACTGATGTTATATAGGAATATGGTGGTTTCTGCTGGTGTTGAGGATAAAGGGAAGAAAGCAGAAAAGACAGGAAATGCAAAAATAAGCAGGGGTATATGGAAGCAGTGTAGAAATTCAGATCTGCTTGGGGAAGAAACAGACATGGCAGCTGGGTAAAGTGACGCACAGATATTCATAATCTCTTTAAGGAGTCCTAGTGAAGTACTGGAAATAGCTGGGAAAAGGACAGGTATTCATTCCTGAGAACTAAGATTTTGTTATTTGTCCTGGGGATTGCTGTTAGTGGCTGTGACAAATTATAGTTAAATTATTATTCATTTTGTGGGTGACTTAATAATGAGCAATAACTCCGAATTAATTCCTCCAGGTATTGTATCTGTTTAGTTATAAAGCTCTATCAACCAACTGTGCATAATTACAGCTGCTGAACTACAGTGATTGCTACTGTTAAGTGTAAAAACTGCTGTTCCTGGTGGGTTCTGGTACAGCTGATGTGGAAGATCATAGCTATAATTAGCAGATGAATAGGAATCTTTTAAAACATGTTGATACCTGCAGTTAGATCAGAAATGTTCCTAGAAAATCCTTATCTGAGGAGTTTTTAGTAATATGTAAGTCCTGCTGCTGGGACAAGATACAGAAATTACATCAGTTACATGCCTTACGTTGTGTCTCTTCCTGGAAGAGAGGTGACAACATCTATGAGGAGCAGATGGGTAATTCACTGAAGTCTGTAAAGGAAAGCTATTCTATGTTGGTTTTTCTGTTGTTTCTGTTGATCGTAGCGCTGTGATGGCAGACATTCATTGCAAACTGTCTTAATTTTTATGTTGGTTTCAGAACCAGGTAGTGCAGAGGAATTTTAGTCCATGGGTAAAAGAGGACATGCAAGTGTCTCTCTGACTGGCTTTCAGAAAGCTGGGGTACCGTACCCTCAAGATTTCAGTCCAAGTTCTTCTCCATGATAGTGGTGTTTTGTCAGGTGGAGACAGTGTTGGCCAGCAATGAAACTGTTGTGAAAGCAGCAGGTGCCTGGATTATTAACCACAGGCATTTTATTCTCCTTTTTGTGAAAATGTAGGTTGGTTGCTTAATCTTTTGATACATTTGACAGTTTTCTCAGTGTGCATCCCTATTAAGTGTTAAATTGTGTGGATTTTTAAAAGCAAAATAAAGAAAATTAATTGCCAAGAAATGCAAAAGCAATAGTGAAATTGTGCTGGTAAACTTTAAGAGTCCCAGAAAATGTCAGAATTAGTTGTGAGACTTTGAAATTATTTTTCTTGATTTATTATTCCAGGGTTTGTTGGTTTCTGGGAATTGATTAATGTGGTGTGATTCATCCTGGTGTGTCACAGGCAGGGGATTCTTTGGCTCAGGTTGATTGACAGCATCCCCATGGTAAAATACTGTTTGTGTTTGGAGTGATGAGGATAGTTTGGCCATGTCATGGTGCAGGCTTGAAGCACTGACAGTGTGTGACTCATTTCTGAAGGGCACAGTGGGTAGGGGATCTCCTTCATGGGAAGGAAGGACACACCTCACCCCTTACTCTGCCCTGATCCCTGCACTTTTCCGATCCAGTGATACTAGAATGTCTGCTCTGTGTGTGGGTACCTTGACAAGCCCACACAATAACTTTCCCATATGCCATTGTTCCAGATTTTCTACTCATGCAGATATTTTCCAGTTACATCAAAGACTTTCTTTAAACTTTTATTTTTCAGAAGATGTATAGTTCTTCTGACTTACGCTATTGCTGTGCATTTTCCAGTTTCCTTTGCATTTATTTCTGTCTCCTTGTCCTCGTTTCTCCCACAGATTCCTCCCTTCTGGACCCGTAGTGACTGTCACTGCTGGTGACACTACTTCCCTGCAGCA
Source organism: Corvus cornix cornix (assembly GCF_000738735.6). Classification (NCBI taxonomy): domain Eukaryota; kingdom Metazoa; phylum Chordata; class Aves; order Passeriformes; family Corvidae; genus Corvus; species Corvus cornix. Next base: position 23,394,301 of record NC_046336.1, on the reverse strand, counting down.
GTGCTATGTCAACCATACTGTGCCACTGGCTGGATTCAGCTCAGCCATGCAAGGTTACCGTGAACATTTGCCTGGAGGATAATTAAACCACTCAAGGAAGAAACATCTCCTCAGCACATCTGGATGTGGAAATTTACTGCCATCAAAATTACAGCTATGGTCAAGTAACTTTTGAAAAAAAAGATGACCTTATTATGTGAGGGAATATATTTGTACTCCAAAATGAAAGGCATCCCTGCTTCTTGTGGCTCTTTGTCAGCACTAAAACTGTATTCTGCCCTTTAGATCTCCACTTACTTTTGTCTTTAGCCTGTTTCTGCTTTCTTCTTCAGCCTTCCTACTTAGCTGGCACAGATGTCTTTTCCCTTGCTTGTGGTTTTGTGTATTCTGTTGAAAATAAGTATGGGGAAAGATGAGCAGCACAGCAGTTTGGGAAGTAGTTGGTACATGTAGAATCAGTTAACTGTTGCTGCCACAGACATATAAGACCTGGGGAAATCTTTAGAATCTCTGTACTTTAGATTCAGTCTGTTAAAGACTATTAAGTTATAATAGTCTCTCCTGAGCAACATGGTTGTGATAAAGCCATCAAGGTGAGTGAAGGGGCTGTGCTTGTGAAAACATCCATGTTATATGGAGTACGTAGTAAATAGCATTGCCAGGATGTGTGGATTAAAGAATGTGATTAGCATCTGCTGTGTATAGTTCTTTTTATTCTTTCATCTTCCAAAGAAAGTCAAAAAAGGCTAGTTGGTGCTCTTGAAGTCAGCTGCAAGATAGACACTGACTTCAGCTGGAAAAGGAGAGGGCAAAGCAGTGAAGCTCTTGGCTTCCATTAATGTTCTTGGAAGGGGAGAGTGGCAGCTCTGAAGGTGAGTTAAGGGAAAAAAGTTCTAAAAATACAAATAGCCCATGGTAAAAAGGATAATATTTGGTTTGCCTTGCTGATGAAGTGTATTTATCCTTCATGGAATATCCCTAGCAGATTTGGAGACTTTTTATTTCGGTTATTCTTTTGCACAGTCTTTTTATTACCAAACTGGGGCTTAATCCAAGTCCCCTGGAAACCAATTAGAGAACTCAGCAGAACTGGATGAGCTTTGATATATGCATTATATTAAATATTTCTATCATCAAACTCCCACCAGTTAATGCATCTTTATAAGTTGCAAACAGTCGAACAACACTTCTCTAAATATCATTGCTGCAGACTTGATTTAAAAAGAACCATTTTAACCTAAATCCTTTTTAAGGCTTCCATGCCACTCAGGACTTTGTCTCAGATGTTTCTCCTTATTCTGGGCCATGCTGGATATGCTCTTTTCCATTTAATATCGAGGTGGGGATTTTCTATTTGTCTTGGGAGTTGTTTGTTTGTTGTTCAATTCTGACAAATCTTGGTATTTATAATAACTTAAGTTCTAAATTATTTTTGTAGCATTTTTCTTTAAAAAATACTGGTTAACTTGAACTGTTGAATGTTTAATTTTTACATTTGTGTTATGAGGGGAAAAAATACAGATAGGTTGAAGATCTGTAGTTCATTCTAAACTGTATGACCAAACCTTGTGGAAGCTGGTAATGCAGCTGCCACTGTGCCAAGCTGAGACATTATTTCATTCTGGAACTCTCTGATGGCTTTCCCATCCCTCCAAGGCATGTAGGCTGGAGCAGAGACTGTATTACTTTTGCCTTTTAAATGAGAGTGTAATTTAGGAGTTACTTCATTTCACGCTGTTTTCTGAACTGATTTTAGTTAAGTCCAGTATTTTTGTAATTTTAAACACTCCTCAGTCTTAAGCTGCATCTTGGCCCACGGTCTGCTTCGCCTGAGCAAATTGACTACAGCAAGTTGTACAAGGGTTTCTCTTTGGCTTTATTCTCGCTGTCATCCCAGTTTTGTGTTTACCTCCTACAAAAATCATTTCCCTCTCCTGCCCAAGGACTATCCTGCAATGTTAAAAGTAAAAATGCCTTCTCAAATTAGAAGCATATGGAATTTATGCAGTACTTATGTAAACAGAAATCCATGTATCACTGTCAAGTGGCAGTTCAAGTCTTAGCTATGGGTATGACACACAGGATCTGCTGCAAGTCGAGCATCTTTTTCAACGTCTTGACCATCTACCTTTGCCTGGTTTTCACAGGCACTTGTAAAACTGCACAATTAATGAAAGTACACTAGAAATGCTTCTCCTGTATCATAAACCAGATGAATTCAGAATGCTAGAGCATTCATTATGAAGCAATAATAATCCCCTCTAGCTCCCTACAATCCTGTTTATCTTCTTCCATGCATAACAAGCTTTTGCAGTCCAACCACTTCTGAGTATTGGTCCATTCTCAAATGTGGATCTGCTGGGTTCTGGGGATTTTTAGGAAACGGGCGGCCACCTCTGTTTTCTGTAGCAGTTTTCCCCTTAGCATAAGCATTACAAAATAGGTGAGCTGTGGGATGAGCTCTTCAGGCATGTGTGGAAAGACAGGTGTTGCATGGTATCTAGAGAAACAGAGAGAACCAGACTTGCATGCACACCTGTCTGCATTGTCTCAGGGAGCTCTTTGGGCTTGGACTAGAGATACTTGGACTACTCTGGAATTTTCAAGGAATATTGACTTTTCTTCAGCATCAGGAACCGTTTTCTTTCAGTTGTGCCACAATCAAAGCACTGCCCCTGGAGTCCCTGGAAAACTTACCTTGTAATCGACAAGGATTCAACTCTTAAACCCTTGTATGTCAGTGAGCAGGGGAACTACCTGCTGTTACAAGGAGATACGTAATTCTTAGCAGAGCTGAGAGATGGAACATAAGGAAATGCCTTTCCTTCTTCAAGAGCCTTTAGATTCAAATCCACTTTGAAAATACTCATTGCTGACAGAAAACCAATGACAATGGTGAAAATGTGCTGAGGCAGTCTCTGGAATCCTTACTATTACATTTTAATATCTTCAACTGCAGTTTGGGTTTTTTTCTTATGAGCTCCCAGTTTGTGCATGGCTTGTTTATAGAAGTTGCCCGTGGGTGTTTAGGGCACCCATTTGCTTTTATCTCCCCATTAGTGCTTAAAGAAGTAAAAGCAAATGATTGGTATAAATAATCTCTTGTCTTGACTTGAAAACTGACCTAGAAACTGAACCAATAACAAACTTCAAGAAACAGCTTTGAAAGAGCTGTTTAACATCTGCTTGCTTATAGAAGTTAACCACATCACAAGCCAACCCAGTCTCCCAAAGAAAATTAAATCACCCCCCTGGTCTGTCCTAAGCAGATGGGTACTTGGGATTTGCTTGCAGAGTGTCTTCCCTACAAAAGCTGAAACTTTCACCCCCCCCTGCAGGATCGACGCCAGTGTGCCTCCATAGTGTTTCTGGTTTTCTTTTGCTGCCTGTTTTTGGAAGCAGTTGAGAAACAGAAGTGATTGTGTGTATTCACAGCTCCAGGAGGAGATGATTTACCTACCCTTTTCTTCTCCCCTCCCTACCCCAAACAAACAAACACCCTTCCTGCCAGCTATTCTGCCCCTGAGGAAGGCCTTTTCTTTCTCTTTTAACAAGTTGATTAAGTAAAACAAGTTTTTTATTTGCTTTTTTAACAGCCCGGGGAGAATCTAAAACCTTCAACAAACGGAGTATTTTCTTTCTGTTGAAGCTTGTTGAAGCTGACTGAAATAACTGTCTCATCTTCTTCATTTTAATTTGCCCAGAGTGGGAAAAGACCACAATAATTTTTATCTGAAAACTGCCTAGTATAGTACAAGATGAAGTGACTGGTGAGTTTTACGGCTACAGAAAAAAAAAAGACAAAAAAAGGCAATATGATCCTCTGGTCTGCTTTCCCTCATACAGTCTGTCACAGAAGTTCAGTGAAGAAAGAGCTAAACCATTTCCTGGAGTTCACAGTTACACATTTTTGGGAAGATAAATGATCCTTGTGCTTCTGTGAGTGTCCAACAGCAGCTCCTTCAGTCTGCAGCTTCAGCAGGAGCTCTGAGGATCTCAGAATTTATGGCCATAGCCCATTCCTGGAGATGATACTGCCGGGTGAAATATTTTCCCTGCACACTGCCCAGACTGCTCACATTATGGTTTTGGGTTTTTTTTAATGGCTAAATGAGATCCTTTGATCTGCTGGCATATTAAACCAGCACCTTCCTGTCCTGCAAATGCTAGTTAATTGTCTATCAGTTACATTAATCTGAATAAATAAGCTTCTGTTGAGAACTGCTTAGCTGCTAGTGTTTTGTATTACACCCATGACAAAGTCTCTGTGCTGTTCACTTTGTACCTAAAGAGCTCTAATCTTAACTTGGTGATTACTTGTATTTTTCATATACCTGTCTTGGAGATTGCATAACTTTCCTTCCATTACCTTACAGTAAATCTCTCGATACTGTTCTCTAAACCCACAGTTGCTTGAATCATATGATTACATGAGAAGCGTAGCTTTTGTTACGAAGCCATTTCTAGCATACATCTGCCTGAAGATCTGTGTCCTAAGGGCTCCAATACCGAAAAGCAAATGAAATGTCTCCCGTATATTTAAAAATAATCTTAAAAATCTTCAAATCTTGAAGTAAATTCTCTACTTTTGGCCATTAGAATCTGTGATTGGTTCAAACTGATGATTTTGATGAGGGGATTTACCAGCCAACCTATTATTTTATCCCACAGCTGTAGGGAGGAGAGAAGATCCAGCAGGCAGGAATTGTGCAGCAAGATTGATTTATTTAATTATTTTACAAACTCTTTTCTAGACTTTTTTCTTCATAGTCTAATTGGACAAAGGATCAGCCACCCCCCCTGGGGTGATTGGCTGGAATCCTAAAACATCAAAATATTTTTCTACTGTATCATAAACATAGTTCTACAAGGTCACAAGTGTTCATAGTTTACAGAACTTCTGCAAATATCTTTATGAGAGAGAAAAGTATCTCACGGGCTTAAAAAGAAGCAGGAAAATTTCTTGCTAAGAGAATTTTTGTATCCACACAAACCTACAGCAACAGACCTGCTGCTGTGACTCGGGCAGCAGTATGCAGGCAGGTGCAGAAAAGGAGGAAATGTTTGAGGAGTGACAGCTAATTTTGCGCAGAAGACTATTGTCTGATGAAAAGTTCCATTAAAGTCAGTATAAGAAGCCTGCTTTAAAGCCTGGATGTGTCTAAAGGGTGTCTTATCAGGAAATATCAACACTCTGGGGTACTGTAGTGATCTGAATTTGGGTCACTGTATAAACTTCTGGCATAATAAATTTGCATCCATTTCATAATTTGAGTCTTCAAAGTATAACTAAGTCTTACGAAGACTTTCCCTTGCACTTGCTGGAGAAGGTCTACACTGAGTTAAAGTAAGCAAGGTAACAGCAAGGTCCCTCTTCTTAGGCAAGTGTCTGACAGCTGGACCCATGGAAGAGACATCTGAGCAAGGAGAAATTTATCAGAATTTTTCTGACAGCCAAGACATGCCATTTGCAAGAAAAATTAGTGTTGGAGACTCAGATATGATAAAAAGGTAGAAACTGCATTGCCAGAAAGAAAGAAACCTGGTACATCAGGGATTTACCTGCTACCTTGGCACTACCTGAGAAGGGCAACAAGCAATGTGGATCTGCAGGCAAAAGGTGGGGCAGGCAATGCACCATGAGAAGATGAATGTTTTAGTTTGAAGAGAAGGCAAAGGACTAAGACAAACTTCTGGGAAAGGCAGGAGTAAGAAGTATCCAGAGCAAACACCTGCCAAGGTACAGTTCCCTCTAGATTTTGAAATGAGACTCAAGATAGCCACATTATGCCCTGCTTGAGCGATGCCATTCCTGTGTTACTGCAACCCCTGGTGAAAGGTGCGCTTCAGTGCCCAATCAGGCAGAGAACAGAAACCAAGATTGTCTTTATTACTTCAAGTAGCAGAGAACTGCTGCATCGACCTGAAGTATGGCTCTTAAGATAATGCCTCGTAATGAAATTTGATGGCATGTTTCCTTTCCTTTACAGGTAACTATTTAAGTAAATACACAATAAAATAATGTTGTTAAAGGAGATTAGTTGACATTAGAAAGTCTTAAAAAAAGGACGTATTTGAATAATTTGTGCAATCTTTGTTCAGTCTTCCTGTGCATGTGCCTTCCAAAAGCTTTCCATTGCACGATGTCCTGTGGCAGGCACAAAGGGACCTGTCTTGGCACTGGCTGGGGGAGGTCTGCGTGAGTGGGTGACACCAGGCAGCTTTCACTTCTTACCGGTGCTGTGAAGCCAACAATTAATGCACACTGGTGTTAACTAGTACTTAGGGAATGTACAATTACTTTACTGGGTAAACTGCCCAACTTACTAGAGAGATATAGACAGATTTTCTGGTAAATTCAAATAGACTAGAACTAACGTCGTTTGCAGGCATTTGTAACAGTAGTCATTAGACAACAAAGGTAATCTCTGTGTATTTTGTATAGCAAAGAAAGTTGTTAGAAAACCATGGATGCAAAATTAGAAGAAATTAGTCTACAAAGGCATTAAATAACAATGAATTGACCAAACATGAAAATACTTGTTTCAAAATTACCCCATAGTTTCAAGTATTGTTGTAAATAATGACTTAAGAAAAATCCCTAAGACCTCTTATTCTCTATCTGCCTTCACCAGAAGTAGAATCCACAGCACAATTATGCACGTAACCCAAGGCGTTTTCACATGAGAGAAATCATCATCTACTGAGCTACATAAAGTGGCTTGAGATCAGTTCAGCACCTGAATTCTCCCAATCGGTGTGTTAACAGGAAATTGTAGGGAACAAAGGCTTCCCCTTGTACCTCACTGAGTCCAGGTCTCTGGATACTAAATAAGACACGTGGTTGGTTGGACCGGAGACTGTCAGATAATTGCGGTTCTTTCTTGATGTCATGGGGTTAACACCACTACCAGTAAAGCCCTTTCAGAGTAATTGAAACGTATGAAATGTGGATTTTTGATGATAACTGCTTGTGGTCATTTTGCAGTCTGTTTGCCTCGCTGTTTGCAAATTACGGTAATATTTGGTGCAAGTGATGTTGGCAGCCCATTTAATTTCAGACAGAAAAGTTGTTACTCTCCTATTTCTTTGCTAAACAATTGCATCCTCCTGCTACGCCTGAGTACGGACACATCTGTTCTCTATTTGTAAATTACCTGGTCTCTGGTCATTCATGAAATGCTGATGAAATTTACAGGGAAGACGAGCCAGCAGCTATTACTAGTGTTTAGATCTCTTGTCTGGAAACTTTTGTTTTTACAAATTCTAATGGACAAAGCCCCTATCCAGTCTGCTATTATTTTGATGTTTAGCTTCTCCAGGCTTGGGAAGAAATAAACCTTGATGCCAGAAGCTGCCGCCCGGTGCAGACTCCGGCTCCGCCGCTGCACGGCCGGCAGCCTCAACAGGCGGCCGCTCCCGCCTCCGGGAGAGGGCACGGCCCGCCCGGCCCCGGCCCCAGCGCGGCAGCGCCGCCTTTGTCTCGCCGCCCAGACACCCGGGCTGGACACCCCGTCCTGTCCCGGCGGAGCCCCGGCGGGAGGAGCGGCTGAACCTCCCGCAGGCCGCGCCGCGGGTCCTTCCCCGGGCCCGCCCTGCTCCGCGCCACACGGGGGCCGACGGGCGCCCCTGACTGACGGCCGGGGGGCGGGCGGCGGCCGGGCCGGGCCAGACCGGGCCGGGGGAGCGACGGCCGCTGCGTCGGGCGGCGCGGCGCGGAGCGGAGCGGGGCGGGCGATGCGCTGCCGCAGCCCCGTCTCGGCGCAGGCGGCAGCTTTGTGTAGCCAATATGGCTGCGTGCGCCCGCCGATGAAAGCAGGCGCCTGGAGCTGAGCCCGTCTCCCCGCACCCCCTCCCGGCCGTGTGGCTGCGGCGAGCGGCGGAGAGAAGTTATCCTGACTGCCCCGCGGGGGTGCGGGGTGCCGGGAAGCGGCGGCGCTCCCCGCAGCTCCTGCTCCCGGCGGTCCCCTCCCGCGGGCAGGCGGGAGGAGGAGAAGTTGTTTCGCCGCCCGGGGGGGCGGAAAGGAGGCGAGCGGGGCGCCAGACGGAGAAGGAAGAGGAGCAGCAGCCCCTGACGGCGGCTCGCCCCCCGCCTGCTGGAGGAGGGGGAGGAAGAGGCGAAGGCAAAGCCGCCCTCGGCCCAGGTCCTGTCCCAGCTCCGCTCCTCCTCTCCGGACGAAGTTTCGCCGGGGGCCGTTGCGGGGGCGCCGGGTGCCGGAGGAGGGTGGCCGGCGGCACCCGCCCCGCCTCGGCCCGCGCCTCCCCGGGGGCGGCGGTGGCGGAGCGGCGGGGCCGGGGGCGGGCGAAGTTTGGCCGGCGGCGGCCCTGCAGCAGCCATGGAGCCGAAGCACAAGGAGCTGCTCGCTCAGTGCCGGCAGAGCCTGGCACAGGCCATGACCGAGGTGGACAAGGTGGTGGAGCTGCTGGAGGCCGCCGGCGCCCTCGGCCCCCGCGACCTGCGCGACCTGGAGGCGGCGGGCGGCGGGAAGGCCGAGCTGCTCATCGCTCTGCTGCTGGGCAAGGAACGGGACCACTTCCAGGACCTGCGGGTGGCCCTGGAGAAGACGCAGCCCCACCTGCTCTCCATCCTCTACCTGAACGGCGTGGCGGGGGCGCCGGCTGCGGCCGAGACGGCCGGTGAGTGGGGCCCGGGGCGCGGGGCGGCAGCAGGAGGAGGGCAGCGCGGGCCCCTCGGGGCCCCCCGCCCGAAGGTGGGAAGGGAGCGGGCGGGGGTCCTCCTTTTCCGGTGGAGAATAGAAGTCCCGTGTTTGCGCTTGGGGTCTCGATGCTTGTTTTATGTTTCCGACCCTTTCGCTTTCTTTCCTGGCGGGAGCGCTGGTACTGGTCCCCGAGAGGTGCCGCGGATGCTGCGCCCTCCCTTTGGAGAGGCCAGCCCAGCCTGGTTCTTGCGGCTGCTCCCGTCCCCCGTAGCCGGGTGTCGACTGAGGGCTCGGGAAAACCGAACGCGAAGGGGCTTTTCTCCCTTGAGCACCAACGCCGGTGGTGTTACACAGCCGCCTCTTGACCGGGCAAAACTGAAACTCCCCCCTGCAGCCACTCTGCCGGAGTTGGCTGGCTGGCAGGACTCCAGCAGATGTGCCTTTGAGTAAATACTGTAACTTTTTCTCCGGACAACCATCTGTTTGTTTGAGGTTATATTGTTGTAACTCTTCTTGGTGGTTAGAACAGGGAAACCATTAGTTTAACTGCAAATCCAGACGAGAAGAATTTGAGTGTAAAACACGTCCTTAAGTAAGTTGGGCTTTGATCCACAGGTCTTTCCCTAGTCTCCTCCTTCCAAAACAAGTCACAGCCTACTTTTAAGTGCACAAACCAAAACTTTAAAATAATGATAGGTGACAGTATATAAGGCTTTGCAAGTGCAGCTTTGTTTCTAAATGAAAAATTGGAGTAAATGGTAATTCTGTATTATAGTGATGTGTAGGTATTCTTATCTAGTGTGAGCAAGTTGGCTGATTCAGAAATGCAGAGTCTCTCTTTGGTGTTGTTATTGGATTTGAGATTTACAGTGTCACTACCTATTTACATAAGGAAATGCATTGGGAGGGCTTCTTGACTCTTATAAATGATACCATTTCTTTAAGAAAATAAAGCCATTTAAGAGCTACTTCTGTCAGGAAAATAGTCCTTGCATGTGTGGTTGCGCTGTGTACTCTGCCCTTATTTGAATTATGCTGTGGATGGTAGGAGTTCAGTAAACACAAATGCTTGGGGGTCATAGGTTTTGTTTTATTTCAGTGTAGTGTAGTGTATGGCCTTTTCTAATGAATATATGGCAGGACCTCACAAGATGGGGGAAAAATGGACTGAACAATAGACCTCAATACTTGAAACATTATGTGGTCTGACATCAATGGGAGATGAGGGCACTCACTGCCTTCCAGAATGGGACCCATGATGGCTTTGTATGGTTAGAGCAATGCCCATTCTTGCCTTGTTGTGAAGATGGATTAATGGTACTGGGCTACTAGCACTCCCCAGCCTTAAAATCAAAGGTGTAAAACACAAATGGTAGAAAAAAATGAAGTAGATGTTGGACTTAGTAATAGTCTTCGTTTTTAAAATGCAGGTTGGAATTGAAGAATGTCTCACAACACTGAGTTCTCAAGGGAAAAGTAGTTTGATTGGCAAAGTGACCTATATCCTCTTTGACTGACTGTGTTCAGGAGGCTAATCTGAGTTAAATTAACGTCTGTGTGGGGAAGGATGTTTCTCTTATGTGATGTGTTTTAAAGTGTTATTGCTTTCATTTATCAGTGGTAATAAAGAGCTAGCTTTGAGAGTTACGGGTTTGTTTTCCTTATGATAAACATGTTTAAAAATTAGTTCACAGGAGATTGCTGATAGCGAGCTTATTTAAGAATAAACCATAGAAAGGTAATGTACCTGAGCCTTCAAATACTGTTGTATATATTCCAGCATTACTCCCCTAAGGAGGTGTTATGGTAATTAGTCATGAGGCTGCTTGTGTGCCCACTGAAAGCCTCTGGTAATTCCTGGTCTTTGTGTGAGTTTGTCCTCTATGTGGTATACAAAGAGTTAATGTTTGAGGGTAACTGTGGAAGAAAGGTTCTTGTTTGAACATGTATTCAGCTATTTTATTTTAATCAGTTTTATTCTAATATCTCCCTGTAGGAAGTTTGACCACCCCTCTGCTCTTCTTGGGCCATTTGGGAGTTTTAGTCTTTTCACTGGAGATATTGTAGGTGGATGTGTCAAGTCACTTTTTGGTTTTTGGGTGTAGTAGTAAGTGGGACAGTGAGAAGTGTTGGATTCTGTATTTAAAATACCAAAGTGAAATAGTCCATGTTATGTAAAATGCCTTTATTCTTAAAAGCAAAAAATATATATCTTAAATACCCCTTTGACTGACCCTATAGAGTTGAATAAGTTTTTTATATTGCCCATTAGCATTTGTAAAAATGATAGTTTACAGTGGTAAAGTATCATTTTTAGTATTCTTTAGAAGAGGAGGCTAATAAAATGCACATCCCCTAAATGCTTATTGGAGATGAAAATTATTTATAATCAAAATGTCTTGTAGTGATGTTTGCTAATTTTTTTCCAGTGTGCTGCTGTTGTGAGGGAAGTGAGAAGGTAATTTAGCAGCATAGTTTTGTTCAAAGTTTCAGAAATCAGCATACAGACCACTCACTACAGTAGACTGCTTCTTCATCCATTTTAATGCGTGACACTATAATGTGCAACATGTACCATTGCTTTGTGTTTTCTTCCTTCTCAGTTTAAATATTGCCTCCTTTTGTACTTTAAAGGCGATGTGTGAACTCTGATGGAAGCTCAGGTTGTTATTTATACCAGCAGTTCTTGTGACTGGCTGGACAATGTAGAGCTGACACTTTTATAAGTATTTATCTGTGCCACACAGAGGGAAGTAAACAGCTGGTCAGACTGCTCAAGAGAAATAAGTGGGGTCCTGGAGGCTGCTGAAAGACTTTCTCACTCTGTCTCTACAAAGAGCTTTTTTATCTTTATAGAGTTTCCCCTTGTTCAGTCACCATTTAAATACGTTTGTCTTCTATAGGGGCTTCTAATTGCTGATTTTAAATCTAAAACTGTGTAGTTTGTCCACTAAAATGTATGTTTTTTAACAAATGTTAAAATGTTTTCTCAAATTAGAAACAAAGCGTAGTATGCCCAACAGTGTTGGTTAAAACTGAGTGCAAAATCAAACAGGAAATTACCTTCTGTAAAGCAGAAGCTAAACCAAGTGGGATTTTCTGTTTCATTTAATTGTGTTTGGAGACTTTAGTTCTTCCTTGAGTAAAACCTTTGATTATTGCATTGCACTTCTTTGTAAACCTTTGTGAGAAAATTGGCTCTGTCCATGTGAGAGTGGTTGCTTGGCTGGTTTAAAATCTCCTAGTATTTTGCACATGGATGAATTCTATAAGCAGTGTGCTAAGTATTTTTGTTTATTTACTTGGGAGTGAACTGATAGATTACCATTGAATATTTGATTTGTCAAATACCTCCATCATGCTTCTGAGAAATCCTTATCCTGATGGAATTACATATCCTTTCTAATGTGAAAATAAAGTATTTCTGAGCATTCAGTTGTCTGTTAGATATCTTGATAACCAGAAAATGTTTCATTCTTACTGTTGCTTTAATGTGAATTTTGTGTCATAAAAAGTGTCCATAACAATAATGCAATGGAAGATAGTTCATTGTGACAAATGCTATTAAGATGTATTTTCTTTAAATGTAATTAAAAGGTGAGAATGGAAATCTGAGGAAACTGTGTAGTCTTCTGATTGCTTCAGATAACGAGCTTTGTATTTACATTTTTGTGATACTGAAAAGGTGGGAAAAAGGCAGGTTTGGTTGTTGAGCTTGGAATTTGTTTTCGAGATAAACTTGTGGGGCTACAGAAGTGCGCTTTGTCTTGAAACTGAGTAGATTGCTGAACACAAGAGCTTCATTACAGCTTGCACAGTTAATAAAATTTTAGATTCACAGTTTCCTTTTGTATTAGCAATTGGTCTTCTGTACCTCTCCAGTTGCAGTCACTGAGCATGTGTTAGGCTTTAGAGGTGCTTTCTTTAACAGTTTCAAGATGGGAATTTAGGTTTTAGAACTCAAAATTGATTGCATATTTAAAAAGATCTTTAAAGGGGCAGGAAGGAAAGAGGATGGTTGTAGATTGACTTGGAAAAATTTTTCTTCTGTTATTTATTAAGACTATTTTTCTAACTGTGTTTGGTCAGACATCAAGTGTTAATTTTCGGTCAAAAAGTAAATGTGGGCATGTTTAAGAGTAGGAAAAGAGTTCCGGCTTTCTCCTCTTTTTAGAGGGATTATCTCAACTTCCTCTCTCTGCTTTCTATATAAAACAGACAATATGGGATTTGAAGTCACAAAGTATACTTTTAAATATTTCAAAATCTTTCAGCATATTTAAGATGAAACACAAAAGGCGAGCTCTGTAAGTATGAGTTTAGGAGTTGGACAGCTGGGACCCACTTCTCTGGCAGCATTACGGGAGACCCACAGGAAATGCAGTAATTCCAGGGTTGACCTTGAAGAGCTGGGAAGCATGACTGCTTGGACCTGGTGCTGGAACCTCCACATTTTGTCTCTTCTTTCCCATCCCTCAGAAATTCTTGCCTGATCCCCACAAAATGTTGGCTGATGACTGGTGAAAGGAGCAGGAATGAAAATTTGTGCTTGTGAGGAGCTCAGAGATTGTCTGGAGGAAGGTTGTGACGTGGGGAGGTGGGATGTGCTCTCCTGTAGGAGCAAGGCAGAAGAAAGGGCAGCTCAGGAGGCTCTGGGGTGAGGAAAAGGGAGAAGACAGTACAAATACTTGGAGATGATAATTAGTGCTGTAACTGTGCATTCCCTGGGAAAGGAGAGAGGGGAGAATAAGGAGAAATTGTAAAAGCATGATTTACTGACTCAAGGACTGAACTGACAATTTTGCAATTAAGTACAATTTACACTCCCTTCTGTCACTGGAAATTGAAGAGTGGGAGAAGTAGAGCAGTATGTCTGGGTTTTTCTAGACCTGTTGTTAGTTCCCAGGGTAGCTACGCAAGCCTTGTCGCAGGATTTCCTAAATCGTGCTGATGAAAAAGCAGGCCGTGTTCAGAAGTCACCTTTGGATAAATGCAGCTCTTCAGCAGTGCTGAGCAGTAATTAAAGTCAATAAAATACCCAGCAGTAGTTTAGCAGTACCTGTGTCTTCTGATGATCTCAGATTCTTGGTATCTCATGGAATTGCCAGGCAGAAAAAATGCAGCAAGATTCTGGCAAGTGTCCGGATGGGTATTCCCAATGAAATGTCTAATAGTGGTAAGTTCATGGAAGTAGGCTCTCAATTCCAAAGAAGGAAATGCATGTTTTAGTAGTTCATAAATCCCAAGGGTGGTAGTTCTCAATTACATTTTTGCTGTGCTCAGGGAGGGGGTGGAAGGAAAGCTGGCCACAGTAAACTCCCGGGGACATTGTTTTCATCAGAGTAAAGGGAATAATAACTATTTGTGTAGTATTGGTGCATCCAGCTATCAAGTTGCTTTGGACACATGCAGGACTTGGTGTCTTACAAAATTAGACATGATCACTAAGGAAAGCAAACAGCTTTCTGTAACTTGCTCCTTACTTACTTGTTAAAGCTTAAAGCTTGCCTGTCTCAGAGGTTTCAGATCTTTAACTTGTTTTAACTACCATTCTCAGTCTCACTGTTCTCTTGCAGCTGTAACCAGTCCTGGTTTGTCTGATTTTTTTTGGGCCCCTTGTCTAGCTAGTGAAAACCAAGCCACCGCATGGATAGTGACTTTGGGCTTTCCAGTTCTCTCAGCAAATCCAGTAATTTGAACTAAGTTTTTTGGGATTTGGGGTTTTTTTCCCCCCATTTTCTGCTTGCTTTTGCCACTTTCTGGGGTTTTTTAACCTTTATTTCTTTATTTTTGTTTTTTAGTTTTCCTTGCTCCTGTTAATTGTTACCTTAATTATTATTCTCTAGCATTGACATTCTTTTTCAAAACTCCAGTCATTAGAAAGATGTCAGTAAGTCTTGATAAATTGCTTGTAACAGTTCCTTATGCTGTAAAATCCTGAGGACAGAGGTTTCACCTTTCAGAGCTGTTCAGTGCTGTCCTTGTTTTGGCTGGGGTTAAAGCATGATAAGTCACCAGCACGTTTTGGGTATTAGTGTGGACCTGTTGTGGGTTCTTTTCATAAGAAGAATCTTAAAATGCTGTACATATAGGAATGTTAAAACATTTCTTTATGTAAACTGTTCATAGTATTGATGGAGACAGAAAAATATGTTAGTGCATATAACTTCTTGTGAAAAGAGCTGTAGTAATGAAGTTGAGACATCTAGGCTACTGAATTATATTGAGTGGTCCATGGTAAAACATTATTTGTGACCTTCAAGATGCAAGTCATTGGCTGCTTTTTTGTGAACGGTGGCAATTTAGAACTGAATCATTCTGGTGTAGGAGCGGGTAGGGTCGCAGTGGCTGAACTTTGGCTTGAGGCCAAAAATGCTTTATTAGAAAATAGAAGCTTTATAGAAGCATACAAGAAGGATGCTGTCCTTTCAAGAGACCAGTTTTGAATATTGGAGCCTGGCTCTTCCAAAAGGGCCATTTTTTGGAGTTCTCAGTGATACCCTGGTATATTCATTCTTGTCAGTGGAAGACAGAATTACTAAAATATTGAAGGAGAACCATAGTGCTATTACTTAGAAACCAATTCAAAACAGCCAGTGCACAATGTGTGATGTGTAGTAGGTATATTCATATGTTTGTCACAGGTTGTGGTGCACTAGCAGCTGTGTTGATGATGATGGGGTAATACCAGCATCCACTCCTGTTGCAGCTAACAAATAAGGTTAGCTCTGGGAACTCCTGTTGTCAGCTGTTGTGTAAGAGAGTCTGATGTTCACAGGGCACCCTTTCCAGGCTTCAGAAGCTGATGATAGTGAGAATTGATGGCCCTTGAAGCTGACAGAAGCACTTGGCCACTTGGGGTGAACATTGAAGGATATTTTTCTTGCGGAGCAGTCCAGAATAACGTACTACAACTGGAAGGCCCTTCTTACCCAAACTGGTGTCAGAAGAATTTAAGGGCAGCCTATTTTATATATATAACACCACCTTCTTCTTCGTCACAGCTTCCAAAACCTCTAATTTCACAGTTCAAGGGTTGAGGTGCTCAGCAGTTTGCTTGTTCACAGTGTTAATATGTTTGTTCTGGAGAGCTGCTCTTTGTATTTTAGAAAATAATAATTTTTTCTTTGAGTTCTCTGATGGAGGCATTGTATTTTAAGTAGGCTGTATCACTGTGATTAAGATTTCCAGACATGCAACTGACCTGCAGCTGGAGACAGAAAGTGAGAATGTAAAACCATTAAGTATTTCAGCTGGGGAGTTGAGGGGTTGGTTTTTGCAGACTTTTTATATAGTTGAAAATTTATTATGTATTGGATGATAAACCAAAAAACTCTTCTTCCCCACCTCTAAACCCTCAAAGCCAATGTTCTGTAAACTTACTTCTGAATTAGCTTTCCTAAAAATCCAGTTGGGAGCATTCACACTTAGTATTATTAATGCCTTGTGACAACTTTGTTGCCTCTTGTGCCTCATCTCCTTTTGCTTTGGCTTTTATTCTACCTGCACGTAATTGCTGATTCACGAACATGTTTATTATTCATGTACTTACCTTCCAGCATGTGAGTAATCCCCGTTTATATGTATCAGGTTGGGCATGTGCAAATGTTGGCAGAATCCAGGGGTTGCATACTAAGCTCTCTGGGTTGAACAGTGTCATCAGCAAAGTACCTCTTGTACCTCAGAAAGTGAGGCTGATGCTTGTTTGCTGCTCAGTAGTGCTCAAAATGGAGTTTGTGTGGGAAAAGATAGCAGTGGTGTAGAAAGAAAGGTATTTTCCTTGAGGATGCATGTAAAATGTAGTCGGAATTGTGAACACACCTGGCAGAAGTGAACTATCTTCTTTAGATATTGGTGCACCAAAATCCCTTTTCAAGTATATTCTCTTTTTCTGAGACAGGCCAGCTGACAAGTATAAATATGGTTTTCTGTAGAAGAATCAGAACTTTTGGGTTGGGGAAATAAAGTTGGTGTAGAAAATATCCTCATCAAAATTGCCAAGCACTGCTGCCTAAATTGTTACATAGACGTTCATGGGGTTTTTTAATAAGCATAAGACTATATTTATCTTCTTTATTGTTTCTGTTTCTTGTTTGTATTTGGTTTTCTTGTGGATAGCTTTCTTCTGTTGCATGCTTTTGTGGAAAAATCATTGTAGGGGGAATTTTGAGACTCGGGTAACTGTGTGATCTTGCTCTTTTTGGAGCACTTATATAATCTGAGTTTGCCATCCACAGTTACGATCCTCTTGCAGAAGGAGGGATTGATTGAGTTGTTGGGAGTTCTTCAACTAGAAGTTGACAGATGATTGACAGATGTTGTTTTAATGACTTCTTTCAGGAAGTCTTGTTATTCAATTTTAAAGTTCTCTTAAACGCTTCATGCATAATTTCATGAACACTTGCAGTAATTTTTAAGAAGGTTAATTCGCATTTAGGTCATGATGATGTGTTTTTCAGGTGGTGAGCAAGTGCGTGTTTAATGGTGGTGAAATCAGGTTATCTAAAGGTTTTATTTGAAGCTAAATGCATCAGCACAACAAAAAAACTCAGTTATTATTTTCACTTCTCAATATTTAAAGTAGTCATGAATTTGCAGTCTGGTTTTTCCTTTCTGAACACTTTTATGAGAGAGAGAGATGTTATTTGAGAGCTTGCTTAAGGTTTAATTGAATGTAGGGCATGTTTTTGCTCTTTCAGTTTGACTTAAGTAGGTGTGGTTAAAAATAATATAAAATGCTAAGGTCTTCAAGAAAAACAAAACAAACAAAAAACCCCAACAAACAAAAAGTATTAACAGGCTTTCCTCCGTAATTGATCAACTGATTTGTTATTGCCATCAGTTGCTCTATCATATGTACTTCTGGTGCAGGGTTAGACTCTGAACAAACTCTGTAGGCGTACCTGAATTTTAGAATAATAAAATCACAAAAAGTGGTACTAAACCCTCTCAAGATCAAAAAAGAGGTATTCTCAAGAGGGCATTCACTTTCAATTATATTATTTTCACCTTGAGGTAGTGGTATTTTTTCCCCTCATTTAATAGGAGGGTGTATTAAAAATCTAACCTACTTGTTCAGTCCCTTTTCTGCTTTCTGTGGCAATGAACCTTAGGATGCTCATGCTGCCTATTTTCACCTCTCTATTTAGATATGCTACCACAGCTTTCCTTTGCTGCTCTGACAGTGCACAAGCAGTCTTTCCTTTTTTCGCTGGAGAAGTTTAAGGTTTTGAGGCTTCTAGTTACCTTTAGGGCATAGTAGGAAAGGACACTTTCGATAAGATGCATTGACTACTTTTGGTTAAGGGTCTGATTAGTTTGCCTTAATGGGTTAACCCTGCCTCCCTCCCTATTGAGTAACCCCACAGCTGATTTAGATATAGACTGCAGATATTAACTTTGAGAGATATGTAGTGAGATACTTTTCTAAATTGCTGGTAGGCCAGCACTTTAAGGTATGCTATATTTCAGATATATTAATTTGTTATCCTGGTTCATGAACCTTTCCTATTTTCCTGGCACCTTTGAGGTAATCGGGAGTATTTTGAGGGCTGCATTGCTGCAAGTGTCAGAGCAGTGTTTTGGCTGAACAGAAAGTTCCTTGATAACACTGAGAAGTAGTTTCAGATATGAAGGTCAGAGATACTTTCTGTCTCGGGATTTTAGGACGTGGTAGGACGTCAGGAGTATTGGTATTAGTATGAAAATCAGTAAAAACATACAAGAAAAACTTGTCTGTCAAGGCTGGTGGCAGTCCTGTTCTGTACAACACTGCCTGAAACCTGTGTGTAGTGTGTGCTGGACTGGAAGAAAACACAATGTGTAAATGCTGAGCTGTTTTTCTATCTCTGGCTGAGTTGATCTTCAGTGATATGCTGTGCATACATGACTTGCATAAAATTTCATTTGTCAGGGAGTATCTCATTATATTGTCTAGAATGTCAAATCTCAATTTAAATTTAGAGCCAACTCTAGCAAGTTTCTTAACGTGCTGCAAAATGCCAGGTTGTTAGTATGGTATTGATACTGAGCTTGTCTTTTGGGGCCCATGATTTTCTCCATACCAGTGATAAGCAGAAGGCGAAGGCAGACTGGTGCAACTGGAAGGATTGCAGTGTAGCTATTGCCTGGTTACAGTGATGAGCACTTTGCTACACTGTGCTCTCTTGTAAGGAGTTTCAGGGTGCTACACTGCATGTTTCTCAGCATCTCTGGAAAGTTTTTATTCTTCTTCAAGTAGTCTGCATTGCAACAATACAGTGTGGAGTTTATTGGTTTTGCCCTGTATCTGTTTGGCTTTCTCATGGGCACATGAGCCAGATCCTATCTAAGGTTGTAGTAGCTTATGGAGGAAATCCACATAAAAAAGTTCTGTGAATTCATCTCGTCAAATGCATTGTATGTGTACATTTGTGCATGGAAATTTTTAATACTTGCTTCTTTTGTAATGAGAAATAATTAAAAAAATATATATATTGAAAGTAGATAAGACTTTTAAAGACCAGCTTTCTCTTATCAAAATATTTTGGCTTGTTCCTACAGTGCACCCCAAAATTAAAGCTTTGTCAAAGTTGCACAGATTTTTGTTACCGTGTGAGATGCAAATGCACAGTAATAGCTAAAACCATTTTATTTGACATTGTGGCTTTTGAGAGATAATAAATGTTTAGAATAATTCCCTGGTCTTACAACAGTTAGAGGAGGTGAATTTGGATCACTGAGGCTGTAGGATTTCTGATCTTACGGATTAGATCATGAAGCCTTGGCCTTTGATTTAATTCTCAGTAGTGTCTCATATAGATAGTATCTGCATGTTATGTGATCTGTTTCAGAAAATAACTAAAAGTGTACTTCATTTTCTTAATTTCAACAGAACACTGTTAGCTTATGGAGTGGAGTCTCATTTGGGTGGCTAATCTCTGTTCTCCATTTTCTGCTGTCCTCGTGCTTTTCAGTTCACATGTGTATTGTGAAGACAGGCTTCTCGGCTTTCTCACTGAGTACTCTGTGTCTATTCATGATGGTTGTGGTAGGGGACCTGTTATATCTATGTTATCTCTATGCTTTGTGGAAGATAAACATATAAGAAAGAGCTTAACAGGACAAATAACTGTATTACCTTAAGAGAGATCCTTACGCTAAGCACAGCTTTTTCAGTGAGATTCGAAAGTTATAATTTTCTGTAAA
The DNA here is from genome assembly GCF_000738735.6 of Corvus cornix cornix. Lineage (NCBI taxonomy): Eukaryota > Metazoa > Chordata > Aves > Passeriformes > Corvidae > Corvus > Corvus cornix. The sequence continues at coordinate 23,374,454 of NC_046336.1, read as the reverse complement.
TTACATAAGTTTTGATTTGAAGAAATTACAGAAAACATAAAATTCTGATGTTCATGTTGTAAGCTTATTTTGGTTAACGAAGTTGTTCTGAACATTTATAAATAAAGGTAGTAAATGCTGTGACATATTGGGAAGGGGAAATGAATCGTCTGTATCTCATGATTGGATTGCAGGGTACACCAGTGGCTAGGCATTTCCTGAAAGGTTTTTTGAAAGTCCTTGAAGAAATGAAATTTTTCTTGAGTTCTCTTGTTAGGCTGGACAGAAGTGAATTATGGAAGTTAGTCTTTCTGCTCCAACAGTTTTTTGATATTGTGTGGGTGTTTTAATAAGCACATCTTAAATATGTATATCTGCAGCATTCTGAATGTAAAATTTGGCTTTACCAAAATGTTTATTCCTGTAACAGATCTTGCTGAATTTTTTCCTTCTTTTTAAAATACTTCAAAGAAAATGCTTTGTGGCGCTTTTTTGTCTTAATTTTATATCAGCCTCGAGAAATTTACAGACTTCTTCCTAAACAGGAATTACCCGAAGACTAGTTTTCATTCAGCATAGACTAATTATCATAATGAAAACAATGAAATATATATAATTCTTCCTGTAATTTTTTTTCAGAACAAGATTAGGATTTAAATAAAGTAATGTGGAAGTCTTAGAAAATTTCATTCTGTACACACTACAAGGTATAGTGTTTATCTGCAGTTTTGTCTGGAAGTGGCATCATGGGGAAAAGGTGCCATTCTGAGTCTTCCAAACAGCTCTAGGTCATTAAGAGCTTCCTTAAGAGTGAACCTGCTAATGCTTAAGCTAAAAATGCTCATTTCATCTTTGTATAAAAACCAATTTTAGCTTCAAATAATGCTCTTTAGAAATGTCACTTCAGAGAGAAGCTTTCTTTGCCAGCTGCCTTCTGATGATTTTATTTCAGCCATTTTGTGGATGTCTAAGCTGAACATCCAGCATTACTGATGGTAATTGCTCTGTGCTAGTTTCCTAGTGCAAAAGTAAGGATTAAACATCATGGAGGTAAGTGTAGAATGTTGTTAGTGGAATGATCACCTCTAAAGGACTTGGGGACTTCTACCATGGAGAAGAGAGAAAGGATGTGTATTCAGAGCAGGATGTGAATAATGCATTGTTACTGAAGTATGAGGCAACTGATTGCAGGGACTGCTTTCGTGATGAAAATCAGGTGGAGTTCTCTAAGGGGGAAAAAATATATAATGGGCAATTATATGTGCTTGCTTAAGCCCTGAGTTTGTTGGCAGACCTAAGTGACTTTTCATGGGCTCCGGATGGGGTGGGATTTAAGTGTTTTCAACTTGCCTTGCAAATCAGGTGTTCTGTGAGCGCGGGGTCAGAGGAGACCACATCAGCCAGCCTGGGCTCGGGGTCTCTCATCTTTGTGGCATGGGTGGAGTGATGAGGAGCTTTCTAGAGATTTAGGGCTGAGATGTGGAGAGGGTGGCTGAGAGAAGTAAGAGCAAACTTGTTGAACTTCCTCTGCCAGGGTGACTGTGAGCTTTTCCTGGTTGCTTTTATACAAAGTCACTTAAGATGGCTGAGATTGTCCTCGCTAAAAGTTAGAGTTTGCACAAAGAATTCCCTGCCACACATAATAAATGTTTAAAAAAGCTTTTTACTTAGCAGTGCTGTTACAGCTCCCACTTCAGTAAAGTACATGTGGTTTTGGCATATCATTTTGAACATCAAGGCCAGGATGTTTGTTGTCCAGGTCTTCGGCGTGGTCAGATATGCAGTGATCCATAATTAAAAATGTGCATGAATACCCTTGTGTTCTTAAATTTGTCAGTTCATGACCCTAGAGTTAAGAGTCTGGGTCTGAACGTTTTACCATTACATCCATCTATTTTGTGATTCCTTTTTCAACTCCTGTGTAAAACTCGTGAAGAATGCCCTTTGCAGTGCATGGGAAGTATAGCTGATTTCCCCAGCTTGGGTGGGATAACTGTGGTAAAATGGTTAATGCAAATTTAATCTTTGCTGCTGCTTTCAGATAAGCAAATGGCTCATGTGTGATGGTGGGATGTGAATTGACTGCATTATATGAAGATAAAATATTCTTTTTTTGCTATGCTTAAGTGCTACTTGCAGATCTTAAATAGGAACATAAAAACATTTGAAATGTGCAATCTTAGTACTGTTTTCAGACACTAAGCAGAAACTGTTCATAGGTTTCTGGTTAGTAGAAAATGCCAAACTGCATGTGTTATGCCTTGCTATTGGATATTTCTCTTCAATATTCTTACTGTAAGAAATTATAGAAGTATAGTTGAGTTCTAGTTGCTATAGCATGTTTAGATGTAGGATTACCAAATTCACGTGAAAGGTTGATTCTTAGGTGGATCACAATAAGATCACAATATTATTGTCTCATCTCAAAATTGACAAAAGTTGTGAATTTCCATGAATGCATGATTTTTAGTGACATTGATGAGTTGAAGACTTGAGAGGATTTCCATCATTTGGAGGAAACTAAGATGTGCATGCAAACACCATGGCAGAGCAGAACATGTATTACAAAACCAGAAATGATGTGCCACGGCACAACTTTTTTTTTTTTTCTTTTTTTGAGAATTTAGGTTCAAAATGATGTTTTTTCAACAGTTAATCTCACTTTACATGTTCAGAACGGTGGTAGAATAAAGCTTTACAGTTGGAGAGGTGAGGTCTGAAGCAGAGAAGGGAGGAGTTGATCCTGAAGGACAGAAATGAAGCTGGGAATGCCATACCTACTCCAGCACTCTGTGAGACAGTGCAGCCTGCAGAAATAAGAATGCAGTTGTAATTTTTTTCAAAATTAGTGCTTTATAGTATACGATGCAAGCTCAAGCTAATATAAAAGTACTGTGACTATATCACAGTAGCTGTGTCTTCCTGGTATATTTTGACAAAAATAGCCTACCGCCCTGTACAAAGTAGAAATACAGGAAAGCCTGCAACCTCTCCCAGTGGCTTACTGCTGATGGACTTTGTAATTACATCTGTCTATCTCCATCTGCACCCCGCTCGGCTAGAGGCTGGATTTAAGGTTAATTGTATGATGGAGGATCCTGGCTTACAGCTATATCTTAATTAGAATTCACAATCCTCTTTACATAAAAATATCTGAAAACTCTTTTAGAAAAGACCACTGATTATAGGGCAAATGAAAAGATTTTGATATTTCTTTTTTCATAATTTGTGAATAACTTAAGTATATATAAATATATTCCCATCTGGTTTGTTTCTCTCTTCATGTTACTCTTGGCTTCTGTCATCTTGCTTATTGCTCTTTGGCTTTTTAATTAGAAGGAAAAAGCAGTAGAAATTACTTTTGTGATCACAGTAACATTTCAAAGGTTATTGAATGCTATGAAAAATAGTGCTGTTCTATGTTTTGAGATTTTCTGCTTTTGAACATAGCTCTGACATGAATGTACTAAATCCCTTTGAGTTGGGTCTGTAATATTCTAATTAGTGTAATTAATCAAATTTTATTCTGTAAAATAGAATGTTTTTCAGAAATATATAGTTCAGTTCTTGAACTACCATATGGAGTTTGAACTATCCATGGTAAGGTTGTTACATTTAACTCCTATGTTCTGGTGATGTCCTGACTGAAATAGATCTGTTCCTAAAAGTTGTGGTTTGGGAGTATTTAATTAAATGTTCAAGAGTTAAGAATTATGATGTTCTGGGAACTCTCAGGATGCATTTTGGTGAAAACTGGTAGAGAAATTTTGTCTGTTCCAATGAGTTGTGTAAGAAGAGAAGAAGCAGGAAAATGTTTCATTTTGATTAATTTCATGTCAAGTGCTACAGTGTAACTTTGGTGTTGGATTTGTTTGTTTGCTTGCTTTGTTTTTTTAAACCTGTAAAAACAGTAGTTTGATCCCAAGAGATTTTTCTTCAGATGAAGTGAGTTTCATTAAGATAACCTCTTAGGTCTTAGAAAAAAAGAGGGGGAAGAAAAAAAAAAGGAAATTCTAAAGAGCTTCCTCAAACAGCATCACTTGAAAGATTCAGTTCAATTTAACAAGGTGCATAAGCATATGCTCGTCTTTAGCAAGAGAACACTTTGTCTCTTGGGTTGTATTCAGATATTGCTGCTTCCATGAGTTGGGATGATTAAGTGTGACCCTAATGTTGTTAAACCAGTGCCTGAGTTCCTGATATGATAATTGGCAAACAAAATTTGCTTTCTCATAGTGTCAGTTGCATTCCAGTTCGGCAGCATTTGGAAGTTAAATGCCCTCTCTTGGCGCTTCCTTGCTGCTGTTGAATATCCTACAGGGGAATCATCTTAAATGTGAAATAAGGTGCTGGACTGAAGCAAAGGCATGAAGATATTTTTCAAACCTCAGGATTTCAGTGTTTTTATTTGAAACTTCTGTTAAGCACCTGAATCATGGGATAATAGTTTTTAAGATCCTTTAAAAATCAGGAAAATTAAGTTATTTTTTACTCCAGACATAATGTATTTTGAAAATTCAAAAATATACAGATTTGCGTACCAGTTGTAGTCACTGTGAATCCCCAAGTACAGGATTGCATGAAGGTCTGCCACAAGGATGTGTAACTGTTCAGAGTACCTGACTCGAGCTAATTTGATTAGCAAGTGTTCTTTAGCCTTACTGCTGGAGCCATACTAAGAGTGAAGAAGAAAGAAATCTGTTCTGATATTTTAATTACTGCATAATCTAAGAACTTCTTGTCTTTATGTGATTAAATGACTGGTATGGTATAGAGGTGTTGTGATCTTGGCCCAGTTTTTTCTGCTTCAGATCTGTCTTTATTAGTTTGGCATGCACATTTGGAACTGGTGGTTAAATGAGGAGAGTTGTGTCTTGGGGAGCAGCAGAAGTAAGAGAGGAAATAGTCCTGTGACAGCACCTTGGGATTGAGGTGGTGAGAAGGGCAGTGCTGTGTGGTGGGATAGATGGTGTTGATGCTGGTGGTGTCTTCAACGGAGGGCAAAGAACAACGGGGCTTCTTTGTAAGGAGGTATCTCTTGAATTTATGTTTACACCATATGTATAGAACTTACAAGCCTTACTTAGTGCTGGAGTGTTGTACCTTATTGCTGCAGCTTGAGTGTCTGGCAATAGGGTGTGATTGTTGTCCTTGCTAATTACTCTACAGCTGTTCCCTCCTTTCCTCATCAGTGTCTTGGTTAACTTGGTTACATGGTTCTGTAAGAGAAGATAACACAGTATCTATCCTTTGCAAACTAAATTTGTTGTATATATGTTTAAGCTACTTAGCTCATCTCAGGAATTGCGCTTTAATTTTGCAGTAAACTTTATACAGAAAAAAAGTAAAGTAGCGTTGCAGTCACTTCCCTAGATCTGGGATCAGCCCGAAGGCTGGTTGCGCAAAGCCAGTAATACTGCTTTATAAAGGGGTTGTACTGCAGTGCTAAAATTCATCCGTGAGTGACCTCTTGGAACTCTGTAACTCTACACCCACGCATCCTAATTGTCTGCTTAGGTCACAGCCAGCCTTTGATGTCCCACAGACACGGTAGGGTACTGGGCCAGCTGGTTCAGCTGCCGCCTGCTGCTGCCGCGGAACAACAGCCCTTTGTTGTGCCCGGGCTGTCGCGCTGCTTAAGGACCGCCAGAGCCGCCGGCTGCCCCGCGCGGCGCTAGAGCCGGCGCTCCGGGTTACCTCTCCACTGCTAGCACTGAGTCCAGGCCATATTTGCAGGGGGTTCTGTTTGGTTTTGGCTGGGAAGGTGTCTGCTCCGTGCTCTGTGCACAGTTTGTAGTGCCTGAAATATGGCAATAGTTTTTGGGTGAGTTAGCAGACTTAGGCTTTTCAGCCTGTGTTATTGCAGGAAATCTGCTTATGTTTTAGTTTGTACCAGTGATGTTTCTTGTAAAGCTTACTAGAAACTAGTTCGGGTTTGCTTGGTTAGTTAGTTGGGGTGGGGTTTTTGTAGTTTGTTTCTTTCTTCGGGGGTTTTGTGGGGATTTTGTTTGTTTGTTTTTGGGGGGTTTTTTGTGTTGTTTTGGGGGTTTATTTACTGCTTCTCTTCAGTCACCCTTGGACAAAAGCTTCTACTCATAGTTAAAACTAACACTGGAATGTGTTCTCCAGACCTCTGTTGATAAATGTTCTGTTATTGAGAATAAAATTTTAAACAGAAAAATGTTGATATATGCACACTGCCTTATGATTCCAACTATTTGGAAAACCGAAAATCTGTGTGGTTACAGAGATATTGCTTTAGAAGAATATTGCCATGCCAGGAAGCACATGAAATATTTTGAACCTGTATCTAAACTGATTGGCATGCAAGACATGAATTTGTGTTTCATTTATTCAGACACTGCTCTTAGGATTGTTAGTGCTGATTTTATAACTTCTTGCCACTTATTAGTGTAAGTTCCTTCTGCAGCTTGACTAGTAGCGTTCCAGTAATACTTGGTTGTTGAGCATACAGAACTATAATTTCTTTAGCCCCCCACACCACAGCATTATATTAGCTTATATTTTTAAATCACAGGGACTGAGCTCAATTGTCTGATCATAGTCATAGAATATATGTTGGTACATGCACAGTAATATGGGCAAAAGTAATAATATGGTTGCTTGTAATAACATTTCCTGTGTGCTTTCTCTGATAGTTTCTTATTCTTTTTGTTTTCAAGCTTGCATTAACTTAAGCTTAAAGGTTACTTCGTTTTATGAGTACTTGCTTGCTGATCTCATTCATCCCAAAAGCAATACTGAAGAGGGCAACAAATAGAATTACAGGTATAACGTAGAAATAAGGAAAATGAAGTGTTATGCAGGCAGCATCTGAAACCAGGTGATAATGACTATGGTTATGAAGCAAACGTGTCTGTCTTTAATCAGACACCTGTTTGTGGAACACGGACTTGATGAGGAAGACAATAACATCATGATAATGACAAAGCTTAGCTGGGTTGGGAGGATTTGGGAACAGCATATATGAGATACTGTCTGTACAATCAACCTGTAATCTTTGGAGTTGAGAAGGAAGATGAGTTGGAAGAGAGCAGAAGCAGAAATGCATTACTGTAAAGCTTCACTGAAAGGTATTGGAAAGTTGAATGGTTACATTGGTGTTGAGTATCTTTATGGGCTCTTTGTTGGTATTCCTTTGGCTTTCTGCTTGGTTTTGGAAAGGAAATGGTTAAAGGTTGTGAAAAATTTTGAGTAGTGCTTCTTTTTTCCTTTTGTAATTCCTTTATGTTACTTCTCACCTTTTCTGAGGGATTCAATTTTTGATAGCATTGATCTGTGGTTAGATGAACAGTGGATAGATTTATTTCAGCCATTCTTTGCAGTAAGTTGGCTGTAAAATACAGCAAATTGCTGTTTACAAGCAGAAACAAATTGAAATAAATTGCCAAAACTCCTTTAAAGAAGGAAAAACATTTTGACTAGCAAATCAAAGTCAAATGTTCAATCCAGCCATTATTTTATAAGGTTCATGCTAAGAGTTGTGCAGCATGAAGAAGTGAAACATTCTGAGGCCAAAATCATAGTTTTCTTGTGGTTTGATTGTGGTAGTGTCATAACCTACTTCCCTCTTTCAGTGTTCAGCAGCATGGGAAGCTCTTAACTGACGTCCCAACAACCTGGCTTCCAGTGTTTGTGTGGAGACTGATTAAAAGCAAAACATGGGGGAAGAGAATTCTTTTTTTCCTTCCAAAACAAGTATTTGTGTCTGTGTTCATCTCATCCCCAGCCCAGGATATATGTTCTACAGCCACATACGTGCTGTGAAGTAATTTCTCTTTGAACCACATTACCTTTTTAGTTGTGTATAGAACCTGTACCAGTTGGATAGCTTCTCAGGTCTTATGTTGGTTCCTAGGCAGTCAGCTTTTCTAGAGACAAACTGCTAAGTGATTTCTGGTAACAGGTTGCCAATAGCTAAAATGGCATGTCAAAAAAATTTCAAGCATGTCATTGGTCTGCATATGTGTCATATAGAATGTGATAGAAAGGAAAGGTCCTTCTAAGTGGGATGTTGAAGTCCTGCGTGTGCAAGTGTGATGTGTCAATTTATACCTTCCTCCATTTATAATCATGTATAGAAGATAGTCTTGTTAGTAGCAGAGGCTGAAAAATGAAAGCATTGCAAACCTGGCTCTGACATCAGGGCCTTCTGCAAGTGACTTGTATGTAAACAGAGGTCTGGCGAGTCACTGTCCTCAGACATGGTGTTTTTATTTCTGTATCATCATTCCCATACCCTCGATTATTTTATTCTTTGTTTTGAAATCTCGTGGAACTTTTCCTGGAAATCTCATGGGAGAGTTTTGGCAGTGCACGTAAGGAAGTCTTGAGTTTGCACCTGCAGAATCAGGTGGAAGTTGCTGTGTTTTGAACATGCTACAGCCTATCTTTTGGATGAAGTGAGTGGCATAGCTTTTGCTATGGAAGTTAATTTATTGGCACAATGTTGGTTCTGCACAGTGTGTGTCAAATGGGGCATGGCTGAAAGCCTCAATTCTGAAGCTTGCCAGGCTTTTCTAGAAGACCTGGTATATTGAAGGCAGAAGTGGGGCTGCAGTGCAGAGCTGTTTTTTTTTTATGAAGCTGTTATTCATAATCAAACTTACTTTAAAAAAATACTTTTAATGAGGAAAGTGAGATGTGTAGTTGATGTTGAAAACATTTTCCAGAGTTTTTTGTACCTATATATACACACACACAGGTTCCTAGACACATCTGTAATGTACACCACTGTGAGACATTCAGATGAAGGAGATCATGCTTTTACTGGATGTATGAAGCTGAAATAATACCAGTTTTCAGTTCTTTAACTGGTGCAATAATCAGTGTAGTATTTCAGTAGTGAGAACAGATTTCAAAATGAGCAAATTGCAATAAATTAACCGGGTTCAAAGTTTTGGAAACATGAATAGCATCCGGCATATTAGCTTCTTATTCCACACCAAAAAAAAAGTCACCAAGGATGAAAATAAACATTAGATGGTGCACAGCAGTTGTCTTCTGCTGGTGCTGTGCTGAGGCTCACCTTTTGAGGAGGCTATGCCTCCTGCAAGTTATAAAGAGCTCTTCTGTCTGTTTTGATGAAAAATAAACAGAATGGGGATCTCTGTCACCTTGGTGTGAAGACTAAGATTTGAACAGTCAGCAGCTTTTTCAGTCTGCAGGAAAACACAGGGACAGGGATAATATGCCTTTACTGTTTGCTTCACTGACATAGAAATTTATGTGAGACATATAACTTATGTGGGAAGTAAATACTACTTTTGCTATGTTTCACATTACAGCATTTGTTGTCTGAGTAGACACAGGAATATCGAGACAAATGAAATTGGCTCCAGTTGTAGATCAGCTTTCTTCAGGTTCTCAATTTCATCCCTTTGTCCAGCAATTTAAAAGCACTCTTAAATCTCCTTAGAAAATTTTTACAACATTCCTCTGTAGTACTTCTATTCAGACAATAAGAAGAATTTTATAGGCCTGCCTTTCTAACAACCACAATACTGCCGTACTGGAGCTTCTGTCTTGGTAAGAAGAGTGGGTTTTGTCATTCCAGTTTTCTTTGTGTGTAGAAGCCATGCTGACAGATTTTTCTGCCATTCTTGTAAACACAGAGGCAACAGGACTTTTTAAAACAAAAGTTGTGGTTTGTTCTTTAGGGCTTCTGGGTCATGAATCTTACTCCTCTTAAAACACGCTGTTAGAGCTTTAATGTTGCTTGACTAGACCCATGGAGAGCATATCCATGCTACATTGAAACTCTATCCAGGATATTTTTTTGCTTTGAGTTTGCTGAAAGTTTTGTAGTAGAAAAAAGTCAATGTGCTAACAATTTTTTGATTTCAAATTGGTGTTTTACTGTCTAGGTTTTAACATAATTTAGCTTAATACCAAACTACATGGAAAAGGTCTGAACCATTTAAAGGTTTATCATGCCTTCATGACTCTGATTTGGTTTCTGGATTTTTCTTATGCTATACCTGCTTCTTGTTATGGGTGTGTGAAGTTGGGAGCTGTGTTTCAGGCTGAGCTGTCACAGTGAGATCAGTGGTCACAGTGGCAGGAGAGCTCTTGTGCCCTGACACCGTTCAGAAAGCAGTCAAGAAAACTTCCCTACTTATCCCTTCTGCCCTTGTTCTTTGCATTATTTTCACTTCATGCGATCTGTGCTCTGACCTTCTAGTCACAGGGATGCAGGAGGTTCCTTCAAGTGCCCTGGAAGTTCGGCATAGGGAGCAAAACACTAAGGAATGTGTTAATGTTGCTGTTACTCCTCAACAGGTGAACATTTCCTTTCACACCACAGCGTTTTCTCCAGACCTATTCCTGCTGTTAATTAGCATGTAGTATTGCAAATAGCCTATTCCCCATTCTTTTTTATCCTCTTTGTATATGCCTGTGTCACTCTCTAAAATGCAGTTTTTTATGGATAGCCACTGGAAAACAGACTGAGCTACTATGAGTGATTCTGTTTCTCAGAAAGCTTTCTGCTTCCCATTAATTTAGCGAAAAAGACCCAGTAATTTAACAGTTGTTAAGGTTGATTTCTATTCTTTTCATGTTGAATATTGCTGGCTAAAACTTCTGGCTGTCAAAACCCATCTGTTACCTTTCTTCTTTATTGTCGTTGTTTGTGGGAGGAACAATGTATGTATAGTCTATGGACATGTGTGTTTTAACAAATTTTAATCTGAAATTTTAAAACCAATAATAATGCTTTCAGTCATCACTAGATCCATATTCATGCTCTTATAAATGTAGGCTACAGCACCTGGCGTAAGATAATGTTGATCTTGACCTCAAGTATAGAGGTTGGAATTTTTTTTAACACTTCATAGTTTTGAGAAGGTAAACATAATCTTGCTTCTGTGTATCAACAGTGACAATTATTTTTAAAATTTATTTTTAAAGAAATTAATCAAGCCACCTTACTGTTCTGTGCCAAGACTTGCAACAGAAAACCATTGTCATTTGTTCCAAGTGACATCTGTTTGTTTAACTCATAACACAGAAATACCACCTTGGTAAATTGAATTAAATATGCAATCAACCTTTGTGCTGCCTCTTGTTGCCAGTTAAGACTTAAATTTTTCCACTCAATGAACATGCATCCTTCAGATAACAGTATTCTATTAAAAAAAAAAAAAAACGAACCAAAACCAAAAGTGTGCAAGTGTTTTCCTTACCTCATTTCTTGAAAAGTAAAAGATATAGGCATGATTTCTAGTTTTGAAAATAGGGTACTAGATTTCTGGGAAGGAAACAGGAATACTGATGAGATGATGGGTATTTTTAAAGATTATTGTATGTGTATTTGGAGCCAAGGCCATGGCAGGGTGTTTTTGGTCCTATAAAAGTTGGTCTGTTTGCTTTCAGAATACAGCTTTTCTTTCTCTTCTCCAAAAATACTAATCATAAGAGCTCCCACACACACACAGAGTAATGAAAATTCTTGCCTTTTTCTTGCTAAGACAAACAAAAATTTAAAAGTAGGAAAATTATGGAGGTTGGTTTCAGTGTCTCAGAAAGCTGTGAAAGATAATGATGAAGAGCTAGTAGCAGATCTGTTTCTGCAGTGGGATGTAAGGAGGAGACAGGATACATCTTCAGACGGATGAGAATAGTACAGGGGTCAGCAGGTTCCTTAGGGCTCTGATTTCTACTAGTAGGGGGAACATGGAGTGTGGTTGTTGCTTTCCATTGTCTCAATGAACCAAGAATAACTTTGCTGGTGCCAGTGTGGATTTCCTTATCCTGTTTCTACTAGTTCTAGTAGTTGATTTTTTCCCCATTCAAGAGAAAGGGAATGTTTTGGAAGATCCACTTTTGAAAACGCAAAGCAAATTCCAGTGCCTCACTAGATGTGGCAGTAAAACATAATGGCCTGGTTGTTTTGTGTATAGTCTTCCAGTTTGAATGTTTATCTTTGCAATTTCTTTGAATCATTTTGAGTCTTATGTTCCCTTTAGCTGTCCATTATCACTGCTACTTATGTGCTGGTTATGCTGGATATTGCTTTTATTTGCATCCGCTCTTAATTCATGTAGGTGATAAATGTGCAGTTGTGTTTCTGTGTGTGACAAAGCATCCCAGTTGCCAATCTACCAACACTTTGTTTGTGATGAATTCTGGCCAGAGTGCACTACTTGCCGTGCAGGCATGAATCAGTGAGTGATCATTTAACCTGTGCAAATGCTTGTCCTTTTTGCTTGAGCTGAGGAACCAGGGAGGTGACATTTTAAGAACACTTTGTGACTAGAATCATCCTGCCTTGAAAACCAGATGATAATGCTGATCTACTGTGCCCAAATACCAAGTGAGTAATAGTGGTTAGTATTTGCACTTCTAGGAATAATTACAGGGGTTCAGCCTAAAAACAGCATGAGGGAGGTAAATTCTATAACCAGGTAGGGCTTGTTCTGACTTGTTTAAAACAACATATTTCCCTAATACAGGTTTTTAGTAAAGGGGTGTATCTCATCTCTTCAAAGGGTCATGGTAGCTCAGATGCTTGGTTTAATTTTTCAAAACTTTCCTGATGGCTTCTCTTTACATGTCATAATTGCTATCTGATGGCATCACCAAAAAGCACTCAAAGTTGTGCTTTTTGATGGGGAAACTTCTTGATGTAGAATGAACGGGTTCCAGATGTTCTTGTGTGCAAACTGAGCTTGGTTTTGAATTGTAAAGCTTTTCTTGTATGCCTGGGAGGGTGCTTCTGCTCAGTTTCTCTTGGATAGTTGCAAATACTGATCAGCTCCTGCGTTTTATGTATGTGGAGCTGGTGGCAAGTCACCAGCTTTAGTTTTTTTTCCTATTAGCCTGCCTGAAGGTAACAACTTTGTTGTATTGCTTATTGTATCATAGGACTCTGATGCTTGGACTTGCTAATAGTGCAGGGGACTGAGATAGGAGCTCTGGGTAGGCGAAGAGGGTTTGTGTGGGGTTTTGTTTGTTTGTTTTCGCAAGTGTTAATGTGCATTTGTCCATTGAGACCCTTCCCGCTGATTATCTGTCTAGAGAATGGAGAAAAGCATGCTTTATGAAGCTGAAAGATAAATAAATATGACCAACCTCAAACTCTCACCTGTCAGGATACATAACTGGATACATACAGAGAGCATGCCAAAAAATAAGAGTGCTCATGGGATTAAATCTTTCTGGTTCATCCTGTTGTCATACTGAAGATAGTAGCAGGTAGGTAATCTTTTGCTCTTGATCAAAAAAGTCTGGACCTCTGTGAAAGTCTATGAAGTCATAAATGTTTCCTCTGGCTGGAAACAAGTTGTTGGGTGTTTGGGGTTTTTTTTTTGGTTTTTTTTTGTTTTTTTTTTTACTTTAAGGATCTTTGCAGTAGCTTGGATTTCTTTTCCCTCATTTATTTCAATTATCTTAATTCTGTGCATTTAATTTTTTTCTAAAGTACTGATTTATTAAGTGTTTCTGGAAGGATCTCTGCATTTTAAATAAAACAGAATCAGCACAAGCATCTCTAATTAAAAAGCAAATTTAGACCTTTAAGTGCAAAGTTGCAAGATTTGTTTTCCCATCAGGAAAAAGGGTAGCACAGGAAGGGAAAGCAACGATTTAGAGAGCTACATGCTATCAATCCTCTTTACAGTTGAGGAATTTAAATTTTCTTTGAAGTTTTCCTGTGATGTTATTTGTGAAAGAAAAGAGACGGTTATATGCTTTTGTACAAATTAAAACGCTTTTGGGATTTGTTGCATTGTGGATTTTGAAATGTGAACTACTTTCTAATGGATCCAAACTAATATTCACGGTTGTTTTTAACATATCTTCTAATGTACTCAAAATGTCGATTTTTGGAAGATATTATCCAAGCAGAGAGAAGATGTAGTATTTCCCATGAGGGATTTGTGGTTTATAGCACTATTAGAAAAGATGGAACCGTTGATCTGAACTCCAGTCATCTGTTTGCTTTTACATACTTCTGTTTACACAATTACGTTTCCTTTTTATTTTTTCTACACTGTATTCTTAACATTAAAATCATGCAGCAACATAAGTGGATGTGGAAAAACTGTGATTGAATGTAACCTAGTTTTTTGTAATTTAAATATCTGGAATATTCTTGACTTATCTAATGGCAATGTAGAATAAGAATACCTGTAACAACAGCAGATGATGCAGTACTATGTGAGAATAAAGAAAAAAGTGGTGAAACTGTCCTGTAGAGAAGAGTTGCAGTATCAAAGATGGCTGTAATTCATGTCAGGGGAGATTTTAGTCCTGTGGTAAACAGTGATCCTTCTCAACCCGTGTCTTCATTATCATTTCCTAAACAGTTTTTCATGTTACAGAGTAGTAGAATTCGGTCTTCGTTGTAATGTCTTTCAAATATTTGGTGGTAATAGGTGCTGTAGCATTGTAATTCATCTCACTTCAGGTTTTTGGTGGGTTTTGTTTAGGGGGAAACCTTTTCTTAGTTTATATCAGTTGCATGGTTTTGATTGTTTAGTCATAACTGTATGTCAGTGTTTCATGCTGAAAACCGTGTGTATGTGAGGAAAACAATGGATGCAATGAATGTTTACCTTTTTTTTTTTAAACCCTTTCTCCTCATGTGTTTTGTGTCCTCTGCACACCCTTGACCTCGCTATTCTCATAGCTATTGTTGAAATGGAAATCAAAATGGAACACTTGATCCTGATGGCAGCTGGTTTTATTGACACCATCTCCTTCAGGGAAAATCCCCAATATCTACAGAACATGATCAAGGAAAAAGATGTAAAGAAGGCCAGTATTCTGAAGGCTTAAGGAAGAGGGGAGGAGTCAAAGCCTGCCATGAAGCCTGCACAGCAAAGCCTGTTCAAGGCTACCTTTGGAGGCACAATATTTACTGCCTCTTCTGTTGTTGATGTGGAATCATTGAAATGTGGATGTTTATATGGTTAAATGAAGAGGTTGCAAAGTCTTGCAGTGTGCTATGCCTGACCACCTGGCATGTTTATTTAGGGCACCTTTGTGCTGCCATCAGTAGGTGAATATGAATGTTAAAACTGTCCCCACTGAATCTTCGTGACTCACAAGTGGTGCTGGTGGGGAGGCAGCATCTTCATTTGCTCCTCTGCTCCAAAATATAGATGAGAGATGGTGTCAGAGACTGAAATATTATATTTTATGACTTAAACATTTTCTTAAAGGACTTTTAAAACTGTATTACAAAAGCTGAAGAGAAGACTACCACACCCTGAACAGGGCCCTGACTGAGGCCTTATGCTGCTCGCTGATGAAGATAAGATAAAGTAACAACTCAGGGCTGGGGACATTCACTGAGCACAGGCTTAACACCTCCAAGGTGGAGACCACAGCCCCAGGGCTATCAGCTGCCAGGCTCAAACAGACCCTCGAACCAAGGGGTGGAGGGAGGAGAGGTTTGGGTATCTGGGAAAAGCCTCTGGTCAGAGGCGCAGTGACTGCCCGTCCTCCACTGTGCAGGGGAGCCCAGCTGAGGGGTCCTCACCAGGGGGGAAGAAGCTTATCCACAGCAGAAGGGGGTGACATGGCCCATCACAGGGGCCCCCCAATGGGTCCCCAGACCCTGCACCAGAGCACCAGAGATGATGCAACAGAGCCTCAGTGCTGCAAGGGACAGTGTGTCAAGCCAGCCCCTGCAAGAGAGGCACGTGGGCGTTCCCACCTGGCCCACAGTGTATATTAATCCACGGGATTCTGCCCTCTTTGGCGTGTGGCGGCGTGTGGTGTGGCAGCATGTAGCGGCGTGGCCACGGCGGCGACGGGGGACCCTCACCACCAGCAGCAAGACCAGATGGAGGGGAGCAATGTGAGACATCGTTGGGACCCTCAGATGGGTGATCTGCTTCCACCTAACCCCTGTCACCTCTCCCTGTTCCCCCACCCCCCACGCACACTTATTTTTCTTTCTCTCTTTCTTTTCTCTTCCCTTCTCTTTGCCTCTTATACTATTAAATAAAATACATCAATTTTTTGGCAACAACATCTAACCTCGTTTGGTTTTAATCTCATTTCTGGGGATATTTTGAACCTTCTAAGTTCTTTTTGGTTTATGCTCAGAGACTTAGTTTGCTTTGCTTTTCTGGGTTTAAACCAGATTGTAACAGATGGTTAAGGAGAAACCAGACCTCTCTGACAGGCAGGTTACTTCCCAGTCAGAACAAGTCTTGACTTACTGTCTTAGTCACCTCTCTTGGGTGGGAGGCCACTCTTTCTCTGCTCAACAGCTCTCAGTTCTGCTGTCCAAGATGCCATGTTCTGCTTCTTCTGTGGTGTAGTCCTGTTTTCTTTCTTTATTTCTTCTTCTCTCCTGTCACTGCCTTAGTGGACTCGGGCATTATATTTGTGTTTGGAGTAGCATGCTGGACATCAAGTGCATTTGCTGAATTTTTGGCCTGTGTCTCTTCCACAGACTCTGAGGAAGTCAGCTGCATTCCATTAAGCTCAGTGTGTGCTGTCATGTAATGCTAATGCTACTGCTTCCTGTCAGAGTATGATTTCAGGCTTTTGTCAGTACACTGTCAGTGCAGTAAGCTTTAGAGCTTTTCCCAGAATTGATAGAGCCATCTGTCAATTTTCCATCAATTGATAGAGCATTTAGCTATCTGTCTTGCAGGCATTGCCCCCCTTTCCCCCCCTCTACCCTTACAGTTGCTCTTAGGGTGAAAATTTGGGTTCTAAAAGTCCTCTGCTTAGTAAAATCTGCCTGCCTGTCGCTAGGACCTCAAGTTCCCATCTATACCTTGTAAGCTTACTGCAACTGCTTGCTTGGTAACCCAGACCTGTTGGTTTAAAAGGCCCTAAGCAAGTCATTAGCCACTAGGTGACTTGTTAGACTCGCAGCAGTTACAGTTGCTTTCTCCCAAAATAATTGCAAAAAAGCTAAAAGTCCCGTCTAGCCTGTTGATACACTTGCTATGTAGGAAGAATCCTCTCTAGATACTCAAATGGATTTAGTCTCCACACAGGGCCTTGTCATTTAGAAGCCAGAAGAAGAAGCCACTAGGAATATCTATGTTTAAGCAAAGAAACTCCTTCAGCATTGCAAAGCACCGCGTGGTTGCCTCCCGCCTCTGTTGAGCCACAGCAGAGGCTGAGAACACTGTCTCCTCCTTGTCCTGCCGTGACTGAGAGAGAAGGAAAAGTAGCAGCACTCATGTCCTGCAGAGAAGAGGCAAAAAGCAGGAATTCGTGCCATAATGGCTTCCAGATGAGTTCCTTTTTTCCCAGCATTCTTAACTCCCAGGTAGAGAGAGCATTTGCATGAGCACTCTGGTACTTGGGGGAAGATGGTTTTTTGTTCGATTTAGTTACATGTGTTACTTTTACCTTTAGGAAGCTTAAGCAGTGTTTTTTTGTGTATTTCCCTGTGTGTGTAGGGGAGAGGTCTGCTCACACCCAACCTGTTGGTGCCTGTGCCAGTGAAGGAGGTTATCAGGTTGTTACTGCCTCGTCACAGCCAAAGGTTATCTCTGGTGAGGGATGAAAAGTTCTTGTGGGCGGCGCAGCTGTAACCAGAAGAGGCATGAAGTTCCCACCTGGGGATTTCTGCACCAAACTATTTTTGTAAATAGTTCATAGGTAATAGACTCCTGTAACAATCACTCAGTACAGCTGAGTACTTAAGGACATAGTTAATTGTGTTGTTTGAATGAGAGCGTAGGTGCAGTTTCTTTTTTATATCTGTGTGTTTGTCTTCTGGAAAAGTACAGTCTATGGATCAAATATATTCTTAACTGATATTGTTACTTTCTCTGCCCCATCTTCTGAGGTCATAGCAGTGCTTGGAGTTGTCTGGTTATGCTATTACCTTGAAACTGATACATTTCTGGAAAGATCCTGTAGAGATGCACACAGAATGATTGCTCCAGTCTGTCTGGGTTTAGAGAAGGGTCTCCGTCACTTTGCCACAGATTCGACATTTCCTTTGTCTGTGGTACTTGGTATGTGCAAGTAACACTCACACAGTTCTGATGGCCTTCCTGTAACTGCGGATGTCCTGAAAAGGACTTGGGCCTGAAGTCTATAGGTAGCAGGGACTTACGTCTCTTACTGAGCAGAGTCTTGTACTCTCTGCCTACAGAATAAATATATGTGTATTTAATATGGAATTACTGCTGGCAGTAGGATTTCCTGATCTACAGCACTAGGAGGGAAAAACCTGTATTTTTTGTTCTTCTTTACTTTTGCTATCTTGAATGAAGTAGAATGCTGGGGAAGAAAATTAACTGGCCACGGTGACAAGAAGATTTAAATTAAATTTTCTAGCTTAGCTTTATCTTTTCTCTTAGCATTTTAAGTAACAATTGCTCTAAACAGAAACAGAAAAAGCTTGGATGCTTTTCTGTATGAAAGTGTGTATAGTTTTTTCCATTGTAACAACACAACAAAGTTGAGTTTAAATCCCTTCTGTAACATAGCTTAATGAAACCATCTTGGGACATTTCTTTCCCAATGTTTTTTTCTGAGTGAGGGTTGAATATTGAAGCCTGCTATGAAGAGCAATATAAGGAGAGTTCATTTTTTTGGGGCTTAGTTGGGGGAGTATGTCTCTCCTTTCAAGGTTGCAAGGAAGTTTCTTGAGCATTATGCTCGGTTTCATACCAAGTAACATGAACCACTTTTTCAAGAGATTCATGATTTGGAAAAGTCATATCTCCCAACATGACTAATTTCAAAGGAGGCATGTTCAATAGTGACTCCTACATAGACCTTGTGTTGATACTTCTCTTGCAGTCCTGAGAGCAGTAGATGTGAGCTGATTTGCAAGTTGTAGCAAAATGGGGATTCCAGATTAGACCCGGCAGGCTCATATGAGGAGGTATTGTGTAAGTAACTTCTTCAATCAGTTGCTGGTTTGGTGCTTCAATAGTAATGGACTGCTTTCTGAGAAAAGTGTTCCAACTACTTTGTTCTGTTTCTTGTTAGAAAAAGAAGTTTGGCCCATGTCAGTTTCCTAGGGTTGTAGAAAAGAGGATATTCAGAGAAGATAGCTTTATAAGATTAAATTGTACTCAGGTGAGTTTAGAAAAAGTAGATAGTATTAGGAGAGAATAAAAAAGCCTTTGGACTTTGATACATTACTCCTCTGCTTGGAATCACAAAGGACTGGCCCTTCTCTTTCCACGATCCGTAAAAAGCACAAGGCTTTGGTGTGATTGTGGTTATGTTTGCGTTTAGGTGCCTTCCTCCTTGTGTGTCTAATTCTCACGCTGCACAGGAGTGAGCTAGAATTATGTTAAATCCCTTTGTCCTTCTTTCAGAGTCTCTGCAGAGCAGAAAAGCTTTGTGACTTTAACTGTACCATTATCATTGAAGTAGATCAGTTCTTAAATTTAGACTACTGTGCCGGTTTGAAGTCACCCCAGCACAACAACATTCATGGATAGGTGTAGGTACCTGTTTGTTCTGATGACTTGTCCTAAAAAATCCAGTTTGAACCACAATGCTTATTTATCATGGACAAATCTGAATTGTTAGCAAAATGCTCAGGTTAGGCATGTGATGGACGCTCTTGTCACCTGCAGTTCCAGGTGTGCCCCCAGCTGCTTTTGCAGAGGAAATACCCAGTTGCAAGATACAGTAAATTAATGAAAGGACTGGATGGGATAAGAGGCTAATCTTGAGGATTTAATGCTTGCTTCCCTTGTTATCTGGTAGGTTTTGAGTCTTTTGAATGACTGTCCCAGTCAGTTTTTCATTTTGGTTTTTTTGTTTTTTTTTTAATGGCATGACCTATTTACAAACATAATTATTCATAACATAATTGATTCATTTCCAAAAATTAAAGTTTAAATATAGCACTTACTCGTAGAGTTAATAATGCTACTTCTTAAATTTTATTTTGCCATTCATATTACCTGACTGTACAATTATTTGATGAAATACATATAATTTAATGAATAATCTAGATTAAGGAGATAACCTAAAGAGAAATAGGGTTTGAGACTGTAGGAAGCTTGTGCAAAAAGGGAACTATTATTATGTTTTATAATTTTTTTCTTATTTTTTGTCTTTGGCTTATCATATACAATCAAGGAAGCAACTGTAATATTCCTGATAGCTAGAAGGAAGAAAAAAAGGGGTATTTTGGCTTTTTACCAGTGAAGTGAAATGGGTTCCCTGCAATGCATTAATGGGAATTGTTAAAGCATCTGTGTTAAAAATAATTCATAAAAATATCTATAGTTGTTTGATAAGCTAGTCAGCTGTAATGCCACATGATGTTTTAGAAGAGAAGACAGCACTGCTGCGTTGATAATAACCTGTGTAACCTATGTAATCCACATGAGCTGAAATGTGGGACAATTTGTTTCACCTACCTGCACTGCATTTTTACTAAGATTTTATTTTAAATGCAAATTTTTCCCATCTGTACTAAATGCTGGGTTTGAAGAATCCATAATCAGTTATTCTTTTCTCTGCCTTTGTTCGTGTGAGCCTATAAAAATAAGTTTTTCTCTTGCTCAGATGTTGCTAAGAAAACAGGAATTTTCTGGGTATTTGTCTGGTGTTGTTTTTAAGATCAGCTGAAGATCAGATGCTGTACTGACTGACAACTAGGAACTGAATTCAGATCTTCTTTACTGATGTCTCTGGCCTCTGGCAGGTTACTTAATTTTTTTGAATCTAAATCTTAACAGAAATTGTCATATTAGATCATAATTAGAACTTAAGTCTGACTTTAGGTTCATTCCTACTAAATGTTTCAGAGAAAGGTGCCCCAGTCCTTTTTCATGTGTGAAGTGTTCTGTCCTTAATGAGAGTGTGTTTTTCATCACTTAGAATTCAAGATTGACTTAAGCAATAAAGCATCTATATTTTCCCAAACTGCATTTTTAATGTTAATATCCATATATTTCATTCATAGCTTGTTATGAAAAGCTTTTTCTATTGAAAAGGAAAATAAACTCTTTGACCCTCACCATTTCTGTGAAACTGTTATAGACTGAGCTATTTGGGAAATAAAAAAAATGTGATTTTTTTTGTCTGCTTGATTATTTAAAATGCCATTTCATGTTCATTTAGTTTTCATGGTGTCCCAAAAAGAGATATACAGAATCTTTATAATATCTTTATAATAATCTTTATAATAGCAAGTTACAAAGCCATGTTTAAAAGCAGACAGGGAAGAAAGAGCAAACTTTTGGCAAGATATTTGACCTTTACTGCTAAGTTTGTACCTTTGTTCTTGGAATTGCTCATATCCTTAAAGCTAAATGACTGTGAAACATCTGGAATAAGTTTGACATGGATGGAAGCAAATACCCAGTCAAAGGTTTTGTATGAGATCAGAATTTAGTGTCTGAATGTCAAACAACTTGCAAGCAATGACCATGTCTTGTGCTTTGTGACAAACCTGGCTGTACAGGCTGCCCAGGAAAGAATAGCTTTAGAGACAGAGCATGGCAGATCCATGTGGCCTTGAGCTCCTTGGGCAGCTTTGTTGTAAAGGCAAAGGGAACATTGAATTCAGGGCCATATCCAGTTGTAATCAAACAACTGCTCCCCTGTAGCAAGCAGGAGCCCTGCCAAAGTCAGTTTGGTTTGGTGCATGGAGATGTGGATAAAGCAATGTTTGTCGTGCGGCCCTCTCATCCAGTGCTTTGGATTTCCATCAGAAAAATCATTTGCTGACAGTCAGTTGAATCAGCTGGCAGTCACTGTGCTGCAAAGGGAGGTGGGAGGAAGAGGAGAGTTTAATTAACAATGGAAATTTGCAGCTGGGGGTTTTTTTAACATGATCCTTAAACACAGACAAGTGGCAAAAGAAATTTGCACAGGCAAAGGCTTCTTTCAGTCTGGGTTCTACAATAAGCTAAGTGTTCCTAGTTAGAAAACATACTTAATTTAGGAGTCTGCCATACTGCAGATCTAAATGCAGTCCTTAAAGATGGGTGACCTACCAAGAGCTGTGCAGCCAAGATCAGAGCAATCTCCAAGTTGTGGGATAAAACACCTCATGCTCCTTGAATAAACCCCTTGTTCTTCACACGCTGAAGCAGGTTCAGTATACCTGTCTCTTTGTGCCTGTGCTGAGGGTGTTTATCTGAGGAACTAACTACTCCTATACAGTTCAGATCATATAATGAAGTTTGGAAGATAAAATAGCCTTCTTTGAGTTGGATTATAGATAAGAGGGGGGGAAAAAAGAGTTAGGGGATTGAAAGCATATGTGCAGTGAATTTTGTAAAGGTGAATACCTATATCTCGTTTTGCCACTCCAGTCCCCTTGGATACACTGTGCTTTACAGCTATGAGCAGAGCCTGCATGTATTTGTATGGAGGAGGGTGAGAAGTTTCTATGTAGTACTGACAATTGACAGCTTATCTCTCTTAATGTGAACACTGTATTTTTACTCACAAGTTGTTCAATAATGTCCTAGAAGATATCATACTTGATCCTTTGTACTGCTTTCTTACAGAAGTGCAAGCTTGTTTTGGAGGCTTTATTTGGAGATTAGCTGACTTGGCTTTTTTTAGTTTCTCCTTGAAGAACAGGTGATGTCCAGTGTTACATGGTGTTTCACAATTCAAAAGTTAGAAAGACAGAAGGGAGAAATGTTCTGTTTTAATTTTGTGTGACTAGTTTAATTCCATTAATCTTGATTTGGTATTGCTGATGAGGATATTGCTGATTTAGACAGTTGCTGTCTTCTTAGGATGTGTAACTCTTCTCTGTATTTTTTCTTTCTGATTTTTTTTCCTCTTTCTTCCATCATTGTCTTTCTTAGCAAGGAAAAATACGTGTCACTCTTTCTGTGTGGCTGTGGCTGTTGCTGTTGCGTGAAAGATGAAGGCAAACTGGAACACAGTTCTCTGTTGTCCCTGGAGGTGGCTTCCACACTTAAGCAACAAGTTCTTTTCCTGAATTTGCGAGTTCTTAAGTGGCCTTCCTGTAATGTGATTAATAAAGACAGTAATAACTTAAAGAAATCTTACTTGATCTAGTTGTTGAAAATAGAAGGAAATGAGATTCTTAAGGTTCTCAAGCATATACTGTAGCAGTTTCTAAATCCTTGTGCTCTGTCAAAGCTGTTTAATACAGCCAGGAACTGATCCAAAGCTTATGTCTGGATGAGTAAAAAAGAAAGCAAGTCTGCCATGTAAAGACAGGACGGTTATATATTTTCCCTCTCTGTATGAATGTGTATCTGTAAAAGACATGCTTGGTTTTTTGTTTACTTGTGATTTTGGGATTTTTTGTGGTTAATTTGGGTTTTTTGTTGATGTAGTTGTTGGTTTGGGTTTTTTTTATTATTATTTTTAAGTGTGTATAGGTTCTACTGTGTTTCTCAGAATCCTGTCATTGCAAGTTTTAATTCTGAACTTTAGGAATATGTCAACAATTGTTATAAATTGGTGAATTGAAATAAAATGTAGTAAGCTTTACCACTGGGAGATTTCAGTATGTAAGGTGAATAGTAGCAGAAAAATATTAAAGTCAACTATTTGTAAAAGCGTGATGAAGGGCATGCGAACTCCTAGATGTGAAGCACTTTCAACATTTATCTAAGAAAGTATTTATGGCTTCTCGTTCTGTTTAGTGTTCTGATCTGATTATTTTGTGCAATTTGACAAGATGGACAGTTAGAAAATGTTAAGAGTAGGAAATCAAGTGGAAAATTCTTTTGGGGGAGGGTGATTTTGCAACAAATTTATTGGAATACCATGGCTATGTAGCTCAGAAATAAACAGGGTGTTCTAGTGCCTTTGGCTGTAGAAACTACCCTGTGCCTTTTTCTTCTTTTTATTTTTTTAACTGTATATGGATTGCCGTTGGGATGATTTTGAGTTTTCTCATTTATGTGAAGAGGCACCCTATAGAGTGGGGAAACATTTCTTGGAGCATTTGCAGGTACCAATGATGTATTGCTAGTTTGGTCAAGCAGAATATGCCAAGCACAATGCCACTTTAGCCTGGATTTAATTCAAGGCTGTGTGTCAGCACAGTACCTAAAGATGAATTCTAATATTGTGACAGCTGTGTAGAGACCTCTGGTTGTTGTTTCTGATGTGTACTAATACTGCTTCTGATGACAAAGCTGGCACTTGTTACAGATAATGAACTTGTACCCTGTGTAGTTTAAAAACAAACCAAAACCAGGCAAGTGTTACTATGTTGTTCTAAGTGAGGAATTATGAATGGGTTAAATGATTCTTCCCTCTTCACAATTGTAGGTTTTCTTGATAACATGCCATGCATACCAGATCTTGCATTCACAAATATGAGCTAATGTTTTAGGAACATTGCTTTGGAGAGTCATATTTCTCCATTGATTAAGTCAGTTTCATAAAACCTTTCTGTCCGTTCCAGAGAGCAGAATTTAACTCATTTTAAGATCTGTCTCTGGCTTGTAATTCAGGACAAGAAGACAGAGAGGATCAGTGTGTCTTGAAGATAAATAAAATGAAGATCAGTTAAGATTATGAGATTTTGAGTCTTTTCTTTCTTCACTCTTAAAAGCAAAAGCAGCTAATAATCACTACAAGTTCCTTCAGGTGTGGAAATCCTATGAAATCTTTTAGAGGAACTGGGCAATTTTGCCTTAAATTGCTGAGCATAATTAAGTGTCATTTCATGGCACAAGATTTTGTTGTGCATGAGTCCCACGCAGTTTTGATACAATCTCAGTACACACTGTCTGTCATAAAGATGTCTTACTCTGTTTAATATATTGATTTGTTTTTTTCAACTTAGGCTGATTAGAATCATAAGGAAAGTCCAGACTGTGAGAAACACTGCAAGTCATATGAGTTTAGAATATGCAAGGAGGTTGACTATAACTAATGCAGAAATTATTTTGCTTTCAACAAGCTTTAATTAAATAGGAATACAGATTAAATTATTATTTGAAAATATTTGAAATGGAAACAAAAATGTGCAGCAGATTTTTTTCTGAAGCGAGGCAGTGTGTCAGTGACATGCTCGTTGTATGTTTTGTTTGAAAATCTGAACAAAATAATTGACAAATCTCTATGAAAAATGATTTTAAATATACTGGTTACAAATAATTCTATTTGTTGGGGATGTAAGTTGTTTAAACAGTCTGCTTCAAGATGCAATTCTTTTTGTTTCTTTTCAAGTCTTTCTTTTTCTTTTTTTTTGATTGATTTTTCTGTTATTGCCTGTGTTACTAGAATTACTTTATCCCATCTTGCCTTTCATTCATCTAGCACCATAGTAGTTACAGATGTTATGCTTTTCTCTAGTAAGAAGCAAAGGAGATGAACAAAAACCAATTTCTTTATTTTCTAGCCTATCCTTCCTTCAGTCTATTCCATGCAGTTACTCATGCTGCTTCTCAGCTTTTATTTCTTGGTTTCAAAGAAACTGGAAGAAGGAAATATTGAAATATAAGAAAGAGGGACTATGGGAAATTGAGCTCCTGAAAGTATTGAAACTGTCTTAGAGCTTGGCTGTTGTGAGCACAGGTCTTGCATCCTGGTGAGTGCTGAAAATAGACCAGATTTCTAATGGCTTTTGTACATAGTCATTCCCTGTCTTTACTATGGTGTGTTTATCCTGACTCTGAGGGATGGTGGAGCTGTTTAGTTAATGTTTTGAAATAGGACCTGTTCTTCCAGTTCTTCTGGTAAATAAAATCTGGCATACTTCTAAAATAGCTAAAATGAAAGGCTTCACTCTCTATTGATCTATTAATAGATGAGAAAACTTGTTGCTTTGTAGGTCCTTGCTTTTAAGACCAGATACTAGAAGTTGCAAATGGATGTAAGCTAATTTTATTTACAAATTAAATGAAATTTTTAAGTCTGAATGAAGTTTGAGGATAAGAATACAAATCAGTTACACAATGAATTATGAGTTGGTACATGTAAAGACATAAGAAACTGAGATTGTCACTATTGCCACAAGTATCACTCTTCCTCTTCTTATTATAGACATGAAACTCTGTATTTTCAGTCTGTCTGAAAAAACCAATGTATGTAATATTTTGCTGAACTCATTTTTACCATGTCATCCAGAATGATTTTCTACCCACTGCACCGTGCAATGCTCATTTGCAAATTATACTTTGCCTGTTAGATTTTTATGTTTCAGTGATGTGTGTTCTCTCTAATTTAGTAATTGGAATAATTTTAGTAATTTTAGTAAATTTATTTGGCATCTCCAGTATCAAGGAAATGAATCATAACTTTGTTTGGAGAGAGGAAAGGGGGGAGGAAAAATAATACTGTCTTTATTTTCCCGATTCTAGGGTCTACTTACAGTGTGCTGTCCATAATGCCTTCTGACTCTGAAAGCAGCAGTTCCCTGAGCAGCATTGGTGAGTGAAGTATTAATATAAGAACTTGATGAGTGTGTTTTTTGGGAACTGGGAGAACAAGTTTTTATGATTGCCTCTGCGAAGGGTAAAGGGATCCTGGTCATAAAACCAAGGAAGTTGAACTGTAAGATGTAACCATCCATCTTCAAGAGAAACAAGTGTACTTTTGTGCAGTGCAAGCTAAGCCTTTTTCGTGGCTGGCTGCAGTTGTAGCCAGTAAAATCTGTTACATTTGGGTATGTGAAATGATGTAACTATGCTTTGAGTTACTTAGTAAAATGATACAAGAATGGCAACGTTGTGTTTACACAAGTCTGTGCACATGAAAATAAGATATAAGCAGGTGTATACGTGTATGTATATATTTATGTAGATGTGAAAATTGTGGTCAGAGTCAAAAGCGTCATGGAAGTTGTAAAGAATGTTAGCCAAGGCCATTGCCTTCTAAACTTTTGACAGTTGCTGCAAGCTTTAGCATTTTTTTCCCTGTGTTCAATTAATTGCTTCATTTTCTCTGTTTTGAAAGTCATAGGGAAAGACAAAATACTCAGAAAAAAACCCTGGAGGTATAAGAAATGTTATTAGAGGTATTTTGTCTGCAAGATGATCTTGCAGCAGCTCTATTAGCTGCCAGTTTTCCTTGTCTTAACTTATACCAATACCTTCTACTGTGAAATCCATGTAAAAGTCATTTGCCCTGGATAGGGAATGCAGGCTCTTGCATATTTAAAGTTCCAGTATTTTGTCAGGCACCTGCAGACTTCCCTGACAGCACCAGGCAAGTCAGTTGTCTTTTTAAGGATGTGGGTAGACATCTGTTGCAGTCATTGAGTTGAACTTTTAACTCCAGCAAGCAGGAACAAGATTTTAGGCCTGAATGAACTATTTACTGAAAATACTGGAAGCTGTGACATGTTAGTTTGATTTTGATCAAGACCACACTTGTATGCTACTACCTGAAGGAAGGATAGATTTAATTTGCTACAAATAAACTGGGACTGGAAGTAGAAAGAAAAAAGATCCTAAATTTTTAGGACAACCAGACTCAGAAAGGTGCATTCTAAAGAAGGTAGTTATTCTAAAATGAAATCCAGTAAGTTTGTGGGATAATTGGAGGAAGTGATGACTGAGGTCGGAGAAATGTAGGCGGTCCGGTCTAGTTCCATGTTCCTCATTTTAAAAAGGAGTGGCACGCTTAAATCTTAATTTTGCTTAACTTTTTTTTATGTTTCTTCCCACAAACTATGTTTTGTTTGTATTTTAAGATCATGAAGTTCATTTTTAATTTGGATCTGTGCACTTGACATAAAAGGCTGTCCTCAGAACTGATTTATATCTTTGGAGCATGCAGTGATCAAAGTTATTTTATAACCTGAAAATTAAGTGCTCTGCCATTAAAACATAAATTGTGATCTACTATTCTCTGTAATTTTGTTTTATTCAAATGGTTCATATGAGCTTGGTATTTAATATTTAATAGATTAACAGCCAGGGGAATTCTTTGTTTGAAGCTGGCATGTTTATTTTATGGCGTGATTATAGACTTGTTATTGAGTATGATTTTTGCTCCAACCGTTTTCTTACCCTAACATCTTGTTCTGCAAGAAACAATATCTTTTGTGATCCAAAATCAGTAGAAAAATTGCTTAATAACTGACATATACTAATAGACATCTTTGCAAGTCACTTTAAAGATTATTTTAATACTGACTGATTTACTGAATGACAAACCATCATAGCTAAAACTGCCTGCATGCCAGCTCCCCTAAAGCTTCATATGACTTGTGTGAATGGAATCCCAGTAAATACTGAGGTGCTGTAGCATTTGAGGAACTTCACATGCATCTTCCCCCCACTCTGTCTCATCTCAATGAAATAATTTTTGCAAGGGTAATTCTGTGTGGTGAAATGGTAAGTTTAACCTATGAAATGAATGCTTCAGTAAAAAAGGGCAAGTAGGTCATGGTTTGGAGACAATGTAAGCTTTTGAATATGTTCATTTCTACATTGATAGTTATATGTGCACACACGTATATAAAGGAGTATTTTCAGTTCCCCACTCACATAAACCTTCCTCACAGGAAAGATAAGGGATCTATTTTATTATACCTGTGTTCAAAATGCTGGTTTACAATTAATACCTTGATTCTGTTTGTTGAGCAGCTCAGAAACAGATTGGCACATTTGATTTTTCAGGGGAAATGCAAAAGGTATTGGGGCCACGAATTACGCCCAGATAAATCTTGAGATCGTTAATCTTAGCATCATCTAATTTGGAGAGACAATACAATCTTTCATATGTAGTCTTTAGACTCCATAGTTCCTAAATGCAACTAGTGACTCCTATGTCCATGTGCTTCATATTTTCTTCCCAACCCTTAATTACCCTAGCTATTGTTAGAGATGGTTTCTGCTGCCAGCATTTTTAATTAAATGATCTTTTTCTGAAACACTTCCAAGTAAGTCAGGAAGTTCTGAAATGGAGATGCTGCTATACATTTTACAGCTGTCCTGGGTTTGAATTAATTTATGAAGTTAAGGTATATAACAATGGGCTTATTTTCTAGAAAAAGACTCTGATCTAAGAATTAATCTTAAATAGAACTAAGATAAAAGATAGTTCTGAGAAAACATGGGCTCAGTCTCAGTCCAATGAATAAAGCATGGTGTTAGGATTTTGAAAGGAAGAGAGAAAGATGAGACAACATCATTTAATCACTGTATAAATCCATGGTGTACCCAAGTCTTGGGTGTATTTGCAGTTCTGATTCTCTCATTGAAAGCCAAGAGTGCAACAAGCATGGAGAGCAGCAGCACAGATGAATGAACACTTATCCAGCAGCTTCTGTATGGGTAACAAATGGTTATTCTGGGATTGTCCCAGTCTTCGATAATGTCAATATAAGGGCAGAGCAAGGAGTGATGCAATTTGCATAATGTGACTCAGAGATGAGCTTAGGGCGAGTCTATTCCAAGTACTGTGCTGTCATCCAAGCTTTTTTCTCTTTCCCTGTCTAAATGGGGCTTGCAGGGCATGAGGGATGCAAGAAGAATGAACTTCCATCCTCATGTGCATATGATAGCATACACAGTTGAGTGGAACCCAGTTTTCCCCCCTGTGTAACGGCAGGTTAGCAGCCTTGGAGAAGAAACTCTGCCCTTTTTTCCATTTGTATCTGTACGTAAATAAAAATGCAGAGTGACAGCAGGTTTTTCTTGTGTATTTTCCTCATTATCCAAAATTAATTTAGATGGCAATATTTTCTTTTTTTCTCTTTTGCTTGCCTCCTTTTCTTTCTGTTGTCTTAATAAAGTTCATGCCGTGCATGTTAAACAGGTAGTTTTGATGGTATAGAGAGCAAATATTCACAACTTATTTCCAAAAGAGGTACAATATAAACAGCTGTAATGATGTAATACCACCACTGTCTGTCAGCCCCAGCTTTGTCACCTCAAAGGAACAAGTCCTCATTAAATTGTCATGGTCTCCCTCTGTATTTCTTTTCTTTCTGATCTTGGCCAATGACAAAGATTTTTGTGTGTAAATAAAAGCACCCTTCATCTGCCCACTCCCTGCACCCAGCAAACTCTCTGAACGAACTACAGTCCTGTGTCTCTGATATCAGAATAATTATTTATGGAGATTCAGTGCCTGTTGTGCCAAGCACAGAACAACAGTGTCACTTAGGAATTGGATAGAAACCAATAACGCAGCTATATGTGACAGTCCTGGCTAGTCTCCCACTTGACCAGTCATGATAATGGAGAGCAATAGAACACAGAATCAAGACCCCTTTTTTAAAAATTATTTAAAAAAATGTGTCAGTTTGTATAGCACACTTAATAATATGACATTTAATGCCATGACAGGACTATGGTTGCCAGAATCAAGCCATTTTTTTACTTATCCTAGTACCATAATGAAGCTTGAGAGTTTTCCTGTAGTGCTTTAAAAATGTTTTTTCCTCCCCTCCTCAATGCACAGATGTTTGGGGTTTGGTTTGGTTTGGTTGTTTTTAGGAAATGTTTTTTAATGGAACGCAGCAGCTTGCATGCAGGCAACAGGCTGTGGCTCTGAGAAGATTCTCCATAATAGTTTTTATGAGTTTTTAACAGAAAGGCATTGCATACTCTTCCATTCTATTTGAAGTCCACTGAGTTCCTAATTAGATGAATTTTGTAATGGAAAAGACCTTCCATCTTTTCACATGTATAAATTTCTTCTTTCCACAGCCAGACCTCTTTGCACTGTTTTGATTACAGCTGCTAATCTTGTAGCCTCTTCCTTCCACATTGCATATTATCACCTTTCTCTTTTAACAGACTATTATTTTTCCAGCTGTTCAGTTCTTTGCAAATAGTGTCACTTTTTCATCAAAAGTGTTTTTTCTTACTCTTCTCTGTTTGTATCACTGTGCTACATTTTGCTGTGGGAGCTTACATAGAATCACAGAATGGTTTGGGTTGGAAGGGACATTAAAGATCATCTAGTTTGGACCCCCATGCCATGGACATAGCAGTCTGTAATGAACACCACCGCTGGCTCTACAGTTTTATGCCTTTCCTTGCAGCTGTCAGTTGATCATATATCTGTCTCCACCAAGTTGTCCAACTTTGACTTCAACTGCCAGTATTTCCTTACTTAACACTTTTTTAGCTTATCAGCCTGACAGGCTATTTACAGATAGTTTTTTGCTAATTGCATTTTAAGTTTGTTAATCTGAGAGCCTTAGTTACTCCAAAGCAAACATTCCCCCTTTCCCATCCGATTCCTTCCCAACAATGTTAGTCTTTCACTCCTCATTTTCATATTGGCCATTTTGACAAGTGTCCTTCCATGTTGTTGTGATTTCAGTTTATTGCTTCATACTTTCTGCAGCTGTATGTAACAAAGTAATTGTTTTCACTATTCACAGGAACTGTTCAGTTGCAGGTGTGGCTTTTGACAAACACTGTCCTTGTCTGAAACAGTTATTTATTTCCCCCCACAGCCTATAGTAATCTCTCATTGTATTTCTTGCCTGGTTTACACAAAGTTTATATTTGCTAAAGACACCTCAACAGTTAACACCAAGGAACAAGTGACAATATTACACTTGCTGAAAAGCCATGAATGAATAAGAGAAGGTACTAGGAACACTACCAGTACATCACATTGGAATCCTTATCTGCACTGCAGGAATTGCCTTTGATGTTCCACCTCTTCACCAATCAGTCTTTCTATTCAGAAATCGTTTTCCCTTAAAATTTGGTCTCAATAATTGAATTAAAACTCTTCATATAGTTTTATTTCGTATGTAGTAAGCTACCTATTTAGTTTGCTGGAAACTTTTGGAAATAAGCACTCTTCCACACACTTAAAGTAAACTTCACACTCTGATTTTACTCTTTGAATCATGTAACTATCTCTAGGATTGATCCTTAATCTCTAAGTGATTTTCAGTGTACTTGTTAATAAACATCTCCTCTTAAGTAATAAGCATTCTGAATTGCTTCAGTGTGTTATTGCTGTCTTCTTTGATGTCCATTTTCAGGCAGCTATGGTTCGACATTAGTGATGCACAGGGTTCTCACAACTTCTTTCTCTTCAAAGGTACTTGAGTTTACTCCATGGACGTCATGCCCTGTTTCAGAAAATAGGAACATAACAATAAAGAAGTCACCTTTGCTCATTTATCCTGATGCAGTCTTGGAGAAGGGACAGTGGGGTTTCTGTGGTGAGAGAACCACTAATGAAGAGCTGACCACTCCATGGTATTTTGCTTGTTATAGTATCTTCTTAACATTTGGCAGCTCCATGTAGGAATTTCTGAAGATTTGGTTGGTCTGCAATGATTTGAATGGAAATAGTGTATGTGAATACCCATCTCCTGCACTCCAGACAGCACCTCTGGATCCCAGTGTCTTTCACTGCTCCCTGAGACCCTTTATCAGTCTGTGCACTTAGGAAATCCTTTTGGTGAAGGTGGTTTTCTTTTGGAGCTGTGAAGTTGATGTGGTGAGTCAGTGCTCACAACTCTTACAGGAGAAGATGTGAAGGGTGGAATGCTGGAGGAGTCTCATCCCCTCGGTTGGTGTGCAGCTGGTGACCATAGTCACTGTCTCCCTTGGGTTCAGGGTGGACACTTAAATGTGGGTTATGCTTTCAGTACACTGTTGTAAGCCTGACAAAGGTAGGGTTTGAGCCAGGGAGCTACTGTAAATTCAAACCCAGAAGCTTCAGCTGCATAGACCTTGGTCATGGTAACAGATTTTACTCTCACTTGTATTTCAGCTCAGCAAAATTCTGCAAGGAGATGCCGCCCCCATCTCCTCTGCTATTTTTCAGTATTAGGTTGTAGATTTTCTTTCATGTTGACCTTTCCAGAACCACTGTTCAGTTCTTTCTGTAGTCTTAAACTTACTGAAGTTGAAAGTTTATTTTAGATGCTGTTGGCTTTTATGTTTTTATATTCTGAATTAAAACAATATACTGAAATGCTACCCATTCTTTTGTCCTTGCATGTTACATGATTGCCACTGCTTTCATAATCTATTAGGTTTTCTGTCAGATGAAACTGTTTCTACAGTTCATTATTCTACCTTTCATTTTTCTTTCCTCAGTGTACTGCTGCTTGTTTTTTCTAATGTTTCATTTCGCCTCCATGCAGTTCTGTTCTGTGCTCTCTGCTGTTTCAAAATCACTTCAAAAGATACATCTGAAGAAACGAATCTAAATAATAACTAGAATGTAATTTAGAATGTAACCCTCTTCTAGTCCTCATAAATTTTTGAAAGAAAGTAAATATTTTAGAATGCATTTTCCTACAGCAGGCATAAGTCTTTACTCTCGACACCTTCCGTAGCTTGGGGAGAAACCCTGTTGATCATGCTTTGCAATACCTCTTGGAAGTATTTTTTAACATTTTCTGTCATGATTTACAAGGCCATGAAGAAATAATATCCTGAATATCTCTGTTGATTTTCTTTTTTATGAAAGAAAACAATGGAAAAGGCTTGACTGTACCATGAGAAGTCTGAGTTTGTTTTCAAGCAGGAAGGAGCTTGAAATTTATGAGTTTGAGAAAAATCTTTGTAAAATTTAGACATTCTGTTAGCTTGTGACAGATTGCCTTCTGAATTAGTTGAATCTGTCATACAAGTGTATTTCTCAAAGACCAAGGAGTTTATTATAACTCAAAATATGTTAATGATATTTCTTAAAATTAGCTGTCTATGCATTGGTACCCATTTTCTTATCTCAACATTATGTTCCTTTGGCATAATGGTATATTTTGGACAGGTTAATAAGTTTTTCAGCCCTGTTTCTGTTAAAATGTTCTGTTATTCTTTAAAAAATATGCTACCCCTTCTCCACATACGAAGTTAACTTCTTCAGTTTCTGTGTGGACATATTATCTCTTTAGTCATTGTTGAATAGAGTAATCATCAAGAACTATAATCAGGATGTGCTACAGTCATGGGTCTTTGTGGTTTCTTTGAAGTCCAGCGTTTGGGATATAATAGGGAAGATATGATTACTCCAGCTTCTGTTTTTAAGGCTTTTCTTTTATACAACCTGTGATGGAAATCCTGCAGAATCTCACTTTGGATAAGTCAGTGCATGCTCAGGACTTAATGACTGTACTGCATTACGGGCAAAGTGCGTTCTCTCCACACAACACATCCCTGCTGTTGGCTGCTCCTGGACTCGGTGCCGTGCTGCTCACCTGGAGACCGGCCTGGGAGTGACTTCCAGGCGCTTGAGTTCTCTAGTGCAACTTGCATCAGAAATGAGTTGTGGGGCTTATCAAAGCAGGTGAATGAGTTACACTTGGCAGGACATGCAGTAAATGCCTTTTCAGAAATCTAGGTTGTCTGAGAAAGAAGGTGAGTTACTGATAGGTGGCATAATTTGGATAATGGAGATTTAGCCTTCAGGCTTGTGCATTTTAAGATCAGATTGACTGGTTGAAGTACAAAAAGGAAGTACTGTGTAAAATATGCAGTGAGATGGAAAAAGAATACAAAGCTGGAAGCACAGGTCACTTTCCTTCTGCTGCATCAAGATGTCAGGTGCAATAAAAGGATTTTAGCATTCAGCAATAAAAGCTCCTTTAAAAGAAACCAAGACTATGGAATTTTTCTGATGAAATAGGATTTTACTGAATGTGTGTGCTTGTTTTTTAAACATTCAGAAATCTGATTTAAGCTTTAGAAGACCTTTTGTACAACTATTGAGAATGGAAGCTTGTTAGTAATCAAGCAGAGGTAAATTTTGAGTCTTCTTTTAAGGATAGGAGCAGGAAGAACTGGATTACACTGATCTGTGTTTTTACAGCACTTAACAGGTGTACATCTTGTGGCTGATATTATGTGTCAAAAATATCATTGCGTTAGAGAGGAAAGTATCTGTTGATGTACTTGTAAAAATTGACAAGTTAATGAAAAATAACCCGTTTTGGTACTAAGACAAATGGCTTCACAATTGTGAAAAAAGCTTCTTTCCTAAGGCTGATTAGCCTGTCTTTATTTAAAGCAGACTTTTCTTTTCTTGGCACAGTTTTGGGTCTGTGCACAAATGTTCTTGCCTGAAGAAGATTGTCACTCGGATGCTGTCAAAGCTGTTGGGGGAGGAAGGAGGTTGAGGAGCAGAGGTAGATCTCTGGCATGCTTTTACTGTGTTTAAAGATTCCCAGGGCAGCCGTTGGATGCTTGTCTAGGTCTTGCGTAGCAGACATTGTCCATGGGACTGCTGCTGGGGTTAGCACTGGTAGTAGCGATGGACATTGTTCATCCAGTGCCCTTTCCTCCCTGTAGAGCACAGCAGCCCTCCTGATTCATCTTCTCCTTCCTCTTGACCTCTTGCATCCTGTTCGTCTGTCTTGCTTGTAAGCAGCCCCAGGATGACATCAGCTTTTGAACCTCTCTGTAAGGATGAGAAGGGGATTTTTTCCATGTTACACGTCCTCTGATGTGTCAGCTCAAGTGAGATGATGTGCAGGTTGCCATTGAAGTTACCAAAGCCCATCCAGCTTGTCAGTACCAGACTGATTTGTCTGCCTTTACCTTTTAGCTTGTTTATGGAATTCCTTTTTCATTGATGTGTCCAAACTCTTTCAAATGAATACATATTCTGACTTTTTGTGTCTATTTATTTTCTTCATTTATTCTCTATATCCCTGTATCATGTGTATTATTACTGGTTTCTGTATAAACGTGCCATAAAAATATGTAGTATAGTTCTCATCTAAAAGAAAGGATAACTCCATTCTGGAAGTGTGAAATCCTTAGTCCTTATGGATGAACGTGCTTTGTCTGGATGCAGGAGTGAAACAAAGCAGTAGGAAAAGCATCCCCCCATTGAGAATTCTTCAGAGTGATGTGAGTTTGTCTTTCTACAGAATGTAGGTCCTTCCTGCAATTTTTTATTTCTTCAGTTTGCTATTAGAGCATTTGCATACATTATTAGGGAATAGTTAGATTAAAAGAAGAGTCTGTGCTCATAAATTTTCATTGAAGAATTACAGTAGCAGCTGGAAGGTATAAGAGCAGGGATCCTATTGTTGTAGATGCTGTACCTATGATAGCCCTGACACTGCAGTTATTTTGGTGTGGGAACTTCAAAGCAGGGGTACTTTTGCTGAAAAGCTGGAGGGAGTTTTTACATTCTGCAATACCTTTGTGAACTGGGTTTAGAGATAAAAAGCCAGTCCTTGCAATTCATTAGCATTTGATCCAGTGAAATAATTTTTAATTTCTTTCTTTGAAAAGACAATGAGCAGAGAGCATTGTTTCTCTATTCTTTGTTGTTTCATTAAGTAAAGAAAGGCCTAATAAAGGTACATCCTAACAAGTTAACACATATGTCAGCAACTTGTTTCAGTTGTATAATTTTGCAAACTATTTCTAAAATTTTTCTTTTGGGTAGAAAATAATGAGCTGTATATTTTTAAGCCTTTACCTTTCACATCTGTGACTTGTGTCTTTGAGTCTGCTCTCATGTGTCTGAGAGACACATGAGAAAAACTACATTTACAACTTAATTTTAAATGAGCAGAACTAAAATTAGAGCTGAATTAGTTGTCAGCAGTTGTTAGGAAGTGATACACCAGACTCTCTTCTCTTGCGAAGGAGACATTGTTGTGCTCTTACAATTGTCTGAGGACAGTAGTCATCATAGTTCAGCTCTAACATTAGGAAAGCTGAGAATTAAGAAGTCCCACAAAACCCTTTAATGTATGACTGCCCCTTAGAGGAAATTTGATGTGTAGTCCAGTTGCAGTGATTGTAATGTGCTTTGTGTTAGCCAGTGTTGTTAAAAATGAAGCCCAGTTTTCATCATTTGTTACTAAGTGAAGTCTTTAATTTCACGTACTAGGCTGAAAAATTGTAACATGTGAAAGCATAGAATTGTATTAAAAGTAAATGTTGTCTGTAGCCCTGTAGCAGAATGGTATTTCTGTGCTGCTAGATAAAGGAAAAGAGCCCCTGTGCTGTAGCAGTTTCTTGCTATCACTGGAATAAGTTGATGTGGGTGAATTTTACTCTTTTTTTTTTTGGGGGGGGGGGTTTAAGCATGGACATTGTTCTTTATTTTAAGTAACTTTTTAACCTATGACTTCTGTCAGTATGGTAGTTTCTGAGGTCTTTGCAATCGTTACTGCAAACTTGCCTTTTAAACTACTTGTAAGTTCCTGAGTAAGCAAGGAACCCATGCAAACTGAATTTGCAACAGAGGGCCTTTCTGCTAGCATGAGATCTGACTGGAGTTACTCTTCTTTCAACTCACTAATGAAAACTTACATGAATTGCTTCATTTTTGAACAGGATTTTGCAAACAGAAATATAGGGTTTTTTAAAATTAGTGCTAACTTCTTTAGTGAAGTTGTATTGTTCTTTTGAGGCATTAGCTCACTGCCAAGTATTTATCTCTTCATCAGGTACGACTGGTAAAGCATCATCTCCACCACCTGTGATAGACACGAGACAAATGAGTGAGAAGCTGGAGACTATTTTATATCAGCTCCGTCAGGTGACTCGCGAGAGGGATGAGCTGCGCAAGCAACTTGCACTTTCATCTCCTGGGTCAACCTTCGATGACTGCAGGTAAACAGAAAGGAAATACAGCATTTTCATTTAGTCTTTAGTAGTGTTTTCAAGTGTCTTGACACCTGCTTGCCTGGAAAGCATTAAGGAGCTTACAGCGTCTATATGTTGCTCATAACCTACTTGCGTCCTGGTGATGTGGCCACATCCATGTTTCAGAGCTTCCTGTTGAAAGCCTATTCCTACTTTGTCCAGCAGTTTTTCTGTGGGACTGAGGGGAGAAGGTTTCATCTCTATGCTGAGAAAATAAAGCAAAGAAGTTGTTTAGGCTTCATGGGCTTTGTTGTAGGAAAAGAAAGAAGACAGTGGATGAAGCATTTGGTGTTTTGAAAACAAGAGAGAAGAAAGGGAAATAGCTCTGAATACTTGGCCGGAGAACAGAAATGAGGAGAGAAAAAAAATCTCAGCTATTCCTGTGCTTCTGCAAGGAGGGAGAGGTTTGGATTTCGGCTGAGTGGAGTGTTTTTTAGAAGATCAGCTTCCTGGTATACGTGCATTGGGGAACTTGTAGCAGAAATATGTTGAGAATAAGGAATTCTCCTCCACTGAGCATGCTTTTTAAGTCATTCAACGGCCAGCAGACTTACCTAGCTCATTCTAATTTGGGGGCTGACATGTTACGAGGAAGAGAGTACTCAGAGTATGAGTTAATTGTAAATAAGGGTTTTATTGGGTAGGCAATAGAATTAGTTTATTTTGAAGGGTTAAAGATGTGCTAATGTTTAAATGTGTCTGAGTACACTGAGCACTTTTTGCCTGCACAAACCTTGGAAAAAAATGTGTCACTGAATCTGAAACAAGAGCAAAGAACAGATTTTCTGGGAGGTGTTGCCTTCATGTGTACCTTTTCTGAACTTTAATGTGTTGTTGTTTCTGTTTGTTTTAATTAAACTTTTTGTCTGTATGAGAAAGTTAAGATTTGAACCAGTGAACTAGCATTGAGAGAATCTGGACGTTTTATTACCTCAGTAGCTTCTCATCTTAATGCTCCCTTCCTCCTTCCATGAGTAGTGAGGGCTGCTTTAAGAGAATCATGTTCTAAATAACAGTCTTAAAGAGTTGTGGGGATGGGAAAGGAAGAGATTGTCAAATGTCAACGTCTTTTGCATAGCTTCCAGTTACTTAGTTGTATAGAAGGATTTCTTCTTTGAAGTAACTGGAGCTTAGGCATAGAGGATTTTATAGCTCACAATAATCTTCTGCATAATCCAGGATGCTATTAATAAAGTTCTGATGAGCTGTCCTCTAGACTGCCCCAGTTTTCTCTTTGTCAAATCAATCCTTTGCTTTCAGTGTAGGATTTGTATGTTGTATAAAACGTTAATGTTTACAGCTTCAAGAACAACCCATCAAAATAAAGCTTGTATTTGTGCAGTCCCTGGACAGTACATGTTAGATGGAGAATGCTGGTTTCCAAACAATCAGATATTTGAAGAGTGGGAAATGAATGAAGATTATTAATTGATATTCTTTTCCTTCTGTGTAAAAGCAACTACTCCTCCCACCTGTATACACATTTATGGTTTTTGAAATCTTACTGGTACTTGTTTTACTTTTTGAATTCTTTCCTTTTAATAAACTCATCTTCATCCTACCCAGAGTCGAAGTCCAGACATAGTAAACTGTTAATGCTGAAGTGTGAAAGCTGAGAGATGGTTATGTGGATGGTGACTTTTACTACCCTGGCTTTATTTTCCTGGCTGTGTATGCTGCTGTAAC
This sequence comes from Corvus cornix cornix, assembly GCF_000738735.6. Taxonomy (NCBI): domain Eukaryota; kingdom Metazoa; phylum Chordata; class Aves; order Passeriformes; family Corvidae; genus Corvus; species Corvus cornix. Next base: position 23,335,359 of record NC_046336.1, on the reverse strand, counting down.
TATGGCTGTACCAAACACAGGTGGTGCAGAGGCAGACCTTGACACGTCACCTTGGATGCTTCACAACAGCTCACAGCACATTTGTAGTCTGGGCTGTGCTGGCTGAGTAGGTTGAAAAACTGAGCGCCGTTTTCCAAAGCAAATGTTGGCTGAGTCTAGAGCAGTGGAAGAGGAGCCACAGCAGTGGATTGTGATGTGCTGAATCAGATCAACATGTGCCATCCTGCTGGACAGGAGTAGGATTGCTCATGCTATGCTTGTGGATTGACAGTGACTGTATCAATGCATGTGTGCTGGTGATTATGCAAAGATTTGACCAAATAATTTAGCATGCTCAAGTTGCACTTTATAGACTTAAGCCTGCTATTATTACTTACATAATTGTCATAGTAGAATAGAACCACAACACAAATAAAACCCCTGAAAAGTGTCTTTGAGAAGAGACTGTTTTATGTGTTATCTATAATTGTTGCTGGAATTACAATAATAAATGATAACACTTGGAAGTTGTTAGGTAGGCATTGCCCACAAAATTGGGCCTGTGGTTGGCATTAGCTTTTACATGAGCATCAGATACATATAAATGTCAGTCTCACTGCGGCCTTGATTTATGGCCTGGGTAATTCCACTATAGCACAAAGGATTTTTGAAGTTCTTACATAAATATCAAAAAAACAGTTGGGCCTTTGATACTAGCATTTTAAATTTTGTTAATGTTTGAACAAGAGCTTCCAAAGTAGTAACTGATACTTCTCCTTTATTGAAACTGTAATTTTCAGTATTTTCTGGGGCATTTTAGCATAAAACTGTGGTGGTCTGCTTAAATAAGAGTCAGCCACTACATGTGGTTGAATGGACTGTTGTGTTGCAACAGTTTTGACTTTTGGCTTCTGACCAATATTCCTTCTTCTCTTACTCCTATTTTTCTTGCTGAGACATAAAGCCTTGGAACAGCAATGTGGAACATATGGCCTTGGATATCCATGTGGTTTTTATTTCATGAAGATGAGGTAGAATGCATAATGTTATTGGTGGCATTGTTGGTCCTTCCTCATTGTGTAGGTTGGCTAACTTGTGTGGTTACCTACATGGTTTCCACATGTTTATAGGTGGTTTCTTGGGTTTTTTAATTGGTTGGTTTGGGTTTTGGTTTGTTTGTTTTTTGGATTTTTTTTAGAATGTCAGTGTTATTTCAGCACTATATGAAATACATGTGATGGATGTTAGACTTGTAGAACAAGTTTCACCATAGCTTTCAGACTGGCCTAATAGCTTAATAGGAACATCTGTTAATAGGTCTCAGTAAGCTTAATGTTACAGCTGAGAGTTAAACTGTGCTCCAGTTAATGCTGTCATTTGAAGACTGTGGTGGACAGATGGTATCTACTTTCAATAATTTTACCCTAAGGTCTAATTTAAATCAATAACTTGAGGTTTTAGTGATTCTGTCAAGGGTGTGAACATTACAAATCGAGTTTAACTTACGCTAACTATGTCTGTATTTTAAAAGAATAACCCTTCACTAGTTGCAGTGATATCCATAATACTGTGTGAGTAACATTCTACTTTTGGTATCCCTCAAGAATGAATTTAAAAATACCCTAAAAGGCACCCCTGTAGTCATGACTTGAACATTTGGTTACTTTACATGATTTTGGCTTTTAGTTGTTGGCGAAGTTTATTGAACAAGGAAGGGGCTTTTGTTTTGTTTTTCCCCAGAAGCACTTCTCTAGAGAAAGGAGAAAAGGAGGAATTATGATTGAAGGCCTCACTACTCAGCAAAACATATGCAACTGAGTTGCCAAAAAGTACCTTATATCATACACACACCCCCTGAAAATCTGTGAACCAGATGTTTCTGGCATTTCTTTTTTTTTTTTTTTTTAAACAACTCTAACCACTGCAGTAGTGCAAAACCATTTTCATTTTGATTCAATTTCCAGCTGCTTTTCAGTTCCAGAATCCATATTGCTTTTTTTTGTATGAAGCAAAGAAAATTCTGATTGCTTTTCAGGCTGTGCTTACAGAGAAGCCATTTGGGGGAGTTTGAGGTTTGAGGGAGGAAGAGTGATCTGTGCAGCAATGGAGCAAATCTGATATGAGAAGAAGCAGAGTTAAATTAGAAAGCAGTTGTTTTCTTTTGGAGGCATTCGTTTTCTGTTTTGGTGGTTTGCATGTTATTTTTTTCATTGCCTGTGGGGTTATAAGAGGCCCTGGAGATGATACACAGGACAGCTGTCAGATGCTTCATTTTGAAACTGGAAAATTCAATGGTGCAAAAATCCTGTAACTGTACAGAGGAGGAACAGGTCAATTTAGAGTCTCTTTTAGATGCTTGGTGCTACAAAGTAAGAAGACAGAATCCTGCTAATTTAGTTTCTAGCATGATATACAAGTGTAATTAATTCTAATCTACAGCTAAAGGTATCGTGTACAAGTACCATACATTCTAGACATAATTTATGCCAGTCAATTTCTTGACAACGTAGATTATTTTAGAAAATTTCTCTCCCAAACATCCAAAAGAAATTTGAGTCAAAATTTTTCTTTTGACTGACTGGCTTTTATTTCGTTCAGTTTACTGAAAAATGCTTGATGGAGATTATATTGTGTTGGAGATTTTTAATAACCCAAATTCTGTTCAACTAATTATCTTATGGAAATGTGAGGTAGATTCTGGCATGTTTTCTCATTCATTTATGGTAGCTTTAAAGAATATGGTAGCACAGAATCAGGTGTGTAATTCAGCAGAATGACTTGGTTGAACAGGTCAAGTTCTGCCAGCACAGTGTGTGTGTTTGATATCCCAATGGAAGTCTTTCTCTCAAGCCTAACTGCTTTTCCTAGGGAGTTATAGACAGGGTCCTTCAGCTGCTGCCTATAGAAGCTTTGTTAAACCCAGGTCTCCATGCATGCCCAGCTGACTTTGGCAGCCTCTTCCAGCCCTACCCTCACTGCAGGTCTGTGCTTTGTCACTGAGAGTTTGATGTGGTGGCACAGGAAAGTCGAGTGTCCTGTGATCGACTTGTTCTTGTATCAACTGAGGTTCTGTTCTGTGGTAGTACTGCTGCTCAGAATAGAGGGATATGCAGGCTCAGTACCATATTGGGCCATGTTAGTTACAGTTAGACAAAATCATCCCATTATGAGGTATTACATCTCAATATAAAACTAACACAAGTTCAGGTCAGTGGCTTTTTATTAGCAGTTGCATCTTAATGGGAACTGGTCAGTATTTAGAATAAAGCATATTATAACCTAAATATCATCAGTTGTGTGATAGCGTTTTTTTGTTGGATAGTAATTTCCCAGGCTTTTCATTCACTTTAGTAGCCATTGTTTTACCCCATATTATTTTTCCATGCTAGGCCTAGTCCGAAACCAAATCATGATTATGAAAGGCTGAAGATTCAGTGTATGAAGGCCATGTCAGACCTACAGTCTCTGCAGAACCAACACACCAAGACACTGAAAAGATGTGAAGAAGCAGCAAAAGAGGCAGATTTTTATCAGTAAGTATTAGTAAAGCTGTACAAGGTAAGTGTTTACCACTCTGTGCTAGATCAAAAAGTATTAGAACATGGTAATCAGGTAGTTTTTAATGCTGTTTTTCTACTTAAATTGCAAGATCGATGCTTACATCAGATAAAACATTTCTGGCCCATTTGAAATGATCAAGTATGGACTGCTTGTTTTACCTTTAGGAATTTGAGCTAGAAATCCCCAATGTCTTCATGGGATCAAAAAACAGAGCCTGATTACTGATTTGAAGTTGCTATCTAATAGTTCTACTTTCAGGCTAGAGAGCAGAATATAATCCAAGAGAATGAAATTTCTTACTCTGTTTTAATAGATTGTGATAGCTCTCGTGACGATTTGTGGAAGTTTTAACACAGGTTAAATTCAAAAGTTATTTTCTTCTGCAGTAGTTGTTAAAACCCCGTGCTCTTTAAAAAAAAAAAAAAAAGTGGACATTTTAAATAGTTTATCATTGTCACTGAAATCTGAATGACAGCAGATTAATAACCTACATGTAAAGATTACGTGTGCTTAATTATGGGAATATAATTTTTGAAAAGGCTTTTTTTTTAACAGGTGTTCTAATTTTAAGGTAACTTTTTTTAATGCTTTGGTCATTCTGTGGAGGAAATGTTGGTATTTCACTTCATATGGAAGAAATAAAGTGTATCTTAGAATGCAATTTTTTTATATATAAATACCTGTTTAAACATTTACCAGCAAGTGTGAGAGTTCAGTTAGAATAATTCTGTTTCAACCACAGAAATACTTGACAGTATCCAAAAGCCACTTTTTTGATCTGCAGTGGTAAAATACATTCAGTTGACTTACCTGCTCTTTTTCAGCATTTTAGTCTAATTTTAGACTTGTATCTTGAATTTTAATCTGAATGATAGCCTCCTCATGCAGCTTTCAGTTGTTCAAGTGAGAGTGTATTTCTTTCAATAATTATGGCTGGCATAATGAAGTGAGGAGGAACTTTTTATCTTGAGTGTAGTTGAAACATACATAGTGTGTTTTTGTTGGCTGTGCAGTTTTTCTGATAGTTTGGGGCTTTCGTTTGTTTTTAAAACAGTAGCACACAAGGAGATTTTTGTTGTTTTCATCTGTGTTTTGTTTAGCTGATGCTCAGCTGAGAAGCTTGAGAGAAAGTGGAAATGATTGGTGGGACAATTCCTGTTATCTCAAGAATCATCATGTTATGCTCTTTGTGTTTGTCTGCCTGCTTTTAATGGCTATGAAGTGGCATTGACAGGTGGCATAAATCCATCATCCCTTCTGATGAGGTTTAAGACTGCTGTGTACTTTCATCTGATTTCATACTTATGTCCCTGTTTGTTTCTGGTTTTGTTTTTTTCCTGGTGCTCGGAGTACACAAGTATGCAGAATTGAGTCAGTTTGACCTGCTTCCTTGGTAGGAAACTCATGTTTGAAATTAGTTACTCCAGGACTTTGTCCTTGCAAGTTGGCCTCTAAGAGTATTTTTTTGTGTGCCGTGACAGCACGTTGCACAGTCGGCTGCTGAGCGACCAGTCCCAGCTGAAGGAGGACATGGATACCCTGAAGAGGAAAAACACGCAGTTGGTGCGGGAACACAATCACCTGCAGCAGTCGTGTGAGGAGATGAAGAGACTTCATGATGAGGACCAGAAGGAGATAACAGACCTGCGCAGCCAGCAGCAGCAGGTGAGCTACAGCCTGGAGTGTCTGTGCTGCAAGAGATCGTGAATTCTTCCTCTCATAAAGAAATCTGAGTGTGCAGCGCTGCTGCTGCCTTTAGTGTCTTACTGGTTCTGAAACAGCCTCCTGGTCTTGTACAGTATTAGGGGAGACAATGACATCTTGATTACTAATTGATTTTCTTTGTCTAGCTGGAAAAAAAGAATAAGGAGTGTTTAAGTGCAGAGATGAAAAGGTGTTCATGAAGATTGTGTATGCATGATATTTTTTAAAGTGGGTAGAGAGGCGTCAAAAATTAAAGTTACAAAGTGATTAAAAAGATGACTGTTTTCTTAGGGTACTTTATGGGACAGGGCTTACTTTAAACTTGCATGCTATGTTTATTTGTTTTTTGGAAAGAATCACAAAAGGTTGATTAATGTTTTTGAACTTGAAACAAAAAGAGACAACATTTTCAGGACTGAAACAGTTGGACATTTCAGAACTTTATATCACAGGCTGTTTCCAGGCCAGTGTTGTTGAAATATTCTGAAAATTTAAAAAGAGTAATACTAAGGAGAAACTGGTTGTATCAGGTCCACTGTTCACCTACCAGAAAGTCTGTTCATTTAGTTAGAATTGTTACGGTAACATGTGCAATGGTTAAGCAGACTATCGCGGTTCACTGTGTGTAGGCTGATTCACAGGGCAAACTTGCAAGTCAAACATTAGGCTTCAGAAGCAAAATCTATGCAAGCCAAAATAATTATTTGCTAGGGTAGGAGGGGCAAAGGTCAAAGCAAGCTGGATGTGCTGAATGGTACTTTAGGAGGTACTTGAAGGTAGTGCAAAGATGAGTCAAGATTTTTTCTTCCTTTTTTATCCATTTCTCTAAAGCTATCTTGCAAATTCTGCTGTGAAACTGTTTAGTGTCTTTGTTCAGAAGATAGCAGAAATGGTTTGCTGTGTCAACCTGGGCAAATAGCTTAATTCATCTGTGCCTCAGTTTCCCAGTCTGCAAAGCAGGGATGCAGAACCTCTGAGAGAAGTCTGTTCTATTTTGCTGAAGTTTGAAATTATTTGGAAGCACAGAAGGAGGCTGATGTATCCTTGTCGGGATTGATTTTAAGAAATCCAATCTCATGTCAACATCGTGATTAAACCTTTAAAGAAAACTATGTATGAAACCTAGTGGGAAAATTGTGTAACTCCATTTCTCAGCCTGTCAGAGTGAATCATGGTATCTTGAAGGGGTGCCAGAAGTCTTATCTTGTCCCTGTAATTTCTCATATGAATTAGTCTAACTCTGTGTTGATCCCTCTGACGTGTTCTGTTGTCAGGCCATAACAAAATACATCTTGGTGGCCTCAGAGAGCAAAAGCTTTTGATCAAATTACGCTTTGTGTGGGATTGTCATGGATTTGCTGTGTAGCAGCTGACCAGCTTAAGTTTCTGCAGCTCACGTATGGAGTTTCATGTTGCCACGACTGTGTTTCTTGGGCCAGCTGGGACTATTTACTTTCTTTCAGACTAGGATTTTAAACAGGAGACATTTATTGCACTGGTAGGTCCATCTTCCTCTGTCAAATCTCTTAGGAAGTTTATGCTGAATTCATCCAATTTCTTCTATATTAGTCCCTCTTTTTGATAATTATTTAGTGTGTTTTCAACATCAGTACATTACATATATGCTTTAGACGGTGAGAAGTGGTTTGTTTCTGTTTGGATTCTTAAATAATTTGTTCTCAAACCTGTTCTTAAACTCCTTTGGGAAGTAGTCTTCAGGAATATGGCTTTCTGGAGTGGGTTTAAATCTATTTAAATTTTGTGTATGCCTGCATTTTACCACGTGTTTAGCTTATCTGAAATGGTTCACTGAAGCATGCTGGCTAATTATGTGTCCAGCTCTGTGTGGGTTATGCTGCTGAATCCGTTGAGGATTGGGATGTAAGTGGAAATAGCCCAAGTGCAGTCTCATTCCAGGGCCACTTTTATATATCTTGGTTAGTTAAAGGAGACCAATGTCAGACTGAAGAACTTTAGTCTCTGTTATCTTGCCTGTGTAGTAAAGTGGTTTGTTAACAATGACAGTTGTTGGCCTCTACCTCTGGGCAATGAAGAGTGGGCAGCCTCTTGCTCTCCCCTTCCCTTCTGGTCTGCAGGCATCCAGGTTTCTCCATGTTCAGGAACTGGTCCTTGCTCTGAATATAAAACACAAAAGAAGATGAGGAGCCAATTTGTGCAGGATAGCTGCTGTGTGTTGGGTTTCAAATTTTTATAGAGCTCGTGTTTTCTGTCTTTTTTCCTTCTATTTCTTTATACTTTTTATTTTCAGATAGTTAGGAGCATACCTTTGTCGGCTAATGTTAGTATTATATAATTCCTGGCATCTCTCTATGTAGAGCATTCCTGTTTCTTCCCACTGCTCCATCAGGGCCAGATTTCAATTTAAAAGACAAAACCAGAAAAAAGGAGCATAGAATGAAAAAAAGAAAGGGGGGGGGAAGGCTTTAGGCTTTATTTCAGGCATATTTTTTGCCTTTTGAGAATGAACAAGGACTAGGTTTGCTGACACTCATTAGGGCTTTCTTAGGTTGTTGCTGGTCATGTATCGTCAGTGTTACGATTTACAGCAAGGTTCCTACATTGATGTAAATTAATTTAAAACTAAGATTCAGGTCAGGCTTTATTCATGTTTAAATGGATATTTCTTTTCCTGTTAATATTTTATGTATGGTTTTTGAAACACAAACCTCTGTGGGAAGGTCTCAGATGAAATACTGTATGAATATTAAAATAATATGCCTGAGTGTACAACATATTTTGGCTAGATTTTGTTCTCATTAAGTTTTTAATTATTTAATTCATTCTTAGAGGATACAGGCAACCTATCAGGAATGCCACCTCGTGGACATCTCCTAAATTACCACTATCATCTTGGTCATCAAATAGTGATTACCTCTTTTTAAAACTACAAGTACTTCAAAAACAGCATGGTTTTAATAGGTGTTCATAACAATTGCCATTAGAGAGAGATTTCATACGCTGGTGCACTTGTGATAAAGCAGACAGAAAGTAGATGTAATAATGCTTAGAGTAACAATGGCACTTAGTCTTTTAGACTGAATCTTAGATTCAGTCTTTCCTTAGTAATTAAAAAGAATGATTGCTAAAATTGGTTAATATATTTTTGTTCTAATTTTGTTTCTTATGTATATATTTTAGATCAAATTTCTTGAACTGATTCACGGTAAAGGTTATTGATAGAGTTTCTGGCATTTTTTTAAGGTTATGAAGCAAAATGGATCATCAGAGATATTAAACAAACTTTACGATACAGCAATGGACAAGCTGGAGGGTGTGAAGAAGGACTATGATGCTCTGAGGAAACGGTACAATGAGAAGATTGCGAGTCACAACACGGATCTGAGCCGCCTGGAGCAGGCTGAGGAGGAGAACAGACGTCTTCAGAAACAGATTGACATGCTAATGAAGCAAAGGGACACAGCAATTCATTTCCAGCAACAATATTCATCCTCTCTTAGGAGGTATAACCAAGTTTTGATGCCTTTGAGGTATCAATTCCAATGTAGCATCTTATTGTCATTGTGGTAGAATCACAAATAGCTTTCTAATCTTTTTTCTAAAATTTTCCTCTAGTATATGCAATTTTGGTGTGATGAGTAAGCATGTGTATTTATATAAAAATTTCTGAAAGGTTCTAGAATGCATGATGGGGATGTTAATTTGGAGAAATGGTTCATTTTCTTGAGAAAAGGATTTCCCAGTTATGGTTTTGGAATTGTGTGAGGAATTTTAACCATTGTTTAGCTCGTGTGAGAAATGGATACTCTGCTTTTCAGCCTATGTTTATTTTTAGTTGTAGATAGAGGAGTCAAATATAACCAGAATTTTGTTTAAGCTCTGACTTTCTTCCAAACAAACTCTTTAATGCATGGTGAGCCTATATATATATATATATATATCCTTATTTAAATATAAAAGCAAATCAGTAAGGGGATATAATTTCCAAAGGTGTTTTGCAGATGAAGATAATCTCAAGCCTAAGTTAACTTTTCATGGTATTAGATTTGCAGACTGGGGGGGGGGGAGGACTGTGAGGGTTTAGGGCTGGCAGCAGAGTTCTCTGGCTGCAGGGGTTTGGGAGTCTTGCTTCACTGAGAAGGTGCTGCTACGAGCAGTGCACGTGTTAAAAAAGGAGGACACAGATGCTGTTATACCACACTTATCCCCCCTCTCTGCTCCTTGATACCAAGCCTACACAGTCAACCATATGGGGTAGGAAGGGCATCAGCATACACAAGGACTGCTGCAAAGAGCATCCATGGGTATGTTAAGAATGTTTTCGTTGACTATTAGGGGTGATACACAACTCCTACAGACCAAAGCCAACGTTTGTAAATGGTTCCTCATAATTGTTATGGTTCAGTCCTTAAAGAGGTTCTCTAATATTCCTTAGGTTCACTAATGTTCCTAAAGCAGTGGTTATTTTTTGCAGCACAGAGAATACACTTTGTAAGAAATCTCTGGTTGTTTTACCAGTGGATACATTTGGTTACCCAGCCAAATCCTTAATGTATGAAAGTGAGTAACAACTGTCTTACTGGTGTTTCCACTTGTTTTTAGGTTTGAATCAGTACAGCAGGAACTAAGCAACACCACAGCACAAAACAAAGAATTGCAGAGAGAGATGGAGCGATTACAGTCAGAGGTGACAAGGTTCAAAACAATGCAGCTGAAAGCAGCCAAGGATGCAGAAAAATACAAGGAAGAAAGGGATTCTGTTTTCAATGAGTACCGCCTAATAATGAGTGAGAGAGATCAAGTAATCAAAGAGGTAGATAAGCTTCAGACAGAACTGGAGCTTGCAGAGTCCAAGCTGAAGAACACCTCTTCTGAGAAACGAGTGGCCAGTGAAGAGATGGAAGCTTTAAGACAGGTACTAACCTATTGTTTTAATGGGGAAGGGAAATGAGTATATGCTGTTGATGCTGGAATCAGGAATGTATGACTGATGAATGGAAAATAGGAATCCACTGCAAAGAGGAAGTTGTTTCCTGATGTTTTCCTATAGCAGTCCTTTTTACTATCAATTTATCAAGCTTCCATATTTGAACAGGGTACCTGCCAGCTGAAATTTGCTATTCACTTGACTTAATTCTGTTCTGCATATTATAAATCCTTTCCTTTGCTGCATTAGTTGTTTTTACCTTCTTAAGTAATGCTCTCTATAATAATATAGCTCTAAATACTCATTATTTTAAACTTTTAACCTCTACAGGAACCACTGGATACTATCTGCTGTGGCTTAAGACGGTACATGATCAAGTCATCTCAAATACTTATGCAAAGCCTGTGCTGACATGCATGTTCTTACTCATTTGCCCTTCTACTGCTTATAAGTTAAAGAGGATATTTTAAAGATTTTTTTCTTTAGAATTCAGGCATGCCTTAAAGCGTATGAAACCAGAACTTCCTATTTTTCAGCAATATGTTCTTGAAATGCTTATATCACAGCCATGTCAGAATGAAGCTGTTATGATTTCCAGAACACAATTTGCTGCTCAGTTTCATTTCCGCTGACATGCATTCACTTGACTATTTGGTTTACAAATACTTAATTTAGCATGAAATAGATACAAGCAAATGTATTCCATTGCCTATAAATCTCATTTTACTCTTTTCACAGCATTACATCTCAACAACATATTCTTACAAAAAATTAAGGTGTGGAGCTTTCTTTTAAACAAATAACACCATTTTTTGAGGAATAATGTGGATTGTGACATGTGACATCAGAGCTTCTAAACATGACTAAATTCTGATTTTAAGAAGCCATATTTTTCAGCTCTGCATATTTGTCAGCTCAGTAATTCAGCTCTACAGTGACTGAAGTTTTAATACGTTTTATACCTCTTCTACTTTCATCGAAACATTTAAGCCAATCAAAATGTCTGTTGATTTCAGTGGTAGGGTAGGGATCAGGGTAGGTTACTCATGGAAATAGCCACAATTAGTCATTCTGCTTCAATTTGTTCTATCTGTCATTGTAGCACTATGAGTAATTTGCCAAAGTGCCTTAAGGGGCAGGGAATTAAAATTTTAAATACATGGGTATTTACTTAAAGGGGGTGTTTGAACAAGAATCAGCAGGAGCCTAGGACTGGTGAGTGTGGTGCTGGCAAGGCGGATCCATTGCATTTTTCTTCACCTCCAGAGCTGGCCCTTCAGTGAGCTTCTGTAATGTTCTGAAAGTTGTAAAATAACTGTACTGTGAGTTGTCTTTTTGTTCCCATTTTTCTTTCCTGTAGCTAACACTCTTCTTCTTGTAAAGAGGTATGTTCTTGCATCACTAGTACTGGCTTGCTGCAGCTGTGTTCAATGCATAAGGATTTTCTAGTTCTGTCAAGGAAAATGTTTGAAACATTGAAAAAATGTATCAATGAATGTATCAATTCACTTGAAATAGTATCCTGAAATATGTCCCCTGTAAGTGGGATTGTCCTCTCCGTGCATAGTTGTTCTGGTGCTCTCTGAAAAGGCAACTTAATGCTTTTCACTTTTCTTGTGATATATGGTACCTTTAAGTGCCCTGTTTTGTAGTGCTAATTGATTGTTTGAAACAGCACTGAACCCATTTAGGTAATTCTAAATGTAGTTTCTTCCCTGAAGCTTGTGTTTGCTAGTGTGCCTTTGGTGCCTCTGAAAAATTGTAGAACAACTGAAATGGAGAAGAGGTTGATTTTTTAAGGCATTGTGTCTGAGCAGCTACTGATGAGGTCAGACAGTTAATTTCCAAGTTAGACATGTAAGCTTTTATTAGTCACACATGCCCAAACTTATTGGTTCAATAGACATCTGAAATGTACTAATTTTCTGGTATTAATAAATGATGGAAGAAATCTCATGATTTTTGCACTAATGGACAGTTTTGGATTAAGTTCTCATGAACTCAGCCACTCAAAGCCAGGGATTGAATGTTATAGATTTCCCCCTCTCCTTTCTCCAATGGTGGTTTTTTGTTTGGCATAATCTTTTGCTATGGCAAGTACTTAGAATGTTATGTTTCATCTCAGTGATAGTAGGTTTTCCCCTCTGTTTAACAGATCTGTTATATTTTGTCCTTATGTTATATTCAGATGTGAGAACTTCCTTAAAACATAAAAATAATTCACAAATTCAGAATCATTCAACTCAAACTGCTCTACTGTTTTCAAACAGAAGCTGTTCTAGTCAGTGCCAAATGGCACGTTTCCCTATGCTGTCATGTTGTAATTCTGTGCAAATGTCACAGGAAAAAGACAGAGGTGAAATTTTACCACTGACCACTGGAGGCAATGGCTGCTCTTATTCGGATGGTTTATATTGAGCATGCTGAATTAAACTGTGATAGTGTGTATTTTTTCCAATCACTTAAAAAACCTGTAAATTCTTGTTTAGTGAAGGTCTTACTGAGAACTTCCCCCTATGCCTTCCTTGTGACTTTTCATCTCAGCTGCTTGTGGGAAAAGGCTTAATATTTTTGTGTAAGTTTTATACACACATTTGAATGCAAGTTTTATACAAACTATAGTTAAACTGTGCAAAAGGCTGTTTCCGGTACTAAAACTTGTCTGCACCAACAGACAGTTCAGAGATTTTTCTCTCTTCAGAGATACTGAGCAAGGAAGGTCTTACTGGTGTTGAAAGCACTTGGGTGTTCTGGTAATTGAGATTCACTGACAGAGTCATTAAATTCTAGTGCTTGTCTGCTATTGTACAGCAAAAATGGCTCTCTTAATGTCATTGTTAATAGTCTGACTAGTCTTAATTAGATGCATATCTCAAAAACGATTCTATTAGTATAGCAAAATGCAATTATCATCTGTGTTTTAAATATTCAATTTTATTCTTTGCAAACTGTAGAGGTAGAATCAGTTTATGACATGGTGTCTTTCTATCCCTAAGCACTTGAACCCTTTCTTCATTTTGCTTTTGAGATGTCAGCTGTCTCTGAGTTTTTTGCGATCAAAACATCGGTAGTTTCCAGCTAGGAGTGCCTGTGTGTAGGAGGACTTCTTTGTAGCCATTGACTGAATGCTGCTAGAGAGCTGAGCCATCTGAAAATTTAGTGGCATGAAACTGGATCATTTCAATGACCCATTCTTTTAATGGGAAGCCTAATTTAAATAATTTTAGAAGGGCAGATTCTGTTTTAGAACACAACTACATTTGCCTTATCTTTTTTATTACAATGCAGTTGAATTCCACACTTAAGATGTACTGTCATTCTGCTTTATAGAATATTGTAGTTTTATCTTCAAACATTCCGTAGCATATTGGTATCTTAATGGCATATAACTTATGTTCCTTTAAAACTTATGGAAAAGCTGTAAGGTGCTTATGTAGCTGGGTTGTCTAAATTATTTCAGTCCTGTGAAATTGAGGCAGTTGTTTAAAAATATTTGTAATATATTCTTACCCTTTTCCATATTTAACAACTTTTTTTTTTTAAAACACCAAGTCTGTCTGGTTAATAACCCTTTCTCGTTTAGGTTCCTCAAAGCTATGAGCGCTTCCAGAATCTTACTTACTTTTGACAAAGCACTGTGCTCATGTGATGGTGTGATATTTTTAATACCACATTTAATATTCTTTGCTAGTACTTACTTGTATGTAATGTGATCTGCTCCCATTTTTCAGAACATTAGTGGTAAACTCTTTAGGCTTTTAAGGTGTCATGACATGTAACCAATTGGAAAGATGAACTATTTCCTTCTGAACCTAACCTGCTGCAAACAACGGATCTTGTTTTAGGAACTAAACTCTGCTCTAGTGGAAAGAGATCGAGCGATTTGTGAGAGGAATGAGTTACTGGAAAAATACTGTCATGAAGTGAAGGACAAAGCTGAGGCCCAGAAGGAGCTCGATCAAGCTTGCAAGGATATAGAGACAGTGAAAGAAGAAAGAGATGTTGCCAGGAAAGAGAGAACTGAAGCTATCATCCAGAGAGACCATCTCCTAAGGGAATATTATCAAGCCCGTCAGGTATTGCAAGTCTTCACTGATGCCTTTTTTTCTTTTTTACCTTAGTTAGGTCAGTAACTTGCAAGAGATTAAAGGTCTGGGCACATTGGGAGTCTTCCCTCTTTTCCTCAAGTCACTCTAAAATACACACACGTGCACGTATGTTCTTCCAGACACACCGACAGAAATCCTTGTTTGGAAGACATACAGTTGTGCTTCATATTAAGTTTCTGTTTGTAAATATAAATAGAAAAAGTTTACATTTTAACCAAATTGTAAGTCAGTAAGTCTAGATTCATTAGTTTCATTTATGTTCTTGAGATTAACCACATGCAGTTGTTTGCAAGCCCACAGCTTGTGGTGGGCTGTACTGTTGTAGTTGGCTTGTGTTATTGTGCTGCAAGCTTAGAGTTTTCTCTGTATTTGTCTTACTGTTGTCACCATCTTTCTTGTTAAAAATAGAGAATTTGAGGGACAAGTTAACTTAAGAATAAAGTAATTCTTATCTAAAAGAAGAAGAGTTAAATAAAAACTTTTTTTCAATTCCATTGCTCTTCAATTTCATTGCTTTGATTCCAAGGGGACCTGAATCCCAAGTCTTGGGATTTGTTGTCCCAGGGTAAATAACTGGTGTTAATGCAGGAAATGTGTTGTAACTGCATACAGTAGTGTGTCTGATTTCGAAGTACACTTGTAATTTTTTTCTGTCTGCTGAGCAGAACAAGATTGAAATATAGAATGTCATCTCTGAAAAACAAAACATTCACTGATGTTATTTTGAAGTGAGGATTCTTATTTATGTAGTTGTACAAATCTGTGTTCTACTGGATGAAATGCATTACAACAGGTTTTATCTTTCCTCCCACTCCCCCCAGAGTTGCTGTTAAAATAAATGAATATTTTTCATGAAAATGTAGGAATTTACATTTCAATTTCAATTTTCAATTTCAATTTTCATGAAAATGTAAGAATCAGGCAACATACATATAGTAAAAGCTGTTTGTGCATAAGTATCTAAAAATTGTGCCTAAAATACTTCTCTGTGTTTCTTAATTCCTAGATACAGGATTCTGCTACCCTAGACATAGAAAGAGCAAACAAAGAAATCGAAATGCTTCGGAAACAATATGAGGCAATGTCACAAGAACTAAAAGAAGCTGTCCAGGAAGCAGAAGTAGCCAAGTGTAGGAGGGATTGGGCCTTTCAAGAGCGGGATAAGATTGTTGCAGAACGGGAAAGTATACGGTAAAGAACTGCTGGGTGATACATGAGTGATCTCTGTAACACCTGGTGTGCAGTTGATGCAGTTCTAGGATTTGCTAGCGCTTCCTGTGCATTAGCTGTCACATGGTGATTTTTTTTAAATATTGAGGGCACCTTACAGGATCTTTGTCATTTTCTGTGCTTTCATAACCTAAATGTCTCTAGTAAATACCCTTGAGTCTAACAGTGCTGCTGCATAGGAGCAGCCAATCGTGCATTCTTTTAGGCGTGCTATACTAATCCTGCTGTAGCTCTAGTCCTGCAGATAATTCTTTACCTGTGGGGGCATGCTCAAAAAGTATCCAACATATTTGCTACTAAATATATCTAAGGAACTAAGGGAAAATACTTAAATAAGGGCTTTTTCTGCTAGTTTAAAGAAGATAAGTAGAAACAAGGTTCTGAAAGGGATGAAGAATTAAGTCCCAGCATATGTAATTTTTTTCTTCCTTATCCTTTTTTATTTTGCAGATAGATACGTTTTGAAACTGCTCTTTGAAATTTTACATTAACTATACAATGTGGTAAAACCAGTTTACTTTAATAGGATTATAAGTAACTAGATTGAAACTTTTTTCTTTTGAAGAACTTTGTGTGATAACTTAAGGAGGGAGAGAGACCGGGCTGTGAGTGACTTGGCTGAAGCTCTTCGCAATCTGGATGACATGAGAAAGCAGAAGAATGATGCCATTCGTGAACTGAAGGAACTGAAGTATGTTAGAGAAATGATCAAACTGCATGAAAGTTTGTGATAAAAACTTTGTTTTGTTAGCTGTGTTCTTAAGTGAACCATATGTTGTTACAGCTGTAGGCAGCAGGCATTCATGTTATCGTGCGTGGAAGCCTTGCCTTTATTTATAGTTATCATGGAAATTATTATGCTGGACAGTATTAATTTTATCTTATTAATGAGACTCATAGTATAAGCTCTGTGCTGTGGAGATACACTTAATGCTGGGATCCTTTCACTGAAGTCATATTAACTGCAGTTTAGTTCCTCTCAACTGTTTACTTACTGGTTTACGGGAGAGGTTTTGCCATTGGTGTTTATCATGCCTTGCATACTGATGGAGCTCATCTGAGGGTAAATTAAATGCATTTTTGAAGATGTGAGAAACCTAATAGTGCACTTAGTCATGTAAAAATATTGCAAAAAATGTAAGACTATGTTAAGACAATATATAGAAATGGAAAGTCGATTTGATAGCAGACCAAGAATACTGGAAAGACAGAAGCTGAAGGAAATTTTTGACACAGCTTGGATTTTTGATTTAGAAAACCAAATACAAAATGTATCACAATCATAACATTATTTTTCACTTTATTTAAAAGGGGGTTGTCTCTGTGTGCAAGTAATAATTTTCTTTGCCTAGGGAAAAGATGGAAAATCAATTGGAAAAGGAGGCCAGATTTCGTCAATTGATGGCCCATAGTTCTCATGACTCAGCCATAGATACAGATTCTCTGGAATGGGAAACAGAAGTGGTAGAATTTGAAAAAGATAGAGTAAGTAAAATCGTACACTGCATTTTCCTGTGTATTGGATAGCTCTGAAGCCAATTATAATCTTTTAATACTAGATAAGATTAAAAATATGATTTTGGTCTTTTCAGTTTTTTATTGTTTGGCAAAGAACCACGTAGGTGTGCATGGAGGTGCACATGGAGGCAGCAAGTGCAGTTACAGCTACATGGAAGTAGTTGATAAAACCAAGCTGTTACATACAAGCTTTATAATTTTCTTCATATGCATTATAAATAAAAATAGTTCCTACATCTAATGTTGCAGGGTACCCAGGTCCATCTAGTATAGGGTTCTTTAAGTTTGCAATTCACTGCAGACATGGAAGTGCTAAGGCAGCCAAAACTTAAAATGTGAAGGAAACCATGATATTAGAGGCCAATCTTTTACTCTTACAGGCAACGACACTTAAAATCTATGCATAAAATAGTTTTACACTAAGCTATTTCTCCTACTTTTGCTCAGATATGCTGGTTAGAAAATTTAAAGTATTAAAAGTATTAATGGTGAACATGTATTTTAGTGCAACATTTCTTTTCATTTTGAAGATCTGGGATGAAAGGAGATGCTAATCTCTTGCTTGTCTGTAGAGGAAATTAAATCCCTTTTGTATTTTGGCATATTAAGTAAAGTTCTTATGTTTAGCAGTCCAGATAACCTCTACTTCCTCTCATTAACTTCGCAGTATTTTTCTCCCTATAATTTCACTTTTTTTCATTGTAGTCCAGAATTTTTATTTTGCTGCTATGTAATTCTTGTATGTTCTTCTATTTGAAATGTTTGGCTGGTACATCACATTTGTTAGTGTTAATGCCAGAGGACACCTATAACTAATGGAATTGGGAGCTTATATATTTACGTACAAAAAATAAAAACTTGCCTGATGCAGGAGCCCTGTAAATGTAAGTACATAGTGCAAACATGCCATAATGCCTCTTGCTAACAGACACTGTTTGCCAGTGCAGTTGAATCACTTGTTATTAATATTTGCTAGGATGATATGGACTTGAAAGCACTTGGTTTTGATGTGGCAGAAGGTGTGAACGAGCCGTACCTCCCTGGAGACTGTGGGATCTTCGTTACCAAAGTAGACAAAGGAAGTATTGCAGATGGTCGGTTAAGGTAAGGTTTGACTTTGGAAGATACCTGTCTTTTGTTGGTCATAATAGACTAAATATGAATATATTGGAAATTGTCTTCATTGTTTTCATTTTTTGAAGTTCTTTTTTCTTTATCATTTGTCATGTGTATATTATTAATGTTGGTTGGGAAATCACACTGAGAAGACCAATGCCTAAAAGCATTACAGAAATTAAACACTGGTTGACTCAGCACTTAAAACTCAACAGGATTTGAAATGTTCTCTTGTTGTACTGTGCCCCATTTACTCCATTATTATCTCCTCAAATCTGTTTTTAAAAAGATCTATTTATTTAAATTTTGGGAAAGATGTGAGGGTAAGTTTTTGAGGGAGGGCAAGAGAAAGGGAGAGTAGAGCAAGGATCATTTGGAGCCATCTATTCTTAGTGTTGATAGCAGCTTTTTAGTGACTCTTCTCCGTACAAAGAGTTGCTTTTAAATAAGAAGTAGTCAGTAGTGATTTAAGGATATACTTTTCCTAGTGAAGTGCAGGCTAGCAGTCCTGGTTTTCATTTAGCTGCTATTTAATGCTTTTTCAGGAATGGATAACTCCAGGTAATGGAGGATGAGTTTATTGAGATCAGCTCTGTTGCATGTCTCCTCATGGAACGTTATTCATGTGCAGTGTCCAGCAAAGTGTGCTTATAACTGACCTGCCTAATTCTGTATATCTACCAGAGTGAATGATTGGCTGCTGAAGATAAATGATGTGGATCTTACCAATAAGGACAAAAAGCAAGTTATAAAAGCTGTTCTAAATGGAGGAGGTGTTATTAATATGGTGGTTCGAAGAAGGAAGTCTTTAGGTGGGCGAGTGATAACACCTCTTCACATCAATGTTTCTGGACATAAAGGTAATGACTGTAAAGGATGGATATAAATGGCACATGTTTGTTCAGCCAGATAAGGCTTGCCATAAAGGTACATGTTCTCTGAGCCTTTGCTTAAATCACACTTACACTGTTATGACCTCCTAGATAGGGGTTTTCTTTTTTTTTTTTTTTTTTTAAACCGAGAATGCTGTTATTAATAATAGCTTCATTCTGTAAGTACAGGTTTTCTTTTTGTCCTTGGGTGGGTTTGAGTTGATTTTTTTTTTTTTTAAATACTTGTCTCTAGTTAGCTGCCGGTTTGGAATGTTCCTGGGAGTGTAAACAAGTCTGTTAAACCCAGTTACCCCATCTTTGTGTGATTATATTAATTTTTTGGGATACTCAAAATCCTTGTTTTCCCTGTCTTGTTATTTCTTTGAAAAGGTTTTCAGAAATTGAAATTCATTTGGATTGGTAGTCATACTTCTTTCTTGTGCAGGCAGGTCAGACATGCCATTTGAACAATACATTTGAATTGCAGAATCAAATTCTTTTTTGTGTATTTCAGATAGTGGGGTCAGTCTAGAAAATGGAGTATTTGTTGCTGCTGTTGTGCCTGGAAGCCCAGCTGCCAAAGAGGGTTCCCTTACTGTGGGAGACAGAATAATTGCTGTAAGTCTTAAGAAAGCGTTTGCCTTTTTAAATTTTTATTTATTTTGAAGTGTTATCGTTGATGCTACTCTTTAAGATGCCAAACATTCCAATTAGTTTTTTACTTTTGCAATACTAAGTCCTTTTTGTAAATTTAGAATAGATACTCTATATTAATTTTTTTGTATGCTGAGTGATGAATAGAATGTGCAGCTTATTTCCTGAGTTCATATGAGAATTTTTGTCAGAAGCATTAACTTATTCTTCACACTTGGCTTATATATACGTATATAATGATACCTGTGATTCTTTTATTGACTAGGAAAGGTCAGTTCCAAAAAGGCATCACTTTATCGGATGAGACGTTTCTTGTCTTGTAAATGTTGGTACCACAGCTGTCCTCTGTTCTGGGGAGGAAGTGTGTCCCTGGGTGCATTTGCAGCCTTAGGGAATGGGTGTGGTTTGTGCACTGTGAAAGGGGAGGTGGTTGCTGTCGGTACAGCTGCACAGAGGGCAGGGGTTTTTACACTGTGTCCCTGCAGGAATAGCAGATTGTACTTAGGAGTTTTCTATTCTCCACTCGTGAGGAATGTACAAACATCAACCAGACTTCAGTCATGTATACGTTGTAGAGTAGTGTTTTCCCTGTCTCAGAGATACTCTACCTTAAATCCTCCCCACCTATTACCTTTGATTTACAGACGTCTGTTGTGGTTTCTTTTGTGTATAGATCAATGGCATTGCACTAGATAATAAATCGCTTACTGAATGTGAAGCTCTGCTACGAAACTGTAGGGATTCCCTTACTCTGTCACTCATGAAGGTGAGTAGCAGAAGCTAAATTTGCAGAATTCTCTTGAACTTATACAGAATTATTCTAGTTGTTCAGGGAAGAGTGTATAAAAAAAAAAGAGTATATCAAAATGGGAAAAAGACAACCATCTGGATACATTTCACTGGTGGTACACTCCCTCAACAGTTATTTCCAAGGTAAGGCTCCTGTGCCATCTAGTAGGAAATGGGACTAACTTACTGTCTTCTTTCCCATTTGTTTGCTGGTCACATGAAATGAGTGCCACAATTGCTTGCTGCTTCTTGTGTTTTGCTTCAGAGCTGCAGCACTTTTGTACGTGAAAGATAAACTGCCCGCTGTCTAAAGAAAGGTAGCTTTTAGTCAGGAGGGTGTTGTGCAGAAAACTGAACTTTTGCTATCATGAAGATTAAGTACAAAGCTTTGTTTTTCAGGCTTATTTCTATAAAGTACTATTCTGATTTGCTCTCGAGTTTAGAATCCCATTATTCTGGGCCTGTCACATGGATTTTGAGAGTCGTAATTTCAGATCTAGATACCTTGAAGTTTTAAGAAAGTAAGATGATGAAATGTTTGAGGGGAAGTAGGCAATGAAAGTTATCTTATTGGCATCACTTATCAGAGGCAGAAGTAGAATGCAGGTCCCTTCACTTTCAGTTGAGTACTTTTGCCATCATGTGGAGTTGCCCTTGGGGAATTATTCTGAAAATGTTACAAAAATTTTTTTAGCTTCATTTTATCTGATGTTCTGTGCTTTGAATTGTATGATATTTCTAAGTGTATATTGAGGTATACATAAATCAAGGAGGCTAGGATATGATTCATACTAAACAGAAATCAGCCACAATAAGGTGATCACATGTGGTTTTCGTTTTAGGTTTTTCCTCAGAGTTCATCTTGGAGTGGTCAAAATATATTTGAAAATTTGAAGGATTCAGAAAAAATATCAAACTGTAGAGTTCATGCATCAGAGATACAAGCACAAAATAAAAGAAATCTGAAACTCAACAGCTCAACCCAGACCGACATTTTCAATCCAGACATCATGGATGGCAAGAAGGACCAGAGTGATCAGGGCAGCGCTTCATTTTGCGATCACAAACCTTTCCCTAGTAACACATTACGAGTAGACTCTCGTAGGAACACAGTGCACAGTTGCCATAGTAATTCAGAACACAGTCTCAGCTCCTTCAGCCCAGAGACATATGGGGACCAAGGCTATGGAGCTGTTGACTTGGACAACAGGAGGCTGCCCTATGAACCTACAGGAACTGACTGTATGATGGTTGAGACAGCATTTGACAAAGGACATGGAACTAAGCACAGTGGTGGTACCTGGCCAAAAGTCATGGTTAATATCTCAGCAACAGAAACAGAAAAGTTCTCTGTGTACAAAAAGCCAAAACAAAGGAAATCTATTTTTGACCCTGATACTTTCAAAAGGCCACCAACTCCTCCCAAACTGGAGTACCTTTCCCCTAATCAGGTGACAGGCCATTCACCTCAGCCATCAAAAGCTGAAGTGGCTTCAACTCCTCCAACTCCTCCTAAGAGAAGTGACTCTATCAAATTTAAACATAAACAGCAGGCAAGCTCTGCATCAGAGTCTACAGTAACAACAGGATCACCACCCACCAGCCCAGCCACTGCCCAAGCTCCAGTTTCCTTGGCACTTAAACAGGACTCTGCTGCTTTCAAAGGGCTCAGCAGGAATGCTGGGCATTATTATCGGGAGGAGGGAATTGACTGCACTCATCTATCTTCAAGGAAATCTTGTGAAGATGACATTGGCTTTCAAAGAGTTGAAGAGCCAGAGATTAAAAGACCAAGGCCAAAATCGGCTCCTGCTCTGAGGCATAAAATGACCCCTGTGCCCATTCCTAATCCTGCACTTCAGGTAGAAGATTGGTATATTGAAACACAAAGCTAGAAACTTTGAAGTGTATTAGCAGTGTGGTTTTGGGTGCCCAGTTACATACCGAAGCAGGAGAAGCATAGCCTGTCCTCAGAATCCAGGTCCTCTGAACTCAGGCTCAGTTGGCACTTGGCAGTATCATGAAGTACAAAACCAATTTGTGGAGTTTCAGTATTTAACAGGCAGTGGTGACCACCAAACAGAAAAATAGAGTTCTGCTTAGCTGCCATATCTTGGGTTTTAGTGCTGCTTGTTGGAACATCTGGGCTCTTGTATGTTTTTGACAACCTGAAAAGACATAAATAAAAATGCAAAGTATCAGCTTTGGAAAAACTGAAAATAGGGTCTCTGAAGTTTTGCGTAAGTCAGATTGGTTGTCCAGATCACTGTACAATTTAATGGAAGAAGGTGTACCATCCATAATATTGGGTTTTTTGTAAGTCTTTGTATGTGCCTAAATAGTTTTGTGCATCTTATCTGAAATTCATTGGGTGTTAGGCCCATTACACTGTAAAGTGAACTGCTTATTAGAATATGATGAAAATTCAAAATGAGCATATAGTTTGTTAGAATAAACAACCCTGCTGAGAAGATGGTGGGTCATATCTTGACACAGAGTAGATGGAAGAAAAAATTTTTGTGCTCTGGGAAGGACATATTTAGATGAGTGCATTATATAAAGTGACATAATCAATAATGTCATTTCAGGTTCACTGCCTCAGATTTGCTCAGCTGACCCGTAGAGATTTTTTTTTTCTTTCCCAACTGAAGTTTACAGAAGCATTATTTTTTTTTTAATGTAATTACATCATAATGACTTAGAAGTTCATATTCTTTTCCCTTACTTGTTTATACTTGGATAATCTCACCTTGTTCACAGAATTTTAGAAGCAATACAGATGGCAGAGCTGAATGGGAAGTAGTGCAGGGTTAGAGCCATATCCTGCAACAGTACTGGTATAAGAGAACAGTTGGAAGGTTTTTATGCATTTTTTTTTTTTAGTCTGCTTCCATTGTGTTTTGTCTGCTTCCATTCCTTATGCCTTCCCAAACATTTTTAAGAAAAGTAGTTATGGGGAGCTTTAGGCCTCTGTGTAAGCACTGCTCAGCAAAAACAAAAACATGCCTGTATTACCAGCACTGCATCCAGCACATTCAAAAAAAAACCATAGTCCATACAAGCTACTGTTAAAAAAAGGAATTCTGTCCGAGCCAAAACCAGCACAACAAATGACAGAAAAGCATAAGGGTTTAATTTTGTAGCTGTAATCAGCAGATTTGGTCTGAAGAGTACTATGGCTAAGAGAAAGGTCACCTGTTCTCATCAAGAACTGCACTGCAAGAAGTGAAGGAGGGCATATGCTAATGTCTGTTTTTAGCACATATGTAACAACAAAACATCAAGATATTGAGCACATTTGAATAGGGGGTGTTTGCTTTATGTAGAATATCAAGTTGATCCATTAGCACTGATAGTCCCATTCTTCGTTGTAGTGCATTGTCATGAGCATACACACTGCCCTGGTTATAATTATAGTATTATTTGTATAGTGAGAAATGAGTGAGGGAAGAGTTGCCAGTTGTGGCAAGAACAAATGTAGCTGAGGACTTGCGCCCAGGAGCTTTGTTAGCTGGAACAGAGTGGGTGGTTTTGGCACTCACTGTTGAGGATACCAAAAGGGTATGTGGGGACATACTGCAGTTGCTTCGATGTACTGCCCAAGCTGTGTTACAGGTGTCAAGTAGGCGTTGGTTCAAGGTAGAGAGGAAAATTATATAATAGAATTACAGTGACTTTTTTTCTGTTTTGTTTCTTTAAGGTTACTTTATGTATTAGTTAATTTTTGTTTCTAGGATTAAATTAAAACTAGGTTCTATGATTCTTTTTTATTTTTCTTCTCTTTCCCCTGTCCGCCTGAAAATAGGCAGAGCTTTGTAACTCTAAAGGTGTTGGCTGGAGAGCACAAGTGATACTGTGCCTCAAAATGTGGACATCATTCACTCTGAAATTTTTTTTCTGATGGAATTGCCCTTGTCCATTGCAACTACATCAGGCTGTTGTGACAGTAGTGCCCGGTCTGCACACATTCACTCCTGAAGTAGTATTTGTAATATCAAAATACAGTGTAGTTTAATTTGTAGCCATATTGGGTGTTGTCAGTTTACTTAGATGTGTATATACACAGTTAATTTTGTGTACTTTGATAAGCTGATAAAGTTAAGTGTGCTTTAATTCCTGAGTAGTAGGTGGAACAATTACTAGTGTAGACATGAAAATGATCAAGTACTGGTTCTAAGAAGGCACCTCTGCCTTTTAGAGACTTTGAGCTCTGAGTAACTCTTCATTTAATTAAAATACTGCTATCATAAAAACTGTGAGAACATTTTCAATAATTATTTTTCACTTTTTACATGCATCAGTCTCATATTTTGTGTTGTACATTTCAGATGTATGAACACCATGTGCTGAGCCCTACACTTTGCAGCTCTCCTGGATCACTGTCAATATCTGAGCTGTTCTCATGTGTTCTTAACTCACCAGTGTCTACTTGTTATATACAGAACAGAAGTTGTGAGGTTCTAAAATCTGAATTGCTTGTTGAAGAGAGGTTACTCCACATGTATCTGGAAATGCAGGCTTGGAGGAAAATGCTTTCTGGCTTTTTAGCGAGATCTTCTGTAGCAAGTACTTGCAGCAATAGCGGCTGAAATATCCTGTGGAGGTGTTATTTTAACGGAGAAATGTAACTAAATCCTGGATGGTTCATTGAAGCAAAAAATATCAGTTAAATTGCAAAAATTGGCCTAAGAAGATTGCAAAAGAAAAAAAATAATAACAAAGTAGGATGGGGGAAAAATGGCTAGAAGGACATCATTGAAAGACAAAGGTGTAAGAAGCACTGTGGTGCTTCCACATTCTGGAATGGATACTTGAAAGTTTGACATTGCTTATTGTTCCACAGTTTGGCTATTTTACTCTTTTAAATCTCCAACTTCCTGTAATCAAATTTCTGTGTTCTTGTAGGTGCAGAAATATGCTCCAGCTAGTGAGGAGCATCTGTCTCCAGAGCTACAGGAATGGGCACCATATTCCCCAAAACGTTCTGCTAGGCACAGTGATGGCTTTGTGCCTGCTGCCTTGTACCCTGGCAGCATGTCAGGAGGTGAGTGACAGAACCTAACTGCTTTCTAGGAATGCCCCAAGGCGTTTGTTCGCATTGGACAGTATTGGGGATTAGTCAGTACTTCTGCACTTAGTTAAGTACAGAAGAAATACGACTCAGAAAACATATTTCCATGGTCTATTGTGGTCTGAACATGGTGTGCTCAGCTTTTGGACTGTAAAGAAGTGAAACCTGCTTAAGAATCGCTAACAAAGCTGGGCAACTTCTGCCTGAAGGATTTGTTTTCATCAGTTTCTGTGCAGAGAATTTCTCAATACATTAGTGCAGAACAAGGTGTAGCCTGTCCATTAGGGGGACAAGTAAGATTTCCAGTATTTTTGAAAGTAAATGGAGTATCCCCGACTTTACCTACTTTATTTCTGAAATACTTACAAGGAAGAAGATCTGTTATTCAGGAAGTGAAACACATTAAGTTCTACCTGTTGTAAATATTTGGGATATCGGATACTGAGTGCCCAAACTGACTGTGATCTTAATCTAAATAAAAGGTTAAAAGTGAGTGTGTTTGAGATATTAAGATACTGAAGAGGGGACTCACAAGAAGCTCAGTATATATCAATATAATCAGGTGGAACAGAAACCATCATTTTGTCTCAGTTGATTGAACAGTTGTTGGTATTGAAGTTCATGTTAGCAGGTTTTCCACTGACTAAATGGAGTGCTTAACGAGGTAATTAGGATGTTGTATGCTAGTTAATTTGAAATAGTCAAGAAGCATTTGGTAAATGTGTTGTCAGATAGTTTGCTCATTCTTTAGTGTCTAGTCTTAGATTTCAGTTTTCAGCAGTTGTATATTAATCTTAAATTTCAAATCAAGATAATATTGATTTTTATGAGTTTATCCTCTCTTCTTGTAAAGCCCCAAACTCCTGTAAGTTCTAGAAATTATGGAAGATTTTATTCTTATTGGAGAACATGAAGGTAATAATCTGTGTATCTGGAAAAATGCAGAGCTTCTAACAATGGTGTCCCAGTCAGTTTTCAGAATGTAAAGACATGCTCAAGAGTAGCTCACACCAAGAAGCTTTTCCTCTTCTTTGATTTCTTTTACTCTTCTCTCACTTTCTCTCTTTCTCAATGATAGTAGAAAAAGTAATAAAAGGTATTATTTCTAGCCTTGTAGTTAACTTTTATCTTAGCATGATACTTTTGCACAATAACTGAGTCAAGTCAAACCTACTAGACAATATTAGACAATATGAGTCTATGTCTTGAAATGAGAACAAGTCTTTGCTGTTGTGTTCTATGATACCAACTCATTT
This sequence comes from Corvus cornix cornix, assembly GCF_000738735.6. Classification (NCBI taxonomy): domain Eukaryota; kingdom Metazoa; phylum Chordata; class Aves; order Passeriformes; family Corvidae; genus Corvus; species Corvus cornix. Next base: position 23,308,594 of record NC_046336.1, on the reverse strand, counting down.
AAGAGAAAATTAGACTAGTTTAGTACTGAAGGATGAGTGTACTTAAAAGAACAGCTTGAGTAGTAAGTTTCAGAAATAAATGTTGAAATTCTAGAATTTAAAGTCATGTTAGAAGTGGGCCTCTTTGAGGCAACAAAAGAGAGGAACCAGAATAATTTTAGCTACAGTCAGTTCAAGTGCCAAATAGAAACATGCATGCTGGTTGGATGACTAAATGCAGAATTTTCATTCCTGAATAAAAATCTTCTGTACTTGAAAACAGAGCATCTTTTGATTTACTAGCACATACTAAAATCATATGCTGTGAATGGCTTCATTTTGGGTAATATAATCCACTTTATTACTGACTCATTACAGAATTATAGACAAGATTTTAAACATGCATGTATTATCAAAAAGGTGTCGTATGGTGCTTAATAATGTATTTGTATGCCAATATTTTTATTTATCTTATATGTAAATATTGCAATATATAATTATAAAATATTAAGGTGTATTTTAAAATCTGTACTTTATATGGTAATAATGTTGATAAGAATATGCTTTTATCATCTGAAGCAGGGACGGTACCAAGAAGCTTAGCACCATGTCCTGCAGTGACTGCTGTTATGAGAAATCCAATCTATACTGCTTGGAGCCATAGAGTTCACACCAGCAATTGCCCATCAGTTGCCAGCCAAATATGTCATCAGCATCTGCATCCCAGGTGTTTTGAATTTTTTATCTCCCTAAAATTTTGTTTTCATTAGGATAAAATTGCTTCTGGTGGTTTGGTAGAGTGCAGAGTAAAACATACTGCTGTTGAGTGTTATTTTGATCCAGGGTTCTTAAAGCCATTACTGCATTATTAAATGCATTCTTATTGCATATAAATGATATGCCAGTTGCTTTTGTGTCTTTCAGTAACTGATGGATTAGGTTTCTCTCTGCCCCACTGACTGATACTGACAAAGAAATTAACTTTTTAATTAACTAATTTCTAATATTTTTTCTTGTCATTGCCCAAACAAGCAAAGCTTTCTCCTCTTTTATAGTACTTCAAGGCTATTTTTCTTTTGGCTTCTAATAATTCATAAAACTATGGGACAGTGTAAAAGTGGGAAGAAGAGAAGCATTCATTTTATTCAGTAGCACAGGGGCTAACCAAAATTTTTTGTTGGCCAGTTTCTGTTTGCTGAGGTTCTTTGCCCAATTCTAACTGTTGCTCTATACTGCTTTTCTTTTGATGTAGCTCCCAGCATCAAGGTCGCCTGAGTTTGGACCTAAGTCATAAACACTCCAATGACTACTCTGAAAATTCTCGTACAAGAGCATCTCATGGCTCAAATTCATTGCCATCTAGTGCCAGACTTGGTAACTAGCTTTTCTGATTTATTTCCTGTGGGATTTGTGTATATTGGAGAAAATTATAAATGGGAAACTCCTTGAGTACCCCTGTTATGGCATTGTCATCGTTGGCAAAGCCTAAAAGCTTCTGGTGTTCCTTTGCTTCATTTCTTTTGGGTTTATGACTAAAGGTGTTCCCTGGAAGTTGCTGTGTTTAGTTTGTTCTTCACAGTCTCTTTGAAATGGTCTATGTGTGTGAGGGATTCTCCTTTCCATGTCCGTTACACTTTGAAAGTATCCTAGAGAGATGGGAGGTAGGGCCAAAGGTTGACATTCCATGAACTGGCGAGAAGAAAGAAAAGGAGAGAGCGCCCTGAACAAAAAGTCAAGGATGACTAATGGTCAAATGTAAACAGTATTCTTGGAAAATAAATTATGCTTATGTTAGTTGATTGACATGTAAACTTTATTTATGCCGAGCCTAATGATACCAAAGCAAATGCATGCTTTGTAGAAGTGACATTTTAACATTTTAGGTTTATTGAAATTATAATTTATGTAGTAACTGGGGGTTTTGTAAGTGTTTGTGCTCCTGTGTTCTGTCAAAGACTGAGTAGAGCATGGTAGCTTTATAAGCACAGCAAAAAGGAGCATAACTATTTGCAACCACTATATCAGTGATGTTGTATTCATCCAAGCAGAATGTAATAAGAATATTTTAAATGCCCTTTGCAAAGTCCTATGGATTCTTAGTGAACAGAGATGTTAGATTCTTGCTTGGACTTAGAGTAAAGTTTAACTTCATAGGAAAATACTCAAAATATTTTTTCATACAAGGATAAACAGTGCATATATACTGTGTAGCTGCGTTGTGCTCTGTTTATACTGACTGTGTAATCAAGATCATTTGCTACAATTATGATATTCACAATTATGAGGGTAATCATCAAAGCTCTTGTCTTGATCATTTAGAGGCCATTTTAATCCTCATTGAAGAAGTACAATCTAAATGTACTTTTCGTTTAATGTAGCTGCTTTTACTTTTGTCATTTTAATGTTTCCTTGTTTTAAAAATAGGTTCTTCGAGTAACTTGCAATACAGAACAGAACGAATTAAGATCCCTTTAACACCAAGATATCCAAGGTCCATGATGGGCTCTGACAGAGGTGAATTATTTCATAAGTAATTTTAATTGTACTGTTTTCAGTATAACTGATACAAAGCCCTTGCAGTTGTTAAATCAGGTTGCTCCACAATCTAAGTAGGACAATTTTATTAAGATTACAAAATCTGTATTTTGCCGGGGAAATGTTAAAAAAGAAAAGAAACTTCCACTAGAAAGTTGTTTTTTTCTGATAGTTGACTTGAGTACATGGCACACTGAGTAAAAGTGCAGACAAAAGTAAGAATAAGCATTGCTGTATGATAGTTGTCATTTCTTCTAGAATGATGCCTTGAAAATTTTAACAGTGAGATAACTTGCATTTCTTTTTTCAGTCTGTAAGTATATCATTTACTTACATTGTATCACTGATTGTAAATTATACTATTTGAAATGCAGTGAAAATATTCCAGTACTTCGCTCAAAATTGCTTGGTGGAAGATGTTTAAAGACAAGCAGTAGTTGGAGTGCTGTGGAATCAGGAGTTTGCTGTCAGCAATCAGCAACTCTTCACTGCCATCATCGCTCAAATGTTCTGCAGCCTTAATGTATTGTATGCAGTGCTTTTCCTAACTGGGCAAATATAATTCTTAAAAATAGCTTTCATTTGTGATTAATAATTTGAGTTTATTTTCTCTAGCTTTTCAAAGGGAGCAAACTGTCAGGGCACTTGTTTGGTAGATTACTTACGGAGCGGACAACCAGGGTAAAGATGCAAACTAAGTCATGTCAAGCTTGTCTGAAATTTCAGAGCTTTCCTGTCCCTGTGTAGGATTCATGCTTGGGTTCTGTTATCTTTTTCAGGTGTTGCATAATATATCTCCTATGTAAAGGGAAGGGCTGCACATAAATATTTTATTTGGAAACAAACCTACATATTAGATTTTTATTTTACTTCCTTCCTGTCTTTTATTATTTTTCTTTAACGTGCTTTTCAGACATGCTCATGGTGTAGCTTGTCTGTAATGTTGTCTCCTGTTGAAAACGACAGTAGTTGTTTGCACACTTGGAGAGGATGGATTTAACACAGAGTCATTAAGGACAGTAAATTTGCACTGTCTGAAATGAGTTACCTGGTCTGCCTAAGCCCATTACATGACTAACAGATAGTGAACAGACAGTCCTCTTTCTTGTCTCACATGTGTGTGGTGTCTTTCACCGTGTCTGGGTAGATCTGCCAACTTATAACAGATGCAGGATACTAAAACTCAACTGTTGACTTTTCCTAGGCTCCTTGTCACACTCTGAATGTAGCAGTCCCAGCTTGATTACTCCTCCCCAGTCACCTCTTAACTTGGAAACATCTTCCTTCACCAGCAGCCAGTCTCAGAACTCCCTTTCTACATTACCGAGGATTTCCATTAGCCCTGTATCTGTTGGAGAACGTAGAAAAGATAGGTAAGGTCCCCAGGTTTTTTGTTTTTACTACAAAGGTGTCTGAGGAAATTTTGTGTGTTGATTAGGCTGAAGGAATGTGAACATTTAATTTAAATGATGAATACGTAGGTGCAGAGGTGCATCTCAGGTCCTGTTAATTGCATGGTTTTATTTTCTTTAGAAAGTATGTAAGTGATCCTTTTGTGGATTTTAAGAATAAGTGATTTCATAAAGGTTTTGTTTCTTCCATGTTAGATTAATGGCCACACCAAGTAAGAGCAGTCTAAATTGGAATACACCCTTTCAGTTCAACATGCTTATTTATGGTAGCCTTGTTCTGTAGTCTGGAAATCTAAACAATATTAAGACTTAGTAACGTCTGATAGCTAAATATCAGGTGCCTTAGCATTGCAGAATATGTGCTCTAACCACTGTGCCTTGATTCCATATAACCAGATAACGTGAAAAATTGAGTGCATAACTGTGGAAGAACATATCCCTATGTACAGATGCAATTTTACTGCTCTGACTGATCCCTTTGCCTGTACCTGGACCACAGCTATAATAGCGTTCAGTTTATGTGTAGCTGCTTGCAGAATTTGAATCTAATGTGATAGCTTTCTTAAAAACATGTGCTTTGTGTTTAATGACTATATTTCACAATGAATATTTCAAAGATACGTTGCTTATAGTATCAGTCTTGGACATCTGTTTTCATTTTATCATGATCTGGCTAGAGCGCATATATGAAAAAGTTTACACAAATTCAAAGCAGAGAACAGTGAGACACAAATTTGAATCAGACTTTTATTTCCAATAAGGCAGCTAAATGCCATTCTGGCAGTGTAAAGGAGCTCCCATGTGTTGAAATAGGTTACATTTATGTGGAGTTCAACACCTCTTTGTATGCGTGATTTCTGTAAAAACACTGACCACAAGAAATGTGAATGGTAAAGTCATAACGATATTCTGTATTCTAACCTTTCTGGTAGTAATAAAAATGTATTCATAGAATGTTACATGAAACTTTTGTTTTCTTTGAAGATTTTGTGACTAAGTTATCGTAGCAATTCTAGAATGTTTTGTGTACAAAGAACAGTGTTATTTTGAAAGGAAATGTAAAGAGGTTTTTGTGAATTTTCATTCTTACTTCAGTGTGACTTCTGTACTACATGTACTCAACTTGTGTTCTTGTATAAATGTTCCTCTGATTGTCACTTGCAAATTCCAAGTCAGAATGTCTTTTCTCTTTCACATGACTAATGATGTGAGTGTTCAGCTGAACAAGCTGGGGTTTTGACACTCCTATATTTTTGTGTCTTTGAGCACAAGATACACGTTCTGATCTCTGGGAAATAACAATTTTTGTTAACGTTGATCAGATTATTGAAGTACATCCAGGTTCTAGCCCCATTACTCTTGCTGTGCTACTGTATAGTCTGAATTCACTTTCTAAAAAGAGTATAATTCTAAGGTTTGGTGTTGGATTTTTAAAACAAAACAAACTATTAAACAGTTCTCAGTTTAGGAAAGTAGCTACTTATATCTGTCCTAAGAAATGTTTAAATTTTGGGGGTTTTATAAGCTTTCTGTTTCCCACAAAATACAAAACTGGCTTTTCCCCAGATAAAATTAATAATAATATAGAAGGGGAAAAAAAATCAATGTTTCTGTTTGTTCTGTTGATTTTAATTTAAATGAAAATTAAAAGATCTTAGCAGTTAAGACTTTTTCTCTATTCCATGTCTAGGGATCCTGGCAGGCAGTCTGAATATTATAGAAAAATGCTTAGCTTGATTTTGATAGCACTGCTTATCAAGTAAAACATCTTTTTAATGTTATCATTCTTTTTTACTTTATTACTGATTTGCTATACAGGCATAGTTATCTGTCATTCTGTACTTACTAGAATTCTCAGATAGGATCCTGTGTAATTTGTATAGGTTTGATTCCTTCTTATTCCAATACAAAGCAAACTAACTAAAAATGGGTGTGGTAGATGAAAAAGCAGAAAAGTACAATAAACAAAGCTCAGAAAGATGCAGTTTTAGTTTTTAATGAGATAATATACCTTGGTAAATTTTGTGACATATGAAGAACCTTCATATAACGTTGCTTACATGCTCATAAGTGAGTGAAAAAAAAATCAGTTTTCTGCAAGTTACCAGAATTTAATTAATTTAGGTTACATGCAAAAAATGTGAACATCAGTATTAAATTCAGTACATTGGTAAGCAATTGCTGAGGGCATTACCTCTAACAGTGGTGTAAGATAACTGTGTTCCAGACTTGCATTCATGCCAGCAGCCAACAGTTTTTATCTCATATGCATTAATAAGCTGGCAAACTATTACACCTCTGCTGCAGAAGGCTACCACAAGGATCCCTTCAAAGTCTGGCAATATGCATAGTTATGAAACAATGTCCCCTTCCCTCTGCCCCCAGCTCCAAATCCTACTTTTCCAAAAAATATCCTTCCTCAGCCTCACTCACTGCAGTGGTAGTGAGTGAAGTCCAGTTAACTCTTCTTGTCTCTGAACAGCACAATAAAGTAGTTTAAGCAGTTGGCACAATTTAGAGAACATCTCTATGGCATAATGAAATGCTAGGAAAGAAAACATTCAAATTAATGCGTGTCAAATGCAGTATAGTGGTATTAAAATAAAAAATACACCACACCTGGTGCCCAAGCTGTTTCATTCACAGTGAGCTCAACTGTTAACACCTGGTGATGCCTCTTGCTGTGTAGACATTATTAAGTTTATAATAGTAGAAACCAGGACTTTTTAGAAGACTACTGTTTGTTTATACACATCATGAATGGGCCAGCCCTATTTGTATAGGTGGATACATCCCAAATACGGGGGGAGGAAAGGGGAATGTATCAGGGTTTTCTTTTGTATAAGCCATTTTCTTGTTATGCTTACTGGTGTCTTACTATTGTTTGTCTTGTTCTAAGTGTTCTTGTCTTCTCAAATCTTCTACATCTTTCAGATATCTGTTCCGTAATAGGTCTTTTCTGAGAATCCCTGTGGCTCCTAGGCCTAGGTTCTCATCACTAAGGAGTTTGAGGTTGGCCTGATCTAAGGTTGTCCTTCTCGAGCAGTATTGCGCACTTTGTGCTTTTTTTACGTTTGGATAATTGCCCTGAGGAGAATTTGCATGGTAATTGTAATGCTACCATGCAAACTGCTGTCTTAATGGCTTGAGTTTGCAACTGCTTAATTTTCATTACTAATTTATGTCTCCCAGCATACAAATATGAAATATGATATTTGTGCTTTGTTGTCCTTTGGTTTACCACCTTATTATTCATTAAGTTTATTTTCACTGGCAATGAAGACTCCCAACATTTGTATTTGTAATATACCCTTCTGGAATATGGTTTGACAATGACATATTATATACAATGGTTCAATTCCTTTCATATAATATGCATCTGGAAGCTTCTTTCCTATCAACTTCATGACCATACTATTTATAATTCGTATTTACCATCATTTTTAGAGCAGTCGTGTACCTGCTATACATTTACTTCTGCCCCTGTACATTGCATGATGTTAGGGGAATGCATTTAAGACAGTTGACAGTTAGTGGGTTTTTTAAGTAACTGTTTAAAACTATTTTATTATTACAGTTCAGACAGGCATAAATATTGCATGTAACTTTGATATTGTGGTGGTTCAAGTGCAATTTTTTTCTAAATCAGTTTTACCTATCTCCTCTAAAAGGCCCTACATGGAAGAGCCACGCCATGTTAAAGTGCAGAAGGGTTCTGAGCCACTTGGGATTTCCATTGTGAGCGGAGAAAATGGTGGAATATTTGTCTCTAAAGTAACAGGTGGGAGCATTGCCCATCAAGCTGGCCTTGAATATGGTGATCAGTTACTGGAGGTAATTGTTTGCTTACTATTTCTAAGGTTTAATAAATCAGTTTGTATGACTGCAGCCATAACTGCCTTCCCCAAAAAGACTGTGTTGGGAAACCTTGTGCACTGTGAGATGTAGCAAAGAGTACTCTCTATTGTAATATTCCATGATTGTGACTGTGACTTTTTTCAGCCTTTATCATAAAAATAATGTCTTTTGATGATATACCTACCTCCCATCTTATATAGATATAATTCAATTTTAAGTTAGTTAGTTTCAGTACTTAAAACAAAAAAGTCCCAACACCGTACTCTGCCTGATGAGGTGAGTACATTTTCAAGCAGCTGGCTTTTACTGAGCTTCATGCTGTTGTTGCTGTGCCATAGCCTTAGCTAAGATACCTGGTTAAAAAATTACTCATGCAGGCTCAATGATGTTTCTGCCTACTGTGTTAGATAAACACACAGAATAGCATTTTGTAAAGCACAGACCTGCTTTGTAAATGTAGCATCATGTTAAAGCACCTTCTGTTGCACAGTGTTTCTCATACTAAAATAGACCTGAATAGATCTGAATTTATCTTTAAATTCTGAATTTACTCAGATTGGTGATCTGAATCAACTTGTATTTAATCAGTGATATCAAATCATAGCACAGCTCAGAATACATATGTCTTTTAACAGTGAAAATACTGTTAAACTCCTTGTCAGGTTACCAAATACTTGAAAATTCTGATGATTCCTTCCAAGGAATAAACCCTAGGAATCACTGTCTAGCAACATTTTCATTCTCCTATTTGCTCCAGTGGGATTAAGTGAGCATTTAGACATTTAACTAATTAGGACACTGAAAGAATGAGTTTGCTAGTTTTGCTAGTTTGAAAACTTGACATTCTGGTTTGTGCAATTTTTCCATAGTTTAATGGAATAAATTTGAGAAATGCTACAGAGCAACAGGCTCGGCTAATCATTGGGCAGCAGTGTGACACCATCACCATTCTGGCTCAGTATAACCCACACATGTATCAGCTTGGCAATCACTCACGGTCAAGGTAAGGCTGGCTAGACTTGGGAAAAACTAGCTCTTCTGTCCACACAATTATTTAGCTAGTACTAACTTCTGTACACTTAATATATTTGCAAACATGAGCACGTGTGTGCTGATAAGTGTAACTGCTTGCAAAAGTAATGTATGAATGCATGTTTGTCAAAAGAAAAATGATGCATCTAAATATATTCTCTTTTATTTAGGCATAATCCTTAAATATACTAAACTAAAATCCAAGATTACTTCTTCCTAGGATTATGACATTTTAATACTTCAAATATTTTTTACTTTTTTTTCCATGATTGGAATTTCCAGTATTAATTAGAGAAGGCATATGACCTGGTGAAATTACCCATCCTACTTTGATGCATGATCACACCTCAAAAGAGAGCTTTGTCTTTCTCTTAGATTTATGGTGAACGTATGTTTTTTGGCATGCTCATTTGAGTTATTTGGTTTGTGTTTTATCTCCCTTACTTTAAAATTGACTTACAGCCAAATTAAAAATTTTGAGTGGAAGATATTTGGCATTAACCCACCAGTCTTTTATTCTGGTTTTTTCCCCTGTCATAGTTCTCGCTTAGAACCTGTGAGTAATCATTCCACCCCTCAAGGCAGCGGAGCTGCAACGCCTGACAATCATTCCGTAATCGACACTGTGAGCGAACAGGATGAAGGAACAATGACACCACCATCCAAACAAACCACTCCAACTACAAGTCCCCGGAATTCCTTAAGGTAGAGAGTAAAACTTTTGTCTTAAAGGAAAGTAAATGGTCAGGGTGGATATGAAGAGTATTAAAAAATGAAGTGTACTTCTGTGAATGCTGTGTCTGGTTGAAATAAGTCAGCATACAAGTTAAGTGGACCCCAGAATATAAATGTGCATGTTTCCAGACTGTTTCTGAAACATGAGGTCTGCAAGGAGTGAAGAAAGTTTTCTGCAAGATTGGTTTAGTTGGAAAGGTGACCTATTATAAATAATATTTATATAAATATATATTCTTCAGATGGCAGGTTGATTTTCTGCAATGCAAGTTTTTAACAGTATGCGTGTTACTTCTTTCTGTCAAAAGGGGCCCTGTGGACACAAACAAAAGGACCCCTGAACCTAGAATTGTTGTTGTTAAAAAATCCCAAGTCGATCTTGGAATCCAAATATGTGGTGGAAACCTGTATGGAATATTTGTCTCAGATGTGGATGATGATAGCCCAGCAAAAGGACCTGATGGGCTAGTCTTGGGTGACATGATACTTGAGGTAAGCACTTCAGAAATGTCTGCAGTGTGCTGATGAATGGCTGGGATGGTATAAAGAGGGAGGAACCAAGTGCTGTGCTGTGCTGTCCCACAGTGTGGAATATTCCATGAATTTTGAGTTCCTGCCACAAAACCCAGGTAGGACTGGTCAGAAAGAAAACTTGCATTTTGGCTGCAGCACGTGAAGAGCTGGATGACGTGAACCTGGAGAACTATCACTGTTGATAGCACAAGATTCCCCAAAGTTTGAAAGGATTCACATATGTCTACCTGTAATTATTAACACCTGCTCCCTTCATCTAAATGGGAAGCTTGGAATTCTGTATGTAGGAGAAAAGCAAGGATATGAAAGATAGTGTAAAACAAAGAACAGTATTGATCTTACCTCTATGAAATTTTAAAGAGAGTTTAGGGAAAACCATTTTGTCAGTGATAGAATCACGGACACAGACCAGCAGGAAATCTGAATCGTTTATTCAAAGGAATGAGCTGGTTTTATACACTTTCTAAGACACAGTATTTCCTTATATGGTGTGACCTATCCCATGTTGCCACATCAGCAGCACACTTCTTTCTATGTGGTGATCACGCACTGCTCACCCGTCCGCCAGCTCCCGGCAGGCTGCTCTCAGTAGGGCTCTGCCATGTGACACCTCCTCCCCCCAGGGTCCGGTGGAGACAAACCTCTGTGTGCCACCATGTGCTCCTTTGTGCTGCCATGTGCCTCTGCAGGCAGGTTTTATAGCTCACAACCCAATTCTCTCTTATAATTCCCCATACCATATATTGTGTCTTTGACTCTGCTTTCTGTATCTGAAATGAGAATATTTATTTGCTTGTGAAGACTGTTAAGGTGATAAACACATCTGTATGAGCTTTTCAGATACAAGTGAGCATTGACACTTTCCCATTGAACTTCTAGTATCTAGATTTTGCTTTGTAATCATGTTTGACCTCCTTCAGACTACGTGCTATCCCTAAATATATTAATTTTTTTTCAGTGTGAATTTTATGATTCTCAGATTACACTTGGAAAACTTTTTCAAGAAGTGCTCTCTCACAGTACCTCTCTGCTGTTTGCACTCGAGTTTTTTGTTTTCCACTGTAATGTCTCAGTCTCCTGCTAGACATCTTAAGGTACTAGAGTTAAGTGACAAGACTTATGTATATAGAACCTGCAACTGAGAAAAACAAAATCATTCTGCATGTTTTACAAGCTCACCTAATTCTATTTCTTGTTAAAATACAATTTCACATCTAAAGGTTTCTTTTTATGTTTTGCAGTATGGGTCCATTGACATGCGAAATAAAACGGCTGAGGAAGCCTATCTTGAAATGTTGAAGCCTGGAGAAAACATCAAAATAAAGACTCAATACAGAATAGAAGAGTTTAATAAGATAAAAGAGCTTCCTGGAGATGGATTCTACATCAGGTATTTGAGCATGACTGGTAATGACAGCATAAGGCTGTTAGGATAATGTGCTGACCATCATGAAAGAGAGAGAGAGGACATTAGTTTCGCCAGGTTTTTTAAAATTTAGTTTACTAATTTATCCAGCTATTCTCTGACAGCAAGTACACAGTCTAGTATAGCAAGTCTTCACTTTTCACTCCTTGTGTGTTCTTGAAATTCAGTGTGTGCCACTAATCTGTTAAGTTTTTTCAAAAAAGGAGTGTTCTTCCCTTGAGTTGATAATAGACCACTTGCAGAGCCTGTTTGTCTTCCTTTCCAGAGCACTTTATGACCGTCTGGCAGAGATGGAACAGGATTTAAGCTTTAAAAAAGATGACATTTTATATGTGGATGACACTCTACCACAGGGAAATTTTGGTTGTTGGATGGCTTGGCAGCTAGACGAGAATGCTCAGAAGCTGGAAAGAGGACAGATTCCAAGTAAATACATGTAAGTGACCTCAGGTGCAGTATTCTTCTTTAAAAAGTATTTGTCTTTAAAAGTCTGACTAGTGAGACAGAAGACTTGTTTGTTTCTGTTCTTTCTGGGAGTTAGTAATTCTTAGATATGTCATTTTAGGGATGGCATATTTTAATATACATTGAATTAAGTATATTGCTCTATCAAGTTTGTTTTAATGCTGCTAAATAATAAACTAGAAATGAAAATGTCCTGGGGAGCATCAGGCACAGCATCACCAGCCATGATACTGTCAAAAAATTCTAAAAAGATAACTTTAAATACCAGCCACTTTGTCTGTTTTATTCTAGGATGGATCAGGAATTCTACAGGAGACACAGCATGTCTGAGGCTAAAGATGAAAACAGTTCATCTAAGACATTGTCAGCAGCAGCAAGGAGGTCATTCTTCAGAAGAAAGCATAAACATAAGCGAAGTGGTTCCAAAGATGGAAAAGATTTACTGGCTCTAGATACAATCAGTACAGACTCAATTCCTTTCTTGGATGGCAAGTACCTTTGTTATACTTGGGAGGGGTTTGCCTTTATTTCTCTTTCATTTTTAATCAGGTGCAGCACAGCACAACAAATAATGTTCCTTTCTAATTGCTCTGAATACAAATGGTGATCATTACTTTGAATAACAATTTTTTTTTTTTTTTTTGTATTAAATTACAAGCCAGTGTGTTTCAAAATAATACTTTGGTAATTTCTTCCTAGACCTATTAGCATTGCTATTTCACACACAGAATCACACAGAATAACGAGGTTGGAAGAGACCTCCAAGATCGTCGAGTCCAACCCATGCCCTAACACCTCAACAAGACTATGGCACCAAGTGCCATGTCCAGTCTTTTTTTATTTCATTTGGAGAGGGAGATTCTTTTTGATATATAGTTTTGATCTTCAACTATTTAATTTCTGTCTTGGTTGCTTAGTCTAGACAGAAATCCTGTGCACCACTCAAAAACTTCACTTTTATTTCTTCACTCCTTTAGAAAAGTCATGTTGGTTACAATACTTACTTCCTTGTAAAAGCTCAACAAACCAAGCCAGAGATATCAAATACTGTGTATTTTTTTACACTTTTAGGGATGATTGGTGAAGGTGAGGAGTTCAATTTTTCTAAATGAACACTAGGTTCAATAAGAAAAATGTCTGTTTTCATCTGTCAAGTGGAAAAATCGCAGTAATGACTGACTGTATTTTGTATTTGTCAAGGTCCTTTGACCTTGCAGAGGAGGTCTTCTCATAATTCCTAGAAGGATGCTTCTGCTTGTTTGAGGAATGCCAGGAAATGTATACTTTTACAAATAAATGTCTTCTCTGTGTGTAGATTCTGCAAGTTTGGCTTATCAGCGTGTCCAGAAAGTGGACTGTACCTCCCCTAGGCCTGTCCTTATTCTAGGACCTTTACTTGATGCTGTGAAAGACATGCTGGTCAAAGAATCCCCTGGAAAATTTTGCAGATGTCCTCTTGGTAAGTATGCAAATATAACTAATTTATTCATGCTTAGAATACATGATAGTAATGTGTATAAATGAACAAAATGATAACACAAGCATGGATAAGCCCCCAAGGATCTGAACTTGCAGACATTGTCTTCTTAGCCTTGTTCTGTGCCTAAGGAATAGTAATGAAAGGGAATCTCTTCTATGAAACAGAGGTTATGAAAGCTTCCCAGCAAGCCATTGAACGAGGTGTGAAGGATTGTCTGTTTATTGATTACAAACGGAGGAGTGGACATTTTGATGTGACAACTGTAGCTTCAATAAAAGAGATAACAGAAAAGGTGAGTCAATTTTAATGCTGTAATTCCTTGTACAATTTACATACTTATGTTGGGGGGGTGGGAATTTATGTTAGCAGTGTCATCCTTTAAGACGTTCTGAGAACTGTTCCCCAGGCAGCTAAATAAAATAAAACTTACCTTACTTTGTCATGTGACTATTTAAAGGAAGCTCAACTTCATAGAAACTAGAAATTCTTCTACAGTGTTATTAAATAACGTTAGAAATAATTTTCTTAAATTCCATCCTCTACCCCCTCCAAAAAAGGATTTAATTTTTTTACCTATTCCATTTAATGCAGTCATATAGAATATAAACATCATCCGTAATCCTGGAGACAGATGTTACTTAAAGTCTGTTCATTGCTTACAGTTTTCAATCAAATCACATGGAAAGTCCTATTAATGCTTGTGTTTGCTTATGATTTCTGAAAGAGAAAATTAATAGGAATATTTAAATTTTGAAAAAATGTACTGCATATATTTCAATCTGAGTTTTCATTTCATTAGTTCTTCAAGTACTTTTATTTCTGTCAGTGCATGCTTTTGATACTATGAATGCAATTTCTTGCAATTTTTCATCTTTTGTCTTTTGTTATAAATCCTTTGGGTACAAATTGCTCAGTATTCCCAAAATGCTAAATGTATGGCAAAATTCTTTTGGGTTGCTATGATTTAAGTAAGGGAAGAAATGGGGGATTTGCATGTGTGCTTGTGCTCTTTAACTGAATGAGTGTTTTGCATTTACATTTGATCTTAGGATTGTCATTGTCTGCTTGACATCGCTCCTCATGCCATCGAACGGCTCCACAGTGTTCATATCTACCCTATTGTAATTTTTATTCGCTACAAAAATGCTAAACAAATCAAGTAAGTCTGTGAGGGGTATAGTTCAGGGATGCTTATTCTAGCTTAAAATAAGTCTGGTTTACTGTTACTGTTTATTTCATCCAAGTCATCTTAAATCTCTTAAAGCAGCCACTGAGACTGGCCCAGTGCCTGGTGCTAATGACACCAAGGTTTAATCCTTGTGTGGGCCATTCACTGAAGAGCTGGACTTGATGATCCTTCTGGGTCCCTTCCAACTCAGAACATTCTGAGATTCTGTAAAATGGGGAAATTATTCCTCATAAAACCCACTATGAGGTATATGGTCTTAACTTCATTTCAGTTGCATGACAGTTAAGTGAATCTTTCAAAGAAACCCATGGAGACCAAACTGAATGTCCTCCAGAAGGATCTTTCCTCCTAACCTTTCTAGCAAATTTTAAGACAGATATGGGTAAGATCCATTGAGGATTAAGTGTTGACCATGACAAAGAGCTGTTCTTCATCTTCTTAGAAGGGGAAGGGTGTGGATGCAGTGCCAATTGATTCATAACATCAGCTTTCCCACCTTCATTCTCTAGTAAACAGAGCAAGGGAAGCCCCCTTTTGCCACATAGTGCATATACTGTGGTCTTCTCAGGCTGTGTTATTTCAGTAATTGTGAAATTCCTGCTTGAATATAGCCAGGAACAGAATGCATGAGTTGCAAACCCCAGTCCATCCCTTGGTGTTTGAGAAAGCCTTTACACATTTTGATAGATTGATTTGGCAAGAAGGAGCATAATCTTCCAACATGAATATTAAGAAACACTTTTGCTAAGAGATCTTACACTTGTGCTCTCTTCATATTTAAAGTTGAAGATTTCTTATATTCTTGATCTGTAGGTAAATTTGATTACTACCTATTTAATAAAGAAGATAAGTATCACTACTTCAAAGTAGAAACAGGACATAGAGCAATGAGGTGTATTTCATTACCACTATAGGATTGTGCACTTAAATGTTAAATAGAAATGTCATGTCTTGACCTGCATTGGAAATGAAATGGTGACCATTACAGCTTTTTCTTTTTTTTGGAAAGTGACAGAGATGAAATGAATCGAGCAAGGATTTCTGGCAGTATAGGTTGCAGTGGCACATTGTCTCTGCTTGTTGTGAGCACCAAAAGTTTCTCCAAACATCCTTTGTAATACAGTACAGGTTCTATTGGCATTCTCTGAAATGCTCCACAGCAATGATAGGTTAGTTTAGTAATTATGTTTTTAAATAATTATTTTAGCATTTGTATTTTTCTGGTTTTTTCATATATTTTCAAGAGCTTGTATAATAGAAAAAGAGGCATCTCAAAAATGTGTCATATATATGATAACATGGAACTACTGTGTTTGCTTGATGCTTGATCCTTCACAAGCCCTTAGAGGAGCGGTACTTGAGCCCAGCTTTGTGTAGGGGGTACTGACATGTATATGAATTGATGACCCAATTCATATGAACAGGAAAAAATTATATTCTTTCCTCCTCAACTGTGTCCCAGTCTCTGAAACTTTAAAGAAATACTGTCTTGGTCTGACAGCAGATAAATTTGTTGGCACTGAAGTGATCCTGATGACTCTGCTGATACTGCTGAAACACAGTAGATGGCACTCTGGGCCTAGGAGTCTGCTTGCATGTGAATTAGCCTTTATTATGCACTCAACTAGAGGGACTCTTTTCAAGTCCATTAAAAAAATTACTCTTATACAAGGTGTTTCCTTTTTTTTTCTCTTTTGTTTTTTTTTTTCAGAGAGCAAAAAGACCCAATCTTCCTGAGGGACAAAGTTACACAAAAACATTCCAAAGAACAATTTGAGACAGCTCAAAAAATAGAACAGGAGTATAGCAAGTACTTTACAGGTTAGTATTTAATCAAACTTTCAGCAGGAACACAGTGGTAATTTAATCCATTTGCACTTTAATTCAAAAGATCAATGTCCTTTCAATGAGCACCTTGGGTTTTTTCCTTCTGCCTTCCCTTTTGACAAACTCATGTTCTGTTATTTTATTTTACCAGGAGAGGAAATATCAAGATAGAAATCTTCCACATGTTTTTGTTCTGAATGTTATGAATCTTATGATCTAAAGAGGTTCTGAAAAGGTTTTATTACTAGCCAGTAGTATAGAAACTATGGTCAAGATTTGACCATTTGACAGTGTTGTCAGTGTTATACCCTGTAAAGAGTACAAGGGTTTTTTTTTTTAATTGTAAAAATCAAACAAAACAACAGAAACCCCTTGTAGTTTAAATTAACAAATGATGATTTCCAAAGGTCCATTCCAACCCCAACCTTTCTGTAATTCTGTGTGATTTTGTGATTTGTGAGACATACTTTAAATGTTTCAACAATGGAAAAAAGATGGTCCAAGGTTTCTTGAGCATGCATTGTAATTTGGAATAATTAAATTCACCTTTAGAAGCCTTTTTAACTTCATAAAATTATGAAATCGGTCTTGGATTGTGTTTTTATCAGAGAAAGAAAACAGTGTCTGGAGACTGTTCATTTCAGAGTATATTTCCATGTGATTCCACATCCCTAGAATTTTATTCCCAGTCTTTTGCATGTATCTTGATGTGCATGGCAACAAAACTTAAAAAAAAGAACAAACAGCCTAAACTCGCCAAAATCTAACTTTTCATCCCCTGAAAAATGGGATTCTTACAGAAATATTTTACTGAGTGCAGAGAGACAAAGGGGTGTGTTTAATTTAGAGCTCGCTCAGTGCATCCTGAGAGAAGCCACATGTTCTCAACAAAATCACTTACCTATTATGTAATAGCCATACAAATGTTTTTACATAGTACATACTAAACTTTCGCAGAACTTGACATGCATGTGGCCAGATTGCATCACCACATGCTTCTTGTTTCGTCATTTGTGACATTTTAGTTTCACCCTGATAGTGGAAGTGGCACTCCAAGAGCAGTCCAAGAGCATCTTATGTGTATCTTCTCATATGCCCCGTGGGAAGGGCCTCCTTCTGTTGGTGCCAGGTGCAGTGGACTCCAGCTGTCATCAACACTTCCAGATGCTGGTAGTCAGAGAGGGTTGGTGTTCAAATTGCACTGACATTCAGGCTTGTTGAAGTTATAGTGTTGTACATAAAATAAGCCTGTAGATAGGCATGCTGTACATGGTAGGTTAGTCATGGAGCTATAGGTCACACTCTCTCAGACCAGAGCTCTTTAACTACCTCATGAAGTTCACTTTTTGACCAATGGCTTTCAAGTTGACATTGTTTCCTCTATGAAGTTGTGAACAGTGTGTAATCTGAATCACTTCTTCCCTGCCATTTGTCACCTTTCATGGACCTTTTCAGTTACCGTGTTCTGTATCCAAAGTCACCTGACATCATTAACTGTAGTATATATAGCAGAGCCAAATATTTTATGTTTATGTGACGTTGTATTTTCTCTTTTGAAAAAGAAGAATTATGCCTTAAGCTGTATAAGACTTCCCATACCTTTTCAGCATTAGTAGTAACTGTGGCCAGAGGCTTTGCTGACGTATTTCTCAAGTCATGAAGTTCCTCTTTTTTTAAGTATTAAAGACAATCCTCCCATGTGTCAGTGTTGGCATTTTACTTTTTATGTTTAGCAAGGGTAGAATAAAAGGTGTTCATTTATCTTTTGAATTGATTTTCAGGGAGCTGTGTGCTGTTGTTCCTTGAATGTAGTTGGCGATAAGAATTGCAGTAGCAACCACTGCTGTTTAATTTAGCTCAGCGATCTGTGAGCTGCTCATAATTTACTTCTAATATTTGTAAATAGTGTCTAGTTGCTACAGCTATAGTCTCTATGTATATTACCCTGTAAATATAAAACTCTTAACAGCACATGTTGAACAGAGAAGGTTTATTATAGCAGGTTCTGACCATCTTTAGTCTTAAACTTTGCCACCTGATGCCTCTGAAAATAGTACATGGAGGCCTCTTACAAAACAGTTGTCTTAGTTGATTATAGCCATCAGTTCCTTGACTTCTCTGGATTGTTTTAGGAGCTAGCAGAAGAAACTGTGTATTGAATGCTTGACCTCTTTGCTCTGTTTATTTTTTTTTTTTTTAAATAGAGCCATGCATCTGTCAGATACTGAGTTGAGTTGCTTAATTCTGATCTGTTGATAAACACTTTGCAGATAGATGCAGAAGACTGTTCTTGGTAATTAATTATAACTGTTCCAGTCTCATTTGTGTGTGTGGTTTCTTCTTCTCCAGGCACTGTCCAGGGAGGAGCCCTTTCAAGCATTTGCACTCAGATTATGACAACTGTCGACCAAGAACAAAACAAGGTCCTGTGGATCCCAGCTGGCCCACTGTAGATTTATTTTGCTGTGAAACTACTTTCCAGATGTAAATAACCAACTAACATTCTATCCAATGGACTCAGTTCATTTCTGTCTTTATAAAGATATCCATAAGTGATTTCTGTTTCATGAAGGGGAATGATAACACTGAACACCTGAGGACCTGATGAGGCATGTGGGAAGGGGTAGATCACTTCAGCAAGCTTGTCTCTTATGTCGTGCGTGTACACATGACAGGTTGTCACGAGGGTTGTGACCTGTATGTACTTGTCCATGAGTAATGAATTTAACAATGCTGCAAAACCCTGTAGAATGACAAGTTTACAAAAACCTTTTCAAAGTATTTGGTTCTTGCTGTTTACTTGAACGTCTTTTTGTTTTGTTTTGTTCTTTTTTTAACTCTGTGTCCTTTCACTTAATGAGGTAACTCTCCAAAATGGAGTGAAATTTCTGAGTATGAGTGGACAGTTTATGTACAATGTGACTCTTAGTTACAGTTTTGACCATTTCTAAGCACATTGTTGACTTGACAACCAGGTAATAATGTGAGATTGAATTGGTACACATTGGGAGTAAGCTCAAAAGGAAGTACACTCCTACACAGGGCAGACCACTGTTTGTATCCTGTCAATGCTTGTCTGTCAAAGATATCGTTTCTTGTTTTATGCATGAAGCTAATATTTAAACGTCATGATGTATCTGAGCAATCCAAGTTCAACATGTGTTGACAAATAATAATTTTTGGTTGTTGGGCCTGGATTAAGTACTGGTGGGGGAGAGTCATAAACTAGGCCTAGCATGCTGTGTTCTGTCACTTTTAGATACTGTAAATATGGAAAGCTTATGTTGGTGCAATTTTGCAGGGTAATTCTTAAGCTTTGTACTTCAGTGTGTAGCATTCACATAGACTGTTTTTATTTAAGAGCAGACACAGTTTTAGGGCTTTGATTAAAAGCCTTTAGAAAGGTACTTAATTGTTAGTGTTTTCACTGTCAGAAAATAAGTGATTGTTTAGTTTTGGTTGCAATACTTATTTACCTGTTGTACCAAACTCTATTATATCGGTTCCCTTTTTGGTTTTTTGCACTTCTGACTCTGTGTTCCTAACACAGGTTTTGTACCTGTTTCTTCTGTCTCTTGTGCCATGTTTCCTGGGTACTGTATTTTAATTGTTTTTAAAATATTATTTGAGTAGACCTGCTTCTCAGTCACTGTTTCTAACATTTCATTATGTAGGGTTTCTAGTTTTACACTACAGGCTGTAATTTTGCTTCTGTTTGCAGCTTTTATAATTAAAAAAAGGGATTCTTCTTGCACAGTTCTTCAAGAAAGATCTAAATTTAAATTCTGTTCTACAGTTGCTATTTTATGGTTCAAAATACTTTTTATAGCATTTATATAGTTATACACTATATAGAGTATTCTGAACTATAAAAACATCCAAAATATATATAGTATTTTATATAGTATTATACCATACTATTATAATACTGTATATATAAATTAATAAATATGAAATGGTATGGATGAATTAGTAGTCCAAGTACTTCTCATGGTGAGGGACAGAAGTTTTTTGTTTATCTTAATTTTTTGTTTGTTTTGTTTGTTTTTTAAAGTTTGAGATCAGAGTAGGCTCCAGTGGTACAACTGAAACAGACAGGTACTGTTCTGACATGGATTTTTCTGTACTAAATGAAAATGTCACTTTGTATCAAAAAAAAAAGTTAAAGAAACTGATTACTAAATAAAGGTCAATTTCTGTAACTTCACTTGTGTGTAATGGGTGCATAGAGCTCATGCTCTTTTTGACTCTGTTTAATTGAGTCCTCATATAAGGTTTTAATTTCTGACTAAAATTGGCATATCCACCTGATAGTTTCAGATATCCACCTTGAGAAGAGCAAGTTTGTTTTGTGCTCTTGCCTATCCTTGAATGCATAAATACCAGAGATGTTCAAAAATTGCAGGACACAAGAAGTTAGGTGTTGTTTTGTGTTAACATTTTTAATGTTCTGGCCCATTGGTGTTAAGGAGTTCAAATGGAAATGCAGTTGATTGGATGGAGGCCTTAACTGAAGAATGAGTATATCACTGGTATTTTCAAGGGAGAGTCACTGGGGAAGAATGTGAATATTAGCTTAAAAGCACATTGTAGAATACTCTCAGCTTTTACACTTCAGACAGTCCAGCCTCTTTTGTTCACTGAGTTATCTGAAAGCTTAGGGAAGGTAATTATTATGTACTAACTTTTCTGTTTTATCAGTTTCTTTATTCTCAGATGCCAAATAGTCAGCTTCAGCATGAGCCCAGTTGATGAATGGACAAGTCTTGTAATCTGCATAACTAGTAATAGCCTTTAGTCGTAAGACAGGACTTGCACCTTATCTGCTCTTGAAAAACCACACCGTGGTAGTGTCATCTAACAGAGGATGAAGAAAATGAGAATAGGCAGGTTCTGGCAGGTCAGTAACAGCCATGCATTGCATATCTTCTGATCACAATAAAGTAGAACTGAAGTCATGATGGAACACTAGAAAGAGATGCCTTTAGCTCTGATCAGGAGTTTCCTGATAGACCATTTTGCTTTATATATTACATGCTGGAGATAGATTTAGCCCCTGTTCTGGAAAGAGTAATTTTGTCCAGATGTTTAAATAAAGAAAGTAGTTATGTGGGTATTTTAAAAATAGTTTTGAAATAGTAAAGTTAGAAACAAAAAGTCTTGAAAATTTCACCCTTACGCTTTTAAGCCATCACTGAGCATGTGTGGCTGCAGATAGAGTTAACTAGAAATCAAAATCTTTGAACTTTATTTTTCCACAGCTAAACTGACATAAAATGGCTGAAGATACTGCAGCCCATATATATGATTTGTTGTTAATATGTTGACAAATGTCTACTTGCTTTCAAACCTTTGCATTCTGTTCACATTGACCTGAATTGCAGGGCAAGGGTTTGCCTCATCCAAAATTACACTGTGACAGCTGCCAACCTCTTCACCTCAGACAAGGGTTCTTTTTCAGTGCCCAGTAAATTTGGAGGCCATATCATAGTCCTTTGTAGTGAATGCAAACATTGTCTTAAGCAGTCTTGAACAGCTCTCCTATGTCTGCCTCTGATGGATGTATTTGTGGTTAAAATACAGTCTTGTAATCTTTTCTAGACTTATGTTTAAGGCTCCATGTAATTTCTACAATTCTGTGCCTACATTTCGCAATGGACAGTTTCTGTTAAAATAGACTGACATTGGAAAAATATGCACTGGCTTGGAAACTAAAGAGATTACTGTGAAAAATACAGGTACCCAACAGAGCAGACTTTGGTCTTGTGCAACAACTAGTGAAGGTTCCAGAACTGCAATAGAAGCTGAACAGCAGAAAAAAGGTGCTTGGCCTCTTCCTGTAAATTTTCATAGGCTGCTGTGCCCATGAGTGTAAGAGTTTCTTACTCATTTGATTGGGTTTTTTCCAACATGAACTCTGTGTCATTTTGTTTAGAAAATGTCTTGCTGTTCTTAGCTGAAAAAGTACATTTTTGATAACATTTGGTAGTAAACTTTTTAGCTATTCAGTTTGTCTTCCTTCACTGTTTGAATACTGAGAGATGTTCTTGCTAACATGACACAAATGATGTGAGCATGAATCCAAAAACCAGGGGAATAGGGGATCCTATTACTTAAGTGTAAAAGTACCAGCTTAATCTGGGATTGTTCAACTTTGTTTTAACAAACAATTCCTTACAGGCTTTTGTAAGAATAGTTCTTTTTTGTGTTTTCTATAATTTTAGATGAGGACTGTAACTTTATATTTAAGCAACTTCATAAGTTGTCTGTCTACATGGATCCTTTTCTTGAAGTAAACTGTGGGTAAACTGTGGAAGCATACTGTGACTAAAGAAATTTTAAATATTTTCAGTTCTGGAATTATCTTGTAGACCTCCAGTGTGGAAAATATTTTGGGTTTTTTAATTTTTTTAATATTATTTAATCATATTACTTAACTCACTTGGAAAACAGTGAGAAGAGGTGTACTAAAATTTTTCAGATTTCCTTAGTTCTATTCAATTAAGCAATTTTAATTAATTTTCCTCTGCAAAATGCACCTGTTAAAGATGAAGAGGTTTTATCCTCCTGTGTGAAGTGTGAATTTCTAGGTGATTTTTTTTAACATAGATGTACACACAGGTTTTTAAAATATGAGTCTTTGTTCTAAAAATGTAGGAGGGGAAATGGCAGAGATATAATAACTGTTTCAAGAATCAAATCATAAAAATCTCTGTACTATATAGCCTAGTCACATCATATTATGGTGAATTATCTGTCATTGATACATTTTATTAACAGTATATTGTATGCTGAGTGTGTGTGTTCACTGTGATATTTTCTGTGTCTACCATATTGAAGAAAATTGCACCAATGGCTGAGGAAGCTTTCAAAGATAGAGTCTCTTCATTTATGACCCTTTTCCTTCAGTGGCTCACGCTATAAAGTGTCCAAGAGCTAAAGTGCTTCTGCTGCTAGTTAAGAAAAACAAACAACCCAAGCCTGAAACAACAACACCCCCCACCCCCGCCAAGCCCAGTGCACAAAAGAAAACAACTTCCTTCCCACCAAACCCCACTTCCAGAGTATCCAGTTTGGCTTGCTTATGACTTCATGTCCTTCCTGTCTTCCTGAAGATACATTAGAATTTCTTAAAAAGACATACAGCAGTTTACTCTTAACTTAATTCACAAACATACTTCATATTTCTCTAGAATTAGAAACAAGTCTGTCAAAACGTTTAAATTTTTTCAACAGCTTGAAAAAAAAGTCTGTTTCTTGATAAAATCACACATTTGCAATGGCATTTTTTCTTTTAAAGTTTTTCTCGGTGCAAATGTTAATGACATTCCTTATGTAATATTCCTTATGCCCTTTCTCTGAAGGCAGACAATGATCAGCTTTCTGAAGATGGTGACTTCGATCTTCAGAGCAAGTGACCCTTTTTTTTTACAACTTTTGCACCGCATTTTGGTGCAGATTAATCTTACCCTGTTAGCAATAACAGCAATCAATTAAAATTATCTTTATTCCTTCTCTTGACAAATCTGTTTGGTCCACAAATGCTTACCATTTGAGTTTAGCAGTTGGCTCAATCATCAGATTTTTTCAACCAGGTTGAGATGAAATTTGTGGCCTACTGTGATAAACTTAAGGTATTAGGTTTCAAGCTTGTCTTTTTGGCTAGTGTAAGAAATCGAAGGCTGAAAATGCATTTTTTTTTCATCTAAATACATGCAAGGAATTTAAATGTGATTGTAAGTTTTATAGTTCTGTGGTGGAAATAACTGTTAGTTATAACATTTTGAGGGGATAATTCCAGCGAAGTCAGCCAGAAGAACCTAAGGTAAGAGAGAGAAAATGGCTCTCTGCTGTGAAAATAGGATTTGAGAGTGCCAGCAATTGCTCGTATCATTATAGTAACAAGTAGGTTTGTGATGCAAAGATGAGTAAGTGCAATTGCTGAAGAAACCCAACACATGGAGCTGAATTCCAGGAAGGTGATAAAAACTGCACGTCCTCAGCAATTGCCACAGTTGGTCCCGTGGTGGCAAATGCGTATCTCTTCTATCTGGGGTTGGCTGAACTGTGTGGCCTTGCAGAGCTTCTGGCTGCAAATGTATTTCTAGCGTTCAGATGAATTCTCATACTTTCATACCCTGACTTGTGCTGTAGTAAAAAATGTGTGGATAATAGCTGCAATTATAATGTGATCTGTTGAGACCTGCTCTGACTGATTTTCAGTTCAATTATTTAGAACTCATTTGTCAGGGTGGTACCACATATTTTGTGCCAGAGTGACTATTTTACAGCTGCAAAATAATTCAAGTCAAGTTGTAAAAATCAATTGGATATCCTCCCCCTCCTGGTCTTTACACGGCAGAGTTTCCTCAGAGCTGCAAGACTTGAACTCTCCTGAGTTCACTTGAATTCCTGTCTGATGCTGACACGGCTCTGCTGTCCTGGCAGGATGTGATCAGAGCTGATTCCTGACTGTGGAGCAAGGAAGTGTTGAGCCTGCCCTGGCCTCAGTCCTCAGCTGTGCTCCTGCATGGAATACTTCATAATGCTTCAGTCTTTGCCTGGGTTAACTCTAGTGAGATGCTTCCAGTCCTGGCTCCATAGGGCAGTCCTGTGCCTTCCAGAGCTGAAATGGGATTTCTGATCAGCTATTGCTGCTGTGTTTTTCCTTTCAGTTGTCCGTTTTCTGCTATGTTACCATACACAGACATAGAGTTTTGTCAAGTGCTCCATGAAATTTTTCTCAGATGAGAAGTGAGGTTCTTGTTTGTGAGAGCTGTATTATGGATACACATCACAATCTTTCCCCCCTTTCACTGTTACATGTGGCTTTAATTTCCCTTTGCTTTGTAGTCTTGCTATCACTAGTAGATAAATCTTCTTTCAAGGTGTGTCCCTCATCCAGTGCAGCCTTTCCAGTTTGCCCCATTCCTTGCTTCATGCTTCACTTACTCTCAAAGATATTTTTTCTATTGCTGATGCAACCTAATCTCTCCCTTCCTTGCCCTGTTATCTAATGCTAAAGTATTTTGGGACATTATGTAAAGTCTGTTTGTTTCACAAAGCATACTATGTGGTTGTGTATTAATCACTGATTTGATTTTAAACACTTGTTATCCTCACTGTTGATGATCTCATGAACAGCAGTGGCTGATCCACTCCAGAATTCAGCAGCCAGCAGCTTCAGGTAATGTTTTAGCAAGGTCTGCACGTCTGCAATTTCTGAAAGTGATGCCTTGCTATGTTTCCAGCAGTGTCAGCAGTATATTTGTGGCAGGACATACTTGATAAGCAACAGAAGACAACTTGGGAAAGTCCACAAACCTGTCTTAAGATTTTATTACCTCTGCTGGCTCACAGAGGCTTCAGTCTTTGGATTATTTTGGATTTTCCTCTGCACTGTTCAGATTCTGTGATAACCCAGCACTGGTAAGGTATGCAGAGGTATAGCTGAACTGATTTGCTGCAGATTGCTGAGATCCACAAATGGTGCCTGACCTTCACTAGAAATGAACTATTGTTACTCTAATTTTAACCTGTTTTGCTATCACTTAGGATATTACTGGAGTTACAAGATGTCAGTTTATAAAGAGTTTTGAAACGCTGGAATTCACCAGAAGTAGCTATTTTTTTCTTGTTTCTTTTCCACCCTACTCTTGCCCTAAAGCCAAGTTTTTATTTTACACCCATTTATGCCAGCCATTGCAAGTTGCAGGTAGTCTATAATACACAATATAATGAAAAGAACAAGAACTGCAACAAACCACTGTTGAATGTTGCAGGGCCCTTAAAATCTTTTTTCAGTTCTTTTGGTTGTAGAAGGAGCTACTCAGAACAGAAATCCTTTCTTGAAACAATTAAGACAGTGAAAGTTTGGTTTTTTTTTTGTTCTCAGTGCTCTGATAATGAGACTTTCAATATCTGACTCGCTTATTTTTAAAAATCTGGTGTCCAGTCCAAAAGCATCTGTGGCACCTTAATAATTGTTCCTGTGAAAATACTATTTTAACTTCTCTGCCTCAGGGTATGTACCTCATTATGTAGAGCACTTTCAGCTTTCGTTTTATTAGATGTAAGCCTCATGTATTTCAATGATTTGGGGTTTATCACTTTGTTACCCCCCGCTACTTACAGGATGTGGCTTTTTGTTTAAATAAAGGGTTTTTTCCATCATAACCCATCATCCAGATTGATGGTGTGAGTTCATGGTTCTATAATCACTCCAAACTGAAGTGTCCTGTTTCTCAATGGGGAAAAAGTTAGGCCGGCTAACCTATCCAATGTGGATGATCCCCTTTTATTGTATATATATCCCTGGGTTTGGTGAGTGGAGCATTTTGATCTCTGTTTTGTATCTGATTCTGCAGATATCACACACACCAAGAATGTATCTTGAAAATCAGTGGTGCTACAGATAAGTAATTGACCAATTATGGTTTGTTAGTCAATGTGAAACAGAAAATGGCAAAATGGTTTAGAGTGAAGCTGATGGGTCACATAAAAACCACAAACCCCTGATGCTCCGTTTTTCAATTATTTAGCCTTGTGTTTCATTTTTAATATACCTGCCTTAAAAGGGTGTTACTAGCCTGAAAGTTATATTTGGAAAATAAAAGCATTGGAATGGGATAGTTTGTTTAATAAATATTGAAATGAGACATTCCTCAAAAGGAAAGCTATTGTTCTATTTCATCTTGGTATTTACTGTTTTCATGAAAAATGATCAGTAATTTCTGAAAATGAAAGTAGCCTTTAAAAGATGTCTCAAGCCAGGTACTGGAAACAGGACTTATACTATACAGTTACTCATCATTCAAAGTTGTGTTTGGGGATTTTTTCTTTGTGTAGTACAGAATGTAATGATTAGAGAAAAAAATTATTTCTGGTATGTGAAAGAGAATAAATGTTTCTTTTCACAGTGTGCTAATACAGTGGTACAGAAACTACAATAGATTTAAAAAAGCACAAAAAAATATTTCTTCAGCAATACATGGAAGATGACTTGCATTTATCAAATCCTTCTTCTAAAATCTGAGAACCTGTCCCTTGATGCAAACTCACACATCAAACATCTCTGGCACTATTTATTTCTATAGTTACAACATCTCATTTACAGTCAGTTTATGCTGTATATAGCACTGATTGTTTTTCTTGCAAGATTAAGAGCAGTGTTTTAAACTGTCTTCATCAAAGTCAGAAGCCTGGCAGTAAATTCTTCTCTTGGTTTTTTTTTTTGTAAATCATGAAGTCCTTTAGTAACAAACAAACATAAAAACCCCCTCAAACCAAAACAAAAAACACCAGACAAACACGCTTAGGTTAATGAAAATCAAAGTATATGTATTCAAGACAATTTCTTCCACAAGACAGAAAGTATCAGCAATGGCGAGAACTCGCAGCCCTAGTGATGACTCTAAATCAACAGCTGCCATGCAAGGCATGGAAAAACAAAGTAACTGAATCTTAATGTGTGTGGTAGTCTATAATGCAAAATTAGTGGGATTTCAAATATTGGTGGTTCTGAAGGGATTGAAAAGTATTGCATATTGCTTATCTGTAGATCCAACATTTCTAGTGTGTTAAATTCTGACATCCATTATGGGCTGTTTTATAACGATCACTCTAAATTGATGAAGGCATACTAAGCCTTGTATGGCCACGGACCTTTAGTTGAGACCAGACAATAATAATCTAGTCTCTGAAGTATGCAAAAAGCATGAGAGAGCATCAGGCTCACTGGCTTAGTGTCAAGTCCTTCTTATAAAAGGTATGACTTAAAATGGAAAGCCTTTGTGACAGTTTATGCAGACTAACTTAATGTGTATAGCCTGTGCAGACAGTTATTTTCCACCTATTCGTGAATACACAAGCAAGGATATTTGGCTTTAAACATAGAGGGGTGCAGAGAGTTCTTTTGTTTAGTCAGATAAATACTTTCCAATATTTAACCAGTTTTAACTTACAGGGAACAGATGGTTTTTCTTCATTAGTAATTGTTTTTCCAGAAGATAAGCCTGTATTAAAATTTGTGAGGATTCATGAGCTCTTTTATTCTAAGTAAAGCTCTTTGTTGAAACCTCTCAATTTTTAAAAAAATAGAAGAACCAAGAGATTTTCTCAAACCTCCAAATCCTGCTAGTTTATTTTATTCTGGTTCTTTGTTAGAGGCAAAGGCTGTCAAACATATTGTTGCACTCTTCCTTGGAAGGAAAATCCCTAAGTGTTCCTAGGATGCAGGCACAACAGAAGTTCGCTAAAACTACCTCCGCTTGTAACTCAGGTAAGACTCAATGGCATCCGATCAAGATGTCAGGTGCAAGTCCTGAAAACTCTTTTGACTCCACCTGGGACTAAAATTAGTGTTCACAATTTCATGAGAATGAAGAAGTTTTGGTTTTGTTTTGGGACTAGTGAATGGTTGGATTTTTATGTCTCCATCCTTGTCCCAATAAAATAGACACCTTACTCCCTGCTATAGGAGCAAGAACAGGAACTGAGGCCTGTCACATTTCAAATGCCCCTGTCAGAAGCATATTGTTAAGTTCTATTTAAAATGTATTCAGTATTTTGAGTAATGGGAACAATACTAGGGAATTTTAACCCTCATAATTGCTAAGCTGGTTTGACAAGGTTTTCACAGCAGAAGTCACTGTTGTATAAGCCTTCACAGATAGATACAGTGCTTTTCTCATTATGGAAACATGTACAGCTTGAGTAGCATTTTCCTTTTATGACATATTCTGACATTCTCTGCAGTCCTTTATGGGATATTCATACAAATTTGTGGAGGAAGTCCTCTAAGGCACAAGTATATGAAATACCAGTGTCTAGTTATTTGGACTTTGAGCTTAAAATTTTAAAGGTCCAGAATTCAGTGATAACAGCATTTTCCCAGACAAGATGCACACTTTTAGGTACCAGCTTCTGAAGTAAGACTTATAAAACTTCCTCTTGATAAAACTACAGAGTTGCATCTTCATTTCTTAATGCATTGGAGTAAGTAATACAGTCATTAAGTTGTCAACAAGCTCCTCTGCCATGTGTTGCTGTCTTGTACCCAGCGTATGCAAATTGTGGCAGTGCCTCATGAGAAGTTGCTACATGTCTTTCCTTTTGCGATCCGTGCATTGGGCCGTGACCTTTCACTGGTGTTTCTTTATTCAAGTTACAGACACCTCGGTGTGCAGGTTTTGAAGCGCTGTGTGCCTGTTGCCAGTGCTAACCTCTACCATCAAAGGGCACAAGGAGCAGTCTGGCTCTGGCGTGAGGAGGAGTGTGGCTGCGCTCCAGCTCCGCCTGCTGTGCTTGCTCTGTATATTTTGCGTTGCTGTTTTTGAAGAGACTGAGACACTGGCTGTGTTTCTTGCTTCTCTCTTCACCCTGCTGGAGGCCCCAAAGCCCCTGTTAGCCACACTTTATTTTTTCATTTGCTTTGATACCATGGATGTGCTGTAAAATTACCTGGGTTTTACAGGTGTCTTGCCTGTTTGTACAAAATCTAGTGTTATAGAGAGGAAATGAGTTCAGTGAGTGGTTGGCTGTTCCTTCAAACAGGAAAATAATTAATACAAGTTCTTCAACAGAGAAGTTCTCTGTGAGAGGCAGAGCACCACATTTCCAGATGCGATTGCAGGGGCAGGGGTGGGGGGTTTTTTTGAGTGCGTCTGGTTCTTGAAGGAGCTTGTGTTTTATCCCAGAAGATTATAGAATCCTTTTTATGCAGCTTAATGTTTTTCTTTACAGATACCATACAGATAGGAAGCTGTATCCTATTTTACAGATACAAAGTTGCAAGGCAAATAGAGACTAGTTTTGAAGAAATCATGTGGGATTTTTAAAATATGGCTAATAAAATATTCTAAATGATGCCATAAAGAGGAGAGGCATGTTAGAGCTCTAAGTATGTAGCTTAACTGGAGAGCTGTGCTACACAAGGCTGTGTGAAGTGTCAAACTACCTTAAGTGTGGCTGATTTCTGGGCACTCACTGAGGCAAATAATTACTCCAGGAAATAACATTTCAGTATCTCTCTATCAGCATTTCTCTGCGTTTACTCCTCGCATCATTCTGTTCCTCTTTCTTCTGGTCTTTCAGAACAGAGTTTGAGCTCTTGCCCAAGTGCCACTGAAGGCAATAGCGTTTCTTTTGCAGCTCAAAGGCAAAACTTGTTGCTGCCTTTTGTTGTTATTCTGCAGCCCAACAGTCCTGACCTGTGAGGAATGTGAGGGTAGGGGACAAAACCATGAATTTTCTTTTTCTTTTTTTTAATGCAGAGAGACCAATGAAAGATAAATTTGGTGCTCTTTGGTTTGTGTGGATTGGTTTCTTCATTCTTCTTTCTCTTTTTGGATTTCTGGGGGTGTTTTGGGTTTGTGGGACTTTTTTTTTAGGTAAAATTGAGTTTCTTCAAGTATAAAGCTGGGCAGTCCCACATAATTGATGTTGCCATGGCCTCCAGCCAAAGCTTGAGGAATCATCAGTTAGTTTTAACCTGGAGAAGAGCAGAGAGGGACATAAATCCCCCTCTCCAACAAGATGTAAACATTTTTTCTTTTTCTTTTTGTGAAACTTGTAGAACAAAGGGAGCATTTTGAAGGAGAAAGGTCTGGACTGAGTGAATGCTTAGTTTGTTAATGCAGTTTGTTCTGCTCTACCCCCACTGTGCTTGAAGATCAGTACTTGTTATGCAGCCGCTTGGTAGCTCCAGTTTTACGTGCAGGACATCTGAAAGGCAGTTAAATTACAGCCTTGATTTCCAGCAGGTTCTGTGTATCAACATCCCATCCCTTCCTTTGCTGACAGAAGGGAGTCCATGACCAGGAGCTGCATGAAGCTGTGTAGGTCAGCTCTCCAGTGCCCTCCTCACTGTGCTTGCAAATGGGGTGTGCACCTCCCTGACCTTCTGTGGTCAGTCCTTTCTGTCCAGAAAGACAAGCACTGCCTGTGCAGCTGCTGGGCTACAGCACAGACTTGACCTGTGGCACTTGTGACAATATGAAGGACGTTAGACTGCCTGTATTTATTGACTTTCACTACAAAGTCATTTCCCCCTAATACAAAGGTATTAATTACAGATAGAGAGAAACATGGTGACTCCAAGGTCGAGAGATGAGAGCATGCAATCTGGAATTTCCATCACAAGTGATTATGATTATGCTCCAGCTATTAAAAGTTACAAGGTTGCATTTGTTATGTGGATGCTTGCTTCTAATGAAAGAAAATGCCTATCCTTTAAGAACTCAAGAATAGATTCTTCAACTTCGTTTTTCAATAGCCTTTTCATATAAATGCTAGCTTTTTCATTTTCTGTGCTAATGTGGTTTGTACTTTTGTTGGATGAATTAAGGACTGCATTTTTACTCACCTGATACCTTTAGAGGTGAGCTTTGCCTGCAGCATGAGACAAAATGAGTTTTGTAGTCCTGTCTTATTCTTTTCTTTGTCTGTGGTGCATCTCTTTTCCTTATTTATGGTCTGTCTGTGTGGAGGTGCTTCAGACTGTTAATCTAGTCAGGTGAATTTAACGTTGATTGCACAAACCAAAATGGACTGTGGATATACTCAGTCAAGAATAGAGGCTCTTTGAAGTGAGCTACACTGCAGAAGTAAAAGGTCCTTGAATTCTGATTCACATTGCAATGTGAGATGTGCAAGTGCTTCACTTAAAAATAAATTTAAATTACTTTTTCCCAAGTGACTCTTTGCAAACACAAAGGACTTGTACTCGAGCATCTTGATAAAAGAAAGAATCTGTGCATTTTACTCTTCACCCCAGTACTGATGTCTATTGTAGCAGAAAGATAGGCACAATTTCCTATATAGAAAATATCCTCTGTTTTCACTAGTAACCTTGCTGCTTTATTTGTGTTTCAATGGTCTCATTTGTACTCCCTGCCTGCCTTCCTTATTGCTCTCCTATTTATGTTTTCATTATTTATTATGGTTTGCTTATAGTGTAGATGGGGTACTATTTCTTGACGCAAGTCCTTTATGATGTTTATTGATGAGGCAATTGTGAGAACAGCCTCATTGTACCCTGTTACCATTTGTGTTTCACGTTACTCTGCAGCTTTTCAGAGACTTTCTGTAAACTGCATAAATGAGACTCCCAGCCGAGAGCAGTTCACAGCATCTCCCTTTGGCATAGTAGCTGCCTTTCTATTTTAACTGAGAGTCAGTGAGTATACTGAGTCTTGGATGAAACTGTGCATCTGAAGTTATGTTAGCTTAGATGAAGATTGCAAGGGATTTGTCAGGTATGTACTTCCAAAGAGATGCTCACTTATAGCTGTACATATATATCATATTTGTATTATGGGACAGTCTTCTGTCAGCCACATTGCTTTGAAACAGTTCAATTACTCTTTTCCTATCCTTCTCAAAGCCCTTGATGTGAATCTTGACTAGAAAAAGGTAGGATAGCAGCTTACCAACTCCTATACAGAGCTGTTCTATCCATATGTAACGGATATGCAATCAAAGCCGAGGTTGAGTTCGATGTACTGTGGTGGTGGAAGATGCAGAAATAAGGAAGGAAGGAAGGTATGATGACATACTAAGTGGGG
This sequence comes from Corvus cornix cornix, assembly GCF_000738735.6. Lineage (NCBI taxonomy): Eukaryota > Metazoa > Chordata > Aves > Passeriformes > Corvidae > Corvus > Corvus cornix. Next base: position 23,275,557 of record NC_046336.1, on the reverse strand, counting down.
GCTCAGAAAATTTGTCTCCCATTCTTTTATTATCCTAGGCAAGTCAGTCTGGTTTGATACTAGATATTCCATTAAAATGTCAGAGCTGAAAGGAAAGGGAAAAAATATTACAGTCATAATATCCTTGAACTGGAATAAATCTACCTCAAATTCAGAAACTTTGCCCCAAGGTGTATATATCTTCTTTAGTGTGTTTTCTTCATAGGCCATCTAGACTAAGGAGACCCACCCCAAAGAAGTGACATTCTGTCTCACTCAGGTGAAGAATAACACCACTTATCTTTCCTTGCCAGTTTTGTTGACTTCAGGCTGTAGCTTTTGAACAATAAATTTGTATGAAACCTTGTAGAAAGAGGTTAGGATCTCATCTGTGACCACTGAGCAGCCCAGATAGGAAAATTTCCAGAACTGCTATACGTGGAAGAAAACATTAAAGTAACAGCTTTTAGACAGCATGTCTGTTTGGTGAAAGGAGGGGTCTGGAGCTGCTGGAGCTGCAGTTGAGGCACAAAAGAGACAGTGTTATTTGTTGGTCACAGAATGTTCGGTGCTTTACAGCTGAGTCTCCACAGCCAAGTGACATGAGGGAAGTGCTGGTTCTCCCTGCTCTCCTTCCCCTATGCCTTTCTGGTTTGAGTTCTTTGGGAGTCCACAGGAATGGGCAAATGCATTTTCATTGCACTACCAGTCTGCGTCTGTCATGAAATTTCAGCAAACAAACCGCAGCATTTGGTAAACAGGCTTTAAAAGCAGACAAAAAACCAAAGGGCACAAGTGCCACAATGCAGTATCTGATTTATAGAGAATAAAGCTTTGCATTTTGCAGGCACACATAACAATTAAGACGTAAATAGATAAGCTACAGAAAATTGGCTAATGGAATATATAAAAATTAATTTAGTGCAAATTTTCAAGCACTCTGGGCAATTAATTGTATGCCTGTCTACCCGAAGTTTTGGCTGTACAGATAAATGTATTGATTGCAGAGCAAATGTGTCTCCCTTCATTCTTTCCCAGTAAAGAAAATAGCATTTAGTGACATGGGAGTGGATTTGCAGGTACCCAAAGCAGTGAATGCTGAGGTCAGGCCTGCAGTGACAAGCTTTGCTGCCAGCTGCTGTCGAGTGGCAATATTGACATCTTGTAGCATCACTGGAATACCCATCTTGTGGCTGTTCTTGCCAGCATCACGAATTTCTCACAAAGATGTTTTATATCTGCAGCAGTTGTAGGCATGCACTGGGAAAGAACCCAAGGCTTTCACCTGTTGCCATTGCTGTTGTGCTGGCTGATATCAAAGGGCTGTGGTGTTCAGGGAAGAAATCCAAGTGGTAGAAAAGGGAGCATTGCTGCTTGAGTGAGGGAAACCTGTGCTGAAAGAAGAGCATCCTAGTTCCAAGAACTTTGTAAGACAAATGAGCACAACTACACTGTATGCCTTGGACATCTTGTGGGTGATTTTGGACAGTAGATGTTTATTTCAGGGAATGTTTCCTCATGAGGAAACCTAGGGCACTGCAGGAAGGAGCAGTGAAATTGCTGTACACAGGTCATGCCTGAGCTCGGCCTCCAGGCTGGCCATGGGTGCAGATGTCTCTTTCTTTGGAGGGCTCCCGTTGCTTATTTACTTTTATTACTGACAGCTGCTCTCTTTTGCAAGTATGATATCCTGGTCTGATATTCTGGCCAAATTCTAACTATAATCCTTACCGCCTGCTTGACTCAAAATAGCCCATACATTAAAATGTGTCATTTCTCTTCTAACTGAATGTGATGTTTTTAAACAACTTCCATTTTTCACCCCAAATATGGCTCTTTCAGCTTTGGATGTTTCTCTATTTCTAGCTTGTTAAAGTACTTGGAAGGCATTATGCATTGCATGCATAAAGACAAGCTATTATAAATATTTAGCTAGCTCTAAAGCATTTGTGATTTTTTAACTTCAAAGTTAGAAGTAAATGGGATACTTGTAAAGACTCTTGCATTTTTTACAGAAAGTTATCTAAGTAAATCTTTCACAATAGCTTGGGACTTTTTGTGGTGTGCCAAAATACATCCTACCTCAGTACCACTGGGATTCAGGAATTATACGAAGTGTCAGAGAGACTAAAACAGAGACTCGTGCCTGGAATATTCCTAAAAGAATCTGACAAGCAGCAGTGCTCTGTGACTGAGTGGTGCTGTTTGGAGAGGGTCACTCAGTAATTTAGTTTTCCTTTTTCTTCAGGAAAGAAAGGGTATTCCAGTGGAGCCCCTGTTTATGTTTTCCTTTTTCTCCAAGGCTCTGGGCAATCTCTGCAAGGCTGTTTAGCCTCTCTAGGCCTTGATCTTAGGCTATAAAATAGGAGCATTGGTACATCCTTTCCATGTGGAAACATTTTCTGGATAAGACTCTGAGGTACTTTGAAGCAATAGTTCTGCCTTCTGCACAATAACTGGGTAAATGTTTCTTAATTGTTTGATTAATATCCTTTTATCATAGTACAACAAATAACTGAAAGTACATTTTGTCTTTGTTTTAAGAAAACTGAGTGTTTTATCTATGTGCAGTATTCTCATCTTAACAGTATTTTAGCAAAGAAGTTTGAAGAAATCATGTCAAAGAATGTTTGTGAAACAGCTAATCTTAGACAAATAGAAGTATTTAAAGAAGGCAAATGTTGGCCTCTAAGACAACTATTTGCAAAAGGAGCCTGGTTTCACTCAAAGTAATGGAAACAGCTCTCATGAGCTATTTATCAAGTGGTTTGCAAGGCTAGGGTTTAAAAAAAATTAAATTGTTTAGTCTTCGGCCCAAAAACCTATTGCAGAAATTGCTTAGAGAATAATGGTAAATGTGAGAATAGGAAAATATTCAATAGCAATTCATAAGCAAAATATTTTTTCTAGTACGTTTATCTCCTGAATCAGTATTTCTGTCTAGATGTGACTTTTACCTTGCAGTCAGGCACAAAGAATGGAACTCTGAAAAGGAAAGTGTTCAAAACTGATTTATTTTAAGATTATGGAAAAGTTCCACTATAAAAGTCTTTCCTGCTTTTCAGACCAGGTGTAGATCATAACAAATACACCCAGGATGGCACAAGCACTGCTCAATCTCAAAGCCACCCTTATCTGCCCCTTTGTGCTAAAGGCACCACAAACCACTGGAGAAAGCATTACACATTTCCATCATGTGTTTTTATTTTATTTGGACTGGACTTAAGATATGTCTAGATGCTCTTTCAAGATCCTGTGGCTTTCATATTTTTCATTGAGACTGACCAGAAGCAATAATTTATATCTTGTAGAGCTGATGACTTAGCACTTTCCAAGTTAGATCTGGAGCCAAGCACTGCAGTAATTATTCTGCAGTTGATTTCTAACAGACCTTTGAAAGCTTAGTGTGAGGATGGGTGAGGCACAGAGGCAATGCCGCAGAGCCTCTGACAAAACAGCAAAGGGGGTCACTAGCAGTTCATGAAAACTCCAAATCTCACTGTTTCCCATTCTTTCCCAAGATAAGCTTCCAGTCTGTGATGGAAGTGACTGGTCTTCCTCTGTAGAAAGCAGATCAAAACTGTAACACACGTATAGTTTGCTGAAAAGATGTGCTAAAGTCTTTGCAATTTAGTACATCACATTTTGCTGCTCCTTCCAACAACTGAAGATCCATAATCACAGCATTCAAAAGCCTGAGAATCTCTAAATCTGCTTTTCACTTAAAAGTTTCACTTCTTGATTATTCTTTTAAGCTCAAATGACAAAATGAGTTGAAATGTATTTCAGAAAGAAAAAAAGGTGAAAAGCATGAAGGAGTCAAGATACTGCTCAAACTCCAGGGGTATATGAACACTGCCTGCTAGGTGTGATGTTTATCTCTGTCTAGCTTTTACCTAGGCCTTTTGTGGTTGAGAGAAGATGAAAACAAGGGAGAAGCAGTTTCTAGCCATACTTGTGTATAGGAAATAGTTGTCTGCCTTTCTGCCTCTGCTGTTTGCATCATACTTATTCCACAGTAGCTCTGCCAGCTTAATTTGTCCCGTACTTCTCTTTAGTAATTTCTTGGGAGTGTTATTTCTTTTATAACCTGACAACTTTTAAAGTAGGAGTTAAAATAAAACTTTGATAAGACAGAGTGTAAGCCACTGCCTTCCCTCCTCTTTCTTCAAGCCCCTCAGAGTCAGCTCCCACATGGGGTCCATGCCCTGCTGACCTGTGCACAGCTACCCTGTGAGTGCATTGTAGGAACAGTGCTTTCCAAGAACTGCGTATGTACTGCCCAGCATCTCATCGTGACTCAGGGAATTTTTCAAATCTTCTTAAAAGCTCCAGTCCTCCAGGACTGTTCAAACCTCACCAAAGTCAGCTACCACAGCGCCATGGTATGGACATGAGATCATAACTTGCAACAGCACCTACAATTGAGATACACATCTGTATAATAAATGATATTGAGAAGGCTTAGAGTAACATCACATATACTCTAAAATTGTACATGTATGTGCATTTTCTGTTTGCTGCAAGACTTGAGATAGGCTTTGGCAGCACCTTGGTGTTTCCATCTGTCCACTGGGAGCTGAGCTCCATGAAGTGCTTTGAGAAGCTGATAGTGCCTCTTTTGAAACAGATCTTTCAGAATCTCAGATGCAATTTCATGCATTTTAGGATAATGCAGGGTCTGGAAATTAAACTGTGATGAAAAAGTCTTGAACTGTCTCCATGGGAGTCTGTATTAAAGTAGTCCTACTCTAAAAATAAGGAAAGAAATAAAAGAGAAAACTACATAGTGTTGTTATTTCCAAGTCAACCCAGGTGAATATCCCTTTTCTGATGCAGAATTATCTGAGCCAGAATTGAGAAATGAAAGTTGCCATTACAAAACTGAGCTCTTTTTGGCATATATAGCAGAATACTCTTCACTGCCCTCTCACCAATGCATTACCTCATTTCCCCTGCTTCCGGTGCCTGAACACTGCCTAAAAAGCCTGGCTCCTAGTGATATGTATAGATTGAGTGGCATGCTTGGGCCTTGCTGTAGAACTTCTGAAACAGTGTGGTTTATTCATAGTCTCTCTGTTGGATTTAATGCCTGATTTTCATTGCTGGTTTGTGTTCTTCCACTGACATAAGCATTTCAGGGCTTTGTAATTTTGTTTGTTTTCAAGTCCATCCTCCCACCTGGAGTATTTACTTCTGTTTTTCCAATATTCTGAGAAATGCACTCTCTCATTTGTCTGCTATAGTTGACCCTTATTTCCATCCCTCCATGCCAAACACTGACTTTACCTATAATTCCTCTTTTCCTGACCTTTCTTGTCTTTACCCTGGGAAGATCTGGTAACTTGTTAATCTTCACTCCTAGTCTTGTCTGAGCAGTCAAGTACAGGAGGGGGTAAATCTTTTTTCCCCTTTTCATAAAGGGTCTTGGAAGATATGGCAGCAACCAAAGACGGGGTAGAGAGGGTGTCCTTTAGCCCTGTTCACTCCAGAAGTGTCACATTTTGATTCTTCTTGTAGCAAATACTTCCCTGTGCAAGGATACACTTTTGGAGAGGAAGACGTGCCTATTTGGCCACTTGGCTAACCTAAGAACTGGATATAGTTTGCCCATGTTTTCCTTTCATTTAGGTTTATTCAGCTGAAGCTACCACAAGCATCCTTATGTCAGTCATCCTTGACTGCCCCAGTGTAGGCAGACTAAAAAGCATCAGAGTTCATTCATTTTGCAAGTTGTGATGATGGTACACTCCATCTCAGGTCCCTTTCTTACAAATTCTTGAACAGCTTATTTCCAAAATCATCTCTCTTGCTGACAGACAGGACAAAAAGAGCAAATCTGTTTTCTTGGTTCAAGGCCCACCATGCAATTTTTTTTCTGACCCTTATGTTGCAGACTATTTCCTTATTTCCTTCCTTGGCAGTCTCCTTCTTTGTGGTGTAGCTCCCACAGCTTCTGCTGGCCAGTACCTCTGAAATCTCCCTGGCTCTGAGACAGTGTCTGTCTGGCTACTGCCTCTGTCTCTGGCAGTGCAACGTGAGTGAAGACCCCTCTTTTACTCCTAGGCTGCTGCTTCCCATGGACACTGACACCAAATCCTACCATCTCCTGGTAAGCAAGGCAGCCCCTGAGCTCTCTGCAGAGACAGAGAACTGATGTTTTCGGTGCTCAGCTGGACTTCTATACTTGTCCTCTGACCAACGTGGAAGTGTGCTTATACTTACTAGTGACCTACCTATTATGGCTCTTTATGTCCTTTATTATGGTACTTTAATGACTTCCATCTATCAAAATATAGTTGAGAATTCCTTCTCTTCCATATGTGCTTAAGCTTGATAGGAGGGGGAATATCACGTGCAGGCAATGAGCCTGCCTTGCTTAGTGAGCTGAATAATTAGTAATTTACAAATTCAGTAAACAGTAAATGTGCTCTTGACCTTCCATTCGCACCAGCTGCCTGATGAGGCACCCAGCTGACACGTCCAGCTGCCTAATGCCTTTTCCCCCTGTAACGCCCCCTCCGAAGCTCCTACTTGCTCTGTGCTGGTGTTTCAGAAGGCAGCATGGTACTGCCTACGCTGCATTGTGCTTTCTGATTCATACTAATCCCCTCATCTTCCTATGGAACATTAAACATAATCACGATATTGAAAATGAAGGCGTTGCAGATTTAAAAGTGGGATCTGCTTAACTAAAAATAGCATTAAAGCAAACCCTGTCCTTCTGTACTGAAGGACTGGCTGGTATTTACAGTTCTGTGGAGTCATCAGACTCGAGCATAGGAATAGGAAAGAATGCCAACCAAGGGGGACCAGGAATTATAGGCTTGTTCTGGTTCATTCCAAGATCTGCTCCTCCTTAACTGTGTGACCTTGAGCTTGTCATATGGTGTTCCCAAACCACCATTTATTCTTCTGTAACGTAGCTATAAGGCTGGTTTTGCAGCTCCTGCGTGTGAATGAAAGAATTTGTATTTGCATAGTGCTTCAGAGGCCTTAGAGCTGTCCTAGTGATCAGCAGACAGCCATGGATATATTCACTATTCATTTCCCTGAATTCTAAAAGAAAAAGGTTTTTATAATAGAAAAGTTCAAGTCATTCTTTGGGAAGAAGATATCTATGGTGCACCTTTCAATATCCAGCCCCAACTACCATGATTTCAAGATTTGCTTTGGACAGCACTATGCAGTTTGAAGCTAGCTTTTAAATACTGCATAGCAAGGCAGCTACAATGGAAGGAAAACACCATATTTCCTTATCTTTTTCTCATTTAGCCTTCTGGGCTCCAGAACTTTGCTGGTTCCTTTGATACTTCCATGCAATTCTGTCAAAGTATTGACATTTAAAACAAAACCATATTTATGATAAGAACATTATACTTCTCAGTAGATAAGTTGTATAAATGATGCATCTCCTGAAGTTTTTTCCCCTTTCTAAAGGATTCACTGTTTTCACTAATGTTTAATTTCAGAGAGGCTGTTACAAATTTGATGTCAAAATGACCTGGTCAAGAGCTAAACCTGTTCTAATATTAAATTAAATCAATCTCTCTCCTTAGTCCCTTAATTCTAAAAGCTGAAGCTCTAAGGAAAGCACCAACTGTCACAAGTCTTGCCAATCTGCTTATGCATCTCACTATATCAGTTTTCCTTCCTTCACTCTCCCTATTCTCTGCAGTTGACTCAGGCTTTTTTTCTAGGTCTTAAAAACCTATTTAAAACTCTACAGCTTGCCTCCCACACTGTCCTCTCTATAGTAACAAGCAGCTACAGTCTGTGTTCAGATGTCTTGTGGTCTGCTTAGGGCCAGGGTCTGCAAGCTAGTCTGGGTATGGTACATGTGTTCAATATGGCAGGATCATCTAAATACCCAACCTTTTTTATCAAATCCAGTGAGAAAGTATTGAGGAAGCGAATTACCGCAGGTCTCATTAGCACTAGTGAGCCACTTAAAGCCCTATTCCATTAGATCTTTTTCCTCTTTTCATTCTGTAAAGTAACTAAAAGAGCTCAAGAAGAAGTTGTCTGTCCCTTTTACCAGAAGTAAGCAGTCTTTGATAGACATCCCTCATTCTAGGGCTCTCAGAATATTTGATACTGGCCCTTGGCTGAGCTTAGGTAAGTCTCATGATTGATTGTGTCAAATTAGACCACCAGGGTGCCTCTTGCACACTCACTTCTCACCTTCCAACCTAGACTTGAACCAGGAGAAAGTTAAAATGTTAGGATATTTCTGCCTTTGGAATGCAAACTTCAGGCAGTCAAAACAGTGTGGAAGATAAGAATTGTGGTAACTGTGTTGTCATGGACAACCCTGCACTTGAATGTGAAGGAATAAAACTGCTATACTAAACTTTTACCTTATGTAGAGCCAAAAGCAGCTAAGGTCCAGGCAAGGCTTTTTGTTGTGACTTGCTGGCTATTATTTTTGGAATGGCTGCCTGAACATCAAGAAGACAGTATTGTAAACAAGGCTCTGCTTTTCCCTTCTCATTCTTCTTGTCCGCATTTAGACATGGAGTGATCTGTGGTGATAATATGGGTTTGGTTTCTTTATGTCTATGAAGTTGTCATTTGCAATAAGGTGCTATTGTATTTTTGCTGTCATAAAATTAAAATTTTTGAGAGGTCACATTTCATTTTGGGTTTTCTACTGAGGTTTATTCTGGCTTAGGTATTTCTCATACATCTATTACTGCTGTCATGACTATAAAATAGAGACAAGGATAAGCAGGCTACAGGAGATATTTTTTTAACTCAGTGGAATTAATATTTTTTTCTCCTATCAGGCTGGATCTGCCCTCTTGGCAACATACCCATAGTAATAAATCCGGTTCTATGTATAGCCACAGACAGCACAGCTAACTAAATTGCATATACACAATGCAGGCACTAGAACCCAGGATCCTCTCTTTGAAAAGCTACAGGTCTTGACCACTGTTGTTCAAGAAGAGCAGCTCCCGCTATTTTATTGACTTGTAGTCTGTCTTCTGTGCAGGGGAGATGTCACAGCCACAGGGAGAGGCACACATCCTGACTGAGCTGATGCCACTGAGCAGATGTATACATAAGCAGACATTTACATAACAGAAGGTGGTAGAACTTACATAAACTTGGTGTTTTATATCCAATACACTCAAACATACTCTCGGGTGTTGCTAGCTGAAACTCGGATTTTCTCCTTCTAATTAAAAGAGCATCTGTTTTGAATATCCTAGAAAAATTATTCCAGGCTGAGACATATCCAAAAAATAGCTGCTCCTCTAATTATTATGCTGAATGCTTATCTGTTTTTCTTCTTCCTAGTATTAAATGGTTTCATTGAATTTGGTGCTCACTTCCATTCGCAAGCTATCCAATAAATCAGAAAGGAGATGTCAACATGTACCACATTAAAAAAAATGGTTTCTGTATTAAAAATAAAACAATGTGCTGTTTCATGGCATATAATGACATTTACATAAATGGCATGATGAGCATAATGTGGGATATGGCATTCCATACTGTGCTGTGACTTGCCATTTTCAAGTATTCAAGATCTAGCATATGTATTTGATAAAGAAGAGCATTTCTTTTAAGAAGAAGTGTTGAAACTAACCCAGTGCAGTAGAATTTTATTTATTTTAATGACCTTCAAGGGTCAACACGATTGCACAGCCATGTAAAGGAAGTAATTTAAGAAATTTTTAAAAATCCCAAAACCCAGTCTTTCCAAGTAGAGAGTGATTCCATGTAAGCAACAATGAATATTGCTAGTTAAAGCTAAAACTGGAGTATTCTATTAGAGATATGAAAACTTGTATCAAAATCTGATTTTATCTCATCAGAACTTACGAAGATTTTGAGAGAGTTGTTTGGAACAGACTGTTGATCTAGGGTGTAAAAGGAGCAGTCAGGGAAGATAAAAGCCATTGCTGAGAAGCTAAATATATTGGCTGCATCACTATTCAGGGGAAAGGTGATCAAAGAAATTCTTCCAGCTGTACTTTTTTTTTAAACCATGCATTAATTGGAGTAATATTGAAGATGCCATAAAAGAGGTGTTATTTACAGAAATCTTCCAGTCTCTTAGTAAAGAGTGCCAGGATTTGAGATTATTTACCTTCATGTTCAAAAATATGTTAAATAGAAATTGTTCATGTAGCAACATGGTATGTTACTTGTTCCTCAAGATGTTACCAGAGGCAGAGCCTGGGATGTCTCCTCCTTGGGTCCAGGGATGACTGCAGGTTGACTGTAAGTCTGATTTGCATGCTAGACAAATTAGTAGAACTGTAACAAAGAATACAATTAGTAGACACACAGGTAGCTGTAATATACTGGAGAAGAGGTGAGAGAACGTTTGTAAAAGGGATGGCACAATCTCACACCTCTGCGTTCGTTAACACTGTCGAAGGCTTCACGAGGTATGACTGCAAAATTATTAGGGTTTTAGGAAAGCAGCAAAGAAGGTTCTTCATGAGGTCTGTATGGGCAGGTTAGTAACCCTGGCATGAGAGGAATAGTCCAGTTCTGAATTAAGAACCAAATAACGGAAAACAAAGGGGGGACAACTAAGTGCTTAGTTTTCCATAAGAAGGAGGTTTCCAGCAGCCTATTCCTATGTTATCTATAAAGGAGAGAAAAAGTGGGTTGACCTAAGTTTTCCAAGGTGATCAGCTCAAAAGCCAACTACAGGGAGTTGTAGGATGGCAAATGAAAAGCAATTTAAGAAAGAAAAGCAGTATATATGTGTGTAGCTGATGTGATTCATGGCTAACCGTTCAGCTCTGCCTGTGTGTTCCATACCTGTACATGGTGGTGTCTGCTCACATCGCTGCTGTCCCTGCAGACCCAGGAAACTCCACTAGTGGCCTTCCTGTATCATGTATCCCCAAGGCTTCTTGCTCTTGTTTCAGTGAGGCAGCAGGTAACTGAGCACAGTTTTCTGGGCCCTGCAGAAACACCTAATGGACTGGAGAAAGCAAGGCAGGTAAATACAAATTTGTACAGAGTATATCCCATAATGATAACAAAACACTGTGAGCCCAGCCCTTTGCAAAGTGAATCCAACAAGCTTATATGTTGCTCTGCATAGTTAATAATGTCCATAAAAATCCCACATGAGCAGCAAAAGAAAAGAGCAGCTATCATGCTTAAATACTGTGTGTGAGAAATATAGCCATCAATGTACCAAAATAACTGGCTGCACGCTGTATGTCAGCAGCCTTGTCAATTTGATAATAGCTTCAACTCTTTATCTGGTTACAACTTAAAAAAAATTAATCTTTATACAAGGTGCATTGTCATTACAGACTTCAGTGGTAATGCTGTGACTGTCTTTTTGATGATAACAGATTCTTTCCGAGGTAGCTGAAGCTTGGCCATAATATTTGTTCTGACTTGGCTCATTAAAAACATATCTTATTAAAAGAGACTGAAAAATAATAACAGTAAATGTATCTTGCTGTTGTTTTGCAGTTGGCATCATTATAAATGATGCCCGTAGCGGCAAATGGCCTGGGCTGAAGGAGAACTGTATGTTTTATCACTTCATTGTAATAACAAACTTATTGTCATCTTCAGAGCAATAGAAGAAGCTGAATTTCCAGCGGAAAGAAAAAAAGGCAAAATATTGTCTATTTCACTCAGGATAACAAATGAAAAGTGAACAGAAATTTTAGCACAGAACTGGGGAAAATAATTAGCATGAAGACAGGAGGAATTTGCCATAATCAGTGCCTTTCTCTGACAGGGTAAGTAAGAAATAATTCATGGCCAAGAGTTTGTCAGAGCCAGAAAAATAATTCACATTATAGGCATTTTTTTCTTCACAACTTCCCATACATTTAGATAGTTCCTTGCATCTCCCTGGTCCCAGACCCCCATCTGAGACAGGATGTGTGTTTACATCTGTAGCCATCAAATGGGACTTTGGATGAGATCCCAAATGGCAATTTCCCTGTGAGCTTGTGTAAATCTTTACTGTATGTTTTTTTAGAAGCTTTGCATTTCAGGAACCCCTTACGGGGAGTGGTTTTTAAAAATATTTTAACTTTTTTTACTCCAGGATCTACTACAATTTTTAAAATACATGCTATTTTGTGTATAGTGCATTTGGTTACATGAACTATAATATTTTGGTTATTTTTCCTGAGTGAGTGACCATGAAAAGGAGGGAAATCGCACTTTTTGAAAGCAACTGATGCTGACAGGTAGGAAGTTTTGGAATTCAGTATCTTCATGTGAACAAACTCAAAATCCCATTCTTCATGCTCATAGAAAGCAAAAATAATGAGCCATAATTTAAGCCTCTTTACTAAAAACATGTGACAAATGACAAACAACATATGTTTTTTATATGCATGTAGAAAAGTCATCCACTTCCCTTCCATACATGATACCTAACCAAAACAGATTTGAATCAAATTAACAGAAATCATGTTTTAAAACATTGTCTGGGTTCAGCTGGTGACTATATTATTATTTAGCATTTCAGTAATTAATCTTGTTTAGCTAAAATAGGCTTGTCACTGACCTTCACTAAATTGATTTACTATCCCAAAAATGAGTGTATGCAGAGATGTACACTCAAATAATCATGTTCTGCACATCTTTCATTTGATTGGTATAAATCCTTGCTGAGATTAGATGGGAGGGAAATGACAATTCCAGCAGCAGAATGTGTGCTTTTCAGATGTGACCCTGTGGAGCAAGCTGGCTGGGGACAGCAGCAGACTCAGGCACTTGAAAAAAGGCTGAGCTCTTGCTAGCAGCTGTTGATGTGGCAATGGAAAATACTGAGGGTTCCAGAGATTACAGAGGTATAATTTGGCCTGCAGTGAAAGTAAACAGAAATGCTCTCTGAAAAGAACTCCTGTTGTAATCAATGAGGTTTTGCCATTAGCTATAATGAGAAAAGCTAATGGGTATTTTTCTCTGTGTACGTTTTTACTCAAAAAGTATTTTAACAAGAGATTTTTATGCATAGTAGTGTATGGTTTTTTTATGAAGACAGAATCATACCTGATAAGCAGCACTTCCCATTACGAGCTGTAGTTATATCTTCATTTTATTTAGAATGTATCAGAATATAGTATCCTTTAGAAGCATAAGGAATAAATGTTCCATAGTTTACAGTATATTACAAATATATTAGAATTTTGGAATGCTGCTAGGATTTTAATATGTTGCTTTTAATTTTGAGTTCATTTCACATTCAAAGATGCCATTGTTTAGGGACCATTAACAAGCCCTCTAATTCATTTCATGCTAGGTAATACATAGTATAATTAGCAAGAAAACATTATTCCCAGAAGGTTTGGTCCTGCATTTTTTTTAAATCAAGAGAGGATATTTTGTTGTGGCATTAGATGCTACTACTGAAGGATCCAGAACAATGGTAGGTAAGGTTTTTAAACCTTCCATAGTAATTATGAAGCTCTTTGCCAGGACTAGTGACCATATGAGCACTAACTCCATAAACTACATGGAGCAAGACTAATTTTGATTGGGTTTGGGGGGAAGGAGGGAGGAAGGAGGAGAGGGGTACTCTACCATTAAATATAATTTCTATTGGTTTTTTTCATTACTGTCTTTGCAACCAAAATGACTTAGGGTAAAATGTTAGATTCCTCCCATCCTTTGTTAACTAGCCACACTGAGAAATAATACCTTTAATAGTTTTGTAGAACTTAGTTTGATGTGGCTCAGACAGAACACTTCTTAAAATCCCCTCTCGCAGAAATGTGTAGCAGACCTGTAAACAGCATAACCTCTGCTAACAAAATACTTGACAGACAGGGAAACAAGGTTTCATGTTAGATTTATCATATCTTGCTTTACTAATTCTATATATTCTCCACAAATACACAGGAGTTCCCTCCTCCTTTGGCCCTTTTGAGTACCATTTCAGCGTGACTTCCTTCTGGCTAGAAGTTTGCTAATGGTGTGGGTTTTAAGAACAAAGAGAAGCAAGGAAGAACTTGCATCCTGGGGTCTTATTATTTGTCTTGAGGCAGATCGACCAACAGATCTGTCCAAAATCAGTTTATCATAGAAATTGCTTATTTCATGGTGACCTTTCCCAACAGACAAGCAATAATGAAAAATTATTTAGGATATATTTTTCCTTGTAAGATTTACTGCACCTTTCCTGTTACTTCATTGTGATGGCAAAATAGCAACATATCCCCTGCCCTCATGATCTTTTCTATGGGCTCATCTTTAAAATATCTCAACTATGTGTTAACATTAATTTTCATTACTGCTGTCACTATAACAGAAAATGAATGCTGTCATTCCTAACTTACAGATGAAGACCTGAGAAAAGCAGTTATTTATTCTAAAGCTGTTCCCTAGTTCTGACAATCTATTTTCATACACACAGGAACAGGGTTTTCTTCAGAGCACTTAATGTTTTGTAGCATTTCATGAGTTAACAGGATAAATAAAATCTGAACTTCACACTACAATATGTTGAATTCTAGATTAAAATAGCCCATGTTTTTAAAACAGTCACTTGGACAGAAGGTCAATCAGCAGATGTAAAGGATTAAAAAAAGTCACTTAATATGCCTACACCTGGAAATGCTCTAAGTGAGGTTTATAGAATTTCTAAGCTCTAAGGGGGCAGAGTTTTATACAGAAAAATCAGGAAAAGAAACAATGGAGAGATCACTTAGAGTGTAACATCTTACTTTTACATTTTCATTCCAGGATTATAACTGTCACACCACATTATGCTTTGCAAATGCCTTCAAGAATAGTTGCCATTTGGTAAAAGCACAAAAAATTTAGAAAACACTACTTCAATCACAAAACTAGTGTTCTTCCACTAACCCCAAATAGTAACTGCTTTAGTCTTTGTTCTGCTTCTGACAGTAAGAAGCATTATGAAAACAGCCCTTCCGATGACATTTTTTACTGTGACACCCAAGTTGCTATATCCTGTACTATAGCATGGTGTTTAAATGGGTTTTGAGAGAAAAAAAGATTAATAATGATAGTTAAAGTTTCCAAGGGATAATAATTGGAGAGAGACCCCAGCCAGTCAAAGAGAGTGTTTCCTTCTTATTACAGTAGCTATTTTCTTCTTCTACCTGTTCTTGCTAGATAATTGCCTACTGGCTGATGCTTAGCTCACAACCTAAATGCCAGTATAGGATTTGGTCTCCTATGCCTGCAGCTGTTTTCATTTCCCAGAATGCATACACATTCTGCCTACCTTTTTAACAGCTAAAGATTGGAGAAAGAAAGTTAAAATTCTTTTGATAGTTACCATATCTTCCCATGCCTGGTAATTCCTCAGACAAGCTTCCACTGGATTCCATCAATGAAGCAGAAGTATCTCTTGACAATCACACAAGATAGTGAACAGCATCACTTACTTTTTTCCTTAAAACTACCAGCTCTGAATCTCCAGCTAGAGGTTCTGCACCAGAAGTATAATGATTTCACCTACAGTGGCATCAGCAGCAAGCATCAAATGAAAAGAGATTGAAATACAGAGTGAGTGCTTCTATTTCTCATTCTCTTCTGTGCTTGTCATCATGCTGCCATTTCGGATATTGAGATCACTCAACCTTGACATGAGCAAAACCTGTCTCTGAGGACAAGATGGCAAGTGAAAGAGCAGCTTTTAGACTAGAGTCTTTTGAAAACACATTATTGCAGGCAATTGTGAAAATTCAGCATTTGTCTTCCCCAACTTAAACATTTTCCTTCTTACTTTTACCATGTAAGTGTACATTCTTCACCTTGGAAATGAGAAAGAAAACCAAATTTTGCAGCTTTTTTGAGAATATTTGAATGATCCAGCCATCACACAGGATAAAGTACTGAAGCTGGTAAAAACACCTGTTTCAAACACAGTCTGATTTGTTTTAACATAACAAAACTTTGTTGGCACTGCTAACCATCCCCATACAAATAAGGAGCTATGTTCTTGTATATCAAGAAGCTCTAAATGTATCTTATGTTTTATTTCCCCATAACTTTTGCTGTTTCTATCAAGAATCACTCATAGACTGTTAATTGGCATAGTAAAAAGAGAGTAAAGAGAGAAAAAGCATTAAATGGAGTGAGCTTTCACATGTCAGATGGAAATTTGGGAGAGTGGAGCTCTTTTCTTCATTCTGACAGTTTTCCTGAGATCCTAGGTACAATCTTAAATAGCTCTTCTCTGTTGCCCATCAATAAAATGGGGGAAATTGAACTTTATATTTGTTTCGCTGTGATGCATTTAAGAAAAGTACATCTCAAATTTTAAGTTTCATAGATACTTTAGTACTGGGCAACACGGAAGAATGAAAGATAGCAGCTTCCTCAAGAAAGATTAACAAGTTTAGCCAAGGCAAACTCTTAAGCAGTGAGTAGACAACAGTCTGACCTGCGTTGGTGGATGATATCAAAGTGTACCAGCTTCCTAAATAATACTTTCAAGCAGGAGAACCCTCTCCTTCCTTAAAGAGCTTCAGTAGGTCCTTTATGTCCTTTGCATCTTTATACTTTGACTTTGTTCTGCCGAGTGGGTTGTGCTCAGGAGCGGTTTTCTCTTTGCACATCAGGACTGTGTGATGTGGAGCACCAGCAAAAACTCAAAACATTTCCTGTAGCTGCTGTTGCTGTCCCTCCCTACATCTGAGATGAAGACAAGAGCAAGTTTCAAGATCACAGGTGTGCATTGCATATCTGCCCTACTGCATAGAAATGATTTATTACATCTTAGGTTAACAGCTGGTAAAGGAGAAGGATCAATAAAGGAAAGTGCCGGGGGACAGAGATTTTTTTTGGGTTTTTTTTATGTCTCCAGAAATAAGTTGAGACCTTCTGAAGATCAGAAGGTTTTGAACCTTTCTTTGAGACAGACCAGAAATGTCCTAATGGGACATTGGGCGATTTCTCTGTTGAGACATAGCTGCTTCTGTGTTAAGTTTCATCTATCAAGGTCCTTGACAGTGTTTTGAGAACATTAGCTATAATAAGACCAGTTTATGAGATCAAGGAAGGACAAAAGTTCTGAAAAAAAATGCTACTGAAATTTTTGAAATTCTCACTGAGTTAGAGTAACTTTAGCCACTGACTACCCGTTTTTGTTCCTTTTACATCGCAGTTGAGTTTTAAACAGAACAACACCAATACGATCACAAAAATGGCATTTTTCTCGTCAAATTGATTTCTTTTTTGTGTCATATGAGCTTTAGTTGATTGTTTCCTTTATCATTTTACTAGTGATTGCTGTCTGAAGAAGGAACTGTCTTTGTGCTTGTTAGGCTGGTGCCAAGCTAGAAGCATATTATTGCTGCTGTCCAGAAAGTTGAACAAGAAATAAGATCTTTGTACGACATGGCAGGGCTGGGGTCTTGGGAAAATGCAGTAAAAATTTTCTTGAAATTTGTATCCAGGCTGAAATCACTGGTCAGTGAATTTGTCTTTCATCTATTTAGTACCTTCTGTCTCCTGTTGAAATTAGGTTTACATGCTGAGTAGCTAGAAATGTTTCAGCTACCTCTTTGAAATGTCATAATATATTTTCTTTGCAGTACTGGACAAAAACTACCAGTGGGAGTAGGGAGTTGGGGCAGATCCTAAAGGCTCAGCTACCTCAGGGTCACACACATCTCTGCTCTCCCTTTCAACTGCTGCTGGATGAGCCTTGTAGTTAAAATAACAGGAGAAGAAAGGTTACGAGACTTTGATTCCCAGTTTGGAGTTCATGGTTCTCAATAAATGTAAATATGAAGGCAATGACAGCAGCAGCACTTCTCAAGGACAGGCTGTGTGCCCGCTCAGGTGGAGCTGTTTTTCTGTTACACGGGTGGCAGCACTGTAAATATCCTGCTTCATGCCAGGCTCACCCGGCGTAGAAGAGGAAGGGATTGCTGGTTTCCCAGCAAAAAAAATGTGATGGGATAAAATGTTTTACAGCTCTGTAAACCTTTGAAGAAATTTATGACTGCAGAAGGACAAATAATCAAAATCTCTTGTCTGGTCTCTACTTATAAATTACTAATGATTAAGAGGTTTTCTAGTAACTTCTTACCATGTTTAATGACGTTAATTAACAGCATAAAATTTCACCCCATTTCAGCTGAATTTTTTTAGTCTTTCCCTGCATTGCTTCTCAAGACTGGGATCCTGATGGCCATGTGGAACGGTTCTTTTTATAACTATTATAACTGTTTTGTAACTGTTCTTTTTATAACAACATTTAGGTTTTGAAGAATCACAATCATGACTTCCTTCAGTCTCCTACATTGTACTCTGAATTCCTTCTGACCTTGTTAAGGGTCCTCTTCCTCTAAGCTTATTATCCTGTTAGCTGTTTTAATGTGTGCTCACTGCAGCTTGTTACAGCTTTCTCTGTGCATTGCTCCTGGCTCCTGTTTAAGACTTTTCCTCAGTCAAGGTTTCATCAGCACAAAGCAAAGTGGAATACTTTAACATGTAATGGATCTGGTCATTTCATGCATTTAAGATCAGAAAATTCTGTTCCCCTAGTTGCCTTATTTTTCTTCTGTTTTATTTCAAAGTTTGAAAACAAAGCCTTTGTAAGCTCTGATTTATATTTTCACAGAGCTCATGTTGCCAAGACAACTACAATAAATGTTCTCTTCTGGAAAAACCCTTGTAGACATAAGAAGCTTTCCCAGATACACCATTCCCGAAATGTTGTAAAATAAATAGTGAATTCACTAACATTTTTCCTTACACTGTCCATTTAATTGATATGGTAGTGTTATTCCCTATTCTGTACTTGAAGTTTGTTATTTTTCATCCTCATTTGACTAGCATAAAGGAAAAAAATCACATTTTTTTCTTGATGTTTAGTGAGTCTAAAAGGAGCATGAAGTGTTTCTGGTCAAATATTTTAGGTAATAGAAACGAATGTTCTCTGTGTTTCTCTGACATCAATTATCAGTGTCTTCATAGGGAAAAAGCAAGGGAGGCTTAATTTCTGGCAGAAATATGTTAGCTGCTAAAGCAACCAAAGAAATTAGCAAGATTGTTGTTGGGGTTTTTTTATCGATTCCTGGATTTTTTTCATGATTTCATATTTCACTTCCTCAGTGTTGCATAATGCAAGGTGTCTAGGGGCAACAGTACTGACCCTGGATCGATTCTGCACATTTGGAAGCCGTAAAAAAGAGAGATATAAGCTGCTGCCATAGTTTTACCAATGGAATCAATTAGACCTGTGCTTCAGTTCATCGTCATTGGTCTTTAGTGTTTGTACTTGTTTATGAAAGTACCAAAATCATATCACATGAATACATGGTTACATATCACAGCATCCATACTGAATAATTTAACACTGCATCTCAACTGTTATATGAACAATCATCAATTTACATTGTGAGTGTTAATGAAAGCCACAGGAAATAATCCATATAATATTGTGAATGAAAACAGCTCTATTTCCATCTTGAAATGGAGTGGTGTGGTTATTGTACAGCTGGTGTTGTATAAATTAAATCTGCAGTCACACAGCACAGTCTCCTCTTGATAGGGAGCCTTGGTCGCTGCATAGACACATAGTGAGGAGTCATAGCTCATGGGGGCGGAAAGAAGTTGAAGAACACACACAGCAGGCAGTATGAAACACTAGAGCAATGCCTTAGAAAGACATTAAAATTAATAATAAAAGGTATTGCATTTTCATACAAACCCAAACCAACCTGTGTAAAATCAGAATTCTTGAAAAATATTCTGTGTGACTGACTAGTTAGCATCTCCTGAGCAAAATCGTTTGAACTGAAATATTTTGGCCATTACTCTATTTTCAGTCAAGGTAGGGAACACAGGGACTGTTTACACAGGCAGATTCCAAAGGAACTATTTCTGCAAATGGGTTAAGATACAACTGATGAATGCACAAAGAGCTTTAGTTCTCCATTTATTTTTTCTTTTTCACAGCAGCTAGTTTCAGAAAGCCATTAAAGAGCTTTCAGAAGTAGAATGAGGAGCTAGCAGGAGCAGCCATGAACGCATGTAATCCCTTCCTCCCACCAGCCCTCTAGAGGATACAGAGTACTGAGAAGCTCATTTTAAAAAACTATCATTAGCCATGACTTTTCAAAAAGGCACAAGTCTTTACAGATATAGCTGTTCTTGTTCTAAACATGTTTCAGTGATCAGAATGTGGAAGATAAAGAGACATCTGAAAAGCTGTATAACATAATGGCTGATTAAAGATTCTGCATCCCCAAGAGCATGTGACCACAGCTAAAACAGAATTTTCTTCCTTTTGTGAAAACACACACCAGTTCTGCATTTATATAAAGTAATCCTTTAAGGTGGGTAAAAAGAGGTTCTTGGCAACGGAGAGGTCTTTGTGGAGGAATATGTTACTTTCTCTAGAGTGCCATCAACATATTCAAATTTCCTTCCAAGAATCTTCCAAGAATTAGCATATTTTTTTATAACTCCTTCTCAGATACACTGTGTCACTTGCTCTCACAGCTCCCATTTATAACTGATATCACATGAGCGTCATTAAGACACGGAGCAGAGCCTGAGTAGTTATGACACAGAATCACATATATGGGCACAAACTTTCTTTGGCAAGTAGTTTAGAGGTTTTTTATTATTATTTTTAAGATAGCATATCTATGCTAAATATAACTGCAGTCAAAACTGAAATAAATGGGGGTCCTGGGTCTCATCAAGGTTTTGCTCCATTCCAGATCATCTTGGCAGAGAGCTGTGGATGCAATTTCCCAGAAAATTGTCAAACACTTTTAGCCACAGGAACTAAGAAACTCAGATTTCTTTCACAGTAACCTGTACTCTCATTTGTAGGTAAGAACCCACTCTTTATCTCAACTAATTTTCTCCAGTCATGGTGGGGGGGAGAGGGGGTTGATCAGGCTGCTAAGTTTTGTGGTAGGTTTCCACCTTCCTCTCTGCCCAATCACTAACTAAGGTCATTTACAGGCATTATTTATTAAGCTCCAGGTGTGATATCTCTGGAGCCCTCCTGTTCCCCTCCTGAGGCACATTATGATGAAGACATCCTTACTGTGGTGCTGTCCTGTGACCTGTGCCATAGGCAAGGAATAGATGTTGTGTGACTCTTCCTGAAGTAGATATCTCCCACATGGTTACCTGAAACTGGGAGTGCTGGTGTGGGTGACACACACTCTGCCTGCCTTCCTGTCCTGTCCTTCTGTCTCCTGAGAACATTATCAGCCCTGCCATCCCTGCACCTCACACACAGAAGAAGCATCCAGCTTTAAACTCCACAAATGAAATACAGCTATCAACAGAGCTGTGGCAGACTGGAGCTCGGTGTGGGCTCGCTGCCTGAATATTTATTTAGCTTCCTGGGCAAGTTTTCCAGCTGAATCTGTCTGCAGCAGCTACATGGCTAGAACTTAGCTGGGTGAATGTGTGCATTAACCTGCAGTACAAGCTTAATGCTTCAAAATGAGCTGCAGGGAATGTAGAACAAGATGACTGGCATGAGCACAAGAGTATTGGATGCTTTTAGCTAATCCATCCCTTAAGGTGTTCTCCAGTAAGTGACTGTGTACCAGCCTTATAAATTAAAAGTTAAAGAATAACTTTCAACCAAAGTAAAGGGACTGAAGCAATATGATATATTGGGAAACGATGCAACTTTTGATTTACGCTGATGATTCTGTGGCTCAGCAAATCTGTATTTCTGTCATGTACAGGGTAAGATTCACAGTTTATATCCCCAACAAAATGTTGCGAATGTGAATCATACTAAATCTTGCAACTTCAGGCAAAGAAACAACTCCCAAAGCAGCCATATTCTAAGAAGAAATAAAGAAATATATAGCTACCTACTACTATCACAAATACTAAAATGCATCATCTCTAATGAAAAGAAGCCCAGTGCATCCAAATAAAAAGGGATAATCAACTTGTAGATGGTGGCAGACTCCATAAATCGTACAGTGAGGCAGCAGTACAGTGCTGGGTAGCTATTAAATATACCATGTTACAAATTACAGAATGCAAGACCTGATCCATGTAGCCATTTGAATACCAATGCCAAGAGGAGGGGACAAACGGCCCTTAGGGCAATTAGGATCTCCCAATGGGCTGCTAAGGCAGCTGGAAGCTTCCTCTTTCCTCAGTTGTGCTCTTATTTCTTCTCATTTTCTTCAGGCTCATGTAAGTAAAAAGTTTGTGTAAGATGAAAGAGACTCCTTAGATATACCATACAAAGTATAACAATGTTAGGGATTACAAAGTTCTGTATGGCTCTGACACATTACTGTCTTGTTGGGATTTTTCTTCCAGATATTCCAACAGCAAATATTTGCACAGTGCAAGAGATCAGAATGATAAATAAACATTGCCCAACTGAATCTGGAAAATCTCAGCTGCTTTGCTAATGTGTGCATGTGTATATATGTGTATATACACACACATATATCAAGAGGAAGAATGTGAAATGGAAGCCAGGGAGGTCAGTGTGAAACCAGCTGTACTGCTGGTTCTTTAGCTGACTTCACTGACTAAACTGCCTTTCTACAACATTTGTAATTTGCCATAGTCTCCTTCTTGCTCAATTAGAATTTTGTAAGGTGCTTTTGGTTCATGTAAATCTGTACCTGTTTGAATTTATCACCTTGTGTTCCCTGTAAGCAATTTGTGTTTTAGTGCTTTTACACACTGAATTCTTGCAGACTTAAGTAGAATGCAAAATACCACCCAGAAAAAGGTAAAACAGCACTGTCTATAAAGTGAGTATGGATTCCAAGGGGATTCAGGAGTACTAGGTTATGTACTTAACTGCAGGGCAAAGGGGGAGTTTTGGAGCAGCACGTACATCTGGGTGTCTTCTTATCAGCTCTGCAGAGACCCAAGAGCTCTATGTATTGCATTAAGGGCGTGGTCAAAAGTATTGTTAGGAGTTGGCAGGATGTGAAGAGCTGTAGTGTGGTCTCCTCAGCTGGCATAGCTACAGAATCTACCAGCAGGAACATTTGTCATACAGATTTTGCCGTAGTACAGAAAATGGAAACTTTTCTTTTAGTCTGAATAAGTATTATTCTTACAGTAAAGAACTAGAGTTGAAAAGTGTGTGTACTTTGGCAAAGAGTGATTCCCTAGTCTAAAGAAGCTAGGAAAAAAGATATTTCTACAGAAAAAGAAACAAAAAGACATTTTGTTCACGAACAAATTTTGCATTTCCTTTTTTATCTGCATAGAAGTTTATGAAGCACTAAAATAGTTGTTACACAGAAGTGTAAAGTGCTGGCTTCCTGCCTGCCTTGGCCTCAGTATGAAAGGAAGAAAAGAGAAACCTTTTAACCAGGAACCACATTCAAGTGGAGATTTTGAGTCTGGATACCCTTGGGTCCAGGCATGGCTCCCATATTTTCCCACATCCAGAGCT
Source organism: Corvus cornix cornix (assembly GCF_000738735.6). Lineage (NCBI taxonomy): Eukaryota > Metazoa > Chordata > Aves > Passeriformes > Corvidae > Corvus > Corvus cornix. The sequence goes on along the minus strand of NC_046336.1, from coordinate 23,252,222 downwards.
GTGAAAGCATAAGCACAGAGCTCTACCATTGTTTCTTCTCCTGTTTCACTGTTATGTGAGTCTTGGCTTCATCTCCAAACTGTCCTCAGCTGCAGTGGTTGGGTGAAAGGGAAAGCTTTGCTAGACTTATGCCAGGCAGCAAAGAGCCCTCAAAGACAAAGGGAGGACTTCAACTTTTCTGTGTTTGATCTGGATAAGCTGATGCAGCACAATCTGTCGGCGGGTCTCCAGAGCTTTTCCCAGCAGAGTGTGGAAAGTGGAGCTCAGGCCAGAGCAAGGCTAATAGCCAGCGGTGCAGGAAGATGTTTGGGTTGCTGCCTTACTTGTGTCTGTCTTTGAACTAGCTTTCAACCTTGCAACATATTCAGTTATACGTGTATAACTGGAACATATTGGTGTGACTGGGAAGGAAGTGACAGAAGAAAGCTTATTGAAAGTTTGTCTAATGCTTCACACATCAGAGACTTCCGGCAGCGCAAAGGACTAATTATCCATCAGAACCCTCTGAATTACGTAGATTTGCACTACATGGGGTTAGAACTGCACCAGCAGACAGCTCATTTCATGTGCTAATAGCCTTTAATATTCTTCTGTCATGTTTCACAATCCAATTATTCATTTATTTATCAAATAAAGCTGAAATGGAGAGGAAAAGTGTTACAGAGCATCTTAGCCACAGAAGTGGCCTTTAGTTTAAAAACTGCCCCTTTCTTTTTTTCTTCATTGACAGCTGGTGACATGACTGGTATAAAGCTTAGGAGGGAAGGGTCTCTACCTCAGCTTGGCATCCTGCCATGAATTCCTGTGACCTGGCTGTTCTACACAACCAGGTCCTTCCACAGCCTCTATTTGCAGACTCCCTCCTCTCTTTATTCTACCATGCTGGCAACATTTTTGCAGGTGTTTAAGCACTTTATTTCCTTAAGTCAGATCTGATTAAAGTGACACATCAGAGACACTTCCTGCTGTAGTCCTGTCCTGTATATGCACCTGTTATAGGGCACTCTATGCTTTGGCTGGTCTTTTGTTACATGCATGAGGTCCCAAGAGTGAGTTTCTTATTACCAATGAAGTATCCCTCATTACCTTTCAGCTCATGTCTCCCTTTTAAAGCACACTATAGCTTTTTTTATTCAGCTTCACCATACTGATGTGTAAGTTTAGTCCTCTTTGATAACTGTTCTGGAATAAATCAGCATCTTTCCCTCTCTCTGTGAGAAGGGAAGGGAAGAAAATGGAAGAAAATTTTCTAGACACGAAAAAAGCATAGCAGATAAAGCCTGAGGAACACCTTACAATGAAAACCTGAAAAAAAGGAACAAGGCAATCCTGTTACTTCCTTAAGGTGCAGCCTGCAAGCAAAAGGCCAGAAAAACATGTTCTGGCCTAAACCCAAAGTAAATAAAACCCCCTTTCTTCTCCTTATTTTGTCTTATTTTTTCACTGAAGAGCAAAAATACTAAATAAGAAAACTTATATTTCTTTGTTATACAATGATGCCTGCGAAAAGCAAAGGAGTAGAATGCAGAGAATAGAAAATAAAATATGAATGTAAGCTTTATAGGACTGAAGGAGGAAAACCCTACAGGCATTTTCAAAGCCTCTTGCTAATTACTGTTATTTCTAGCAGTTACTGAGTGCATCCAGAATATGACCATTGCTTGAATTTTGCTTTTGAATTATTCATCATTTTTACTTTCATGTAAAATAACTCTTTGCAGTCTTTAAGTCTTTTTTTTTTTCCCTAAAACATGGAAATGTAAGGAGGACTTTGAGATTTACCAAAATGTAACTCTGTTAAAAACCTTGCCTAATCAGAAGGAAGTATGAGAGACAGCCAGTAGGAGTTATGTCTGTAACTGTGATATTGATACTTCACAGTCAAAATGGTCAAGAAAGTTAAGGGGACACAGAGCCATAAAAAGTCTCATTTGCTGAAGATCTTGCTACAGGACAATGTCAAGGCCAGGAAGAGAACACAAATCTATGGCCCTTGTAACTCCTTCCCTTACATGTGTCTCCTCCTTGCTTCTGGCCGTTGGATAGTTGCTCTTAAACAAGGATATTGCTTTTTTTCCCACATATTCAATTTAAAACTACTGCCAGAAAGATGGAGTGTCAGAACAATGTGAACTCTTACAAAATTCTTTGTAAGTATTTCAGAAAATGTTTCATTAGCCTTCAAACTTTTCCTTCTGCCTTTTCATTTTCAAGCTCCACATGGAAGTAGTTACTGGTGTCTCACGGCCTTCTGGTTTGCAGAAAATGTACTGTCATTCTCTGTTCACCTAGTTTTTCATAGTCTGTTTTCCTAAAGACAACTTGCTGTGCTGTCCATGTCTGTTCCCTGCAATTGCTGTCTCTCTCAAATCACCTTTAAACAGTTGTCTGATTTCATCCTCATTTGGGAGAACTGAAAAAAAAAAAACCTGTAGGAAAATGAGATTTCTACAGATGAAGCAAAAAATATCAGGGTAGACAGAGAGGGGAGATTCTGCTAGTGTTCTGGCTGAAGGAGGGACTGCAGGATAAAGCTTTCCTAATCCTGGTATCCAAGGACCTACTCTCCTATCTTCACCCTTCTCCTGTTATTCCCGTTAACTTCATTTGGATGGCTTACTAGGGAGAAAGAAAAAACAAGTGCTTTTCACATGAGCAGTCACTGTAAGCACTAGCATTGCTGGATTCCATGTAGGTAGAAGTACAGAGGGGACACAATTTTTCTCAAATGCTGAGTTTTTATCTCCATCAAACTGTTGTTAGTTATTTAGAGCTGAAACATTTTTGGCAATTCTAAAGCTATTTTCCTTTTTTTTATTCATGCTTCTTTTCTATGAGGGGAAAGATTTAAATAAATAGGGTGAAAAGAAACAGAAAAAAACCCCAAAGTTAATGTCGTACTTTCTGCCATTTCCATTGAAACATTTCCCTCAAAAACTGTTCCAGTCATTTACAGAAGAACCTGTCGTCACATTATGGTCTGTTTCCTCTCATGGTTCAACCCATTTAATTTCAGGAGACTTGCTTGGTCAGCCAGCTTCTTCCTGAGAAATTACTATTATTAGGAAAGGATAAGATTTTTACTTTTCTTCTGAGACATGAATTGGCAAACTCTCAGATAATCTGTCTTGACCAAATTGGTTTGTGCTTCCACTTTTTGGTTAAAATATCTGTCTTGTTTCAAATGGGATATATGGTAAAAGTCACTACATTTTATTTTCTGCTCTGTAGCTAATGCTGAAGCTTCCCTAACATCTGAATTTTTTCTAGCAGAAATGAAATCTAAATCTGTCAGTTAATAATAGCTCTCTCAGGGATTTGAGGCTTTTGAATCCCTTTACTCAGTCTTCCCTCGTATTATTTTGTTCTCTTCACTTGGCAGGTGTTCTGAGGCTGGGATTTCACTTCTAAGGTACTGTGAATAGTGTCTGTAGAATCTGAATGACTTTCGTTTGCTCATCTGAAAGGAAAGCTAAAGGCAGTGAGGCATCCTGTTGTATTTGTTTACTACGAGAGACATGTTTTTTAAGATGGATAAGATGTGACAGGGTGTCCATTAGGGCTACCCCTTTTTAGCCTCCTTTATTGAATGAAAATGTCTAATAGTATTGACTACTGTTTCTGACAGGGGCCTAGAAATCAAATATTACATCTTGGCCTATGCACAGAACCCTTTTCAAACATGTAAAATGAATAATCAAATGTGCTCTGGAAAGAGAGAACCATCTACTTTTATTTTCTAGAGGAGGAATGTACTCATATGTCCTTGTAAAGATTAAAAGAGAAACTTGTGGTTTTAAATTAGATCCATTACTTGAGGAACAGATGTCTCTGAGTTTGAAATTGCATTGTGCAAAGAGCCCAAACACACCACACACAATACTACCCAAATGTACAAAATGACTGAGGATGATATCTGCAGCTCTATTTTGTATGACACAAGAAACCCTGAGAGAGAAAGTTTTTGTTTTGCCTTAGGGAGAGTATGTAGGCTCAGGGGAGGAGGAGATTGCTAATCACAGCTAACACTGTAATGACTCTTGCCAGAAAGTAGCTGGCTCCACAGGGTAATAAGATTACAGTCTTCCCTTCTGGAAGAGCAGGCAGTGCACCAGAGCTGAACTGTCCTCTGCAAGTATGCAGTAAAAACTCAAGCCTGGGCACAACCGTGGCACCCAGTTCCTGCTGCTACAGCTGGAGAGGCAGCTTTACTCTCTCATCACCTTCTATGTGAAAATGAGGTTTTGTAGCTTTTCCAGAATAGTCCAGTGCTGGCTGTTAAGACCCATCTTCAGTTGTCCCCTTTCCTTTTGAACAGGAGAAAGAGTGGGGCCTGTAAGTGAGCAGGCTTTTCTGGCAGCAGATGGTTCAGGATGTAAGCTCCCATCCCTGACCTGAAGGGATTTGGTGATGGGATGTAGAAACTGTCACTCTCAATCATTGCCTCAACTCAGATCCAGCTGTTATTTCAGAAGATTTGACATCATAAACTCAGTAGTTTAAAGTCTGATGTCCTCTCTGGGACGGTGTAGTGTTTAAAGTTTATTTCCTAATGAAAGAAAAAAACCAAAACCCAGCCAACCAACCAACCAACAACCATCCAGAAAAAAGCCCCAAACCAAACCTGTGGGGTATGCCCAGCCACTGCCCTGGAGGGATGTCTGCTGAGATAATGAGATTGAGCAATCGCCCAGCAGGACTCCCTGGAAAGGCAACTACCTTGGGTCATGGCGAGGAAAGGTAGACCCACAATCCTTTGGGATACCCTATGCAGATCATTCTGTAACCCACTGGTCTGTCCCAGACCCTCTGTAATCCATTGGTCCCCTACTGATCCCCTGTATCCCTATAAAGGCAAGCTCCCTCAATCCCCTCGGGAGAGAGAGCTTGTCCCTGGCTCTCCCCTTCGCTGGAGGGAACCCACAATAAAGCTCCCTCCGTGCGGAACCAGCCACACGAGCCTCTCGTCTCTCTCTCTGGTCTGGTTTGGCCTGGAGGCTGCCCTGCAGAGCTGAGCTGGAATCACGAGCTGATATCACTGAAGAGCTGACAGCCTCTGCAAGGGCCCCTCTGCCAGCAGCTGAGAGGAAGACACCGGACCTCGGGAAGGCGATTCCTTTCGGGACCATCTCCCCGGACTGGTCATCTCTTCCTGGGTCGCAGCCTCGGACCCCACCACCAGCTGTAATACAAACCAACACAAAAAATAAAACACAAAAAAAGGATCTTTGTTGCCTATCTCAAGTAAGACTTTGAAATGGTGAAATGGTGAAATGGTCTTAGAAGAAGACTCTTGCTTTTGTGGGGAGTAGCCCACCAGGGCTTTCAGTACTGCATATTTTCAGTAGTTAAACAAGAGAGCTCAATTACTACAGATATCAAAAAGTGTGTTCAGATTTGTTGCAAGTCACTTGATAAATTTGCTTGAAAATCTCATTTCAGAAGGTTTTTTCTATACTGCAGTAATATTTAAAAAAATAAGGTAGTCAGAAATTAGAACATTTATACCAGTAATGCTAGTAAATTCCTCATTTTTCTTAAAAAATCTGTATGGCTGGACAGCATTACAGCTACTGACTTCCATATGAGAACTTACAATATATTAGAACACTTGAAGCTTACAAGTTTTGGGCAGTTAGTAGAAAGTGTCCATCTGACTCCATGCACATTTTGCTTTTGTAACAACTGGTCCCTGATTAAAAACCTTATACTAGAATGGAGTTTTGGCTGAGTCAGCCAAAATGCTCCAGACTTCCTCTAGCACATAGGCTCTCTTTTCAACTCAGTACTGTACTTCATCATTGCTGTTATATTTTATACTGTGGTATGTCAAGTAATGGGAACCACATAGGCCAGACGTCACTGCATTGCTGAGATGTTTAAAGTGTGAAACTCTTGACATGTCTTTTGAGGAACAGGCCCCTTTGAAAAGCAGTACATTCTATCTGCTATCTGGTCATCTTGTGTCTTCTAGATACAGTCATGTTTTCCTTACATCACCAACTGAGAACATCTTTTTGGGACAATCAGTTGAGAAAATTAAGGAAACTAATATACTTTGTCTGCTTCGGATAGTGACATTGATTACAGAAGGAATGGGGGTAAGAGAGGACCAATTCACCAATTCCTTTGAAGAAAGAGGGAAATGCTTTTTATTTCCAATGGGGAACCATTCTTTGTAGGCAGCAATTAAGATAAATACTCTAATATTGTTGATATAGGCTGTCAGATAAAGTCCTAGGGAGCATATATTGAGCAATTGCTCTAAGTGGAGCATTTGTCATTAACCTGAGACACGCTCTCTGGTTGGTGTGGCTTGTGTTGCAAACGGAAGACTGAACCTAAACTGGGGACAAAAATTTTCAGACACTCTCCTGTTTTGAAGGTAATGTGGTCGATAGCTGGGAGAAAGCCATGTGGCTGAAAGCCCTAATTGCCTGCCTGGCACAGAAGCACTGTCTTTCCTTTGGTTAAAGGCATGCAGGGAGGGGGAAGCAGACTGCAAAGAGTCGGAGACAAAGTAGCCTTCGCCTGAGAGCTTGGGGTGACTCTGGCCAGCTGGAACTGCCTTTTCTTTATCTCACATATTTGTACCATACATCGGTGCTACAACTACATTTTTTTCCTATATGTGGCAGCTGAAGAGAGATTAAAGACGCCAGTGTGTGAGGAGATCTGCTCTTCCCACCCAGAGCCTCGCTCATAAGGCAGAGTGATGCACAAGGGGAGAGGGAAAGTCTGAGATTCTCTCTTGTGAACAGACCTGTCACAACCACTTATGCCTTGTGTTAACAGCCCATCGACCACCTACTGCTTAATACACAAGGATTAGCAGAGAAAATTCCTAAACCTGCATGGATTAAATTAAAGTTATGCACCAGGTATGATTCATAAAAAGCTGGTTTTCTCTTGACTGTGAAACTGCATGGGCTGAGTCAAGAGTGAAGCCTACCTTTAGCAAAGAAGCGGAGTGTTAGGCTGGCAAAATTTGAAAGCCAAAAGAAGAATCCAGAACAGGATTTCCATTGCTATTAACCAATGAAATTATCAATGTTTAAAGGACATTAAGTCAATGGATCAAGATCTGTCTAAAATAAGAAAAAGCATTTTTACATGTTGGCTGCTAAGACTGTCTTTATGCTTATTATTACAAAATATAATTCAGTATGGCTGAAGCAGAGAGATCTTGCCTGGAAGGAGCATGCTGATAGCCTAGTGCCTCATCTGGATATTCTTTCTAGTAGAAATGTGTTGACCCTTCTTCACTTGAATAGAAAATGCACAAATCAGTAATGAAAAAAGTCCAGAAATTTAGCAATGACCAATCAATTGGGCTGCTTCTTATTGTGAGCATCTAGTATGGGACCCCTTGAGCTGATTTCAGAGGAGTTTACATGATTTGTCTCTGACAGTATCACAGGTTTTGCACCCTGAAGTGAAGGCATCACAAATCACTCTGGGAAACCTTACTCTAATTATTAATGTTAAACCTGTAGAGTCTCTGTCCCAATCTCAGAGGGTGCCCAAACACAGCATGTTGTTTACCTTCATAAACTGATATTTTTGATGGCACATCTTACCTTCACTAAAAAAGTGTTGTGTAGGCTCTACATCCAAGCAGCCACTTTCCCCCAGCTGTATCTCACCAAGCTGGTTTGCACTGTGTGCCAAATGCAGACCTGGAGATATCACAGGAACCCCACCCCTGCAGCCATGCTGTAATGCAAACCTCTTGGCATTTCTAAAAGAGCAGTTCCACATATCAAAGCATGCTTGTCCCAATTTGTGTTCAGATTCTCTCATCTGCTGTAACAGCTGTCCCTTAAGTAGCACAGAATAGGCTCTGCGGACAAATCCCACCATGGGAATTCTCCTCCGAGGGAAATCTTGCGCTGTGGTAATTAACAGCTCACATGTTCAGACTGATGCATGCCAGGCATATCAAGCTGGGGAGATGTTAAAGGAGCCTTGATATGGAAAGCTGACTTGCTTCAGATACGGGTGTAGGACAGCACATGTGTAACTCTTCTCCATAACTCTTCTACATATGCCAATGCAGCACACAGGAAGATGCACAAATTGGGTGTCTGAATGGAACTGAGAATTGGTATTCTTAACCGCTTGGCTTCGATCTGTTCTGTTCCTTTGTGTAGCTTACCTGGCTGTCTCATTATTTTCCAACTGTGAGTGAGAGAATGCTTCTCATACTTTTACTTTTCTACAGATGTTGGGGGTCACAGCAAGGCTTGGATTCATGAAATCTCTGTTAGAGTTTTACTGAAAGCTATTGTGCAGGGGGTCTAATTTCAGGACGACCTCAACTCCTGTGTCATACTTTTCCTCTGATAAGCAAGTGATGAGGGTTTTTTTTTTTCTATTTTTACCCTGTTCAGAAGCCATTGTCATGGCAACTTCCCCTTGAGTCGTCTTTAGGTGGCTACTATTCAATCTCAGGGCTATCTATGTAACTGCTCTGATTTTACCTGAAAAATTAAATGACTCTTAGCTTTAGGGAATAAACAAATATCATCTAAAAAAGCATATTTGTATGTTCACACACTGCAAAAAACACTACTGCTTCTACTGTGATATTATAAATAACCAAGCAGGACAGTCTCATTAGAAAGACTTAATAGTAGAGAGTTAATAATTTTTGGTTTTGAATTTTAGTTTTTCAAGAAAGGAACTATAACAGAAATATAGTTATAGCTCAATATAATAAGATGCATAATACGAAAATCTAATAAAGGCCAAAAACCTGAGCAGCTCTCAAAATGGAGCAAACATGATCACCCTAAAACAGTTCAAAGCCTGAGAGAACTTAAAACAGCTTGTAAAATTTAACGGTTCTCCTCCTGTCTCCCCATCTATTGCTACTGCAGCTGTTCCTGCAAAAGATTCATTCTGCAGAAGTTAGTTTTAATACCAGTTGCAAAAGGAGACTAAAATATTTTTGCTATGATCAGTCTAGATGAATTTCACACCTCTCTAACAGAACCAGCTAGGCCAACAGCAGTGAAGTCACACTTAATCCTTGTTTTGAGGGTCTAAGGGAAACATAAACCCTGTGCTGGTTCTCAGCAGAAGAATATATGCAGGGCAAAATCTGTCCCTTTCTTTTAGCTACTGGGAAGCCTCACAATAAATAGGGGTAACAAAAGTGAATGCAATACACAGCAATTTGCAGATCACTGAGGCTGACTCAGCAGGGGCTCTCTGTGGTACCGAGTGTGAGTTGTCACTGCTGTGGGCTGAACCCTTTCCTCCCCCGTTTGCACAAGGGCTGTTCAGGTCACTGCTCCCGCTGCTGCACGGAGGAGGTGACAGGGACCAGCAGCACCGAGAGCTCGTGGGGTTTCTCCGTCCTGGGCTCACGTACTTGAGCTGGTCTTACAGCAAGGACTTCAGCATGCTTGTTCAGGCTAATTGGCTTGACAGCTAATTAGAGCTCACGAGCCCGAAGCACAAAATAAACATGACATTGCGGCATTTCGCTCATTTTGGTGAAGCCTATTCATGTCACATAGATTGAAATACCTCGTTGATCTCGTTGATCTTGTTACCCATATGACTGCCCTGAGCACATGATAATGCCTCTTCTATGCCAGGAAGCATATGAATTACACAATTTAAGTCACTGCAGTGTTAACACAGGTCATCCCAATGGGAGCTCTTCCATTTATTCAGAAACGTGGTTGAAGGATTGAACTAAAACGATTATTAAGTAGAAGGACACACATATGGAAGATTGTTTGCAGAGCAACTGTTACAGTGAAGTTTTGAACTGGATGCAATGAGTACTGAAAAGGAAATAGCGGCTAAAAATGATGACTGAAATTATGATATTTTAATTCATAGGAAAATGAAAATATGAGTGTGAAAATATCAGTGTCTGATTCATGAACTGTGGAAAGAATAACCTTAATACAGCTGAGCTGATCCTGCTGCACATTATGGAAAGACCTGCCAAATTTTACTCTATACTGTTGAAAGACATTGTCTTCACTGTTGTTAGAAAATAAAATTAGCAAAATTAAAATTAAAAAAAAACCAACAAAAATTTATCCATCAATTTACTCATAACTGAGCTGTACTTTTCCAGGTCCCAACAGGACAACTGAAAAGGAAAAGGCTGACCTGAGGTCTCCACATCCAGTTTTCATGCCAAAACACAGAAGATGCACTGCAGTGCTACAGTACATATTTGTCAGTTTGAATTGAGTTCCAGAAAGTTTTTGGGCAAGTGTAGCTGTCTGTTTTTTCTGTGGCTGATTTCCAGACTCTGAACAGAATTACACAGGCACTGCAGTTGTATGTAGGCTCATTTATTCTCTTTCTGGGTTCAGTTTTGCCTTACAGGGAGGATTCAGGCATGTAACATCATCTCTGAGTCTGTGCAATAAGAATGGTTATTCCTCCTTATTCAATTAATTATTTAGAAGACCAGATGAAGCAAAACTGCCTTTTTGTGTGTGATTTTATTTCCACAAGTGAAAATGCCACCATATCAGGTTCATTGTAAACTTACTGTTGGTATATAAATGATGACAAACACTGCAGACAAACTAGAGCCTGTACCTTAGCTGTTTATGAAAGATTCAGATACCACAATGACAAACATCACAGAAAACATTACAGTTACAAACCCAAAGGACTTTTCTCTACCTCATTAGGCCATAAAGTATTGTTTTTAAAGTATCCAATTTCTTAAGTAACCTTGTGAAAAGAAAAGGAGAAGCAAAATAGAGCTTTTTGGATGGATGGTGGTTACAAAGCATTTCAGTATCTGGTTCAATGAGACTGATCTTGATCAGGACATCCAAGTCCCATTATAGTACAAACAGATAACACATCTAGATACACTTTCTACATAGGTAGGATTAATGCATCATTCCAACCAGGATTCTAGGAAGAAATGCTTACCAAAATCCTTGTGTATCAGAGATGTAAAAACTCAGGCAATAAGGGAAGTATTAAATGACTTTTTATGGAGAAAAAACCCCAAACTTCTTGTTTCAAAGGCAATTACTACAATTAAGTATGAAACAGCACCTTCCATGCCAGCAATTCACTCCACATGAGTTCACTTGGCCAGAAAAGTGCAGTTTATTCTTAAAACTAGAGCTAGAATGCAATGTTCAATCTGGGAAGATTTCAGCTGTGTTGATAGGATGAAGAGTTGCTAAGGTTAATAGGAGCTTTTGAGAGAAAGGGAAGGGATGAGAGAAGTAGGTGTCATTTTCTTGGGTAATTGTTTCATTCACAAAAACAGAGACAAGAAGCATGTGTAAGAACCCTGAGGATTTTAAGTCTTTTATAGGGGAAAAATTACCCTAACTTTCCTTGAATTAGTAGGCAGGGGTTCCCATGGGCCCAGTTCATTCTACCACTGCAAGAAGTAGGGTAGGTGATATTCAAAAGCCACTTCTTTCATATTGCATGGCTTTTCCTCTTGGGTTGTTTCAACAGGATTTTCAGTTCACTGTCATAGGATCAGAGGCTATTTGCCGCACACACTTTAATACAGGATTGCATTGTTTCTAATGACATACCAGCTTTGATGCAATTAACAAGTCCTTAAGGAAATGAAGGATGTTTAGTGTGTCCTCTCCTCATGTAACACAGTTTATTACTGATTTTTACCTACTAAACCAAAACCACTATTTCTTTGTATTACATATATAAAGAATGAGCAGGGCTGAAATTAAATAAGATTCTTAGTGAACATACCTTACTGAAAGTAGTAGAGGCATATTTCAATATTTTACATGGCATGCTTAAATTATATTAGTTTTTAGACTACTTTTCACAGTCTGTGTGATTTCCCCTTTATAGTTGCATTCTCATGGAAAGTGGTAAAATGCTTGTGATACAGACTCTTTTGAGCCTTTTATTAAGTGGCTTTGTCTCCAGTTGAGGGAAAAGAAAAATACGTTTCATATATACAGGAGGATTCTGGGGATCCATTTCAGGGCCTGTCATCAACCTGGTAACAAATATTATTATTATTATTATTATTATTATTATTATTTTTGTTATTATTAGTCCTCCAATAATTCTCCAGTGCTCAATTCATAAGCAAAAACCTCAAAACTTTGTGCCAGAGATATTAAAGGAACCAATCTCTAAGCCTACCTCATTAGAAGGAATTGCTGAAGAATATGTCGTGCCTCTATGCAGATTGCCCCTGTAAGGCTGCCAATGTCAGCAAGACCTTGGGTGCATCTGTCATGCTTGCGACTGTAGACTTGATACGTTTTCTTGTGAGTGTTTGCTCATGAGTACAAAAAATTTCTAACTTTTTTTTTTGTGAGTGTGCTCCCTTTGCTTCTTGCATTATATAAAAACAAGCAGCTGGAATTAGAAGACAAAGTCTCTTTTCTCCTATCTACAGGATTTTTTTCTGATAATTGAGTTGATATTGAAAGTCAAATTTTTTTTTTGTCTGAGACTTCAGGTCTTGAATGTATTGGATAAGTCAACAAATAAATTCCTTTAAATATATTAGCTAAACAAAATAAGGATTTTGAAACAGTAATTGTATGGATTTTCTGGACCTGTTATTTTACTATCTCAGTGTAAAAATGTCTATCAGATACTTTTCTTGAAAGGTTTCTTCAGGACAAGAGTGCCTGTGGTACTGGTGGTTGCTTGCATTGAATTATTCCCTAGTTCCCAAGGTGGTCAGTGACAGATTTCTTCTCACTGCTAGTCTGAATACTACTGCAGCAGGCTCAAACACTCAATTTTGTGCAAGAGTGATTCCATATTAAGAGTGTTGACTCTGTCCAACAGATCTTGTGATCCTTTAATGGCTGCTATTGTCTTTTGCCACCTATTTGTTTTTAATCTGCTTAATGTATGCCTTATCCTGCAGTGCTCCCAAAACTAATAGTTTATGAGATATCTTATTGTAGTGGGGCTACATGACTTGCATAAATCTACTAAAACAGTGGCCTATTGCATATTGCCTCTAAAATCTAATAAGCATTCAACTTTATTTCTCAGCCAGCTGGCAGACTTTTGTGATATCACTCTGATTTTATGATGAAACACTGATGTAAAGCAGTGATAACTAAAGCTAGCTAAACTGAGATCACAAAACTGAGTCTAAGAATCAAAGGTCAAGCAAAGGTTTATATAGAGTTACCCAAAAAACATGCAGAAAACGAGTGTGATGACAGCCATGGGAATGCCACCTTGAGATCCCAGCCTATTCTGCTGCCTTTGTGTTCATGTTTGCTCTGATCACATGCCAGAGAAGGACTGAGCATTGACATTGTTTAATGTCAGTGTCCGTGGGGGTATCTGGAGTTTGCATGAAAGTGTTTTTGTGGTCAAGACATGGAAGTTGAAATCATGAATCCTGACTCCAATGCCTCTGTTGGAGCTGTAGAAGTAATCCTCCAAATGGAACCCATTCCTCCCACGGAGGAGGGAACCAATCAAAGTATGCATGATCTGCAAAGCTTATATTGTAAAACGTGTGAAAGGGAGAATAACTACTTGACCCAACAGATATTTTCCCTTCTGGCTTTTGGATTTAATGAGAAAATAATAAATAATCTCTCCTAGCAATCCTATTTTTCAAATAGACATTCTACTGCAGGAAAGAACCAGAGATTCTCTTCAAAAACAGAGAAGATGAGAGCTTTGTGACCAATGATATCAAGTTCCTGGAATGCCTGTAATATTAAGTCCTCTTCTTACAAAAGGTAATGGAAGAAAGCATAATGATAAATGAAAAAAAAAACCAGCCATGCCTCGCTTACAAATGTTGATTTGTCCAAAGAGGATATTTCAAATGTGAGCCCCCAGGATAGCAGGCACATGTGCATTTTAATCAGAGTTGAATGGTTAATCACAGAATTGGTTCTCAGATGTGAAAGGGCTCAACCCTGTGCTCATCTGCTGCTGGGAGGCCTGGGCATGGAGGCTATGGTTTTTGAATCTGTCAGTCATAAGACTTCCAGCCAACCTAATTCACAGTCCCAGACAGTTACCAGCCAGGACTCCTGTTAGGCTCAACCTTGCAGGTTTCATAGAGCCAGCTCTGCTACAGAGTGTTGTTATTCACAGGGATACTTCCCTGACTCAGCAAAGGCAGAGGAGATGTACTGTAATTTTGAATTTAAGTTTTCTAAGTCATCAAACAACTCTTCTTGGGATAAATAACAGCCATCCTATGTCTTTTTACGACAAAAGAGAAATTGATGTAATTCATGTCAGACAGTGAGATTGTGCTTTGCTGTGTAATGGGAAGCCAATGTTGGATTTGAGATTTGGTGAATGCAGTCTATCAGATGGTTTACCAAATCGAATACCTGTACTGGCACCATCTTTTTGGACAGTGATACTATCTGCTTTGGGATTGAAAGCAAGAGCATTCCAGCTTTGCCATTGTTTTTCACATTGATCTGTAAACTAATGTGGTTTAGAGTTGGGACAAAGAACTGCAATGATATTTAGAAGATAACAGCTCTTAATAGGATTGATTTAGTTCAGCCCTGTCACAAGGTAACTTTTTTAAAAACTCCTGGCAGTCAGATGTAGTCAAGGACAAGTCAATTTGTTTTAATGCACATGGAGTAGGGAAGAAACTAGTGTCTCTTGTGGGAAGGAGTGAGCTATCTGAGAAAAAAGTGATGTAATTAATTTCCAAATCCCCCTACAAGACTGAACTGTTATACACCTGCTGAATTTTGTGCACCTCTCAGACTTAGCACTTTTCCTTTCCTTTTTTCCCCCTCACTCCATCTGTTCGTATAGCACCTGTACTTCTATGCCTCACTGACTCTCCATCTGTTTCCGTAATTTCTATCTTTCTCCTCTGCTTATGGCCCTTGAAATTTATAATAGAAGTAGGGAGACATTAGGAATGAATGCCTCAACATGTTCATCTGACAAAGTCTTTACACTAATGCTTTCAGTTCCTGCCTGCTGCAGGAACTCAAGCCTGTTCCTGCCACTCCAGGGCAGCTTTAGATGATTTCTAATAGCTCACCATCTGGTTCCTATGAGCAGCTAAACCTTATTTCACCCAGCTGCTGCTGCTGATGCAATTTGTACCTTTGTCCATCTCCATTCTTCATTAGAGAGTACGATCCAGCAGCAGGATCACTGTAGACCACTGTGACCTGGTTTCTTGCTGCCAATGACTGACTGGCTTAGCTCATGCTATACTAACAAAGTAGGTTTCATTCCCAGCTGGATGTTACTAGCCTGGAGAAAAAAAGTATTTCTCTTTCTTTGTTGATATTGGCCACTTTAAAACTTTACTCTCACCCCTCACTTTTCTTTCACAAGAGACAAATTTAAAAAAAAAAATTAAAAGCTGTAATTCTGTGTGAACTATAATGCTAGAAATTGATTCTGTAGTATATTAAAACTGCAACACATTAAGTGAAAACATATATTTGCATTCATGTCTTCAATTACAAAACTCATAAAATACACACACAGAGGCATATTTCTGCCAATGCCATTAAAGTAACCCACACACTCATGTTCTACATTACAATAGTTCAGCAGGAAAGAGAAGCTGCATAAATGGATGGAATTAAGACCTTGAGAACCTCAGGACTCCAACTGCATTTTAATACACATTATCTTAATCAAAGTCCAGCAATAGTTAATTATAGGGTGGCACTGGAAGTTCACTGGCCACATGAGAGCTAGTTTGTGCTCCTGTACCGTGTATGATCTGGTGTGATGAGTGTTTGGTTACAGCCATTGAGCTACTGCTGGAAAACTGAGGGTTTGGCACTTAAAAAAAAAAGATGCAGGACTCATAAAAACCAACAGAGATGCAGATTGGTGTTAGGGTGAAACCAAGTTGGATCACAAAGCAGCTGTTTTCCAGACTAAAAGTCATAGCCATTTTCTCATTGTACCCTGTGTCAGTCAACTGATTATCAAAATGGAAAATCTTCAAGAGTTATTATTCCAAAGGTCTGAGCCTCTCTGCCATTTTTAGTTTATCATAATGCAATTCAATCTGTCAGTGAATGTCACTTTGCTCATGTACACATTGCTTGTAATGCTTTCAGTGTAACAAAATATAGTCACTCCCACCATTTCTTAATCTTCTGCTGGTATTCAGGCCATTTTAAGAAGGTGACCTAGTATCATTCTCTCAGGCATTCAGTTAATCTGGTGCAAAAGAACTTTAAATAAGTGGCTGCTCTAGTCTGTTTTATTGGAGAAGACATGCAGCTTTGTACAAATCCCTATGCTGGATACCTGAGACGTAACCTGGAAAGACATGTACGTATATATTATTAATAAGTCATACTTTGAGCTTTTACAGTGCCTTTCACCTAATGCTCTAAAAGCGCTGTAGAAATATTAATGTCCCACAATACCCTTTGCACCAAATTAAACACAAAACCCATGGAGCACAAGTGACTTGCTCAAGGTCACAGATCAAAGGCTGCATGTGCATCTTGGGGATTCTGCTCTAATAACTAAACTACAACCCTAAACCCTCAGAAAATAAGCAAAAAAAAAAAAAAAAAAAGTAATATTCTGTGGTCTGGTAGGACTGGCTGGAAATTAGGTATACTTCGTACGACTGCAAAATAACCTCACTCAGGTGTGTAAGTTTAAAACTCACTTTAATTTTATATGGAATTATAACAGTAATGAAATGAGATTGAACTCAAATGAATAATGAGCTCTAAATTGAGAAATGGTGTGATAATACTTTCCATGGTTCAATTAGTCAGCCATCTGTAGTACTTTCTACTAATAGTTACACTGCCTGGTTTAGAAGAGATTTAAACGCCTCTGTCTAGTTTTCAAGAACACGTACCCATTATACAAGAGATATTAGGCATCATGGGGAAAATATGACAGGAAATGTGTGTGTATTGACCCACTTCCAATGGATCTAAGTTTAATATGAAGACAGTCTGAATATTTAAAATTTTAACTGGAAAAAAAAATTAAATCTGACTTCAGCTGAAATGACACCATGCATTTCCTCTGTAACCAGCTACTTCAAAACCTTATCTCAGACTTGAATATCTTTTTGCCTTCAGTGGCCACTTCCATCATGAAGTCCCTGTCTGGATGTTGCCTGGTGTGTTCCCACTCAGTAGGGCTAAGGCTAGGACTGTCTTCTGTCACACTGTAAAAAAATTTAAAAGCACTGATTCCTCACATACAGCTTTATCCTCAGTATGGGATATTTTTTCCTTTGTATCTTGAGTTCATAAGGATCTCATCCTTCCTCAAGGAGAGTTTAAAACTCTACAGAACTGTGATATTTTTATTATTCTTAGACTGGGATGACAAGAAAAGGTGTTTCTGTGCTGCAGAATTATTGGTCCAAGGTGAGAATTGGTTAACATGGTAGTTTTGAAGAAACTGAAGAAGATAAAGCAAATCTATTCTAATTGTTCCAAGAAGAAATAGCTCTACCTGTAGTATTTCCTGGAACCTGATACTATTCCAGAGAAGACTGGAGAGGTGACACTGCATGTTTAAAAATGTCTAATACTGAATTTGTTAGAGTCTGGAAGGCAGGATTTTTTTCGCAAAAGGGAAGGTAAAACACCGAGGAAGGTTGGCTTTAGTTTTAGTTTGTGTTAGAAAGCAATTACTGTACCATCCAGGAGAAAAGGCAGTAGAAACCCTCTTTTTTAAGAAGAAAAGTTAACATAATCTACATCTTTATTGATAGTGATAACCCCCTGGTAAATCTATTACTTTGTGATTCATGCAATGCATACAGAGGTGTGTTGCATTGACACATGAATCAGGATTCAAACACAGGATTTAATTAGTTTCCAGTGCCTGTCACTGAAAGGGCATTAGCCTGATGCACAATGAACTAAGTGTATTGCCTAAACACTGTCTGTTAAAATAGTATTTATTTATATTAAGGTTAACCTGCCCTTGACAAACTTTCATCATCCTATGGCTCTATTGCAGTTAGTTAATAATTTACTCATAATTATTTGCCTGTAAGAAGCTGAATCTTTCCACAAACAAAAGAGAAAGTATTTTTATGAATGATTTTTTATATAAGCAGGGTGCATTTCCTTCTAGGAAAGCGATTTAGAAGTAAGCTGGTTTTGTCCATATCCCATAAATTCTAACTTAATTTTTCTTGTTTTAACGTGGAATGAATACTGTACTGCTAGAGCTTTCCAGGACCACACTAAGGTTATTGAAATACTGGTTATTCTATGTTATATAATCTTAATATGGCTGTAGAGTTCTCTAGCACTTAAAACACTTGTACATTACAAGGCTTTGCATTTCACCTGCCTTGAACCTAAGAGACATAGAATGATTATAGATTTTCATCTCTTCACAGACCTTAAAAACTTCTAGGTTACCCATTTCTTGATAGAAAAAGAAAACACTGGAAATCTGAGATCAAAAATTCAAAGAAATTCCGAGAAAAAAAGTCTTGATTATAAGCTTAGTAAAATTGATGATACCAAGTAACACTTTATAATACACATTTAACAATAGGCATAATTTATGAAAACCAGACCAAGTTCAAGCACCATAAACCTGTGTAAACATTAGAAATATTCTAACCATTGCAGTTGTCAACAGACTGAATATATCAGTTTTTCACATACTGAGGTAGGTGAGCAATAATGTATTCTCACATGTATAGCAGCGAACTTCCTTTTAGTAGAGGAGACACTGGGAAAACCTGTTGTGTGAGATAAAGTCATATAATACACTGGAGTGTATTATCAGAGACTTTGAATAGGACTTGACTGAGATGGTGAATAGGTGGAAGTTTTGTGATTAATATGTCTCACAGTTAGATACAACTCAGTATTCCATTGCCTAAACCTGCATGTTAATTAATAATTTTAAATTATCTGCAGAATATCAACCTGTGAACCTTTATGAAAACATTATGTTTTTCTTCAAAGATACTGATCCACTGATGACAAATTACCCAGTGTCTAACTATTGTTAGATATACACATGTAAATTATTGTTAGATATCCACACGTATCCTTAATTGATGCAGCTACAGACTTGTATTCAAAGGCAAAACTGCACCTTCTGCACAAGACACAAACAATCCATGCCTCTTCCCAAATAACTTATATTAGTTCTGACCATAGGTTGAATTACAATTAGCTTATGAGAGGAAGAAGAAATTAACATCTGCCCATAGATCAGATCAAATTAAAGCCATGAACATGAGTAGATGCAGCATATGAGACTATTCAGTTAACAG
This sequence comes from Corvus cornix cornix, assembly GCF_000738735.6. Classification (NCBI taxonomy): domain Eukaryota; kingdom Metazoa; phylum Chordata; class Aves; order Passeriformes; family Corvidae; genus Corvus; species Corvus cornix. The sequence goes on along the minus strand of NC_046336.1, from coordinate 23,233,003 downwards.
AGCTTCATTCTACCATTATAATATTGCCCAGAGGCTGCAGCCGAAGGTCAAAACCGCACCTTCTTTTTGTCAGTTGCCATTAGGTATCCCAACATTCCACTGAATTTAGCACAGGGAAGAAAAATATATATTTTTGCTGCTGGAAAATACTTCCTTTTAAAGGCTACTTTCATTTTGGCCTTGAATTTAATTATTTTGAATTCAGCCTGAAGGTATTTTGTGATAGCCTGCTGCAGACTTAGTATCGCATATAAGACTCCTGCATTAGCAGAGCTCTGACATTTGACACTTATCTGTGACTACTGGTATATATTTGATCCTTAGCAGCACCAATGACTTGTGAGGGGACATATTTGAATCTATCCATGAGAAAACAGAATATTATGTCTTTAGAATACTATTTCAGAGATTCATCTTCTATCAGGAGTACAAAAAATAATGTCAGTTAATCACTGATCCTTCAAAAATTTTGACTAAGTTGGGTATTATTTTTTCATTATTTTGTTAATTGAAGAACATCTAGTTCCAAACAGAAAAGAAAATGCTAAAGCTATATTAATTCTGGAATTAAAGGTCACCTTTTGCATGCTAGCAAATACAGCCCCAGTAAGATATACATGCTGATGAAGTCAGCAAGCAATTAAGGACATGACTCCCAGACAACCTCTTCAGCTTACTAGTCACTTAATCATACAAGGTGTCGAGCCTTGTCACCCTGGACCTAAACCACATGCTTAATTTTAAACATGTGACTCAGTTACAGGATTCTGTGAGATTACTTGTGCATAACATTAGACACCTGTTTAAATGCTTTGCTGGATCAAAGCAGGAATGCTCAGCATTTTGCAGGATTGCGTGTTAAATGTGTTGTATCTCGTCCTCCTATTGGAAAAACTCTGGTGGATATATGCTTACGTAGTGGGAAGAGAAAAAGCATCTTAGAATCTTCTGATTATGATGAGATTCAGCTTTTCAAACCTTACTGTATGGGCTGATGTTTGATACTAAAAGATTTATTTTGGTATAATATATTTTCAGTTGCAAATTGCCAGTTCTCAGCTCTTCAGCTCCAAACAAGTGTGAGAGACAAGAAAGCAAAGCAGGTCATTGCAAATACTGCTCTTCCTGCATTATGTTGAGGCTATTGTCAAAAATAAACACCAAGTTCCTAATGTGAATATATCCTAGGGAGAGCAAAGTGAAAGTGTCATAATGAGCTGCAAAAAAATGGAGTGGCTGCTTGTAAACATATGATCTCCTCTTTAAAGTTTTAGTATGATGTCTGATTTTTCAATGTTAAACAGATTTACACCTTGTGGACATCAAATTAGCTACTGCTCAGAGCTGTTCTTCTCAGGGGCTGGTTTCAGAACACACACCTCTTCACATTTTTCTTGGTTTTTACATTTAGCTGACTTTTATGAAAATTTCTCTTGGCCTAATTGGAGCAGAGCAGCAGTACTGTCCTGCTATTGCTTTGCTCCCCAAACAATTTAAATTGTACACAACAGATTTTGGAGCCCTACAGTACGTTAAGGCTGGCAGCCGGTTTTGGGAATGACTGGCAGAGCTTCCATTGTAGGGGCTCTGACTCTGACAGCAATGACTCACTGCAAGTGCCACGTGGCAAAGTTGGCTGATGGACTTAAAAAGAATCGTCCAATGCAAACAGGCATCTGTAGATTTACATTTTACAATGAAACCTTTTTTCCTCCATAGCCTTTTAGTTGTGCCTTAGAAGGATTTGGAGTCAAAGGCAAATCGTTCCTAGAAGCAAGCAAATAAAGCTACCCGGCCTACACAATTCCAGTATGCAAGATGCCAAGTAAAATGAATGGAAAATACTAAAAGATGAGGCAATAAATATTTAGTTCACCAAATTAAATCCATTAGAAAAAATTAGTATTTGTCTTTGCGATCATTATGGCAATACTTGAGCAGTTCTGGAATGCTCTGTTTGTAGATAGTAGCTATGGCCACAGCATGAACACTGCTGTTGGAAACTGGGGGACTCTGACTGCTTTGCGTTTTCATAGTTACATCAAACAGAGGAGATATATGTAGACATAGATATATACACACACACATATATATTTGCTGTACTACTATAACAGTTCCTGTATTGATCCATTAGAAGTTTCTGGGTGTATCTGGAATGACCAATGGTTGTCAATGTTTCTACAAAGAGGTGGAGAGCTTTCACAAAACAAAAATTGCACAGAAAGAAGTCCTGGCAGAGTGTTTGCAGAGTGATGTAGCTGTCCTGATTTGATACAAGCCAAAAGAACCAACACACCATAGAGAAGTTTTACCCTGCTTCTTCTTACTGCTCCCCTGCAGTGGTTCTTTGCACACCACTGCACTTCTCTGTTGTTCTGTCATCATCATTCAGTAGAGGGTGAAGGGTTTGCTTCTTCTCTCTATGGTTTGGTCATCAGGACCCACTCAGAAAAAGGGGAACTAGTGGTTTAAGAGAGACATTTTAAAGGTAGCTTTATTTATGTGTTTTCCATTTTGTTGATACATTGTTTAACTGCTATTTCTGTAGCTCCTTTGTTAGTCTATCTGTATTTCAACAGCGACTGCTACTATTCTGTCTTCAGAATATCCTGATACCTTCCTACTTTCTTCTCTGCTGGCTGGAAGGAAATACCATTAGTACAAACAGTAATAAACAGGCTCTGATTTGCATGAGTCAAGAGTGCTTTTAAGTGTTTGGATTGATGTTTATTAAGTGCACTTACAGACCTCAGACCATCTAACATGGCTTAATTAATATTGCTCCTGAAGTCATCATCTTGCTGTCACATTTTTTCAGACTCTAGCCATATGTTAATATTCTGTTATTGCATAAACCACACTAATTTTCCAATAAGAACTGAGATCCTACTGGCAAGAAATACCACATCTAATCAAAACCCACGTGATTTGGGAAACTTGGTAAGAATGAGGAAGTATGTATAGGTCTAATTCTTAAACAAAATACAAAGATATACAAGAATTGCTTCATTAAAATGATACAAAAAAAAAACCCAAAGAAAATATTTTATGTTTGCAATATTCATTTTTATTAAATTTCTATTCATACCATATGGATTAGTGTGAACAAGGGATTTTCTTTAATATTTTATTTGGCTGGATTGAGCGCAAGGGTTCCAATACTCTGGAGATGATCACTCTGAATGATTGGGTGACCCATTAAAGCATTCTGCTGAAGTATGTCTTTGTCCTGCCAGCTGGAGGACTTTGCCAGGGTTAAGTGCCAAAATAGATCTCAATACAAAAGTTTTAACTAATTCAAGGAAATCATTACGTAACCTCACTGCCAAGAATAGTGTTCACATATACAGTTACGGAGAGATGTGATGAGGTTGAATATATTCGTATTTGCTAAGTACTTTGATAAGAAGCTGCTACAGTGTGCAATATATTATCATGCTAAATATGTACTTTGGTCTTTGAACAGGGATTGGGCAGATAGAAAGTAAGCTAAACAGAATTTTCAGTTAATATGCACCGAAATAGGTTGTCTAAATTCTGTGAAAACAACAAAAGCTAAAGATAATAATTTGCCATGTGCAAATATATAGTTATGTGCATATTCCTATAATCTCCTGCTAATATGTCCTCTTTAGAGTCTTTAAGACAAGGACAGTAGATCCAACCTTACGTGCTTTATATCAGCATCTCAGAGAGCTAACATTTTGCATTACAACAAAAATCTCAGAATTATTTCATGATATGATTTTGTTCCAGTATCCATCTAATCACTACAAATGTATGATTTTTCACTCTACTACCAAGTAGAAGGACAAAGTAGAAGTAGTAAGGAATAGTATTAAAGTGAGGCTCAGAATTAATTATGCAAGACATTTGTGCTTATATCTGAAGTCTGGCTGACACTGTGTCTCCAGCATTTGAAGTCAAGACCAAGTGCCCCACTAACCTCAGAAACACAGACCTAGCCCCTTGAGTAGAAGTACTTTTTATTATTATTTTATGCTATTTCTGTGTCTAAGTGCTTGCTCTGCCACAGCCACTGATGTTACATAAAAGCCAACAGTGTGTTCTACAGGGACAACAAAAATGTGATGGAGGCTGTTGGACACAAATAGTTGGAACTTTGAGGGTTTTTTTAACCTTGGAAAGTATTTACCTTTACGGAACCTTAAGCTGCTTCTTCAGCATTTTCTCTGTACCTTTAATCAAAGTTTAGGAAGGTTTTATATATAACCATTTAACAAAAATGTTGTGGTAAACAAGTTTATGGTGTACTGTTATATAAAGGCTTTTAGCCTTTTAAAATATAATTTCCCTCAAGATAATAACATGCCGTTGTTTTCTATCATTTCCCTGGACTCAGTCAGACCAAATGCCCTTAGGCAAAACTGGGGAGTAGACATTTATTCTCTCACATTTCACTTCCTAAGAAAAAAAATTATTTTTTGTATAATGTAGTCATCATTTAGAGAACACATAAATCTTAACACTCTTACTCCATTCATACGGATTTTTTTTCCAAACTGCCATGCCAAATTAATCCCTGGTGCAATATTGTGTCACCAGTGAAGCTGTGCCACTTACTTGCTTGGACTCTTCAGTTTTAATTGAAAGATTTATCATTCCAGAGTTTCTTTGTCTTCAGTACTTAATACATGGATCCTTGGAAACCCTGACTGCTCTGCCATTACTGTCTCTTTTCTTTATATAGTGTATCTTTTCCTTGTTTTTTAATCGTGGTTTCTTTTAATGGAATGCGTGGAAAGTTTTCTCCTATAAACAAAATAAAAAACCCCACTGTGATTTGTACTTGACTCATATAGGTACAGTTGTGCAACTTTATTTAGCTTTGTTGTGTTTAATGAAATAATTTGTTATAGATAACGTGTAAATGTGCAAGCTGTATTATGATTAAATGCAATAGCTTGTTCTTCCTCACATATTTAATTGCTAAAACCAAGAATGCCAAGGGGGTTGGATAATTGATGAACAGAGGTTTTAATTGCAAAGATCCAGGATTGATGAATATTTTAAACACTTCTGTGATACTGTACACAGAATATCCACAAGAGGGAACTGTTTTACATAAAGAGGAGTCATTTCCTTGCTGCTAAAACACTGCTTTCTGGAACCAAATCCTCCAGAATTATGTTGAGTAGGCATGATTGTGACCTGGACTACATGGTAGGAACAGGAAAAACACAGGTCAGCACAGTGTTTGTTATGTTCTGTAAAGGCTGTTGTTAACCAAGTAAATTTTGAGCTCTTGTGTTGAAATATTAAATAGACAACTAATCTGAAAACTAACCCATTTAAGTTTTCTGTTTGTTTGGAACACATCTCTCCAGGATGCAGAGCTGGAAAACCTTGTTTAGTCTGAAGACAACGTGAAACAGAGTTGTTGCCTCAGTAAATGAAGCATGCGGCCCCAGGGGGCTTTCTCAAACTCTGCTTTATAGAACCTGCACTGGAAAGCAGGCCTTCCCTTATTCATAAAAGAGTAAGCTCAAATGGGACTTAATGGAAGGGATATTCATTCAAGGATCATTTTTACCTCTGTCTATGAATAGGTGAACAAAATACAAAGTTGCCTACTTTGCTTTGTCTTTTGCAGATAATTCCTAGTAAGGAAACTTTCAGCTAGTAAGGTAAGTCTCACCAACTAATATCAATATTTACTTTTCAGTGTGAGTTTCATTGTCAATATTTGTAGAACTGAGCTGTATTTATGTAAATAAAAGTTTTGTTTATACAGATAAACCAAAAGGTTTTCCCCTGGATAGATGGTATGAGATTTATAAACCAGGACTCCTAATGTATGTGTTGGTTGGTTTATGAACAGCATTTGAGCATCAGAACTTAAAGGCAGCCTTTTACAATTGATCACAATAAATCTCCTACCCCTGTCCAAACCTGCATGTGAACTTTGTGTGAATACGTTCAAATCAAATTATTTTAACCTACAGACTATATTGTGTGGTGCACTTTATTTGCTTTAGTCTGAATTTTTCTTTAGGACCATCTTTGGTATGTGTGGGTACAGTATTATGGGGATGATATTTTAGAAGTCCTTAACGATCTTGTTTGCATCTGGAGTGCTCTTGAAACCAGTGTCTGCAGCACTCAGCTGCAGCACAGTATTGAGTCAAATAAATACTTTTTAACTCGTACCTTTTGAATGCATAAAGCAAGAAAATGTATTTTCAGACTGCAGCCTCTCCACCAAATCTTCTGGGCCCCCTCAAACAACAGCAAGAGAGGATCTATGCCACAGCCATGCCTTCAGTGATTCACTCCTTGTTATCTGCCAGACCAGAATATGGAAGAAATTCCACCATGCAAAAGCCTTCCCTGGGATATATTGTGCTGCTGCTCTTCATTGTCCTCATGTTTCAAGGTGCACAGGGCTTGTAGTTTCTATTAGCTATAAGAGTGTCTGTAAGTACCTGGCACTGCTGAAGATCAGACATCAAGTGCCTGTGTTACGATGCCCCTGCCCTTGTTCCACTCCTGGTGTTTGCTGATGGATGAAAGGATCCGTAGGTATGTGTGCAGCTGTGAAAAGGGTGCTCCTTCAACACCAACACAGGAATGCAGAGCAAATGACCATCAGGAGCGGGTTCTGAGCCCAGGACCCAAGGCGTGTGATCCTGTCATGACAACACTTTGCAGTCCAGGTGGCCTGCAGGTGGCCCCAGGTGTGGGGAGGGTTGGTAAAGAAAAGACATGGGAGGGGGCAGCAGCTGTGGCAGGGCAGTCTGGGCTTGCATGTGGCAGCTGTGACGTGCAGTTTCTTTTCAATCTGTCTAGTTTTCTGCATCTAGAAATCCTCAACTTAATTCCCGTTACAACAGACTCCTGGGAATGGCCTGCTTCAGGTCTGCTATGTAACGGACTGTTTTTGTCTGGGAAAAAGTAATGTAGCATTTTTCTCACCTGTATACACCTCCATATTATTTATTATCTAATGCCTTCTCTATTCAGAGACCTCTATTAAACCTTTCTTGAAAAAGGAAGCTTTCTCTTGAAGGAACAGACTGGAGGAACAGACTGGAAGAAGATATCATGATAAACTCACAGAGTTAGACAAATGGTGGTGTTATTGCATGAAAAAAGTGGGGGTGAGAGGGTTAGAGAGCCCCGTAAAAAGCTTTGGGAACTCATAAAACCTCATTACCTTCACTTAAGTAGAAAACAAAAACAAATAACCCCCTGGCAGGTGCAAAACCAGAAACTACTACTAGTAAAGGTTAAGAGATTACTATTTCATAATGGTGGCTCTCTGCTGGTATAGCAACTAGATAAGATGGGGGAATGTCACACACACAAAGGCTGCTGTATTTTACCCTTGGAAACATGTCAAGAGGATCTGCATAATACTTTGTACAGACAACCCAGTAAGCCAAATGGAGATTTTGATTTGTATATAAATGAATACATATATAGACATATAATGTCTTTGCTTTTCAATGTGCATCTGAAAAAAAGTAGGAGACGACTATACAGATTTTCTTACTGGCTTCCCCCTTCCCCTCCATCCTCCCCAAGTGTGTAATTTTAAATTATTACTTATATTTCTAAGGGTTAAATTCAGGAATGTTCTTGGGATGTGCGGCAATTTACGGTGTGTTTGCGGAGCGTTTGCAGTACTTCCCCGTGTCAATTAAAGACAAGCCACGGATGCCTTCAGCGGAAAAACCCACGCCACGGTCCCCGATGTTTATTTCACGCTCCCTTACCGCGTTTCCATGCCAGCTCCCCCCCTCCCGCGCCGTGCGCATCCCCGGGCACCTGCTGCTGCAGCTCAACCGCCTCCTGCGAGCCCCGAGCGCGCCCCCTCCCTCCTCCCCTCCCTCCCCGCTGCCCCCGCTGCCCCCCGGCTGCAGCCCCGGGCCCGCCGCCCCCGAGGGCGCCGCTGCGGCCGCGCTGCGGCGGGGTCCCTCTCGCCGTGGGGCCGCGCTGCGCGGCGGGCGACGGATGCGGGCGATGGGCGCGGGGACCCGGCGGGGCTGCGGGGGCCGGGGCCGTGACTGCGCCGTGCGTTGGCCGCTGCCGTCATGACATCCTTCGAACCGGCCCCGCGCACGGCCGGCGCGGGGGGGGCCGCTGCCGCCAGCCCCCGCCCCACCGCGGCTGCGGAGAGCGCGGCGCGGCGGCGATGGACGCACCGGGGCCGGCGGGACTTGTTGGAGCGGCAGCTCCCCGGCGCGGCCGGGCACCGCCTCGCCGCCACCTGTGAAGCGCCCGCCTCGGCACACAGCCCCCGCTCCCGCCTCGCCGTCCTCCGGAGCGGGCGCTCGGCGCTTCGGCGGCGCCGCGAGCGGGACCGAGCAGCCGCGGGGCGGGGAGCGCTGCCCATGGGGCGCCGGGAGCCCGCCTGAGCCGGAGCCCCCACCCCGGCGGCAGCGGCAGCGCGGCACCCCCGGCCCGCCCGGCACCCCCGGCCCGCGGGGCCTTTGATGCGCCCCCGGAGCGGCCGCGACTGCGGGGCCGTCGCGTCCCCCGGCGGCACAGAGGGAGGGGCGGGAGCCGGCGGCGCCGCTGCGCGTGTGGGAGCAACAGCCTGAGCGACAGCCGGGCCCTGGAGGGAGCTCCCGAAGGATGGGCGAGGAGGCGGCGGCAGCGGCAGCGCACTCACAGATGGGCCAGCGGAGGATGAATTAGGAGCCACAGGAGGCTGCTGCCGGCACCGAGAGGGGAAGAGGAGAGGAAGGGGCTGGACTTGGAAGAGGAGGAGGAGGAGGAGGAGGAGGAGGGTGCGCGGGGGGGTGGGGGGGGGGGACTGAGTATCGCTAATAACAAGTTAAAGACTAATAACAATAATAACAGACCACCTCCGGGAGGATCCGCGGCGGAGGCTGAGTGAGGGATCCCCGCTGAGGCCAGCGGGGTCGCCGCGCTGGGTATCTTGGAGAGACGCTCAGAGGCATCAGTTTGTGGTGGTGCTGGATGATTTTTTTGGGGTGGGCGGGGTAGGGGCTGTGTATGCGGGAGAAGGAAGGGGTGGGAATCTGAGGAGGAGACTATATTTTTATTATTATTTTTAATTTTTTAAATATTATTTTCGCCGTACAAAGACGACGCTCGGAATTCACCGGCCTGTCGGCTCCCGAGAGGGACCCGGGAATTGTGCGGTCGCTTCTCTTCACCTGCTTTTTTTTTTTTTTTTTTTTGTTGGTTGGTTTGGTTTTTTGTTTGTTTTGATTGGGGGCTTTTTATTTTTATTACTCTCCTTATCCCTTCCCCGCTGAGCAGCGGCGGCAGCAGCAGCAATATGGCTGGTGATGGGCTTTTTGGGGGGCGCTGGCGGCGGGAGGAGCTCTCGGAAGCCCCTGCGCGCCCGGCTCGCTGTTAGCTATGGCAAATGGCAGCGGCGGCGGCTCCTACCCGGGCGGCAGCGGCAGCGGCATTAGAATGAGTAACAATATCAACGCCAACAATCTCAACACAGACTCGTCCTCCTCCCCCGTCAATGTGCCCAAGATGGATGCGCTCATCATCCCGGTGACCATGGAGGTGCCCTGCGATAGCCGCGGACAGCGCATGTGGTGGGCTTTCCTCGCCTCATCCATGGTTACTTTCTTTGGGGGACTGTTTATCATCCTGCTGTGGAGGACCCTCAAGTACCTGTGGACTGTCTGCTGCCACTGCGGGGTCAAAAACAAGGTAACTGCCCCTTCCCTTCCCCTCCTGCTGCCGGTGATGGTTTGTTGCGGTGGTGGTGGTGAGGAGTAGTAGGAGCCCAGCCTTATAGAGCAGGACACCCGGGCGAGGTGGCGGTGGAGCGGACGCCGTGGGGCTGTTGTTGATGGCAGTGTGCTGGCTGCTCTTGGCTTAGGGTTGCCACGGGCTGTTGGGAGCTGCAACGTGGGCAGTGTAGCTGGAGGGGTGAGGTGTTGGGTGCAGTCCCGAGGCGCCTCCCCCGTTCCCCCTTCTCTGTTCCACCCTACACAGGAACTCATTCGTTTTCATCTGGGGGCACGACAGTTAACACCTGGTGTCCGACGCTCACCCTGTCGGAGAGGCGCATGCTGGTGTAGTGGGACGGTGCAGATCAGAAGTTTATATGCACCCTTGGGACCCCATATGATGGGGTGGGAGCTTGCATACGCTGATCTAAACTGTCAGTTGTCTTGTGGAATGAGAAACTTTGGCAAAATTGAAAGGCTGAATTTCTCACTCGAGGGAACCTTTATAAAGCCAGTTCCACTCCCTGAGAACCTTTGACGTTTCTGTTTGTTAGATTAAATGTAGCTATCTAGAAGTATTCTGTACATTTGTAAGTATTTGCTTAACCTGAGTGTGAAGTCTTTGAGGCAGCCTCTCTGCCCCTTTGATTTTCGCATATTACCAGCTGGAAGAAGGCATGCGAAGTAAGTTCAGCTTCTGCTTTGAAGGGCCTATTTTCAAACCAAAGCTAAGAACTTGCTCAAGTCCAGACTTTAATTTTTGATTACGAAAAATGACATAGAAAGTGTTACAACTCTGTATTGTGAAAGTGGATTTTGACAGACCCCAAAATAGACCAGCAACTGGAGTTTCTCCCCTTCCCTTTTCACATTTTTTGGATTACAAATGGAATAATATCTGCTTCAGTTATTCCTGGCACACAGACACCCACAAAAACACACACACCTTTTAATATATGGTTGCTAGGTTGCTGGTTTGCTTTGACGTACAGTGAGCTGTCTTCCCCTTTCTCCTGTCCCCTCCCCCCTAAACACACAGCATATATGCCAGCTGTATGAAGGGCCCAGCATTTAGGGGAAACCAGAAACAAAGTTAGAGCATGGAAAGTTATGGTACTTGTTTGTCATGTAGTTTGGGTTGCCTAAATGAACCTCCATACTCCAGTTGGAAGTTAAACTATTATAGTGAACTTGGCCTATCTAGGGAAGGAGTGATTGCTAAAGTTAAGGAATAAAAGCTTTTAAGTCAGCCTGAAGCATCAGGAATCCTATCAGACAGCACTACTTTTCTATAGTCATTTTGTTTTTCATTCAACACCAAACCTGAACTTGCTTAGAGGGGTGTTAGCCAGGTATGATGACACAGCTCTAATGAATTTGTGATAATAAGATACTATTTCCCACAGCAGTAAAAGGCAATTTTCAAGAAAGGGTGAGTAGTGAAGACTTAACCTTTGGTTTCATTGTGTATTTAGCATTTTTGTCTCCACAGAATGAGACAGATCTACAGAGGCTATCAGAGCTCTTGACGAAAAAGAAAAATCTGCAGGTTATTACCTCGTGCTTCTTCTTCTCGAGAGAGTAAGAAGTTAGAGACTTGTACACAGACTTCTTAGGCATGGTTTCTTGGTGGGTCCTGTTGGTCAGAGAATCCATTATTGGGACACAGAGTTAAAGCAGATCAGTCATTTCTTAACCGGTATAGAAAGGTGTGTGCAAATTGTCTTTAAAACCTCTTATGCTAAATATGTCAGTTTAGTAACAGGCTTCGTCGAGGGGTTCAAACACTTCCAGTCCAAATAGCTTGACATACTGTGGCTATGGCAGGTTGTAAGATTTGAGTTTATTTCATCTTTGAAACTGAAGTTGTTCCATGAATGTCATTCCCTGGGGCAGGAGGATAAAGGGCTCTGCAGGTAGGGGGAGATATATGTCTCCTTTTAGATCCTATTTGTTCCACTTGTAAGGGTTTTCAAAAGTCTGGCGAAAAAGAACTTTCAAGGGCTGATCCTGAATTCCTTATACGATAAAATAGGGAGTTGGAGGGAATTCTGTGTATGCAAGGATGTTAGTTATAACTAGTTATTGCAAAACACTTTTCTAGTATTTAGGGTATAAAGGCTAACTGAAGCAACAACTGGAAATGTCTTAAAATTTGCTGTTACCAAGCACATACTTTGCTGCTTGGTGAGTTTGGAAAAGCTGCCGGTGAGAAATGTGAATGCATATATATGCTATGTTGACTCTATTGGACCTGCTACAAAAGCAATTTTAGAAGAAGTAGCTCCTCCTACTGCAGGATTGAAGAAGTTTTCTGCATATTAGGAGCTTTCCTTTCCTGTGCTGCCTCTTCTGCTGCTCCACAGGTTGCAGGGAAGTTGGGCTATCCAGCATCGTCTCACTACATAAAGAGCGGTCCCAGTGAGAAAGCTAAAAGAAGTCTTTCTCATGTCTACTTTCTGTGGCCTCTTATTGAATAATTCACATAGATATATATATATATATGAATAATTCAGAGTTAATGTGCTAATACTCATATCTGTATCTGTTATTGCAAAGAACTACAAAACGTTTCATTTTTTTCTCCCTGCTATATTCTAAGCATGACATATTCCATGGATTTGTCGATGATTGTTAACTTGACTGTGGGATGTAAAACTTTTTAATGGTTACGTAGAAGGATTTAGAATGTGATTTGTTTGGGGTTTCCCCTCTTCAACTTAGTCAGTTTAAAGTTGGAATTTAAAACTATGATATAAACAGTTTAACACTTTGTGGTATGAAATTTCATTACATTTTTTTTTTCCTCTTGGAGATAAGAAAGTCAAGATACTGTAAGTCAAGAATATGAAAACTGCTAACAGAATCATCATTACCTCTTAGAATTCCGTATCTCATTTATGTAATTGTATGTGAATAGAACATTACTCTTAATCATGTACTAAAAATGATTGTAGAAGTTTTAGGATTTTCATGCTCCACACTTGCTTTGTGAGTTGGCATTTTAAAAAAATCTTACTAAAAAGTAAATCTTTACCTTCATTGTCAGTGTTTCATGTAGTGTGATAGTCACTACTATTGGAGCCCTTGTATTCCTTTATTTAATATGGTGTATAATTTTAAATGGAATTTTTCAAAATTAGCTACAGTGTATTTGCAACCAACCTTGAAAAAGGCTGGTTTTCTTCTCAGTGTTTACATCTACATTTTCAATAGTGCTTAGATACTGCTAAAGAACTTGTCATTGCTTTTTCTTTGTCCCCTGACCAACTCATTTCTGTTTGTGTATGAAAAGTAGAATGTGAGATTAAACTTCCTTGGACTGGACTCTGACACCATGCGCTCTTGTTTGTGGTAACAGCAGAAAAATAAATAAATCTGCATGGTGATGTGCACATAGGGGCTAAATGCATATTATACGGTGTGTAGTTCTTTTGATTATATGGATCTGCATCGGCGTTTTCTGTGCTCCTGGAGGGCATTTGCTGCTGACATTATCTGATTCTGTATTTTGGCTTTGAACAAACTCTAAAACATGACGAAGGAGCAGTGGAATGAGAGAGCCCAGGTTTGGGGCACAGTCAGCTCCTGGTGCTGGTCAGTGCAGAATCAAGCGGGACTTGTTTCCTGTTGAAGAATATGATACTGGACCCTTTATTGCTGCTCCTTGGTTCCCCAGTGAAGGGTACTTCTTATGGACCTTATGTCATCAGGCTCTAGCACGTAGAAAATATCCTTACTGTGATGCTTTCAGCGTTTCGAAGAGCTTTTCCTGCCCACAACCCAGGACATGTACACATATAAAATGAAATTATGATTATAGGTAGCAGTTGCTAGCCTGAAATTACAAGTCCTAACAGTTTTCTTTGACCTTCGTCTCCTTATTTCTGAAATGTAGTAATTTACACAGTGCTAGATTTGGTCAGTAGAAACTAAGCAACATTCCCATTTATTTTGAATAGAAAAAACCCTGGTTTTGCTGGAAATAAAATATTTGCAGAAATTGTCTTTGAAAAGTTAACAATTTCAACTCAAAACTCTAAAGCCAGAGAAAACTTCTAAGTGGATAAGTTTAAGTTGTCCATAAAACAAGCATTCCAGGCTGGCTCTCGTGTGGGCGAGGTTTGTTGGTTTCTGAGTGATATCTGCATGAACACCCTCTCCAAATAAACAAATTTGAAGCACGATCTATTGAGAAAAGTTTGAGTGTACATTGGGAGATACATGTGGACACATAATGCAGGAGATCCCTTCATTTAAATCTGTACGTGGAAACGTCGCCTTGACTCCCGTGAAGATGTACTGTGCAGCAGCGTATGATGAACAACTGGAAGGCTCAAGGGATTAGCGGCAACTGTAATGCATTTTGCTTGTTAGTCACATGCACAGCCTGGCTCAATCATTCCTGTCTCATGGCTGTCAGGTGCTCTGCACACAATTACTCCGGGAAAGCCTCACCAGACAGGTTGCCAGTTGAGAGATGGCCATGGTGGGGAGGTCAAGGTCTGAAAGAAAAGGTACTTCGCAGATGTATAAGCAGAAAAGGGCGCTGGTGTGGAGAGGTGTATGCTGCTGTTTTCCATGCACTGAAAAGGAAGATACTTCTGGCTCTCTGGAGCTTATAAAGGATTTCACATTTTATAAACACATGCTCAAATAGGTTATGCATGCAGAAAAGAGAATTTAAACAAGGATTTAACCTGTAAATCATTCTCTACCAAAACGTTATTTTGGTACAGTATCATTTTCAAGGCTTTGCAACACATACATTTAAGGAGAACATCTGCATTCAGAAAGAACTTAAAAATCTCACATTTGCAAATCTCTAAGTGCTGGTTGAAAACCATTAGATTTCACCTTTTTTTCCAGTTTAGCTCAATAGAAGAAATGCCTATAATAGCGAACAGAAAGCTTTTAAGTAACACTGATCCGTGTACTCAGTTTTGATGAGTTGGGATTTCTGAATGTGGAATGAGGGCAGTTTACAGCCCCAGAGACAGAAACAGAACATTTAGAGAGCACTAGCCCTGAGTATAACCTCTGCAGGGATGGGCTCTAATGATTATAATTAAAACCAGCAGTGATCATACTTGGATGTCCTGTATTATTGCAAGAAAGTGGATTGTGAATCTTAGTCATTGAGTGTCCTTCCTGGGACAAATCCTAAAAAGAAGCAGTAATCTCTAGACAGCAGGCACAACACAGAGCAGCAGTCAGTGTTCCTTCTGAGATTGGCTCTGCTATTCTGTGGAATCCAACTCAGAGCGACAAAAGTTTATGTGAATTTCAGGGCTGGCTGGTGATAATTCCCCAGCAGGATCAGGCTGTAGTTCAGCAGCAGCAAGGCATCCTGTAGTGTGAGGTTGGGAGGGCAGCAGTCACTGGGGAGGTGCAAACATAAAAATAACACTAGATGAAATTGGGGAACAGGGTATCCCTTTGATTCTACTAAACATACCTAGTCACATTGCATAGAAATGTGTATTTTACATGTATGAAAATTACTGAACTACCAGTGGTCTGAGGAAGGCACAGTGAATACAGCTTGTGGAGGTTTTCTAATGGAAAGATTGCTGAAACATTATGTGTGGGTGTTAATGGTTAAAAAATATTTTTCTGCCCCACATATGATTTTAGTGGCTAAAGGAAATGAACTACACTTTGAAAAGCTCTTGTAAAAAGCTGTGTTTCTGTAATGGGTTTATATGCTGCTACATGGCTGAAGGCTTAGAATCCTAGAATATCTTGTGTTTGGAAGGGAGCTGTAACGATCATTGAGTCCAGCTCCCTGCTCCTTGCAGGAATACAATGCCTCACTGGGAAGTGAGTGCAAAACTCTGTTAGATCACAAGACTACACTGGCATTTATGCAAAATTATACAGGGCTAAATACACCAGTTCCAAATTAGAACTCATGGTTTGTCAGTGTGGGCACGTTGTCCGGGGCACACAGGTCACCTTGGGTGACAATGGAGGGTGGAAAAGCAGCAGAGTCTGAATAAATGGGAAGGAATGATACCTATCTTCCATGCCTGTCAGAGACATATTGGTCAGGAAGGGCCCATTTTGAATCCTGATGGTATTTATAGCCTGAGAATACATTGGGTTTTCATCTTTGAGAGGAACACTTCATTTCCATATATAGTATGCGTAGTTCTGTTTAAATGAATGTGCTGCCACTGAAATGTGTTGAGTTTCGTTTGCTTTGAGATGATATATTGCATGTATTTGTCTGTTTGAGAGTTACAGAAATGAGAGAGTTATCCAAGGTCTGTTGAAATAGAAGGAAGCAGTCCTAATAACTTCAATGGCTTTGGACTCAGGCCTAGATGTTCACAGTGTCCTAGATGAATTAGATTAAAAAAAAATTCTAATGTTAACATTTTAAGCTTTTAAAAGCTTTTTTCTTTTATTGTAGCAAGTTGTATTTACTTGGTTTGTGGCCATTATGTCTGAGATTTCAACATTAGAAACATAATATTTAAAAGTTACACATGGTATGTTTCCATTCCGGTCAAGAATTATACCTTCTGCCAGGCTCCCCTTGGAAATTAAAACTTGAGTGCTTGAATGGCTGATAATATCCTATAAGGATATCTCTCCTGCAAGCTGATGTGCAATGGTAAATGTTGGCTCTTTTTTTAGAACTGCAGTAAGTGCACATTTAGTGGAACTGGCAGAGGTCCCTTGCCCCATGGATCACCTGCAGGACAGACATATGTGCAGCTGCAGCTCTGAGTCCTGGAAATCTTTTTGCATTCACTACCTAAGTTAAGTATCAGAACTGCTACCATAGAGTGGGGGAAAAGCCCCAAATTCATCATCACCAGGACACAAAAATGGGGAGGAATACTGTAACCTCATCAACAATTGCAGCATGACACAACAACTGAATAGCTTATCCCTGTAACTGTTAAATACAGGTCTACTGTGTTGCTTTTTTATTGCTGTTTATATAATAAAGTTATAATACAGTTTTGTTTCCCCTTTGTCCAAGCAAATGATGACTAAATATTTTGGCATACTTGATTATATTTCATTCATTTTTCATGGTATCTTTTACTTTTTTATCTAATGGCTTAGCTCATCTCTTTTTTTAAAACTAGAAGGGTGACTCACTTTTACTATGCTATTACTATTATTATTATTAGTAATGAGATTAACTTTAGCACTACTGGTGTTGGATTAATTTTCTATTTTAAGTATAGGGAAAACATCGTTACAGATAGGTCTAAAAAAACCTGTTTGCAAATGGTGACTTTAATATTGCAAAAATAAAGAGAAAAGTATTAGGATGATTCTTTGTTCAAGCATCTTGTAAGTCTTTCTAGTATAAACTCAGTTAAACACATTTTAGTTGTGATTGTGCACAGATATTGTATGGGACAGAAATTTTTTGGAATGAGTTACTGACTTCTTGAACCTGCAATGGTCCTGGTTGGTGTAGAGCACTTCAGGTGCTGCAGATATGGTGAATCCTTTGGCTACAAGTGATCTGACATAACTTTTTTTGAAAGTGAGTTTGCAGATCAACAGGCAGAAGGTTTGTGATGTTCTTACATTTTCTAGGTTATCATACTAAAAGTATTGTTTCATAAAGAAGCTGACAAATTCTACTTGGGTTTTGAGGACTGAATGAAAAAAAATCTCCTTATTCCTTTTCCTTTTAGTCATAAGAACAGCTTAGGTAGGAGAAAACATTGCAGAGTCTGTATGTGGTGCAAGCATTTTTCCCCATGAGGGATTTTTTTTAATGCTTTGATTATACACTTCTGATAAATTGGTTTTGTTATATGGGAAATTTTCCCAGCATTTGGTGGTAGTTTTCTTATACTATATATATATACAATACACTGACACCTGAAGGTTTCTGATTCCTTCAGGATCAGAAACAGGACTGCAGGCTTTATGTTTGCATTATTTTTGTATCACTTAAGACTCTCAGCTATAAGCATGTTTCTTTTCTTTCACTCTTTATGGGTCTGCTTTCTGATTTAAGGCTGTACAAAATTTTACCTGACTAAATTCTGGTTTTCCTCCTTTGACACTGCCTTAGATGTTTGTAGTGGTTTGGTCTGCTAACCTATGACAATGTTTAACCTCTGGTGTTGTCTTTTGGTGAGTCAGAAGAGCTGAATTCATATGACAGATCTCTTGTTCCTGAAAGAAAACAGCACTAAAAACTTCACAGTTTTGATATTTGGAAAAATAATTTTAGCTGCTTTGCTGGAATGTGTCCCTAGGATATACTAAAATTTTAATTTATAAAAGTGGAAAATGCTGTCCAACATGTGGAGCTTTGATTCTGCCTGTATGATGTAAGAGAGAAAGTTTTAATGCTAACCTAAATGATATGTATGATAGGAAGACTGTGGTATCTCTGTGTTGCCAACTGAATGATTCTGTGTGATTCCAGGAATGAAAGAAAAAAGCATTTGCTTTTTCTTATTTCCTGTTGATGGCACTGTGCTTGTTATTAAGTTATGCATAATTTTATAACAAAACGTACACAGCAGTTGTTTAGGTTAAATGTGTGGAACTTGCATCACTTGCACAAAATAGCTGTTTAGACATCAAAATTTATATTTAAGATCTTAATAAGGTCTTAATCTGAATTGATTTCAGTCAGTTTCAGTGCATTTCAGAAAGAGGTATTATTGCTCTTGAAAACTTTTTTCTTTATTCAGATGTTTATTCATAAACATAAAAGCTAAAATCCATGTATCTTTTTTTTATTTAATGTTGACCTTACACATCATACTGTAGACTTGAGTTGGTTTTACTGAATCTCCTGGCTTTTCTGTGTATATATATGTACGGGAGGGTAGTCAAGCATTTGTAAAGTTACGCACTGTTTTAGAGCTCTGCATTAGCATCTAATAGTCTTAATTTTAATTTTCTTTTATCTAAGAGGTTGATACCTACCCAACAATAAAAATATATATATTTTGAGCTGATTGCTCTTACAAATAACTGTAATAAAAATTAAGTTAAAAATAATTTTTTCATGCTTGCATTTTGAAAACGTTCCTGAAATTTCCATGGCTATAGTTACTTTAATAAACCTATAAAGTGAGTTAATTTAAGGAGTGTGGGTGGGTGTGTTGGAGGTGACTGGGCGATGGACAGAGCTCCAGACTGTCATCCAGCATTTAACTGGATACTCTTGAGTGTAGGGGAATACCAGTTTGTTTTAGAGCATAGCTGATTGCATGATTATTTCTGTGAAGGTGTGCAAGCCTTATTTTGCAGTGTTTGCATCTACTTCATGCTTTGGTATGAAGTGAAGGTGATGTAAAGCAGACCTGATTTGATCTAATGCCTGTTGAAGTTAAGTTACATCACTTATAACTTTTTAAAACACAAATTTAATCCATCAGAGCAAGTGGAGTGTTTTGTGGCAGCAGTATTTTTTTATTTAGTCTTCTAAGACTGGGCTTACTATCTTGAGGTGCTGGCTTGACAGTGCTAATAAATCCAAACTTTAAGTCTCTGAAGAGACTTGCTGCGAGGAACCTGAGCTGTTCAGACTGGCAGGTAGCGGTAGCTCCAGATCCTAAACCTTTCTGTGTGTTTTTAGGTCTTTTTACTGAGCAGAAATGATTTAATAGGTAAAAGTTGAATGCTGAAAGGTTTTAAGAGAGGTTGTTTCATTATTGCCGTGCTAAGTATTGATTTCATGGTGTCCTTCGGAGGATAGGGTTTTGGTTGACTTGGGCATGTAGCTGGATGACTTTTGAGAGTAAACTGTAGCTTTCCCAGCGTGATTAGGTAGATTCCTTTCAGGTGAAACTATTTAGGAAGATGAGCTCCAACCGCACACCTGGTCTGCTCCATCTGTTAAGGGGCCTGGAGTCCCTGCAGCTGGTTTGAATTAGTCTTGAGGGTGTAAATGCTGAAGTGCAGACGTTGTGGACCTCTTTTATTCTCTTATGTGTGTCTTGCTCCTCCTCAAGGTAAAGTCAACCATGCTTGTAAGGGGGAAGCCTGGATGAACTTTTTAATAAATGTCTAGCTTTTTTTTCTTAACTAGTATACAGTGTCTGTACAGCTGCTCACAGTTGGTCTGTCAGGATGCTGCTCCTTTTATTATGCTGTAACTCTGACTTAAGGGTTAAGCTTATGCTCATGGACTTTCTGTTGGTGCTCCAGATGTGCTGGCCCTGGGAGGCTCCTGGGGCAGGCTGGGGATGGGATAGTGAGCTGGCAGAGGTGGTGGTGGTGGTAAGGCTGAGACAGTGGATGGTATCTTACTGCTTTGAAATGTTACAGGTGCTCTGGGTGTGTCAGAACTATTGATTAATTTCAGTAAAACTACTGTAAAATGACCCTTTAAAAATTTTTATTGATCTTCTGAGAACTTTGGCAAGTGTATGAAATCTGTATGGATAAAACTGTTACCATTTGCTGTAGCTGAGGGGGAGGAAAATGGTTTGGGATAGGTTGCTTAAAGCAGCTGCTGCCTATTTTATCTAATCTGAGGTAACAGGTACTAGAGCTTGGTGCCCAGGGTGTTGTTTTCTATAGGTGAGAATTGGAGTTTTATTTTCAAAACATTTAGAAGAAGTGGAGAGAAAGGTAACAATAGCTCAAATTAAAGGTAGAAGTTCTAGAAAAGCTTCTGGCAATATAAACAGACCTCTTGAGGCTGTGCCTCATGAGTATTTGTGTTCTTCCAGTTCAGTCAAAAATATTTATGAACAAAAAGTAAAGGAACAGTTTAAAATGCAGACTGTTTTTATAACTGGTTCTCAGGTTGAATTGTGTTTTCCTTGGGACAAGTTTCAGTCCCACGTACAGATTGTTTTTAGCAGTGAGCACAAGGGTTTTCCATTGATTTGTAAAATACTCTTTGGATTTTAAATGGTATGTACTTGTAGGTTATTGTTACAACTCCCATAGAAAATACATACTTCTATGAATTAAAATTGATGGCTCTACTGGTTGTAGCTAAATGAGAATGTGCTCTGAGAGCTGATGAAAATGACAGTTCAAATTCTGTGCCTTAAGACTGTAGCAGTGAATATCAGAGAAAGTATAGGGGGTTCTTCACCCCTTTAATTATATTGCTGTTGGATCCTGAATGTCTGGTTTTATGTTGTCAGCTTATTTGGGTTAATTGGGCTGCTTTCTAATAATTTATAAGACCATCAAGTTAAAGTATTGGATGATTAAGTCACTGAGATTGGCTCAGTTGGTCAGAGTACAGTGGTAACACCAAGGCTGTGGGTTCAATCCCATATGGGCCATTCACTGAAGAGTAGGACTTGATGATTCTTGTGGGTCCCTCCCAACTCAGAATATCTGTGATTTATTCTTTTCTTAAACAAGCTCAAACCCTTACAAATCAATTATTTTACATTTTAAAAAAAGTTTAATTCAGTGCATATTTTGTAGCAAATGCTACATTGGTATAAGGAATTTTAAAAAATAATCATTATAGTCTTCAGAATTTAATTGTAGGTTGTTCCTGTTTGTCCTCTGGCCTCAGTCATTTGATTAGATTATGTAGTCTGGAGTTAATGCTCTGTGTCTCACCAGACTTCTGAAGGTGAAAGCCTGAGATTCTTGTTTAGTTGTGTAACAGTGGAGCTAGAACTTTGTGCAAATGTTTTAATATCGGGAGAGATGCAGTGTGTCTGTTATGGAGATGGACCTTGGAGAATTAGCATCACTTACAAGTGGTGCAAGCTGGTTTGTGTTTTGTATTGATGCATTTTAAGTAAAACTAATTCCTGCACTGCGTGTCAGTGCTTCGGCATCGTTTGTTCTGTTTAGAGGGCTGAAAGGCTTATGTTTTATTGTAGCATATCCTGCAACTGGGAAAATTCATTATTGGAGCTCTAGGATATTGTTGTGAAATGCTCCACCCTATATGAGGAACATTGTGCATTCAAAATTTGACTTAGCAATTTAGAAGACCTATCTCAACTACTTTTCTGCTGTAGTATTCTGAGGCCACTTGGTTTTGCTGGCTTAGTTATGCCAGATCCTATTACCGGCTTTGACAAAGGGGCGATCCTCTGCCCCATGCATCTTATGAGGTAAAAGCAGATAATAAGGAGAAAGCCAGGAGAGGAGGAGGACTGTCAAAGAACTGATTTGTCCTACTCCATATAAAGCAACCTAGTGATTAAGATAAGCAGGTGATTTAATTAACATGCATCCACTCACCCCTTTTGTTAAATTCATGAAGGGAATGTAGTTTGAGTCCTTTAGAGCAGTTACAATTTTAAAGAGCTACAGGTGGTTAGAAGTTGCTGTGCCGTTCTAAGTTCCTGTGAAGATTTATTTTTTTACATGAGCAGAGAATAAAAGGAATGAAAAAAAGTGCTTTAATTTAGATGGGATGAAATTTTAGCTGTAGTATATTGAGGAATTTTTAAAAAAGAGAAGGGAATGAAGGCAGGTGACAAGAAGGAGGGATTCTGTCTAGTTCAATATGCACTGTATGGTATTCACTTCATATGCAGACACTTGGAATGTGCTTGCTTTACTGCCATTAAAAAAAACCAAATGCAGTTTTTGAGTTCCCATATCCACATTTGATTTAAGGAATTATCTTACTTTTAGGATCTAGGAAGGTTCCCAGTTAAACATATGCTTGTTGGTTTTACTATTTTTAGCTTCTTTGAACAGCACGTGTTCTCCTGAGATATTTATTTGTGAATGTTGTATTCTGTTCTTAAAAGGAAAATCTCTCTCTGTCTAGATTCTTTTTCTGTATCCAAGAAAGGAAAGGACCAGGGTTCTTGTCAGTGCTTCTTCGAAATCCTAGGAGACGGGGTAAATTAATTAAATCTAAAATGGATCCATCTGGTAGTGCTAGCAATGCCAGGGGAGAACAGGTGAAATAATCTGAGCCAGAGAAAACAGATAGTGCATTGTATAACATGTAAAGTTCTTAGTGACATACTGCTATCAGAAGACTAATCTTGGTGTTAGGCTTTTTACTTTTTGTTTAATCTTGCTTTTAAATCGGAGGGTTAAGGGGGTAGTTTGAAATGCTTGTTTCTGCTGCACTGATAAAAAAACTAAAATTTTTTTTTCATTATTAATAAAAGGCAAATGTATTTAGTCCAACATGCAAGAAACATACCATTTCCTTTATGGGTTTGTTTGAAAATAAATGGGTTGACATTGTTTAAAACAAAAGTGAAATGAAGTCAATTTCAGAAAAATCATTTACCATTTAAATTTAGAAAGGTGTTATGCAAAACAAAAATCACAAAAGGTATGGTGCCAACTCAGTTTTGCCCCCAAATTTGTGTAAGAAGAATACAAAATCTCTATGCAGACATTTTTGTTGCCAAAATTACCTTGTTTAAATTCCTGGCAATATTTTGAAGGTAGTGATTGTATCACTTGGAATAGGAATGTAAAAATGACTGTAAAAATTGAAATGTATTACCTGTTTTGGGAGGCATGAAAAGGTAAACGGTATAAATGCTGGGAAGAAGTGAATTAGATTGGAAGAGAAATGGCAATGAGGAGATTAAGAGACAGTGTCTGTTCGCAGCGCAGGGTTTTCGTTTGGCAGGGCTCCTCAGCACACATTCCCATTTTATTATGGCACCAGTTTGACATGGTTTCTGTGTCATGGCATGTGTTATGGGGCATGTGTCTGAGAGAAGGCTGCTAATGTGCAATCTCTGTGGAAATCGGTTTCATCAGGGCAGGTGCCTGGGCCTTTTGGTGTGACTTTAAAACAAGTAGAGAAAGTAGGCCATAGGGCTTTTTGGGAACTTAGGAGCTTAGTAGCTAGATCTTTATCCAGCTTAAAAAAAAAAAAAAATCCATGTCATTATCTACCTTTAAGTCAAATGCCATCCTCGACTATAATTTTTTTAAGCATCCTCTGTTATTTTATTTCATGCTGCTCAAGTTTCACTTTTTTTTTGTAGTTTAAAAATCCCAACAAATCTCAGTGAGGACATTTCACATGAAGATTGGAAGGAGCATGTCTTGCTTGTCTCACTTGAATTTGCAGCTCTGAGGTGGAAGATTTTAGGTGGTTTGTAAGATTAAAATGAATGTTGTCTTTTTATAGTGGAGAGAATTGAATTCCAGTTTTGATAAATAATTTTCAGGAAAAGATGCATTTCTCCATATTGGAGTACTTTCAAAACACTAATGCAGTTTCACTAACTAGGGGAAGGGCAAAGATGATGCAGAAACTATTTTTTTTTTTTTGGTTAGGTAGTAAATATTTTAGTTTTCAGTCTTATATTTTGGTTCTGACCTCACAAAATGAAATAAAGGCAGTTAATGGCTTTATTCATGGTGATTTTACAGGAATCTTATTTTGACAAGTGTTTATAGTGTTCAGGAGTTGTTTCCATATTAAAAGTTAATTTGTTGATTTTAAAATTCTATGCAATACATCAATTCTGCCCTCTGCAGAGCTTTAGTCTCTGAATGTTTCCATTCCTAGCGTACAGCTATATAAATATTTGTGTAAAACATAAATTTGTATATATATAAATATGACTAAATCTGTTATGAAAAATTACACCAAAGTTTAGCTGGTTTTACAATGTGCTGTTCTATTAGAGTGTATTATGTTCATTTTAATCCCTGTAATATACTGTGGAAAGCCTGCAAGAATAGTTGATTAAATATGTTTCTCATTTGGAGAAATATGATAAATTCTACAGTCCCCCTCAAATTAGTTGATTGCATGATAAGTGATGTAGCTGCTAAATTACTGTAGAAACTGTGGTCAGATGTTTAATATGTTTCATTTGTTTTAATGATTCTTCAGTTTTCATGTAATTGTAGATTTGTTAAGAGTTTTGTGTGGTTTATTTGTGGAAATAACTATTACAGCAGACACACTAGTACATTGAAACAGGCTTGCTTTTACTGAGTGATGAGCCCTTGGGAAATTTAGCACAGCTTTTGAGCATTGGAATGAAAGAAAGAAGTGGCAAGGTGAAAGCAATACAGATCACAACTGGTCTGTAAAAGACAGTGAAAAGAAAATGTTGACTATTATGTAATATATTTTTAAGTGCCTGGTGCATTCATGCTTTTCTAGGCCATTGCTATGCTGTTCTTTTTATCAGTGTGCCTGTTGTGTTCTGGAGTTCCCTGAACTCTTCAGTGCAGGGGTTTTGGACTTAGCATTGCAATGCTGTTTTCTCTTATCTCATCTGAAATCTACCCTCTCAATACAGACTGGGGTATACATGGCCATAAATTACATGGAGACTATCATTCCATGTTTGATTTTCTTTTTTTTTCCTTCTGAAGTGAACATTATGATTTGGAGGCCTGTTGCTATATTTATTGTAATTTGTAGTTCCTGGTTAGTGGCCAAGTTTTGGTGAAACTGATTAGCAGAAGGCAGAGAAGGTTTGATACAGATTTCTGGATGTTTACATGAGAAATAGTTTGGTGGTATCTCAGGCTATTCTATTTTGCAGAGAGAAGTCTGGAATAGTTATTTGCAATACAGCAGCTAATTTTTGATGTTACTGCCCCTCTACAGTGTTGGCCCATTGAGTTGTAAAGCATAAAATGACAATATAAATTAACAGTCTTATTTTGAAGATGCATGTCCTGAGGTTTTTTTAAATCCAAAAGAAAATCCAGTATCTCGCTTGCTTCCTCTTATAAGCCTAATGAGTACTTCCACAGCTGAGCCTGAATGAGACCAGGATTAGACTTGGTGCAGGAAGGAGGTTTCTAGGTAGGAACTGGCTGATCAGTGTAGCAGAAATAAGCAGTGGCCTGTGGTTTAAAGGAGCTCTGAAGTCCTGGGCTTCTACGAGTGATGAGATGTTGGAAGGCTGACCTCAGCTGGAGCTGCCAGTGTTCAGTCTTAGTGAGAAATTACACCTTAACTGTTGGTGTTCTTTCTGATTTCTTGGATGCTGTAACAATGTAACTGATGGCTTTCTGATTTCTTGGATGCTGTAACAATGTAACTCTTTTAACCTGTTTGGAAGAGGCTTTTTTACTGTAGAACTTCAGTAGTAAACATTCATTGTATACATACTTAAAATATATCTCACTGACTGGATAATGTCTGAACCAGAAGTTTTCTACTTTATGCTTTCCTAGTAGTGAAAAGTTGAGGTCAAGCAAATTCTTCTAGGCAGTCCTACTTAAAAACTTAACTTTTGGTAGGATTACCTGGCGTGGCTTTTATTCTTCAATAATTTTTTAGATATTATTCCACAAATCCTAGTGTTCTCATAGTTGGGATCTTTGTGTGTGGCATTTATACAATTGTACAGCCAAAACCATTCAGAGGAATTTATTAGCACAGATTTAGTATTTCTTTTTAATTTGTTTTTATTCTTAATCTAAATTATAGTACTGTGATCCATTGCATTAAGAGATGCCATATAAAAAGCTTTGCTGTATTGCTTTTTTTCAGGACTTCATAGCAGTTATATTTTTTTCTGTTTAAGTGGCTAAATGCTTCTTGGAGTAATTCTTCAGTGAAATATTTTATCATAGATGTAGAATTCGCATTTTTGTGCAGCCAAATATCAATTTGTTTACCCACACTTTTCCTCTCTTCACCCAGTGCTCTGTTCCTTTTGCAAAGAGCAGCCATTCCATGGCTTTGTACAAAAACCTTCTGTCAGTGTATTGTCTCTGTGTAATTTTGGATTAATGTCATGCTTACAGGGCTGGTGCATTCTCAAAGTAATTCATTATGATATGCAATTTAGTGTTTGTGTACAAGTCCCTCTGGTATTCTAATGGTGCCGGGACGCTGGGGATAAATGATAAATTCCAGGTAATGTATGCATCATATGGAAAAAAGTGAGATATGCTTTCAGGACTGTAGGATGGTGGTTATGGATATCCATCCAGACCTGGGTGCATCTTCCTTGGCAGCCTGTTACTTTGTCTGAGGATTTGTGGGACTTCTAATTTTTTTATCCCTTTGATTATTACTCAGTAGGGACTCTTCCTGACACTTCGGTATAAAGTTTTATTATAATGCAGACTTAAATAAGTCTCAATATTACAACAATTTCCCCAACAGTCCCCAAGTGGAATTTCAGCTCTATGCAGGTTTCGCTAGAGGAGTCCTGCAGAGGCTCTCGATATTGGGCTCACTGGCTGTAGGTCTTTTCTGGAAATTGGAAGTGAAGGAGTGTAATAGAGGTATTTTCTCATTCCTGAGAAGAAATAACATTCTGTAGATTTACAAGGGTTCTCACATTATTATTTTTTTCTTTTCCAAATGCATCTAGCAAGTATTCTCAGTCAAATCAAATCTGAACTTGTACTTAAGTAATTTTATCTGGTCGGGACTGAAGCTCTTGTACCATGATGTTCTGAGAACTCTTTGGTTCATATTGAAGGCACTGTCAGCTGAGGTTCTTAAAACAGTATGAAATTCTTAACTGCATAATTTATTACTGCTAGGGATACAAATGGGCCAGTGCCAAAGCCTGAAAACAAAATAAAAACTGGATTTAGAATCCAGTCCAAGAATTCAACTTAAACATAGCAAATGCTTGGCCAGAGCTGGTAGCATTCCAGCATTCCAGGTCTGAGGCCATTCACTGTCATTGGTGACATCTCAGCATTTGAGAGCATTTGCTGTTAAGTTCTGTAAGTACTGAAAGCCTCCCAATAGCAGTCCTAAGGCAGTTAATGAGTTAAGATTGCCGGGGGTTTGTGATCTCCTGAGTAGACTTTTTCTGGAAATGAAATTTTCTTTGTTTTAAAGAAAATCTTGGATTAACAGAAGTTTTCTACTGAGATTAAGAATTAATGAAGGAAAAAACAATCCTCAAACAATTCACAGCCAAAAGTACTTTTATAGCTTACAGGGCTGGCATTCTCTAGTACCAGAAATACTATTTTGTTTTTAGCCTCATACAGATCCTGGGGGGTAATGGAAGATTACATGATGCTTATATGATTATATTTTTTAAAATTGTGTATTGAGCTCTGATAATTTCCTGGTTTTATATATTTTCCTTTATAAAGAATGTTCTTATTGAAACAAAAAAATGTGTCCCACAAGTTTAGGGTAGATGTTTCAGATTTTGAGTAGCTGTACTTTCATTCTTTATTTTTTTTTTGAGTTTCAGAGAATCCCTGCTAAGATATGTCAAACAGTACACACTTAATTAGTTGTTTTAGGATCACTGTAAAATATAGATCTAAACCAGCCGCATGTAATGCAACAGCAGTTGCTAAAATTTCAGTATGTTGCATAGTAATAGGAAGTTAGAGCTGGGCACAGTACATTTCAGAAAAAATGTGTATGGGTGTGAAAAACATCAGTCATCAGTTAAGTGGAGCGTAGCAGTTGTGTATGAGCACATGGAAGCACTCCAGGAAAGAAAGAGGAACAAGAAATATTACACTTAACACAAATTTCGCTTTAGGTACTTAAAGGTGTTTACCCACAATGAAATTTGGCAAGGAGCTCAGAATTTAAAATAATCTCAAGCATAATGCACATGCATAATTACTGAGAGCTGTGAACGAACCTAGAAAAGAAGTGAATTCTGCGTTTCATTGGAAAGTTGAGTTTTGGAGAGTATGAAGATGCAAAAAGTCAGACCACAGAAGAGCCTACAGAACATTATTCACTTCTCCACCCATATCTATTCCTCATTCTCTTTGTATGCCATAAACTCTACTCTTTGAACTTCAATGAAGGCCTCCTTTGTGTGTGTTACTCAAGTAAGATCAGGTTTCTTCTTTCCTCTTGTGTGCTCTTTTGAATATGTGTATTGTGCAACTTTGTTCAGGAGGAGAGGGAGTGACAGAAACCTGCCTGCAAAAAACTGAGATCCAGGGGTTGCATTTTAGCATCAGCTTATGAAAGTCACACAGGCAAAGATGTGCATATCCTACATCCCACAAAATGGAGGCATGCAGCAGTTGTGTGGTAGGGTGGAGAACGCTCTAGCCTTGGAAAGGGAAAGCAGAGTCCTGAATGGGCACAAGGAATGGCCTGAAAATATTCTTCAGGCTTCAGTAAACTCAACAATAGCAGAAATAATGTTAGTCACAGGCCTGATTTACGGAAGGATAAATTGCTATATACAGGGAATTTGGGCAGCTTTTGTTTTTGCTGCCTGCACAAGGAAGAGATTGAAACTTCAGTAGAAAAGGAGTGAAGAGTAGCAGCTATGAACCTTCATGGGGTGGAATGTTTTCATTCAAGGAGTTTGTCTTAAAAGATGAGGAGCAGAGAGGCAAAAAAACCCCAGCAAGTACCACATTGTTCAGGATGATTAATTGCAGTAAAGAGGGTGGGAGACTTGGATAGAAGTTGAAAGCTGGAACTGGAAAGTTGCTAGAAAAAAAGAATTCTTTTTACATTTGCTTGGTCAGTGTCCAGTACCCTCTTTTTATCCAGTGTAAATAGGAAAAGATTGTGGCACATCACTACTGGTTTTGGTTTCTCATCCAAATGCTTATTTTGCTGACTTGAGTGGCGATTTTGCGTTTTATCCAAAGTCAAAATATTTCTCTCTGGTTTTAGAAAAACAGTTCCTTAAATAGATTGCCTCTTAAATTTCTTTAGTGTGTTTGAAGGCTAGTGGACCGCTGTGAAAGTTCCCCTTTTTTTAAGACGGGCCTTGGATACTAAAGGAAACAAATATTTGTAGTAAAATGAGCATAGTTCAAGTCCACAATAGGAACCAGAAGTTTACTTGGTAAAAATGGAAGCTGAAATTATGTAGTTGTTGTATGACTCTTGGAAACACAGCTTTTTAAATGACAGCTTTTGAAAGGGCAGCAGTACAAGGAGGATATTTTTTTAGTTTGAGTTTGATGGAAGGGCTTCCTAAATACAAATGACTTATGTAGATTCCAAGCTAAAAGCATGAACAGAATTTCTTGGGTTTATTCAAGCTTTATGAAAGAAGGTAAGAATCCAATATATCACAGAAAGAAGAGAAACCTGTATGATGCCAGTGTGCTGATGGTCCTACTTGCAGCTCTCAGCCTTACTAGATGATTGGAGTTTTAATAGAAGCAGGTAAGCTTGGCACAGCTGTGGTCCCACACTGTAATACAAGCATCACAGTATCTTCTTTCTTGTTAATCATAAATGTCAATACCTTACTTGCCTGTACTTCAAAGTAAGGTAATTGAGAAGTCTGGTATGCCTTTTTATTCAAATATCACATTTTCTGGCAGCTGCGGAGTTGGAGAGCTACATAACTTAAAGACTTTTCCATGTGAAATTTTTATCTGTTTCTGTGATCTACTACCTGTATCACTTAAACAAAATAAGCAGAGAGTGAATGAAAATTAAGAGGTGACCCTTACTTAGGCACAGGCTTTAAGTCTTTATAAAAGCTGTGGTCTAAGAAGTGAAAGCTAGATGATACGTTTAAAAAGAAAAATTATGGTGCCATGGAAAAGAAGTAAAAAGGAGTGGCAGTTATGAAACCTGCCTTGGAGATTTACTGTATAGAAATTCTTGGGTCACAGCGTGGAGCTGTAGACAGACACTGAAGCTGTACAGGGATGAGATTTATACCTCAATGGTCTTGAGCACGTTTGAGTGAATCCCAGATGGCAGAAGCATTCCTGGCCCCATATAAGTCTCTGAGCGTGGAAACGGAGTTTTAACTGTAGATCCACAATGTCCTGAGCCTCCAGAAACTGGTCTATTCAGCATGCCTATGCACCCAAAACAGCTGACTAGTATCAGTCTTCCCCAATTTCTCATTATAATATTTCTGGTGTGATGGCATCTGCTGTTCTTTGGAGACCAAAAGATAAAATACTGGTACCTCTAATATCCGTAGCCCCATGTAACACAGTCTTTGCATGTACTGGAGAACATGAAAATGGGTCCTTCTATTGAGATCCTTCACAGCATAGTGTGCCTTTATGGATGGATATTTACAGCTTTTAGCTAGATATTTGGTTTTAGAGGGATTGTAAAATGTTATATTTTGTTTTTTATTAATGTGTGAGATACTAGCAGCTATTAAATTTATAGTTATACCTAATTATTGGCTTATTTGTTGAGACATGTGAAAACCATACCCCATCTGAGGCAGGAACTGAGTTGTGGCACTCAGCGTAACTTCAACTGTCTCTGCTCAGAAACTTCAAATAGGTTTTTTTGCATTCAGTCAGGCTGATGTCAGGATGATAGTGCAGTGGGAAGCTCAAGCTGCTAAAGTCAGTGAGGAGAAAATGCAGTCTTAGAAGAGGTGGTAGTACTAAGTAGGTGAAAGTCATCAAATTGACAACTTGAGACATTTGGATAATATCTTTCCCTCTTCTGACTTAATAAGAGGACAAGGGGTTCATCTAAACTAGAGTGAAGCCTTGGGACCACACACAGTTATATTGAGAAAATGAGAAATCTGATCGCCTGGACTGGTCTTTAATTTGTTTAAAACACAACTACCTCAAATGTGGATCAGATTCAAGACTATGTAAGCATGTTTTGGCCACAGTTCACTGGTGAGCAACATTCATTGTTGCAGGGAACTTCCGCTCCTTCAGGAATGTATTAACAATAAAGAGCCTAAAGGTAGAGGAGGTTGTGGTTTTTCACCTCCCTCCAGTGCACTGGGCAGTGGGTTCTGCTGCAGCTGTGTGTAGCTCGGGGATTTGTCCTCTTGACACTGCCTGTGTGACCACTGGCACTGCCTGGAGGAAGTGAGCTGTCCTCTACTGTCATGGTCCCACATGGTCCAGCATGGACGAAAGGAAAACAGGCTGGACCTGTACTTGGGAAAGTACAGTTGCAGTGTTGAAGACTTCTCAGAATGTAGGTGCAGCTGTAATGCAGAAACTCCTGGATTCTGTGATTTATTGCTCAGAAGGCTATTTGGTAATACAAGACCTAGCCAAGAAATTTAATCTCTTTGGGCCTATGTTTGATGATCACATTTTGAATTCTTTCTGGTTCTGAAATGGAATCCAAACAATTCTGACAATATCATTGCCATTAAGTTTATCTGGGCTCCTCTCAGCTTTTAAGTATTTATCTAACTTCCTTAGAGTTCTTACTTTAAAATTTCCGACAAAGTTCTACAAAATAGATTGAATGTTGTCGTTGTACTCTGGTAAGCTCATCTGTGGAGGATAACTTCTTTCTGGCTTTCAAGAGACCAAGGTCTGTGGAGTCTGCTCTCTTATTGGAATTGTTCAGGATTTATTTCTGTATTTTTAATGGCATCTTAATTGGGCTTTTGGCCAGCTTTATGTAGGAAGATAACAATTAATGGCAGATAATGTCTAGTAAATGAGTTGTAATGTTATTCCTATTATTTACCTTTTTATGATATTGGAAATTCAGACTTACAAGTTTACTGCAGAAACCTAGAAGGATTTTCCTTGGCTCTGAACCACATGCCCATTCTGTATTCATGGTAATTAACAATAGCAATGAAGTGCAATTGGTGAACATTGAGAGGACACACACAAGGCTGGCTTCTTTGTGATTTGCCATTTTGATACAGTTACTTACATTGTATTTTAAGTTCATGCCAATTCCATTGTGGAGCACTTGCAGCCCAAAGGCTCACAAGTCTCTCTCTGCGTGGAAGTCTTCTAAATGTCTAAATCTTACATGAATATTTAACTTGTCTACCAAGTTTTGCTTAAGTATGATTTATTTAGAAGAAAGTGAAAACTTTCCAACTCTGCTTTACAGATTTTGTTGGCAGTATTTTTCAAGTCTTAAGCTGCCTCTGTTAGAATGTAGTGAATTAGCTATACTTGGAAGTCTATCCAGCATTGGGAGATGGCTTACAAAGTGTGTATAAATAAGAAAGAAGAATGCAAACCATAAAATTTTGGACAAATCTTCAAGTAGACATAATTCCATATGTTCTCCTTGAGGTTCATGAAATTCTTGCAGGCAAAAGCATTGAGTATCAATGTTTGTGTTTTGGAAGAGAATTTGTCATCTGTTCTTGCACTTGTAATGCTGTTGTACATACCTGCATCCATGTGAAGATCTTAATATTGTAGGCGCCAAAGCATATCAGACCATCTTTGAAAACTCTTAGGATGAAGCCCTGGTTTTGTTTGAGGTAGATTTTTCTTAACTGCAGGGAAAGGATTTAAATCATTTTTACCTTTGATTTGGCTCCTCAGTGCCCTATTCCTCAGGCAGCTGTTGAAACTGCCAGAAAGCACTGAGTCAGAGGTTTGCACTGACTAGTCTGCTGTCGATACAGTATCACATTTGCTTTGCAGAAGTGCCAGCTTAAAGAGTGGCATTTCCTGTTGGAGTGATTGGAAGAATGGCAGGAGACAGAATTTACACAGCTGTCTAATGAATATGCTAAAACGTTTTGAGTTATTTTGAAATGTGGCTCTGAAATTCCCCATTTAGCTTGTGCAGTTGTGAGGAAATAAATGTAACTGCCTACAATGTGGTGAAATGCTTCTGAAAGTCGCTTTCCCCAGCTGTATTACTACAAGGTCACTCGCTGAGCCTCTGCCTAAGGGTCCGGGGTAATTGGTGTCTATGCAAAGGTTCATCTCACCCTGTTCTTTCTTTTAGTTACTCTGTGTTTTCTACTCTAAGATCCTTCCCATTTTATCCTTCTGCCTTTTTGAGATAATTGCTCTTGTTGCAAAATCCCAGACTTGGAGAAGATGGCACCATTGGTTCTACTTTGACACGACAAGGTATATTGGGGGCTTTTGCCAGGTCTTTGGTGACTCTTAATTAGTTAAACTACCCAGTAGCCAGAGGCAAATGCAGGGGAGAAGACCTATATGGAGTCGATATGTGGATGTATAATAAGGGGAGTGTGATCAACCTCAGGGTTCTGCTAGTGCAAAGGAAGACAGTTTTTAGTGACATGGGCCAGATTTGATGATGAAAGGCAGCTAAGGGGAGAGTGCAGTAGTTGAAACAAGTGATACTGAGGATGCAGACTCTACTACTGGTATTACTGAAGAGGAAAGTGCTGTGAGCCTGATTGTGAGGGAACAAAAATGTAAATACTAGTACCACAGCTAATATGGATCTTCAGATTTTGCCAGTGTGGCAGGGCTTGTGTGAATGGATGTGGGCAAAAGGCAAACAGGGATGTAATGCTGAGCAGGGAGGAGAGGACTGAGTAATGGGGTGATTTTGCAGCTGTCATAACAAAAGATACACTGGGTGAAGCTATGAAAACAAAGTTAATGGGTGATACAGGGCTGCTTTTTGTAGAGTCTGTATAGCCTAATTCTACATGTATTGAATGATAAAAGTTTGTATGCTTCACGGAGGTTCTCATGTAATTCAGGCTAAGGAATTCTGACCCAAAAGTTTCTCTAGGTACAAAATATGAAATAACTACATGGAAATGGAATAAAGCCAATTTAAATACATTGGTTGTTTTATTCAGTGCAAGGGGCATTTACAAAGTATATGAATTGCATTTTATGCTTTAGAATTAATTGTTCAAGCTTTTGATATTATGTATTCCAGAAAAAGTCAAAATTGTGTAGACCTTTAATTTATATACAGTAAACCACTAGTAAGACTATTGAGGTGTATTTTACCTAAATTTTAGGTGATTATTAACACATGAAAATAGCGCTAGTTTATATTTCCTTGAATTTGTCCTTATTTGTGTCTCATTTTTGCTTTCAGAATTTAATCTCATACAGTTGCAGAAAGCAGGTTTCATACATGAGGTATGAGTGTGGAAGTCGAGTAATTGGATAGCAGGGAAAGAAGATGCTGTGGGATCTTGGACTTGTTACTTTGTGGGATATGCATCTGCTACAATATATACTTGTCTGCTGTAAGGTTTTTTTTTTTACCTGTAAAATACACAGGTATTACAGGCTGAGGTATTTTTTTTGCTGTTTTTCTGTACGTATCTGGCACTAGAATATATGCAGATAAAGCATAGCTTTCTTAGTGCCAGCTAGGGAGAGACTTGTACTGTTCTGAGGATGTTCCTGTTTTTCTGTTGTGCTTTTGTGTTGGATCACGAGCCATGTTGCACATACCTAGGGCTCTCTGTGTAAAATGGTTTGATGGAACAGGGATTGCATCCTGGAAAGCATAACCTGCAGCATCTGAAGTGGCAGTGGCAGCCAGGATTGAGATGTGCTGTCAGTTTACTGTGGGTGGTTCACTTTGGTGAGTCTCTGGCTCGGGACTGTTCCTGTGCCTGCTGATAGCAAGAGGGTGGAAGGAGGCATCTCGACAGGCTTGGAGGTAAAGCCATGCTGCCCCCACCTCCATCTGGATTCAATTGTCACAAATATTTCCTGTATGAATGCAGCCTCTTCAGTCCTGTTCCTTGAATTGGAATGTAAACAAAAGGTGTTTTTATGGGATGGACTAACAATGTTGAGGGTTTCCTCATCTACACAACTGGAAAACCACATCCCTTTTGGCAGGAGTTGGGGGAAGCTATGGGCTCACATCCTGATGAGGTTTGAGTAATTGGCTGAGAATTTATAGCCTCTTTCCTTATTATGCTTGAGGTGGATACTTGTTTTATTCATGCTTTTCCATTAGATCCCAGCTTGAGTCAGAGGGTACGCACATAAATGCTGGCTATGATTTGTTTTTTGGAGACAGTGGGCTGTTGCAAGCTCTTGCTCAGTTTCCTATGGAATATTTTTTTTGTTTATTTTTCCAGTTGCAACCTATTATAGCTAGAGGTGTGGGTTTTGATTTAACTGTAGTCATACTTCTGATGACTCTTCCACTGTCTGCAGTCACTGACACATTGACTCTCCAAAGTGTAAGGGATGCTTCTAGTGATTTGGACAGCCATAAAAGTGCTGCCTTCCTATATGCCTGTGCATTCTCCTGTTTCAAAATGATAATGTAATGTGCAGCACACAGCATAATCTTGTTGCTATTCCTGTGCCTCTTTTTAATTTGTAGATCAGTAATTTTGAGTATATAGGTGCAAACATAATGAGAAAATAAATTAACAGTAATAGGAAAGATGTGAGTTACTTATAAATAAATTATCTTTCCAAATGTCATGGAAGTAACAGATACAGGAATTTTTTCACATGGCATGAATTTCTGTCTGCTTTTGCAGGGTGGCCTACTTTGTGAAAAAAAATTTTTTGGGAGAGTTCTAGCATTTCAGAGCAGTAGGGATCTTTTTATATACATGTGTAGAAGTAGTTGCTAATCTAAACTGTGAATGATTGGCAGATGATGGAAAAGAAACAGTGTTCTTAAGTTTAAATAGCATCAGTTTCTCACTACAGCACATAAGGAGGACCACAACAAAAGTAATATGACATAACTATTTTTTTTTTCTATTTTTATTAAGTCCAAGCCTGGGCTGTAACTCTTCACCACTGGCAGCAGCCCAGAATGTGCTACCTGTTTAAATTTGTTTTCATGGCATAGATGAGCAAGGAACAAGGAGACTACGGATGGCTGTAACCTCAAGTAGAGCAGAACATAGAAGAGGGTACTAGAAATTTGATCTATAGTCTAATTTCTGCAGCTGAGAAGAAAAGAAATAGCATGTCATAGATAATATGACATAAAAAGTAAGTAAATTTTTTTTTTCTGAAGTACTTAAATAGCTAATACCTATACTTGAAATTATTTGTTCTATATGAAGGCCATGTGGAAATACAGGGCAAATGGAAAGCTTGTGACAGGATACCAAGGAGAAAAGTAATCTCCAATAATAATTTCAAGTCCTAAAAGCCATCTGAAAAATCTTCCCTGTATGTACTGCTAACTGTGACTACAGGCCCATTTTTCTTTTCCTTTCTGGAGCTTTCATCACCTTTTATATCTTCAACTGACTAGCTAAGATATGAACAGTCACAAGACTTGGATCTTGGGGGTGGAGAGTGCGGTAGCGAGGAACATCCCTCATAACAGCACCAGTATTAGTTACTAACAGTGTAGTTCTTCTTATATGGAAATACGTATGAGCAGCCCTTTTTGGATTTGAATGTTTTCAAGCCTTATGTGTGTGTGCTCTATGCTTTGGCCTCTTCAGCGTTATTTCTGGTTTTCTTCCAGGACAGAACGTTTTAGGAGTTTACTGTCTGTGGGGTTTGTGTTTGGGGTTTTTTGGTGCTTTCCTTTGGTTGGTTGGTTACTTTTGTTTTTGTGGTTTTGTTTGTTTATTTGTTTTTAAATTCCTGACTTTTGCCTCAAGATTCCTTTCTGGTTTTTAATAATAGCATTATTTTGTAGTAGGCAACTGAGAACACTCTCTCTTAGGGATAAGTCTGTAGCTGGTGAGCACAAAATGTGTACTGGACTTCTGGTTAGCATTATTGACTTGGTGATGTTATAGCTAAGAGATTCTGTTCCTGATGCTGGGGTTCAGCCTGATGGGCTGTCTGGAAGTGGCTTCACAGTGCTGTTAGTTTTCTGAAGTGTTCATTTTCTTAGTATTCTGTAGTTACCTCACCCTAGTGTTCCAGTGAAATAGTAGGACAAGGCAAAATGAGAATAGCAGTGGAACAGCTCTGTTTTTAGAGCTCACCTACTATACAGAAGTGAGTACTATACACTAATACAGACTGGTGTGGAAGAACTCTTTTAATTCCCTCAGGAAGCAGAAGTCACTGTGTAGTCATCTGGCAAACTGCTCAGTTCAGATGACAGGCTGTTGGTTAATAAATCACCGACACCCCACCAAGGGACCATGACGATGGGGAAGAAAGTGCATTGGAGGTGAGTCACAAGGGCCC
Organism: Corvus cornix cornix; assembly: GCF_000738735.6. Taxonomy (NCBI): domain Eukaryota; kingdom Metazoa; phylum Chordata; class Aves; order Passeriformes; family Corvidae; genus Corvus; species Corvus cornix. Next base: position 23,195,693 of record NC_046336.1, on the reverse strand, counting down.
CACCAACAAACATTTCTTAGGTGGAAAGTATGTATGTGGTGGTGAATCACCAACTCCACCAAAAGTCTGTGTGTGCCTGTCCTAATGTTTGTGGGATGACGAGTACTGGTAATGAAAACCTCAGTGAATAAAAATCAACACCTCTACAGAACACACTGTAAGGTTCTGGGCCGGTATTTTAAACCTGAATTTGTTCTGTCTAGCTACAAGAAAATGTGCTTTTAACAGACTCAGTTTTTTGCTCTTTAATTCTTAAGACTTTTATTTTTTTGAGGTATAGATTCTATCTGGCCAGGTTCTTGCCTGTAGAAGGCTTTTCTGCAAGATGGATGATACTTGAAGCGTGTAAACTAATTTGGGATTTTTGGTGTCTAAGGTGCTCTGGTTCATTGAGTGACATTTTGAAGAGGGGAGGATAAAACACCTCAAGTTCTATGTTTTATCTCTTCATTTAGTGGAGTAAATTAAAGATGTTACCTGATTCTTTGCTCTATGAAATTTTAGTCTAAGATTGATAAAAACATATGCATAGGGTGATAAATATAAAGTATGCAATACTTTATGTAATTCTCACATAAGTCTGTATCAAAATAAGAGACTTGGGTGCAAGAGTTTCCTTAGTAAAATTAGAATCGGCCAGATAGCTACGTGCCTCCAACTTCCTAATTTCTCCTGTCTGCTTCATAGGGCAGCTGTGTTCCTTCCACAATATTGCTGCTTCTCACCTGTCCCATTCAGTGGCAGTCGTCTAGTCCTAATAAGGCTTGATCCATAAGAAGACTGCTTTCTGTCTCTGTAATCTTCCTTCATGGGGGTTTCCAAATTTTTAAACTGTGAACATATTGGACTTTTGAGTAGCTATAGTGATGTTTTTTTCAGTTTCCAAGAGAACTTTACTATAGTTAAAAGGGGTGCTCATGGAAGCTAGAGAAAGAAACGAGGGTTTACCTTATGGTAAGGTGCAAGGTCTTGGGTATGTGAAACATCAAATATTGTGTATGAATTATTGTTAAAATTGAATAGACCTTACTAAATGAAATTATACGATTAGAAATAACTAGCAAACATGCATACTAGACAGCATTTGTTTTAGGAGGAGAAAGTGGAATTGTCCTTAAAATAAGGGATTTTGTTAACTAACTGAAGTTTTCCAGCAAGAAATGAGTTGAAAGAAAGTGATGTTTACATGTCTATATACTGTTTCTTAATGAAAAACAAAGAAGAAAAGAGAAGAGAAACACCTGCAGCCTGCCCGGAATAAATCTTCTTTCAAGAGTAATGTGCTCATTATGAAAGGTGTTTTTTTTCTGATCTTGGGGATTGTTCTTGGAGTACAGTGGAGAAGGCAAGGACTTAAGGAATATCCAGAAAACTGTGATGGAAGGATGGTGAAGACTTTGCAAAATGCTTTCTAAGACCAGTGACTCTGGCAGTGAGGAGTCCTTGTTATACAGAAGGGTTTCTGATAATCTTAGGGACACTGTAACGTGGTGTTTGTGCTGTTAATGTCTATGTCCTGCTCTGTTCCAAGGGAAATTCAGAGGGATGACCTTTGGACTTGAGCTTCTCAGTGGAGGCTGTCATGTGTGCAGGCTGTGGAGCTGTGGGGAGCTGAGAAGATGCTCTCATGAAGCATGCTGTGCTCTAGCCAGACATACGGCATATGTTCCAACCAATGTGAACTTAATATCTACGAGACAGTAGTGGTGACTCTCTTGTATGTGTTCAATGTGCCAGGAATGGCTTGGCATCACTTGGATGGAAGCCTCTTTCATCTTGAGAGTCACCTGTTTTCAGAGGCAGCTGGGGAGTGATTCCAGCTCTTTCAGCACCGGTGAGCTTGTGTAAGCTGATTCCTGTTTGAAACACTGAGATGATTAGTAGAGAGTTCCTGGCTTGTCTCGCGTCTGGCAAGTGGGTTACACTTCAGAACAAGTGGAACTGCTCTCCCTGTCTCAGCAACTGTTTGTGGCAAAATGAGGATATGGGAGAGGAGCAGAACGCCTTTACTCTGCACTGCCTTAAAGTGGTGCTGCAAGTGCAGAACTTTTGTTTCAGTTGCTCTTAATATTTGAGTAGTGACCTTTAAGTGCTTCTTTCAGGGAGGTGATATGAGCATAGCTCACACACATGTAGAGATGCTTGCTTTATCTATGCTCATGTTTAAGTGCTGACTTCATAACTTGCTCATATATGTTCTGTATCTCTTTTACTTACATAAAACAGTAGTATGTAGGGTATTCCTATTTGTAATGGCAAGAGCTAATACTATTAAGTGTGCTTAGCTTCTTCTGTAGTGGGGTTTTGTGATATCATGCTTAAACATCTTTTGAATGTTTTTATAAAGAGAAAGCTGAAGAAAAACATTATTTCTATTTGTTTTTTTTAAGAATAGCTGTACTGAATAAAGACAGCTTTTGGGTTTTTTCTTTAAAAAAATACCAACCCCCCAAGTCACAGTTGCCTCTTTCTCTCACATGGTATTTTTCCATGGTCACAACTCAACTTTTTTTTAAATTTTGAAGAACTTGTTTAAAATGCCTGCTACCTTTTTGAATGACTATGATCTCCAGATCTATATATCAGAAGAAAATTATTTATTTTTTTAAAGGGAAAGAAAAAAAAGGGTCTGTGTGAGATTTATGACTATGTATGTAGATATAGGTTTCTATATACCTGTATATATAGAGTTGGAAAAGAAGTATTATTTCTAGTAAAAATGTTTTTCATTCTTTATCTTTTCAATGACATAGTGTTAATTTTCATTTAGTGATTTGCCTCTACCCTGTCACTTTGCACTGAATTGGGATTGCAGCATAAAAGCCTTTAGCTGTGTTTCTGTGCACAGGTAAACTGATAGGAAAGCTTTTTTCAAAGTTGGTGCAGGTGAAAACTCACTGTGAGTAACTGGTGAGTTTGTTTACGTTCTTTTTGCATAAACTAGTTAAAAAACCCCAAATGAAGTGTGACACACATTTTTATATGTAGGTCAAAAGGAAAAAGAGAGAGGAAAGGAAAATACCAAGATGGGCTTTTCAATAACCTGACACGTTGACATTTTACTAACACTTGTAACTCTGAAATTAGCATCTATTTTTTTTTTTAAGAGAAGTGCTGGCAGTTTGCTTCAGGAAAGAGGATTTTGCAATTCCATATTCTTGTGTGAGCTTTAACACAGGTAAAAGTACTGGAAGACAAGAAGTACTGCTATTATGTGAAACATTTTTTGGGCATATTTCAATCTGGAATCATAATAATCATAGTAATATGATTACTATGATAATAGTAATATTTCAATCTAGAATCATAGTAAAATTACTGGTACATATCACAGGCTACTAAGTGGCAGATGCCAGATAATGATTCTCACTTATTGCTGCTGATTTGAACTGATAATTTAATTCTGATCATATTTTCAAAGGGCCAGATCATGTTTTTCTAGAGCATGTAGTGCATCTAGTGCTTTTTCATTAGTGTTGTAGATCTAAAAGAGTGAGTGATGCAAGAGATGTGAAGGATTTTATGAATTCAAAAGAGAGAACAATTTCACCTAGCAGTTTCAGGTCAAATGTAGAATCCAAGGTTCATTTGAAGCTTATCTCTCAATCAGCAGTGTTCAGTTTTTGTGCTTTTATCTCTAGTGATTTAAGTTAGTTTATTCAAAATGTATACCCCAATACCCCAATTCAGGATGCTCTAAATAGGATAGCTGTTAGTACAACTGCTATCCCTGACTTCTCACTCTTATTTCACTGGGGATGCTGTTTCTCTCATTACATCTTAGCCCTGGAGTTCATCGTTCATTTACTGGTGCTGCCATGAAATTTCTTTTTGTTCTTGGCTTTAATGTAAGCATAGTTATTAAAGCTACCTTCAGAATGCTTTTGGAAATACCTGCAGGTCATTGGTGTTAGTCCAGCTAGCATTTCATCCTGAATGTAATGAAAACAGTGAAACAATAATGAAATCATGATTCAGACTGAGTAAACCCCTTACTGACCCAACAAAGAAAACACAATATGAAGTTTATGGCCACACTGGCATGTGACTCTAGTTAAGGAGATGAAAATTACAGAGTGTAACTGTGTCTCATGCATATAATATGTCCTTTTAACATTAAAAAAATTAATAGATCTAAGAAGATGGATTAGAGCACTTAAAAAAATATAAGCAGTTTGATGCAACAGTCTGTATCTGTATTGTTAAGAATACACTTTGTAGTAGGCTCATGACACACTGAAGTACAAAATGCATGAATGATTTGTACTTGAGATGCTTATGAAAAACACGTGTGAATGTGAGTAACCTATGAAATGTAAGAAAAGAAAATGCATGCTTGTAAAACAAAGACTTTGTCAGTACTTCCTCACCTCAAAATGGGCTACCTGGACATCAGTCAGAGAAAAGCAGGTTGCAGCTTTATGAAAAGTGAAGTGCTGTTCATTTAATGGCTGTGCTGCCAAAGGACCTGGTTATGGATGAGGGTTATGCTGTATGCTTGCAGCACTGGGCACTGTCAGCCTTGGAAGAGTGGTTTATATCATGCTGGTCGATTTATTTAAAGCTTTGGAACAGATTCTGTTAATGTTGGCTGACTTTTCTGCAGGTTACCTTGTGAAGCAGAGTAGGGAAATGCTGACAGCTCCTCCAAAATGCCAAGTTCCAAAATACATTTTAGTTTTTTTGGCTAATGTTTTGTGTTTAAGCCCTGCGGCCTTTTGGGTTTTTTTTCCCCCTGGATGTAGTAAAGTGGGTGGTTGTTGTTGTTAATTAAACCAGGGAGACTCCCATGGTGATCATGACTTTAAGGATACTGAAGAAAACTACCCAGATGTCACCAGTGCAGAAGGGTGAGATGGTCAGACTGGATGGTCTAGATCATCAAGCGCCTTTAGATTATAATATCCAACTACAGAAAACAATTGAAGTGACTGCCTCACAATTTATACCTTTCTCCTGTTATTGCAAAGATGTATTAGTTCCACTATCACTGGTGGAATGGCTATGGAAGTGAAGTTTCTCTCTAGCATGGTTGAAGAAAAACATTTGTGCTGTCCTGGTTGCCTTCAGTTTGTTGTTAAGAATCCTTTATTTCATTATGTGACTGATTGCCCTGGAAGTAGATTATCTTTGGCCAGCAAAAGACTATACCTGAGCAGCTAACATGAGACATGTGACAGTGAGCTGCTGAATTGTCACTGTGGGATACTTGTAAAGTGTTTTGTTTTATTGAGAGTAGGACAGATTATCTGTCTGAAGCTGGTCTCTTCCCTTTAACTGTTGATAGCAAGCATATTTTGATGATGGATTTGGCCTAATTCTTGCATTGAGTGGAAGATCAGGGTTCATTGAAGAGCATGATTCCTAATTGTCTGTCAAGTGCATCCCGTTTCATTGTTTTTTGAGAGTTAAAGTCTCCATTGCAGTTACTTGGGCTTGCTCAGAGCTCAGTTCCCTTGTACAGTAACCTGCCAGTCAAAAACTGCCCTGACAACTTTTGCTTTTTCCTGATAGGCATCATGGAGGGATTCAGCTGGCATTATTAGTCCCATATATAATGTATGGCAGGACAGAAGTTACAGATAGTTGAAATAATATTTTTACAGAAACCTACTTAATGAAGGAGTATTTGTGTTAGAATGCTATTCTGGGCTTGGCTTTAGCTATTATATTGTAACGGGAGTGCTTGAAATAATAAAAACTTGTCAAAAAAATGCATCCACCTTTAGCATAACACTGTCATAGCAGCAGTGCCAACCCTTCTGAGACCCAACAGCCACCAGCAGCCTGTAGCATTAGAACACTTAAAGAGATGCTAATGCCTGAATATCAGGAGAGTATTAATGAAGTCAGAGATGCCATTCTTCAAGATGATTTCCAGGGGCTTCTTTGTGCTTCTTACAAATCATTACCACTTGAACTCAAAGCTTAGATCATCTTTGTGGGGGAAAAAGGGAAAGGCAGATTTGAAGCAAAAAAGGGAGGTAATCTAGAAAACCAAAACTGCTGCTATTAAGAACATAGATTTGAAAACATCTCTACTTATATTATCATTCCATTTAAGCTAAAATAAACATAAATATAGATTTTTATATATAGGTACTTACATGAAATCTAATAGCAGCAGCATTTTTGTTGGAATTGTGAAGTCATAGTCTAATTAGTACATGAAAACTTAGTATATTACATGTCTGCTCTGAGTGGTTTGCAGACCAATTGGAATAGGCAGATACCACATAAAGGAAAAGTTCAGCAGGATGGACAGTGGGATGGCAGGCAACTGTTTTTTTGTGGCTGCATTGAGTTTTGGAGTGGACTTCTTTAAAAGAGAATAAGCTAAGGGGCAAGAAAAAGGAAAGAGGATAAAAATAAAAATCTTTGAGAGACCAGGCTGGAGAGAAGAAGCAGTACCTGAATCCTGCCACTGATGCTGTGATTTGGGGCTTTTTCTTGATGTCCCGGGCTGAAATGCCAGAGATGGACCAGGACTTGGTGGTTTGTGCTGGGGGTAAGGATAGGAAAGAGGTAGAAGGACAGGTAAGAGTGGGCTAGCAGTTTTGGTAAAAGATCAGGATGAAACAGTGTCTCCTGCTTCATGGCTCTCAGCAGTCGCTGCTGCCTTCTGTACTTGAGCCTCTTTGTCATAGCAGTGGTGGGCAGAAGCAGCCTGGCTTTTCAGGGTCAAGCAGTCAGTCACGACTTTTCCTGCTCCCATGTGTTTGCTGTCCTGTGCAATTTGTCTGCTTTATCCCTGTCTAGAATTGACTCTGCTGGAGGAGGTTGCTGTCCAAATTAACTTAGACGCTACCAGAGGCCCACTGATAATGGAAGATTGAGGTGTGTATTGAAAGAGTGCCAAGTCTGCTTTGTTAGATTGTAAAAAACAGTAAAAATTCTGTTAGCAAAAAATGACTGGAGCATGCAGTGTGGCAAACGTGTAGCTTCTGCTGCTGGAATTTGAGCATAGAGTGCTGATGATAGTGTGACTAAAAAGATGTGAATATTTAAAAAGTATTGAAAAGAGTTAGGAGTTAAGATTTGTAAGTGCAAATGTCTTGAAGTCAAAGTAGGAAGGCTTTTAAAAGGCAGAAATGGGATTGCTTAGATATCAAACTGGGTTTGATTGTATGCCACTTTGATGCTCATAACAAGCTAGGAAATTCTTTTGGGGCCAAGCTGGAACATCCAGGCTTAGTGAGTGAAAAGTAGTAATTTGGTTCTTGCCATCTTAAGACCTGCCTTGTGATACCGAGTGTGACATAGGGAACCTCAGCTGAGAATGTGGTGATTGTACCTCCTTTCACTTCAATTTCTGGGAGATTCTGGATAAGAGGTTGTTACAGGTTTTCTGTGCCTGGTTTCTTGACTACATCATGCTCACCTGTTGAGGAAGAGGTGTCCTTGACTAGCAAGGTGAGTATACACATAATATCAGCTCATCACTGCAGTAGGTCTGCTGCACATTCTAGTGCAGATCCATCCCTTAATCTTTGGTGCCTTTAACACAGGTCACCTGAAACAGGAATATTACCAGTCTGGCAGGAGCCCAGCTGAGGCAGTAACAGGCATCATCAAATACTTACATAATGCTGTCACTGGAATAGCTAATGTTTTTTTCTTGTTATCTGGCCTAGCTCCTTGCATGACATATAGATTAGTTTTATCTGCACTGTGTGAAATTAGAAGTAACAAAACCTGAAATAAAAAGTAACTTATCAGCTCCTGTTCTGGAGAGGCAGAAATAAAAACTGTGTAAATATTGGCTATGTTTCAGCATCCTGTATTACAAAACATGTCATGCAAATGTGTATGGAGAAAATGAATAGAGGATTGCGCTTCTAAACATAAAAGGGCTGAGGGAAGAGACATGGGTCTGCATGGGTACAGCTGGGAGGTGCATCCATCTCTGCTAGAGAAACATGGGGCCCACTTTTCAGCCTCTGCTGTTTGTGCTGCACAGAGTTTCAGATTTGGAGGTTCTGAAGTTTGTAATGATCAGCAGGCCCAGCTCTGTTTTCAGACAGAATTCCCTCCTCACTTAAATTTTAGAACTATTAACATCTGCCAGTGGTATTCTTTAGAGAGTATGGTTGTTTGCCTTAATGGAGCTTGTTGGGAGGATTTGGGCTTATGCATTGCTGCTGGATCAAAGATAAAATTACCAGTCAATGAAATAGAAAGTTAGTGTTTTGGTGTCCTAGCCACTTATTTGGTTCCCCTAATAGATTTTGGATGTTTTAGTGTTGGGAATAAGTGTTTATGAGCAGTACTAGTCACTGTCTGGGTCTCTCTGGTTTACGCAGCGAGATGGTGCAGAAAGTGATGCCTTTGAGCACATGGTTTTAATAGATTCTGTTTGTGCCACTACATAAAGTGTAAAGTGTGTGTTAGTAATCTTTATCCTCAAGATTCTGTGTAAATACAGGGTGTTTCAAAATGACGAAAACCCTTTAATATCATGAACACCTCCAGAAAAGTGCCCTTTTTTTTTCCCTTAATTTAAATAGAATTTTTGAAGATGGGTAGAATTAATCAATAACAGTAAAAGGGACCTAGATTTTTGCACCAGATAATTACCTTAAATGGATGTTACAGGTATGTCTGGCAAGAAGTCAGACAATCATTCTGTGCAGTGCAGCCTTTGGTAGTCTGGGTCAGATCAAACAGCCCCTTTGAGGGGAGGGAGTACTCTTCTTCCCTGAGAGCAATGAACTTATTCAGGTACAACAAGCTTCAGGAGTACAAGGGGGAAGAAGGGACACAGCTGGAGAGATAGGAATTAGGGATGCTCTCAGCAGGAAGACCAATCAAGATAAATTGTGGTGAAGAGGGACCTTGCCTTCCCTTAAGAAGCAGACTTAGCCAATTGTAACACTTTAGTTGGAATGTGGAGGCTTGTTTCAACTTGAGAAACAATGAGTGGATCAATTAGAAAACAAGTCTGGTAAATGGGTCATGTCCTTTCCTTTTTCCCATCTGCTGCAGCAGTTGTCTATCTTTTGCCTGTTTTAGTTCTATTGAAGCATTGCTATAGTAGTTTTCATCCTTTTAGCAACTTCCAGCAAGTTCACTTTTGTAAATATAGCCATGAAGCAGAATCCATGGAAGCAGCCAAATCTCAGTTCAGTTATATTTGCCTCAGCTGTCAAGTACTGTTAAAAGCAAGGAAAGAAAGTGCTTACAATTCATGTTGGAAGAGCTACTTTTAATTTTTGGGAATTTTGGGTCAGTGGTGGGAAACACAACTGCCTTTGGTGCTGGTGAGGAAGGAATATGCCATTTGGTTGATCTTGTGCTGTTTTGCTTTCAAGAAAGGGTGATTCTGTTCTGTCTCAGAGGCTGGACTGATCCTGGATCTTGTCCTAATGATCTTCACTTAAATATTTTCTTGTACCAGTAATGTCATCTGAAGATTTGTTATAGTATTACATGAGAAATACAAAGGTGCAGTAGTTTCTGAAAAATCGCTTCCCACTATATACACAAAAATAAGAAGTCCCGAGTTTATAACTATTTTCATTTTATTGCATCTTCTCAAGGGATACATGCATATTTTGTTTTAGTTTTCCTACCCAACTGGGAAAAGAAACTCATTACTTATTCAATTAAATTAGTTTCTATAAATTAATCAGGAATAATTGTGTTTATATGGGCCAAGACTTCCTCAAGGGGACATTAAATGGGGAGTGATTTAAAATATATTTATTCAGGAATCAATGGCAGTGATTTGAAGCTACCAGTTGAGATGAGTGTAGATGGCAGTAGGGGAGCAGTTTGTCAGATTTATTACAAGAGTTGCAATAAATCAAAGAAATGTTGCTAATTTTCTTTAACAGAGATACTGAAATAGCAAGCATGGTAGGTTTGATAAGTCACAATATCAAGTCTTGCTGAAACTATTTAATGAAATACAGATCTGATATTAGAACTAAGGAAATAGGTGAGGTTTCATCCTTGCAGTGTGTGTGCAGTCCTCAGAGCACAGTCTGTATACCAGGCGTCCAATTCTATGCATATAACTGGTTTCTCTGGTAGTTTTTAGGTGTAGTTGCCCTGTTAGGTGAGCATGTGTGTGTGCAAATATGAAACATCTAAAGCATGCTAATGGAGTTGAGCTGTGATGCAGCAACAGTAGGAGAAATCCAATCTCGTGTCCTTTGCTCAGAGAGTTGAGTTGCATCTGGTACCTCATGTTTTGCCTCTCCCTTGCACTGGACATGTTGCTCTTAGTCCATCTGATCCTCATTCTTCTTTTTGACTCTCCCTACTATTTTTGCTATCTGTCAGTCCCTCTTACGGTTCTGCCCTGGTTCTTTTGGCTGATGGGATACTCCTCTTTTTTTTTTTTTTTTTTTTCTATTGCTGTGTAGTAAGTAAAACTAAACTCAAACGAAGCAAAGTGAATTGGTTTGTATTGACTTATTCATATACGCAGTAAATACACAGTTTAAATTATATCAAACACAAACCAGAAAATATAAAAGAAAAAAATCAATAGCCTGATTTCTGGGGTGTTTTTTTAATCCAAAATTTGTCTAATCCTTTGACTTTATCAGAGATACTGAATATTGGTGAGTAGCTGTTTTTGTGTGTTGCATTTTTTACCTAATCTTGTTGTTACTAAGTCTTATTAAATATACAAGACAAAAATGGAGCAAATAATTTGATTATTACCAGTTCATTAGGCTTAAAACATGAATTAGAGCCAACTTCAGCTTAGAGATTCATTCACGTGGCTCACACTGAGGTTGGTGAGAGGCACATGCATATTCACAAATCCAGAATTTGGCTCCATGCCTGAGTTTTTAGTAGACCAGTGTTCAGTGAAGGCTCTGAGTTAGTAGATCATTTGTTATTTACAGCAGGTAATGAAACATTACTCTGATTTTATTCAAAGCTTTGTTACATAAAGTCCTTAAGTTGGTAGAGGGAAAAAATACTCCTCCAATACATTAAAATATAACTAAGAGGAGGAGCTGTCTATTTTGTAAATGAGTTATGATCTTGTTTAGAGGTGTTTTAACTGTAAAAACTGGCTGACAGAATACTTGCTTGGACTTCAGATATCCTTGGCGTGGCATTAGGCTCTGGCTGTATCTGAGTCACAGGTGTGCTTTTCACCCGGCTGCTGGCTGTTCCAGAAATGCCACTTGGAATCAGAAACTTCCAAAAATATTTCACAGCATTCTTGTGGCCAGAAATGCTTCTCACCAGGTGAAGTTTTTTTTGGGCTCATTGGGCTGCAGGGAGTGGCAGGAGCTTTCCTGTAAGGTGAAGCCACTCTTGCCGATTGCGGCTCACATGGAGGGTGCGGTTCCTGGACCCCACTGCCATTCCCCTTCCTGGGAAACCTGCAGCTGTCCTTGGCCCAGGCAGGGCACTGTCCTGCCCAGGGGATCTGGTGCTGCTCTGCAAGCATAAGGCATCCTCTGGGGAGAGGCTGCACACTTGTTTTTCAATAACACTGTCATTTAACAAGTGGTTTTGTTTTAGTTTTTTTTTCTCCTTTGCACCGATTTCAGTGTCTCTTCTAAAGTACAAATGGTAATGAGGACAGCAGTAAGGGCTGAGTTGTCCCAGCATAGTCTCTTTAATCATTACTTTTGAAATAAGTTGTTGATCAGTGAATAAAATCATCTCAATTACTGTTCTTGCATTAGCTCCCAAGTTTAAAGGGGCATCTCTCCCTCCTGCCAGGTATGTTTTGGGTAACCTTGAATAGGTGGTACAATACATTGTCATCCAGTACTATGGCTGTGTTATCCAAATAGGTGCTGCATCATGTATAATTACAGTCCAGATATCGTTACGTGCCATGCAACCACAGCAGCAAAATTGCATCATTATTTCACTATGTAAAATACAGCAAACTGAGTTGGGTGTGATGGGGAGGTTTGTAAAAGCAGATGGGTGATTGATTTATTTTGCAAAAAGATGTGTTTTCTCCTTCTTGCTACAGCCGGAGATGACTTTAATGCTGAATGGCTTTAGTCTTCTGTAGGGCTTCATTTAAGGAATTTTCCCCTCCTTGTCTGCTGGATAGAACAATGCCCTAGAAATCAAAAATAGAAGATAGTGTCCCAAAGGCAATGTCTGTCTGCCAGCAGTATGTATGACTTGTTTGGTGGCAAGTGTTTTAGAATTGTGAGCATGAACTCATTTGGAAAAATGTAAAACCTGATCTCTTCTCCTAGATTTAGTGCTGTCCCTCTTCCTTTATTTTTATACTTCTATTGTGCCCTATGAATTTTAATTCTTTTAATTTACATCTGTGGAGCTTCTTACCCACAGTCAGGTTCTCTGCAGCAGATGTTGACAGGCTTAGCTGTTTCCCTCATGGAGATGTGCATCCTCCTATGCATTTATATTACAATCCAAATCATTCCTTTAGGATACTATTCTTGGTGCAGCTTTAAATATCTGCAGGATGTCTTGAGATCTGAGAAGATTGGGAGAGCCCTAATTCCCATGACCCCACCAGTATTTCCATTTAAAGTGGAAACGTTCTGTCACAGGTTGAGCTTGTGAGAGACTGGAGGTGACAGGAAATGTGTGATTTTCTTCTAAGATACTTCTCTTTGGGAAAAAAATAAAAGAATTGTATGGATTGCTCTTTGAAGCCTATTTTAATTGAAAGTTTCCCCATTTGCTTTGTGTAAACACTGATTGTAATTTTTTCTTTTTTTACCATTAGAGCAGGAATTGGCATCTTTTAAAAAAAAAAAAAAGCCACACACCACCACTTGTATACCTTTCATAAGATCTGACACAACATGATGGAGAGGCCATAATGCTGCCCTCCAAATGTATGACATGCTCTGTGTCCCTCCTTAGATTAATGACTGAGTCCACACCTATGTAGAAAGTGGCAGTTGCTGAGAAACAATGCCAAGAGATGGGAATGCTGGATCTTCAGTCTTCTTGCCAAGTACCATGTTTCAGGTCTTAGCTGGAGGTGTGGGGAGGGGGTGGGAACTAAAACTAATGAGCACCCATGGCAGGACTTCCACAGAAACAGGTGGTGATAATCTGCACTTATTTAAACTTCCAAAGTTACAAATTGAGTAATGACAGATAAGGTAAAATTATTGTTGAGGCAGATTAGTTGCATGCAAAAGTTAGTTTTGTAAATCTAGTAGGTATCTCAGAAGCCATAAATCATAACAAAACTTGTGTTCTGCCCCTTCATATTCTTTCTGTATTTTCTTTTAAAATTAAGTTTGATCTTAGTACTATGATACATTTGAAAACTTGAAGTTATATCATGTTGCTACTCTGCTAGTTGCTTGAAGTGTATTAAAATAGATGATCTATAGAAAAATCTGCAAGCCAACTTTGTTTTCTTACCTGGGGTGCAAGAATACCTCCAAAAAACGGCTCTTCAATGGAAATACTATTCACTGAAATGCTGAGTGAATTTAGAACCCTGAAATGAACCTGTTTGTCAGATAATAAATTTACCATGGCGCAGGATCTAACAAATAATTTAAATTTATAGGTTGATTTAATTTTGTCACTGCAGCTGAAATAGCACTTTTTAAATTAAAAATTTAAAACGAAGACTTGTAAGACTGCTTGCTATCCCCGTCTCTCCTTTTCTTATCTCAAGGTAAACTGGAAAGATCAGGTATCCATTACGATTCAAGCTATTACTGTGTAATGCCTTGTGTGTACACACACACACTTCCACCTCCCAATGAAATCTTGTATTGAAGAGATTTATTGGTATGGGGGCTATAGGTGTGCTTCTTTGTTGTCCTTATGCTTCTAATGGTGTAATTATCTGGATTCTTTTGTCAGTTTTTTATCATCAATAGGATACCATTCTACTCCTTTTTATGTTTTTCTACTGACTGTTTTAAAAAATAAGATATAGCTTCTGCATACCTGACTATAAATTTTTAGGTAATGGGAAAAGGTTTCTCCAGCCTGAATAGTTAATTAAAGCCAAGTATAATAGCTTCAGGGATGCCAGTGTTTAAAAACCAAGTATGCTGAAGTGATGCTTTAAAAGGAAGCTTTCCAAATTTGCCTGTGCAGTGGTAAATTAAATTTTAATGTAAATTTGAAGGCACAGAAATTTGCACACAGGAATCTTCTGTGTGCATTATGTATTTAATGAATACCTGTAAAGTTGAAAGGTTGCAAATACACAAACCTCCAGAGATTTAATAGTTTTGAAAATAAAACCTAAACCTTCACACAAGGTGCTCTGTGTGGTTTTACATTTTTACAGTGAACCTGCACATTTCTAATGGAAGGCTGGACAAAATCTATCTTTACACAGGATTTTTTTCCAGGATTCATTAAAATCAGGGTTTGCTACGTGTGAAAAATGTTGGTTTGCAGGGGAATAAATGACAAACTAGAGGACTGAAAGTCCTGGGGTTTTGTTGTATTCATCTGAAATGTTTCCTTTGGGCAGAGCTGATTGAAAGAAAAGGAAGGGCTTAGACAAGAGGAGATCTCAGCTACAGCTGACTGGCAAACAGCCTGAACATTCAACCCCAGTTTATGGATTATTGATTGGAGAGGAGATGAAGTGCAGCTCCTATTCTCAAGGCAAGCAGACTGCCTTACACAGAGTGCAGCTTAACTTTCTTTCTTAATTAGTGTGGAATACATAATGTGTGTGGAAAAAAGGAGGTCTTGTTAACAGGTCAGAAGAAGTTAGGTTAGCCTGTGTATTGCCTGTCCCAATGAAAGCATAGTCAGGAAAATCAACCTGGATTTTTTTTCACTTATTTTTATGAACATAAGTTTCTCTTTGTATGTATATATATTGTGTTTATATGTATTTTTCAGTTGAGTACCTCATCAGGTTTAAAAATGAGGGGTTTATCACAGAGGTCTAAATTTACTTAAACAGAGAAATTCAAAGCAATGAAATATTATAAACAGAGGTGGCTCTGCAAGGAATGGACAGTGAAACCTGATTAAATGTGCCCCTCTTCCCCCAAGAACTACAAACAAAACAGAAAACAAACAACTCTCACCTGACCCCAGAAACAACTAACCAAGGTCTAAAAATTATGCTTTTGAATTTAATGGAAAACAGATTATGAAAATGGCATCTTGGGCAACATTTTGAAATCACAACCATTTAGATGGTGTATGAACATAAATAGTTTTTACTAATAAATAAATAAAGGGAAGTAGTATGGTATCCCCTCAACCCTCTAAACTTAGTCTTCCTATGGCTATGAAACAAGTGCTTGTCTGTAGTTATGACCTGAATATGTAATATTCTACATGCATTTTTCTTTTCTCCAGAGTAGCCTATGGGATTTTGAGTTAAACTCAATTTTCGTATCTAGTTGGCAGAGAATTTGTGCAGAAATTAAATTAGAGGGCTCTGCTGGCTTCTGCCTGTGTCTGCTGTAGAACAAGGGAGGTGAATGTAAGATTGATGATATGAAGAAGCACAGTTGCCCTGATCTGGTAATGCCATAATAGTGGGGTGACCCTTAAAGGAAATCTTGTTTTTTGGTTGTTTTTTTTTTTCCCCCTGTCATCTTGTGCAAGGATTTTGCACTCCTATGCTTTTGATATTATTCAGCATGCTAAAAAGACTGTTTTATTTACTGTCATTATGATTTCAGAACCCAGCAGATATTAGCTTGTACAAATTAGTGAAAAGTTAATTGTGTTGCTAAAAGGAAAATTCTTGCACGTGAGAAATAGTGTAGATGGCTGAAGTGCCATGTGGCAAAGCAAGGAGATAGAACATAATACTCTGCATTTCAGGCATGAAAAATGTGAGGGCTTACTTAGTAAACATGTGTATCAAAAAACCCCGAAAAACCAGAAATCAGTACAAAACCTTATTTTTTTCTCATAATTATGCATCAGGAGGGGAAGGACGAGGTCAGCACAGTGCTATAATGTAATCAGTATAGGAAATGCTGCATAAGAAGTAATGTTTGAAATTATTTGTCTGTCCTAGGATAAAATCTTAGCTGAAAAAGAAAAAATATAATTGGTTGGAAATATAAGAAAAGATTCAGGGAGTCATTTGGAATTTCTAGAAACCATTAGAAAAGATAGTTGCACTATTTTGCAGCATCGTGTTTTTAATTTGATTAGTAGTAATGATTTGACTTCTGCAGGCTACTGCTGTGGGGGAAGTTTTGGGGGAAAAGAAAACCTGTCAGGGAGGTGTATTTGATGTCTGACAGACTTGACAAGGACAGAAATTGGTTTCTTGTATAAACCTAATTTTAATGTAAAGTCAGGAATAAATTGATAAAGTTTACTGACCTACAGGAATGTGGAAGTGTGGTAAATGATATGTTGTGTATGTTATATTAATTCTTTCCCTCAAAAAAATTTCAGCTAACCCTCAACAGAAATATTGGTGTTTGTCATTGCGAGTGTTCTGCCTGACAGCCTGAGTCACCACAGTGCCACGGTGGTTGTCCCCCAGGCACATACCTTGTGACCAGCAGCAGATGGAACTCATGGCTCTTTCATGGGGCCAGTGAAGCCCCTGGTCACTTCACAAGGGCTTGAGGGTGACTTCAGTAGGATAATCGTGTTCCTTGTGTGATCCAGTATTGCTGTCAAGGGGTTGGCCAGCATGGGGCTTTCCAGACCTTACTGCTTGCTCAGAGTGAGCTGATGTGGCTGGTGTTCCTGGAGCTGAAGGTGCTAGCCCAGCTCTGGGCAGTCTGTCTTTGGTCCGTGCGGAATAGACAGTGCTTGAGGGAAGTGCAGTATGCCAAGAAGGTGTTACAAAGAGGGTGAGTTTAGGCCTGTGTTGAGGAGTTGATATTCTAGTTTGAATATTTTGCTTTCAGGAACAATTTAAACAAATGGTGGCATAATGTGACTTAGTCACTGCAAATGAGTTTGCAGACATGGGAAGGAAATACAACACAGGAATACTACATCAGGACAGTTCTTTCCTCAGGTTTAGGGCAGAGAGCTTTTATTAGGATGTTATGTGTACAAATATTTACTCAATTGCCATCTTTTTTTGAACTTGATCTGTGGATTAATAGAGGCTTTCTTTCCCAGAGCAACCTTCTGATGTTTCTGTGTTGCTGTTTATATGGGCAGTACTTTATATAAGCATGAAGAAAACACAAATTCTTCTGTGAGCATCTTGTAGTGTAATGGTATTGAAATGAAACTCACAGATGCAATTCAGAAGACATCCTACCATAAATTAATGAAAAAAAAAAATTGCTGTTTTCCACACTGAGATATTTGTTGTTGCTTATATTTAAGTACACTGGCATGTTAAAAAAAAAAAAAAAAAAGGCAACCTAAGATAACTCAGGACAGCAGTTCATAATAAGAACAGGTATAAAATTATATACTAATGCAGATAGCACTTCCTAAACGTACCTGGAGAAGAGTTCTTCTAATGATAGTGCTAAAGAATATACAAGTGTTGAATTGTTAATTAGAATAGTAATCTTAATGGATGATGCATGACCCAGAATGATTTAATCCTAGCTTCTAAGGGCAGTTTTGCCTGTCCATTGTGTGAACCAGTCTTGTTTTGGTTTTACCACCAATTGTTCCTCTGATCACAATATATATGTCTACAGCTGTACTGCCTTTGCTTGATGAATGCTGTGATAGTCAGTAGAATACATTGTTTTGAAATCTCTTTTTAAGGTTAAACTTTATCACTGACAAAGATTGACAGCTGTTGAAACTACTATAATGAGGATTTTACTCCCACTGTCTGTGCAAATTTATCACTGAAGTTTACTTTTCTCATTTACCTGCAGAAGCATTTACCTCTGATGTTGTTCCCCTTGTGATCTACAGCTGTGTTCCTTTCCTTATCAAAACAACATTGGCTTGTGTACTTTATATTAATATAAAAAATTCAGAGTTGGTGCAACCAATAATGGTTATAAGATAGAAAGGCAAAGGAGGTACTCCTAAAAATAATCAGGATCTTGTTATCTCTTCTGCAGTGTTTTCCATGGTTACGCATGGCCTATGGAATATGATTTGAAAAGAACTGGTGAGCTTTTTTGTGCCAGCTGTTACTCATGATGTCCTCAGCAGACCTTTTTCTTCTCACTGACATACATGCACAGGGAGGCATCAATAACTAATGTTGATAGACAGGAGAGTTGTTCAGGTCTAAATCGTTTTGCTGCTGCATGAGCAGCTCAACTTGCGGCACTTTGCTAGGAAGCATTCCAGATGCACTTCTCTGTGCTTCCAACAGTATGAATATGAGTTTACTTGTTCGGCAGTAGTTTAGAATTATAAACTTCATGGAGCCTTTCAGACACTTAAAGTACTGCAAAGGTGCAGTTAACCACTTGAAGCATCTCAAAGGTCAGTGGTGGTTTTCTTGAGGTGGGAGGCTGTCATGCTGCATTTTGTCTATTCCTATTTGTTTCTGCTGCCATCCCCCTGACTACACAACAGCGTGCAAAGCCAGGCTTCTTTTTCTCTTCATGGGGTTTGGGCTGTTTATTTTAATAAACTAGTGACTAGAACTGGTTTATTTCCATGTATACTGCATATAAATATGTGACTTTATAGGACACAGAGCAGAAACTGTAACAATGTATGCAGAATTCCAGAAAGGAGAAGATGAACACATTCACACAGTAGCAATGCCTTATTTAGCACGTAGACTCATCCAGGTAAATGAGTCATAAGCAGGAAAGAAAAACAGGAATCATAATAAAAGGAAATTAGTTGTGGAAAGGGACATCCTAACTCACTTGCTGATTGGACTTGTCTTTGTTTGTCTTTTTCACCTTGGCAACTTCTTAGTTTTGTTTTAAGTTGTCCTTATGTCATGAAGGAAGTCTTATTTTTGGTTCCAGTTTTGAACCTCAGCTAAAAAGGAAAAATAGAGCCAACTCACCTCTGCCCCCCCAAATAGTTATGTGTAAAACTTTTTAATGAAAATGTATATGAGGAATGTAATTATAAAGAAAAGAGAGGATAATTCCTCTAAATCTCATAGGTCACTTCAAAAGCCCAGAGAGCTTTTCTTTTATTATCATGAAGTATACTAGTACACATGCTGTTAATATGCATATGTATTTCTGTTCTTTAGTCTCTGGGGCCTATTGATAGAAAATTCCCTCACATTGCTTATCATGGTTTCCTGTTCTGTTTTCAGTAGTGTGACAGCTTAGCTTTACTTATGTCAATTTAAGCTAGTTTACGTTAATGTATTTGCTATAAAGTATTCAAATACCTACTAAAAATCCTTTAAGTTCTACCAAAATGGAGATGGCCTGATCTGGAACATCTTTGATAAACTAGTGTGACTCATCCCTGCTATGACAGCTTCCCTCAGAAAAGCAGTGAGTGGGGTTTTTTTTCTGTTAGATTGAATGATGTGCCTTAGAGATATGTCTGTAGTGGTATTTGGTGATTCTTTAAAGGTTTTTGGTTTTAGACCTGATTGGTATTTGAATGGCAGACTGGTGGGAATGGAGGTGCTGAAGAAAAGTTAATTCTGGCCTTTGAGGAGAAGATATTTTGTCTTATATAAAAATACTAAAACTTAACTGTGATCTTGAATATGAATTATGTTTTTTACTGATAGTATGCATAATATTTAGAAAATTAGGAATACTAGATCATGTTTGTCTTAGGCACTAACATATCCCACTTATGTAAGAATCAGTTCACAGTTGCTTCCTAGAAGCAAAAGAATGGTGTCTTTAAATGGGGTTAATAACAAAAATGATGTCTATAAACAAGTTGAAATAAAAAAAATAAACTGAACCACTAAAAAGTAAAATTGTAACTAAATTTAAGGAATTTTATTTGTTTCGGGATTGATGAGAAATACTTCAAGGTTTTGAATGGAGAGTTTTGTGGATGTGCCTTTTTTCACTTGGTGTATTTACTGTGTATACACCTGTGAATTGTTGTCCATGTGTGAGTGCAGGGACTTTTCTCTGACTATTCCAGTTAAATCCATGATTGGATTTTGCAGCCTGTGTGCGCAACTCTACCTTGTCCATGTTTTCTTACCAGTTTGCAGAATACCAGCAAATTAACTTGTCAGGTCTGTAGTGAATAACAGGAATGGGGTATCGAGTGATGGAAGTTTCTAGTGCACCTTCAATTTCACTCTCATAGTGGTCATTGGTTTTTTCCTCTTGAAGTTGCACTTCTTCGTAATAACCAGTTTTACTGGAGCACTTGCTTTCCTTGAGGAGAATAAAGCAACTTCAGGATACTTGGAGCAGATTTGCAAATGCCACACAAAAATGCCTTAACTAAGAATAAGAAATTTTGTTTCATACTCCTCGTGTCATTGAATGATGTCTTAACTCTCGTTAAGCACTCATTAAGTAAATTACAGTAAATGACACTGTTCAGGGATGAGAGATTACTTAGCGTGTCCAAAGGTGATACAATCTAGCCCAAATGCCAGCTTCCAGTTTGTATCAGCTGAACAACAATAAAATTGAAAAAGCTTAATTGGTAATTCTGGGATTTGCTGAGAATATGCTACAGAGGCATGCATTGAACTGTATTCAAAATACCAACAGAAATATCTGTGCTGTCATATTTAAAATTTGCTTTGTTTGAGGGACTTTTTTCCCCTTCTTCCTCTGGGCTTCTCCCTCTGAAGCAGTATTTGGGTTTCACTGAGAGGCATGTACTTTATAATGGTAAATACTGTTTAGTGTGATATTTTTTTTCAGGAAGATGATGTGCTCGGGAGTGTCTCCTTCCAGGCGCAATGACTCAGAAAGCTCTGAAAATATACCATGGTGTGGAAGACTTCAGAAGCATTGCAGGAGGAATTGGTGGTGACTAATTCAGTGACAAAACTGTGGGCATCAGATGCATTTTGTGCTTGTGGCTGATTCATGCTTTAACTTATTACATCCTCACAGTGTATCTGATGGACATCAGTGTGATTTGGAATAACTGCTATCCCTCTTACTATTTGTTACCTCAAAGTATATATATATCTGATATGCATCCAGTGTTCATAATCAATCTCTAATAATCTTTTTTAATATCCTGTCTGCTGTATGTTTACACAAATTACACTGAAACTAACTTTTTTCTTCTGTAAAATCTCTTTATTGTTCAAGATTAGAGATTATTTATGTTAATTTAAAAGTCAATAAAGAACCTGCTGATAAAAGTTCAAGATCTGTTACTTAAAACAGAGGAAGAGCAATATATCCTTACACAGCACATTCCAGCTGAATATGAAGATATATAAAGACCCTGAATTAATCATTTTATGTAATTTAAAAACCTGAGAAGAGTGGACAAACTGATTCAGATAAGGATACACTGATACAGTGGTGAGATGAGATCTTCTTGTCTAGTGAGGAAGGACCCTTCTCTTTTGAAATATAAAAGTTAAGATTCATCTGTCTGGCCAAGTTAACCATTTGGGGGTTTACATCTATTGTAGGTACATTAACAAAGACGATGATTCCAGCCTGTACCCTTTTGTTTTTGGAGGTCCCAATGGAAAAAATTTTCTGTTCTGTTGCACAGGTGAGAGATGGCATTAGGATGGGTTTCATGTTTATTTCAGTGTTTCTGAGAAGCTTATATTTGAGTTGAACTTTCTTTGGTTACACCTGTTGAACAGACTCCGGGAAATAAGGATCCTGCATACAGTTGAAAGATAGAATAACATAAACGTGAAGGAAGGGGAATAATGATAATAGTGAGTTTATTTCTTGAAATAATGTCAGGGATGCAGTTCTAGTAAGCACCAGTGAAATAATTTTGAGATAGGTTTTGCAAAAATCCATATGCTAGGGAAAGGTCTAGAAATTGTGAATTGAGTGTCCTCTCTCCTGGAGTGAGAAATTCTGCGTTGAGGCTATACCTGCCTTGAGTGTCTTTCAGGAAAACAAAATCTTGGCCTTAAGCAGTACTTCTTACCCTGTGAAGCTGGTAGGTGAAATGTTACCAGAAATACTGGAGTTTTGCAGAATCAAAGAATTTAAGAGTAAGGTTCTGAAAACATAGCAAATTAGATGGTTAACTATCACCTACAATAATAGTAAAACATTACTTTAGATGCATAGAAGCACAGTGGAATTAGCTTCACTCTTCGTGGGCTGTTTTCAGCGTTTTTACAAAAGCCATCTCTGTAAGAACTGAACAACAAGACATATATTTTGTAGTAAGAACATCTGTCTTGGATAAATAAAGTTGCACAGATACATGTCTGGAACAGGGAGTGATTTTTTTAATTTGATTGCTAAGCTTACGTATGTTGAGGTTTTTAAATCTGCTCCAACAGTCTCCTGACCTTGGATAGTGCTTTCTCTGTTAGCTCCTTTAATAGCAGCAATTATTAGTCATTTCTGCAAGAGGCCTGTGAGGCTGGGGAAATGGCCATTTATTTTGTTTGACAAAGTTAGTCATAAATTAAAAATAATTTAAAAAAAACTGTGTTAGTCTAGTATGTCCTTTTTTAAGGACAGCATTCCCTTCACAATTCTAAATG
Organism: Corvus cornix cornix; assembly: GCF_000738735.6. NCBI lineage: Eukaryota > Metazoa > Chordata > Aves > Passeriformes > Corvidae > Corvus > Corvus cornix. Next base: position 23,173,252 of record NC_046336.1, on the reverse strand, counting down.
TCACTGAGAGGAGCAACAGTAGAACCTGTACAGCAAATTAGCTCAGATGTAGAGCTGCTGTTTCACTCGAATTGGAAAGTAGTATGGTGTCCTGGTTTTGGCTGGGATAGAGTTAATTTTATTCCTAGTAGCTGCTAAGTGCTGTGTGTTGGACTTAGTATGAGAATAATGTTGATAACAGTGATGTTTTAGTTGTTGTCCTGTGGTGCCTAATTTAAGTCAAGGACTTCTCAGTTTCCTGTGCTCTGCCACCAAGGAGAGGTGCACAAGAATTTGGGAAGGAGCACAGCCAGGACAGCTGACCCGAAGTGGCCAAAGGGATACTCTCTAACAGTGAGCATCATGCTCAGTGTGTAAACTGGGGTAAGTTGGCTGGGAGGTGCCAGTCACTGCTGGGGGCCAGGCTGGGCATTGGTCAGCTTGTGGTGAGCAATAGTCACCTTCGTGACTTGTTTTTATTACACCCTCGTTACCCAACTTCTCTTTGTTATTGGCCCTTTCATTGCTATTATCATCATTATCTTTTACTATAGTTCGTTGTTTTTCCAATTCTTCTCCCTATCCTACTGTAGGTTAGAGGTGTGTGAGCAACCATCTGCATGGTACTTAGTTGCTGACTGGGGTTAAACCACAACGTATGAAATGAAATGGAAAATGAGGTTAAGAAAAAACAAGGACTGTCATTACTACTCTTTTCTTTTTTTCCACTGCCCATCATCAGTGGTGCCAGACAGATGAAATGTTTAAGTATCTAATTAAAAATGAGTAAATGTCATTGAGGAAAAACTTGGAAGAGGCAAATAATGTCAACTGAAATAAAAATTTCTCATTCTGTTATAAATAAGGTGTTAGAACTGAAAATACGCACATACTGGGAGCTAAAGAACAGAACAGGCAGAAGATGATATTTTGGAGGTGTCCTGATATTAGTGTAGTTCTGCTGCTGCAGTTTGAGACCAAACCCTGCTGTAAATGTCCTTGGCCAGTCCTCAGGAACACTGAGGGGTGGGTAGGGGGTTCAGCCTCAGTTCATGGTGACTTTAACATAACCCACTGCAAAATGATGAGGGTACATGGCATATTCTTTTGTTTTCACTTTAAAGCTGCTTAGAAGATACTGGTATATTAGGAAATGAGAAAGCCAGTGTAATAGAGGGGACTTATATGTTACTGCCCTTCACAGTGTTCCCAGAACTGAAGCCAAGGGTTTTGGTAACTGCATTTCAGTACTTTCACTGGAAAGGGTCTGGCCTGCCTTAGTATTTGATCATGTGAGATTGTCATTTGAGAATGTATGTTGCAACTCCCAAATAACTTGCTCTGTCATTGCTAGAATTGCAGTAATCCACTGAAAGAAGGAAGTAGCAGCAGTATGTTGGGAGTATAGAGAACTTTTCAAAATACAAGACTAATTAGAAAAGAAAATAATGTAAGAAATATCCATGTTGACAATTCAAATTATATGGATTTGACCTAATCTGGATTTTTCTGAAGTCAGTGGTAAAAGGTAACAGAATTTGGCCAAAGCTGAGTTCCCTGGGAGTCCCACTTCTGCAGAAATTTAATTTCAAGTTGTTTCTAATTATGACTCTTCTCCATTTTTGTGCTCAATCCTGATTTTTGTAGTCCCTGTTTAGGAGAAGGCAGTGTCTCAGTGTGGCTGGGATCCCAAATGTGCCAATTCTAAGAGGCAAAGCAAGAAGAAATCTGGGTAAAAATGATATAATAGATTTGTCCCTCTTGCAGTCCCCCCTTTCCTGACATAAGGGACAAGAAGGAGCTTGGGGATAAAATTAGAGGACAGAAACTTACCTGGTCTGCATGGTAGATCTATTCCTGAAGTGGCAGTAAACACACTGTAGGTCTGTAGTACGTGATGAGATTTCATGGGTGTTATAATGTGTTTTCATTATTAAGAAAAAGCTTTTAAGCGCTGTAAGGATTTCTGTGGTGCTATCACAGAACAGCCACGTACTCATTTCAGTGCACCCTTTATTGAAGTATGGGTGTTGACCCTTCAGTTGAAGATGACTTTTTCCTAAGAGGCAACCTTTTTTTCTTCAAGGAAGTAGGATACTGGTGATAAGTACATACTGCTCTAGTAATACAGACTGATCAGTTAGATACACCATACCTTTAAAATAAACCATACCTTTATATTGGTGGGATTTTTTCCCCCTGTTGTTTAGAACTGCAAAGATGGTTCACTTCCGTGTAAGATGAGAATCAATTTCTGTTGTTAAGTGGGTTGGTTGTTTCCAGGAGTTGATGTAGAGGATGTTTTGATTCAGCAAAAGCATTATGCATGTTTATTGTCCTCAGAACACTTGAATGGTGGTTCAAATGCCATTTAAGGGCTTGGGAAAGGCTCCTAGGATGTATAAAAAAAACCCCAAAAAACAGCCTAAGTTCATAATGATGACAACTGTTATTCAGACCTGTTAGATGTCAAATTTGAATTTTGGCTAGCATACATTAATCATATTTGTGTATTGCTATGCAAGCAGACCTATAAATGAGCCATAGGTTGCCTGGATAATAGAACTGAATTCCTAAATACATGAAATCTTAAGCATAAAACCGTATATGTCAGAGAACTTTGTTTTCTGCACTAAAAGCTACAAGACAAGTTGTTAGTACATTTATTTTTAGATTTAATGTACCTCCTTTTCTTTGGCTACTATTTTATGAGGTATTTCATCTTTGGTGTAGTGTAACTACGGTAGTAACTTTTGGTAGTTCCTATTATAGTAAATGCTGATACACTTAGTTTATTTAAACCTTTTTAAGGTGAATTCATTACTTTTGCAGTGGAGCATTGTTGGCAGTCTTGGAGGCCCAGTCAGGTGTCACCTTCCCTCACACCAGTATGTGTCTTTATTCTTTTCAGTGTTCATATTCTAACATTCTGGACAATTCCTGTGGTTATTCAGAGTTTCTCTGAACATGCCATTAATAAAAGCTTACATCTGTGATTGCAGTTTCAGTGCTATTTTCCTTATTTATTTAGGAAAAAAGTTAAAAAGCTAATTTTGGACTGCTCTTGTAGCCTGGTCTAGATTGTGCTGTTCAATTTTATGGAGTGGACGCTGAACTGAGGTAGATTCCCTCCTTAGTGGTCAACCTTACCAGTTATTTTTCCTTGTTATTTTGTTTTCTGCATATCAGTTGCTGTGCTCTACAGCATTGTCAGTTTTCACTTTTGAGTTTGTTTTCATCTGTTGTCCTTCAGCCATTACTGGAACTGGTGAGCACTAGGTGGCTAGAAAGTTACTAGGAAAGAAAGGTTTTGTAGACTTGGCAGTCTAAGATAACAGGGCAAGCAGAGAGAACACAGCTGGCCAGTAATGCCATCTGGAGAATAAAAAAGGTTTAGTCCTTTCAAACCTCCTGGTGACTTAGCACGTCTCTTTAGTAAATTGCAGGCTTGGCACAGAGAAATAAACTTTATGCCAGTTTGTCTGTTTCAGAAGTCTCTGTATGGCAATGGACTTCATTAGAATAAACGTTGAGAGGTACAGAAAAGATTTTTAAAATTTAGGGAAAAAAGGAATTGTTGGAATCTCACTAAACAGCACTTGAAGTGCCTGACAGAGTAGGTGCCACAGAGAGTTCTGAATTTATCCCCTGCTGTATCTGTTCCATGTAACACACACAAAAAATAGCTCTAAACACTATTGGACTGAGTAACCCATTTTCTGGGTTGTTGGTTGACGCATCCAGGTGGTAGAGTCTGACCTAATTTTCTGTGCTGGATAAACATTGTAATAAAACTGAAAAAATAATTGTTTTACACTGTAGGTCAATTCAGATGTCTTACATAAAACTTGCGTGTCACAACTTGAGTTGTGATATTTGACTTTAATTTTCTTTTTTTTTTAAACCAGCCATCTCCTTTATTTCTGGCTGCGTAGATTACCAGAGAAATTCTTGCAGAATTAGTTCATGAGTCTTCTGCAACAAGTTTTATATGTTGTGTACTTTAAGTTACCTTGCAAATATACACATGAAATAGCAGTTCATGGTCTCACTTGCACTCCCTCTTTTTCTTTGACCATACAGGTGATAGATCAGGTATGAGTGGCAAGTTGTACAGCTCTAGAAATAAGTTCTAAGTTACAGGTTCAAATGTACTTTAGCTGTGAAATACAGGAGAAATTATAGTTGTTTCAATAAATTATGCTGTAACGGTCCAGACATTGAATTGTAATAATAAAATGTAGTCTTGGAGTTAGGAAGATGAGAGGGGGGAGGGGAAGTAAAAAATGCAGCTGCTGCAGTGGCCCATCAAAAGATAAATTACTGTAAGGGCCAGAGTGTGATGCAGAAAAAGGAAGAACAGGATGGGGTAACAAGTGGGATGGAAGAAATTCTCAGCAAGCCAGAGTAGAATGAATTAGGGGGATTTTTACAGGAAAATCCTTTTAATTTGATGGAAAAACCTCAGAAAATGTAGTTCTTTGCCTTCCTATGTGTATATAAAAGGCTGTGTTAAACACAGGGAAGGAACATTTCAGTGTAATATAATACCCGCAAGCCTTTGTTCCTTCAGACCTTGTTTCTTCACCTTGGGATGTATGGCCATTTGGAGAATTTTCTGCTCCTCTGAGTTGTGAAGAGCACAGTGAAGAGAAATCTATTCATAGTAAAGTTATTATTCATAGTTAAAAACCTGTCTTTACAGAAGTGCAGGATTGTTGGCTGAAAGAGGAAATTTGCCTTTGTAAGTTAATGTGTGTAAAACTGACCCCTTCAGTTTTCAACGGTAGAAACTGGCATTGCACACTTTATACTGTGTGTATTCATACAAATTCAGATTTTAATCCACAGCAGTTATGATTCCTAGTTCTTTATTGAACTAATACTGAATAAAAAACTTGGGACAATAAGGATAAAACTCTCATAGGCTTTGATCTTTGAGGAGTGTTTATTTCTCGTCTCTTAACCATGCTGCATACTTCAATATGTATCCTTACCACACCATGGAGTTTCTTACATTCTGTCCTGTCTATAGGCAGCAGCTCGATCAACTGTTTATTTGCTGCTTTTTCTGAGGAAGCCTCTTGCTTAGCATTTACAAGAGTTATGTGCCTCACTTGTCAGTGTCTGGATGGAAGAAAAGGCTTCTTAATGTAGTAAGCATCTGGTTTTTAACGACTTTCAGTTCCTAAGGAGAAAATTCCAAATTGGATTTGTACTGTGTCTTCACAGCTTTAGCTGATGCTTGATATTTTTTCTCCCTCTCATATTCCCCTGAAAACAGGAGATGGCTACGGAAGGTACTGCTGATAAGATGTGACGCATGCTTGATATGTAACAAAAGTGCCCTGAAAAAAAAAAAGGGTTTAGGAAATGTTTTAAGATATTGAAGTCGCCTGAGGGACAGCCCTCAGCATGGGAAGATACAGCATGCTGGTAGCTGGAAATCCAGCATGGTTTAGTATAACCAGGCAGGCAGAGATTAGCTCAAAATGAGAAAGGGAGCAAGCCATAATTTTTCCTCTCCAAACAGAAACCTCTTCGGAGTGTTCAGAACACGGTGGAGAAGTGCTGGTTGTAGATTTCAGAAGTGAAAGTAAAGCCAGCATGGTCTGACAGAGCTGCCCATGCTCCCTGTGCAGAGGAGCTGGAGGATCTGTGGCCTCGTGGGCTGAGGGACCAAACATGAACCAGTGTGCCTTGGTTTGGCTCTTCACTTCCTCTTTTAACTCTCTCCTACCTCCTCCACTTAAATGAATCTTGAGAGGACAGAGTGGAGTTAACCTGGGCACCAAATACAATTGTGGTGTTATTAAGAAAAGGAGTCTTATATTCTATACAAGCTATATTCTGATCATAAATCTGCTCTAGAGTTTTCTGAAGTGCTGATTTCACAGAGATCTTTGGTAGCTTAAAGGTTGGTTTTCAGTCAGCATCAGATTTCACCTTAAATATGTGAAAGTGACAGTCATTTCAGAGGGGGACTCTACATACAAAAAGCCAGATGTTGGCTTTTTGCCTGCTCCTGTGTTTAGTGAGTATAGTAATTTGCTGAAATGTTCAGTTCCTTGCTAATGCTTATTCTTTTGTTATTGTTATCTGTATCAACAGGAACTATTTGTCAAAAATTTAATAATTGACTAAGCCGTCAGTCTTCACCTGGGTAATTCCACTGAATTTAATTGAAACAGGAAACTTCTTATCAAAAGGTATCTGAAACAAAGGCCAGTTATATATAAGTTACCGTACAGTGGCTTATTCACATAAGAGAAAAAACAGGCTATGGTCTATAAGAGAAAAAAATCTTAAGTTTAGGTTTGTATTAAATTTAGAATGTATTTCATCCCCTTTAAGCGTGGGTGTGAGAATTTTTTATTCTGTTTTATTATCTAGTACACTCTGAAATCCCTTTGGAAAAAGTTGCAATACCTTTCCCCTTTGGGCAATTAAGAATGTCAATTTTATCAGTTTTTACTGTTGGCCTTTCCGTTTCTCCTGTAGATACTATTCTGTCTTTCTCTCCTCTGTAGTTAGTTCCCAGCAGTTGCAAGGAATCTTTCCCCGTCTCCTTGCATTAATACATATCTTAAAGATTTTAAATAGCCTTTTCAGACTAGTTTCTTCTGGCTTAGAGACAAAGCATATCAGACATAACTATTTTTCTTTTGCTGTTCCTTGAGAAGGCTGCTTATTTCCAGTTGGAATAGCTGTAAAAGGATTCCTGACAAGTTGGTTTATCATGCACTATTTCATCCGTTACTTTGAGAGAACTACTTTAAGATTCAAACCTCTCCACAGGGTATTTCACACGTCCAAATGAATGATGTGGACTGTTGGGCTGCGTAACTGTCATCCTGCTCAGAGATGCAAATTGTACTCTGTATTTTTCCTTACTTGTTTTATCTTCTTCTTTCTTCACCAGTAACTTGAAGATGGAAACTTTTATGAATGACTTATTTCTCTTAACACTCTGTCAGTTACAGATTGGGTGGACAGAGGCTGACAGGTGTTTTTGATGGCATCTTCTGTTTTTCTATATTGTGTTTATGTTTTTTTGTGATGCAACAGAACTGTTAAGACACTGGTTAAGAATGTGCAAAATCCAGGATAAAAGGCCTGATTTTGATTTAACAGGAGTGAAAAGTTCTCTTTCTGTCCTCTTGAAGGAGGGATTTTGCCCAGCCTTGTGCTGTGAACAGTCACTAGTGGGTGAGATAATATTTCACTTTTCATCCCTTTCCTTATTTAAATAAACAAAACTCAAAATGCAAAATATTTAGAAGTACTAGATCACTAGTAAATACCAGATTCCCTCCAAAGCCTTTTGGCAGAGATTTTTCTGAGCATTTGTGCTGCTCAGGTAAGATCATGTCTAGACTTGCTGTACACGCCAGTTCCCACAGCTGATGGAGTATTTCTGCCTCCAGCAGGGCTTTTGCTGGCTCTAAGGAGAACAGCATAAAAAGTATTTCTCCCTCTAGGCCCTAGGAAAGAGCACAAAGACTAGCTTGCGTATCTAATATTTTGGTAGGCATAGACCTTGCCTGAGGATTTAGTAAAATATTTACTAAAGGGAGAGAAATAAACAGGGAAAGAGAATTTATAAATGGTTTTGTTTTCCCAGCTTATATAGGAAAATGTTAAATGGTGAAAGTTTTTTAGTTGTTGACTTTTTGTTTTGTTTTAACTGTCTCAAAATAACTTGGTATTTGCTCTGTGTGGCTGAGAATAGATGCCAATTACAAGCTGTCTGCGAGTTCTGCGGACAGTGGTCGTGGACAGTAGCTTATGTCATGAGCCTGCTTCAGCAATGAATATCATTGTCTGGTTAGTATGGCACCATGGTGGAGATCTCTTGATGTTGAGTTGCTGCTTCCCTATTCTCTCTTCTTCCTCTCACCTTTCTTTTTCCTGTATCTCTTTGAGTCTTGGAGACCCAGCTGCTCAGGAGATACAGAATGTGTGATACTGTATACTCATGACTTCACCTTATTCAGTGTAGGTTGTGGTTAAAGAGCTTGGGAAGGAAAACAAGAGGCATTTTTAGCTCAGTTTTAAATCTGAGGCTTTGTGATATGCGTGAGCAGTTTTATGTGATACTAGTTGGAAAAAATGTGAACTTGCTCGAATTTTGATCCCACAGTTGTGTGGGCATAAATTGTCCCAAAGAGAAACTGTAGGACAAGGGAAAATAGATAAAAATACTTTTTTTTAACTTTGCTTTTAAAGTTTATTTTGTCTATGGGTGTTGGCTTTCAAGAAAAAACCAGGCATACTCCACTGTTACTCCCTTATGCTGTAGTAGTTGGTGTGCTAAGCTGCTGTTTGCATGTGGGAGGCAATATATTCTTTTATAAAATTGCAGTTGCCTGTGGTGCTTAGGTGAATGCATACATGCCAATCTGAATTAGATTCAGATAATTAATTTATAATTTAAATGCTGTGATATTGCCAATTCTCACTTTGATACTATCTAATACTTGTCTGGTTTATAACATTTACCAAGTGGTAAATGTGAACACCCCTAATAAAAAACCTGTTTTCAAAGAGCCTTTTGTGCAAAGTCCTTTCTGAATGAGCCTGTGTAGTTTTCTGTTGCTATAATTTTTTATTTAAGAAAATAGTGCTTAGTACCAGTGGCCAGTATTTTAGTTTTTGCAGAAATAAAAAGCTATTGAGGTTAAAAGTCATGAAGTCTAGGGATATCCTGTTTTACCTTATTACTCAGTGTCAAACTTTTCAGAAAAGTGTAAATGGAAGAGAACTGTTATGCTTTTTTTTAGCTGATCTGTGAGTATTTTTGTCTTTAATTTATGCAGTACATTTTTAGTTGTATTGTTCTCAGATCATAAACTTTCAGTAGATAATAACTGTTAATGTCATAGGGTTGGGTTTTTTCCACTCTTTCTGATGTTGCCAAGATAATAAAAATATTTCCTCTTTGATACGTCTGTTTGTGGAGATGGTCCTTAAGCTGTTTAATTCTTAAAAATGCAAAAGCGTTATCATGTTTCATGCTAATGAGCTATTAAATAGCCAGTGCAAGATGTTAGGTAGGACTGTAGCCACAAATCTGCCATGATTTTTTTTCTCTGAAGCTTAAAATATTTCATGATGAGATAGAAAGAAGGTAAAGGTGAAGTAAGCATTGTAGATCTTCCTATTTGTTATAAACTGCCGTTTCTAACAGTGCTAACACATTTCAGATAACCTTGGATTTCTGTTTCCACTCATCAAGCAACTGTTCAGAGCAAATTAGTGTTTCTTCTGTACCATATTTGTGTGTATACATGCACATGCTATATTGTGTATGTACAAATACCTACTCTATGTATGAAGTGAAATTCAAAATTCTGAGTCTCAGCTAATCATACTGAGTTCAGATACACAATTCAGCAAACCACTGCCTGTTCCTGCTGAAGATTACAGCCAAGTGACAGCATTGGCAGTCTAGGGATGGAGACAGGTAATGGTGGAGGCCGATTTGTCTCAGTTTGAAGGAAAGCAAGCAGAAATGCATTTTCTCCTTGGAGGAACAGGTGTTATTTTTGTATTGTTGTTTAGCAGAACTGGCTTTACATTTTTACTGAATTTAACTTTTTCTATGTGGATGTGTACCAGCCCCTTGACAGCTTTCAACATGGGTAAGCATCAGTTCTGCACAAGTGAGGAGAGGAAGCACGTAGCCATAGCATAGTTTATCCTGAATTTTCTGAGAACAGTAGGAAATTTGGTTATGCTCTGAATAATGTATATTGGTATTGCAGACAAGACTTGCAAGATCTGATTTCTCTATGTAGGTCACATCTACAACAGAAATGTTGTAGCCTTCTAGGGTATTGGTATGCTCTCCTGGCAAGGCAGCAGCAAAGCAGATGCAGTTGTACTGCACAGCTGTGTTCTGTACTCACCACTGCCTGTGCTGCCCAAGTTCCTTTGCTGCTTCACAACAGATCCTTCCCTGGCAGGTCATTTTAGGGACTCTGCTTTTTCACATTGCAATCAGTGTTGATTTTACTGGCCAGAGGTCTGTCACACAGATACTGCTGTTGTCACAGCACTCACTAACACTACGCTAGTGAAGTACTTTGGAGGGTTTTTTCTTGTTTCTCCCCTGTTCAGCCATTATGTTAACCCAGTGCTTTGCACTACTCTGTGCCATGGGAATATTGGTCCCGATTTCTGGTAAAGATACTTGGTATTTCTAGTTGGCTAGGCTAGTGCTTCTGACTTCCTTTGGGCGTGTAGGGAGGTAATCATGAAAAGGAAGGAAGAACAGGATGTTTCCTATAATGCTGCTTGCCAAGACACCAAAAAATTTTGTTTCTTCAGCATAATATAGAGGCAAAATCAGACTTTTGGGAGTTTAAGTTTTACAACAGATGGAACCATGTGCTGATGGTATCAAATACTTTATGCTTCCATATTGTCAAATGGCTACTTTAAAATGTTGAATGTTAGGTATGCTGAAATATTTCATCCTGCTGCTTTTAGAAAGTTGAAACTTCTGATTCTATTTTTTATCTAGTTATTTCCATGTTCCATAACCATACCACCTGCAGAAGTAGTCACAAGGTAGAAAACATGAAGCGTTACCAGGTGTGGCACGTTATTAATTCACACTGTGCCCTTGATGTCTGCAGGGAGTTCACCTGTGAGCGAGAACTGCCTTGCAGACCAAGGCAGGGGATAAGTGGCTTAATCTGTAGGTTTTTTGAAGTGCTGCAGTGTCAGCAGTGCACGAGGGATTTAGTGTGCAGCGAACACAGAACACGTCTCCAGGCTGAAGAGCCAGGCAGTGGCAGGTAAGCTGATTGTCTATGGCAAAGCGCGGTCGGGCTGCTGCTGGAGCTGCAGGAGATGGGGGCTCTGCAGCCAGTGCATTTCCCTGCCTGCAGAATGACTAAAGATGAGAATGGAGAGATCTCTGCTGGCACCATCTGTGATTCACAGCCACTTCATGGCGTGCTCGTTGCACTGTGGGAGTAGACTCAAGCTGGCAATTCTGTGTAAAAGGGGCTGCAATATGAGGGCTAATGCAGAACTTTGAGTCAGTTCAGCTGCATAACAACAAATGGCATACATAATTACTTGTTTCGGCTGAGAGGGGCTTCTGCCTTATTCTCTGACTGCAATCTATTAATTATGCATCTTTAATGTTTTTAATTGTTTAGAACAGAATAAATTAATTGCAGAATTTTATTACTTTAGACTGTTGGTAAGGGATTTTTATCTGAAAGTATCCATCTGGATTTAACCCAGTTCCTTTCTGTATACTTTCTCTTCCAATTTATGAACATATCGTGCTTTTTAAGACAGACTTTAGTGAGACGCTCTTTGAAATCTTACAGAACCCTGTACTGGTGGTGGCCAGCCTGTGTCTGTAGTGTCATTTACCATCTCTAGTTTACAGTGGTTGCTAAAATACCTGATCAGCAGATAAGTGATTCACTCTTACTAAGTCTTCTTTCAGACTTACAACAAATTCCTCTTTTCAGGGGATTGCTAATAATGTAGCTTTGTCCCACAAAAATGGGCCATCATAATTCAGAAAAGGCACATGTTTGCTTTTTCCATTTCACGTGGACGTGAAATGAATCATAAGATGCAGTATAGATGGAGTATTCCTACTGCCATTCTGTCAGTTTTGTTAATTTTATTTTGACAGCTTAATTTTGAGGGGTACTCGTTACCCTTGTATATTCAGTACTGACTTCTCTCTCAACAAGTGTCCCCATTTGCCTGTGGGATGATCTGGGAGATGTTTGGAACTATGAATGCTCTGCACTGCTGAGACCTTGTCAGTCTCATCCCAGAAGCCATCACCCAGTGATACAACCTCTGACTTGCTCCTGCAGTTAGGCAGGACATGTATCCCTTCTGAATTCTTAAAGCGCTGTTTGGGTTGTTGATGCCCCAAGGTGTTGCCCAACACTCTGCTTCCACTGTTTAATTATCCCTGGGAAGCGCTGGTAGTGTGCTTTGTATGCTTACTTCACTTAAATCACTGCTTGATCTTAGACATGCTAAAAGTTAAAAGCATAAATCTGCTGTAATGAATTTATTTGCAAAGTTCCGTGCAAGGTGTAGGAACCTGAAATTGGGAATGCAGTAAAGTGCAGCCTCATGCTGTGTTTCATCTCAAGGCTGTTTTCATAATTGTCTGTTAGGGTTCTTGGAAACTGGTAGAATGACAGCAAAATGCTATTTTGTGTAGTAAATCTTAGATCAGAAACATGTTTTATTTTCTTTTTCTTTAAAAATTATTTTAGAAGATGGTTAAGGTGGTTGAAGTATTTTTTCTTTTATGTAGCTATAAATTGTACTTTCTTGCTATTCAACATACAGTTGTTGCACTATCTTGAGTTACTCACAGAGACTGCATTAATTCTAAGTTTATTACTTAGAGCATTTGATTGAAACTACTCCCAAGTTATTGACATATGGCTTCACAGACTCCCAGCTGAACAATAACTGTCCTGTTCAGCTCTCTAACAAACAAATACTTTGCTTAAGCCATTGGTAGGAAAGCAACTAAGGACTTTGTGTTCCTGAGGTATGAGTAATGTACAAGTGGTACAATATATGAAGGAGAATGGCTTATAACTTCTCTGTTGAATACTTTAATGCCTGATAACGGCTATCAAAACCTACCAAGTAATATTTTTAAAACTAGTATTTGCAATTTCAGAGACTTCTACAGGGTATATGCTTAAAATGAATATGAAAGGTTTGAACTGATAAGCCATGAAACATTTTGATCATTTTGTGTTGAGTATTTAAGAACAATTTCGTTTTTACTCAATATGAGAGATGCTAGTACAAAAAAGTGATGAAGCTATACAACCCACACTGAAGCTGGATGGTTTTGAATAAAGTATCTAGCAGAGATAATGGTCTTAACTTTAATGGAGGGCTGCTTCCCCTAGATCATATTCAGACAGTTATTTCTGTCACAGCTAGCTGAATGGCAACATAATTTTCAGTGAAACTATTGTAATTCAAAAAAGTCTGTGTATATTGAAGGATTCAAGATGAAAAATACATATCTGTTAAGGTCCACTAAAAGTTGACAAAAGCATAAGGAAAGAGGAATACTACAGAAGATGTTAGATGTTATAGAAAATGTAATGAGCTGAGACAGGTTTAGTTTTTCTGCTTAATGTAAGCGCTAACTGCTGCATTAAAAAGAGTATTTAGTGCATTTTCCTAAAAACTGTATCACACATTTTTTCCAAGAATGTGTAGATCCATTTCTTTGAGATGAAAGTTCTATTTAAAGACTACTTTAAAAGTATTTTTCAGTCTTTCTTACTAAGAAGTAGTTAGTTTGGTAACAAGCAGTTAGTGTCCCTCTTTGGTGCATTCCAATCAATTGAAACTCACTGCTTTCCTTAAAGAATTATTTCAGGAAAATGGACTGAATTTAATGAAGGCATTCTTGTCTTGCTGATGTTTTTTCCATTACATTTCACTTCCTCAACACAGCACCTTTGGCTTTTGTCTTTTTTATTACCTTGTCTGGGCGAAGTTCACTCCTGTGAAGTTAATTCTGGTCCCTCTTCTCTTAGTGTGGTCTGTGTATTCCACAGAGAGTCAGGTCAGGCTTTATTTCTATCCATCTTTCTGAACTAGTTCACTCATCGCTTCTTGAGTTATGCTTAATGGCAATGTTCTCATCTATCCCATATAGATTTGTGAATACTTAATTGCCTGTTACCTAGTGTACAACAGCCCTGTGAAAAGTATGCTACATAAAGTTAAGCATGTTCTAAGCACATAGTAAAATGAAAAAGCGTTGGAGGTTTTTTTACCTGCTGTGTAACTCAGCACCATGAGGAGCTGAGCCTTCTGGCCAATATAAATACCAGGAAACAAAGTGTGTGTGTGTGAAACAACTCACTCAGTTCATCTGTAGGCATATAAATGTGACTTGACTTTTTAAAGGTTCACCATCCTCGAAAGCAATGAACAATATGATGGCAAAGGAGAGGAGTTATACCTATAAGTATTGTTCTGAGGGCCTTATTGGGCAGAAAAGAGGACTCTCTCTTACTGGGAGATCAGATTTTTAATTTAACTTAATGGCACGCTCCGTTCAGCTGGAGGAGTGGATGTAGCTGGCCTGACTAAGAAAACCCTCTACTTCATTGTGATAGTTACCCTTGCTATTACACGTGCAATTAAGAGGCAGCTGACATCAAGCTTGCTCATATTTTTCAGACCTCTCAGAGACCAGTTGGTAACTTTGATTTTTGTTGCTGCATTGGTCGGTACCTGTATTAGACTGGCAAAATTGCTTTTCCACATGGTTGAGTAACACAGAAAACTGTTAATATTTTCCCTCTTTCTCTTCCATTATTTCTCTGGTGATGGTAATGTAGGCACATTCTGTGCATAGTGAATTTTAAGCAGTGCCTGAATGTGAATTTTGGAACTGAAGCAGTTGGGGACAGAAGCACACATTACTGTTCCCTTGCAAGTGTTCTTGGAATGGCTGTCAAGGACGAAGCACAGCTCCTTCTGGTGTCTAGCTTCTGTGGGGAAGATTTAATTTCAAGCATTCAGGAGAATGCTGCTTTAGTGAACAGTTTGGATTTTTACTGATGGTATTATCATTTGGTATGCATAAGTAGGATGTTTTAAGTGGGATCACTGTTAAGTTTCCTTGCTGGCTCATGACCGGTTGTTGCTAAGAGATGTTCACACGTATTTGCTGTGTGAGGGAGTTCATCTCTGTTATGTAGATTTTGATAGCACGATCCAGAAAATATGAATATGCTAATGATTGAGCAGTACAGAGTGGGGGAAAAGCATGAAGCTAAAAGCTCTAGAATTTTTTTCTTTTCAGAAATAGATTCTGTAATAATTTTGTGTTGTTATTACAGCCATTTTCTGAAATATTTCTCTGGTCTTCTGAAGCAGAGATTTCCAAAGGGTGGTGACGTCATGCCACACAAACCAGAAATCATTACTGCATGGGAAGGTGGCATCCAGAATGGCTGGTGGTGTGAGCCTTCAGCACTGGTGTGGGCTGAGCCCTTGCAACAAACAGTAGTTCCAGGAATGGTTAATGTATTTGTATTTTGGTAGAAATTCTTGACTAGTTGCAGTGGGGATGGGGTAAGGGTAGGGTTTTTCTTAACTAGGGCACAATGTTTATCCAGTGTAAAGTGCATCTGAACCCTCACTACTTCAGTGAGCATTGCCTATTGATTTACATGTCACTGTGCTTCTTATCAGTGGGTGGCATCAGATGGTGAAAAACGAAGCATTCCTGGAAGTGTTTCTAAGTACAGCTTAGAAACTGTGGCATTTTAATGGCATTTGAAATCGGAAGTAAGCAAATAAGATGGGGATGTTCTTCTTTCCACATAACTTTTACCTGAAAAAGTAAAACCGCGTTTTTGATGTTGATGCTGTTTTTAGAGGGTAGAATTTGTTTACTTTTCTGCCTTTAGACCTGTAAGTTGTGCTGCTGACATGAATTTCAACAGGCATTTCTCTGGCCTTAAAACCAGATATTTTTCCATGTTCCTTAATTCAAAGATGATCTGAAATGATTTATTTGAATTGGAACTACCCTTTTAAAGAAAATGTTTATTATGGCAATAATGACAATTCTTCATAGTAGTAATTTTACATAATGATTTCACTTCTGATTGTTTCGGTAGGTAAATATTGGTGTCCAGAGAAGTAAAAACCAAGTCTCCCAGCACTGACCTTGTCTAACTTATGCATACTCTTCTTTTCAAGCTTTTTTTTTGAGTCAACAAAACACCTTTCCACTTCTCCTTTTCACTTTGAAAATGCTTTCATGCTGTTTTTATAAATATAAATGCATTAAGTTCTAGCAGTCTAGCAAAATAATATATTTTGTCTGTCAGTTTCAGGTAGAGGAAACAACTTTTTCATTGAGGAAGCAGATTTCAGTTTCAAGCTTGGAAGAAGTCATCTCAGACTGTACAGATACTGTTCTAATTAGGAAAAATTACCTTGGCTGTGTGTCCTTAACTGTTCTCTGAATGTCAGATAGTAATGGCCAACTCAATACAAGCATAAAAATAACTTCACATTTCACTGGCTTGACTTTGAAATAATCCTGAAGTACTTTGACTCTGAAAATTTTAAAAGTGAAAAAGGTCACTGAAGAGATAGTCAGTGAGCAATCTGCAATAACTGCAAAAGTAACAGGCAAAAGATGATGATTTACTTATCTAGGAAAACATTCTAGTATGATTTAAAAATTGGGTAGTGTTTTAAAAAAGCAAAGAAAACTATCTCTTTCTGAGCTAATTGTGCTAAAATTTCCCAAAGTTTCAACCAAATTGTTGTGTTGTGAGATTGTGTTAGAGCAGAATAGATTTTGGTTGGTGACTAGACCCGTCAGCCCTGCATCTCTTTGAAGCTGCCTCCTGATGGGAATTTTGACTGTTCAGATGAACTGTAGCAGTGATACAGAAAAACACCTAAGTGCTATTTTTTTCAGTTGGACTGGGAGACTTGAACATATTTTTTATTCTGAAAGGTGAATGTCTCCTGCAGCTGAGCTGTGTGTTGAGCAATATACAGTTGCCATGGTCTTATATCTAGCCCGGTATAGGTCATTTGCCTTTTACATGGTCATGGAACCAATAAGTAAGCAAATCCTCGTGAGCAGAGTTGGAGCTGTGGAAGTGTGGATTTCAGCCCTGCAGTCCTTTGGGAAAATACCATGACATTCTCTTAGTGATTGTAAGGTAAGAGTGCACTGAGAATAAGGGAGAGTTTTATCCACTTCAGTCAACCACATTGCTTCTAATCTTGTGGAGAGTCCTCAAAATGTCTTCTCTAGTTCTGGCTTAATGTGGATTTCAAGCGATTTAAGGACACAACACAACCTGAACAGTTGTCTTGGTTCCCCTGGTGTTTCAAGCTCTTGTTTTGTCCCCTGTGCTGGGTAATTTGTAAGTGCTTACACAAGTGAATGTCCATCAGTTATTCAATTACAAGCACCAGAAGTACTGGTTGCTTCAAATTCCGTACCTGACACATCATGTGGTTTATTTGATACATCTCTATAAAGTACAGAGAACTGGGATGCTTCAGCCCCAGAACCTTGTCGCTAATGCGAGATAGGTGATGAGTGGTAAACAGATATCTGAGAGCAGTTAAAGGCCTGATTTCAAAAGCTGTCAAAGGCCCTTCAGTCTAGATTCCTAAAAGAAAATTCCCAGCATTCATCTTGCGTATGTAGGTTTTGAATGATGGCTGGCATGGAATAGAGAGTAACATTCTTATTTAGTAATGAGGCTCTGCTCAGGTCTACCAATGCAACAGAATCTACCTGTAAAATAATTAAAAATGGTATTTAAAAAGTGTAGGGGTTGTTGTTGCTTTTTCCAAGGACCAAAGAAAGACCTGTTTTGTAAAACCGTAACAGTATTTGGGCAATATTAATTTCCAGTGTTTTCCTAAGGGGGGAGAAATAAAATACAGGCTATCAGTGCAGTTCTAACATGCAGCCTGTGCAATGCTAGCTGCCCTCCAGTAAATTACTAAGGCTAGAGTCTTTTTATTGCTTAGAAAATTGTAACTACAAGATGCATTTATTCCTAATATTACACCACCTCTTCGAGCTATTAATATTGTCTGGCATTTTTTGCCAAGATTAACAATGTATATCTAGGCATGAGATAAAACCACAACTGAGAATGTTAGTGGTGGCAGTTAAAATATAAGTGTGATAATTCAGGGAAGTGCCTTTCCAAGGACAGCTCTGCCTGTGCTTGACACCAAATGTGGAAGCTCAGTAACATAATGATAAAAGATCAGTTTGTCAGTGTGGAAAGGTCTTGCCCTGGAAGGTCCACGGGGCAGACTTGTTCTTGTGTTTGCCTTGCTGTATGTGCTTGTGCTTGCAGACATTCTGTTACTGTGTTTGGTTGTCTCTTCTGCTTCCCCTCACCTCTCCTTTTCCAGCTACTCTGTTAGAAACAGCTGTCCAAAGCTAGTCCAGAGTTGTAACCATTCATCACCAAGATTAAATTATGCACTTGTTAATGTCAGCTCCACCACTGTACCTTCCTGAAAGCTAATCTCGAGTTTTCATATATTTGCCCCCAAATATTACAAATGTCCTCCTTGAAAGTTTATATCAGTATGCCTCCTGAACCACTATTTCACCAAGGCTTCTTGTTTTCTTTCAAAAATACTTTTTGCTTGTGTGTTTTTTGGTCCCCCTCCTCCTTTAAACAGATCAAAGGCATTGAAAGCAGCTTATGGCATTAGATGTTTTTAAGCTGCTTTAACTTAGATAATTTTGCATTTCCCTTACTTCCCTTGTCCCATTAAATAAAATGCTCCCCTGACCCCAAAACCAAGATCACAGTTCTGAAGTGAGAAACAAGGATGTGTGATAATGGATAGATATACTAAGGCAAAACCCTTGTGGGTTTTTTCAGTGTAGTACCCTTTCCCTGAAGTGCATATACCATGGTCCTATATTTAATTGGTCTGTATTTTGTTGCTAACTTCAGATCTCCTGGAAAAATATACGGAGTTCCCTCATTTTAGCCAGTAAGTACTTCATTTATTTTTAAGAAAATGTTTAAGGCATTTTAAGGCAGTCTTTTCTTGCACAAAGTTGGTTTTAAAAATAAAACAATTATTGTAATGGTAGTTCTGTGAAGGAAATCAGGTACATACACAGGAAAAATATTTTGTACTTGCTTGATATGTTATTGAATGTACTCTGTCTTGTTTCTACGCTAAAAAGGGCAATTTAAATTGAGGGAAATTTTAGCTTCAGGTCTTGGAGAATAATGATAGATCTGAATTTTTCATATTTTGAAATAGTGAAAAATTTCACTTGTTCAACAGAGAACTGAATTAAGTGGAAAGGACAGAAATAAGGAAGAGCCCAAGGTGCTGCTGAAACTACAGAAAAAGTTGAAATCAATTGAGATTTTAGGGGTCAGGGGGAAGCTCTGCTACAGAAGATCATTTAAAACTTCAGATTGTCCTAAGGTTTGCTGTGTGAACAGTTATTACTGCGAGGCTGAATCTCAGCAGAGTTAGAAATGACTTTCCAGCCAGGGCTGTACAAAACTTCTGAGAGTCTTCTATAGTTTTTAATGGCAGGTAAGAAATAGCAGGAATTATTTATAGTGTTCTGAGATCTAGAGATAATATTTAGGTCCTGCTGAACTAAAGATAGAAAATCTACTAGGTCAAAATTGTGGCAGCAGTTAATTTCATAGTCTTGCACAAGGAGGAAGAAAGCAAAGGTATGTGAGGGAGCAAAGTAGAAACAGCTTTAATTTGCTTGTCACATCCCTGAGGCTATTCCAAAACAAAAAACTAATTGTGTATTGTGACTCTGTGGGTTTTACATCATGTGAATGAATATCCTTACAAAGTAAGCTATTTCCCTGTTGTGTCATCTGAGGACACATTATCTAATCATTTCTGTCTTCAAAGCGTTGTATAAATGGGAAATTTTTGCTTGCTCACCAATGATTTATTGTCTTCTAGTACAAGCAGGTTAATCTGTTTAAAAAAAAATCTTACAAAATTAGCAAGTAAGCAAATAATGTCTTGACTACAAAGATTTAGAAATTTACTAAAGGACATCATGTCAGACTGAAGTGAAATTCAAGAATTCTTGATGTGTAGTCACATGTTTATTTCTTTTTTTCACTTCAAATGACAAAATGATGTAGAAAAGTATTTATATTTTATTCTCCATGAATAAAAGGATTTCCATACCTTCTTATAAATCTGTCTTTAACAGAGCCTAAACTGACCTAAAGAGTCATTAGGATTTAAGTTGTGTTCTTCCACCTGTGTCTGCCAGTCTAATTAAAGATTCCAAAAATAAGGTGAATTGTACATAGAATTCATAACTGCATCATCACTAGAAAGCAATAGAAGAAGTCTTTAAGTGCTGAAAAAGTAAGGTAGCTTGCTTGAGATAAAAATATAATTCTAATTTTGTCTTGAATGCTACTCAACATTGCCAAGCCTTCAATTTTACTGTTTTGTTGTATCTTAGGGTTCATGCAAGATTGATTGTGGTGTGTTGATGAAATATATACAGGCTGCCACCTTCAAGTTTTTCATGTTAATCAAGACAAAACTGCTTTTTTACAACGCTATACACAGTTGCAAAAACTTAGTGCTCTTAATCCCTGGGAGGTCACTAAATTCTCAAAAAGGGCTTAAATTTCTAATAATTTCTGGTCTGTTTATCAGGCTGACAGCAAATCTAACTTGAAGGCTCAGTAAGCTCCTCCTTCCATTATCCTTGTTGTGGGCAGTGGTAAGGATTCTGATCTTTTAGGTTCCAGATATATAAATATCCCGATTTTTAAGTCTGTTTCATGTCAGTCAAATAAATCAAAGTGATATACAGGAAACTGGCATTGAATCAGTTATGTCTGATCAGAAATGAAAGCAGGACCGATTTCTAAGCGAGTACTTACAAATTTATGTTTATGTTTATAGTAAGCCTCTGACCTCTTTAGTATATTTGGATCCAAGAGAAATGTGGAACTTTTGTCCTTTTTGTCTTTCCTCTAGGGTGACTTTCTGTGCAATATCGATAGGAAAAACAGCTGAAACAATACATTGTATATTTTAAATATTGGTTTAAAAATGAATACCAGGCAACTAAGCAGCGGTATTAGAAACCTTTGCCTTTTATTTCTAATTGGGACAAGAACAAAACTGCTGCCATAAATTACTAGATTCATTGGCTGGTGGTTTGCTTCATCTTTTGTGGTAATTTTGGACCTGAGAGTGTCTGCAGCAACATTTTCCAGTTCTGTATGTTTTGGCACTTCCAAGGAGTACAGATGGATTTCTCTGGCACCTGTTGTTGCACATTCTGCCTCAGTGACATCCAGAAGGACTGATGTAACCTACTTGAAAAAAAGTAATGATGGTCTGTGTTTTTCATCACATCTTAGCTATCCTTTCATTGTGACCCAAATGTGACTTAGACTGCAGTAACAGCGTAGTGGTGTCAGTGCAGGGAGGAGTCTTTTCAGAGAAGGATGGACTTTGTGTAAATGTACTCCTTAGTATGTAATGGAAGATTTCAAACTCAAGTTCATGCCAGGCCCAAATGTTGACTCAGAGAAAGGGATCTTCTGTCTCAACCCAGCGAGGCTGCCTGTTACTTCTCTTTTAAGTATTTCAGTAAAGAATCTATTCTTTAATCTATAGTGGGCTGAAGTTTTTTTTCTATTTTTTCTGGATCAAAGAGATGGGCTTCTGTGTTCCTGTCTGATCGCATCTTTTCGGGGCTAAATTTATCTGGTATCTTCAGAAATGTGTACATCTTGCAGACTCAGTTTGATACTGTATTATTGAAGAATTTTTAATTCTTACAATGGCCCAGACTAACGAATAACATATTTACTACTCTTTTAAGGGTATCTTCTACTACAGAGACTTTTCTTGTACCTGTTCTGCTCTCTTCTCCCTTTTCCTCACTTTCTCCATAGCAATTACTTGGTATCTGGCAACCTGCTCAGGAAACTGCTGACTTGAG
The DNA here is from genome assembly GCF_000738735.6 of Corvus cornix cornix. NCBI lineage: Eukaryota > Metazoa > Chordata > Aves > Passeriformes > Corvidae > Corvus > Corvus cornix. The sequence goes on along the minus strand of NC_046336.1, from coordinate 23,151,735 downwards.
AGCCTGTATGGTGGTCCCTCTTATCATTTTAATGACACTAGAACCAAAAGCAATTACAGTTTTCTCTGTAGGATACCCTTTAACTCCAGTTTCCTTACTCTCCCTGTCTCAAATCAGATCCCACTGCTAGTGCATTTCTAACCTGTCAGATGTGTTTCCTTCTCTATGGCTAAATGTCCTGCAAATATAGGCTTCCTTTAGAAAGAAAAAGAGCAGTAGTCTTAAATAATTCTTTATATGCAAGTTGTCAGTGTGACTTCTGAGTTTATTAGAGGGTATTTGAGGTTGATCCTTACAATAGCACTGGACATAAAACCCATCCTGGAGAAGGAGTTTGTTGTCCTTCAGCTGCCTTTTCTTACAGAGACATCTGTCACATGCGGGGCATTAAAAATAACCTAGCGGTTAATAGCCATCTCAAAATAACAGCCCAGAAAGTATTTAGAAAAAAAGGAAATGAGAACTAAAATTATATTTCTGAAAAGCGTCACTTAATTACTGATTTATATTAACTTCTGGAATAATTTCTACTTGGCTGCCTAAATTTGCTGGGTGTTAACCTATAACTGTTTCAGCCAAAACCAGTACCTTTAAGCCTGGGGGTGCATTTTTAGAGTTATATTGAGGTGTCAGCACAGAACCGTAGCCCTGCAATAACTTTGATCATGTTTTAGTGTGCCACCACGCACAATTTTTTCAATACATGCCAAGGTTTTAAACCCTACTTTAAATATTTCTTATGTGCTACTGTCATATTTTTGTGATTATTGAGTTTCTGCCAATCTTGGTGAACTTGAGCATTTAATAGGAGGCAACATTGTTTTGTGTAATAACAGAACCAAAGTCTGGCTGAAAAATCCAATATCGAGAATTTGAATGATGTTTAGTTATAGCATGCTTTTCTATTCAATGCAATTTTGCTTAAAAATACCAATAGAAAAACCCCATACTTTAGAAATAGTAAAGCAAGGTAATTTTCCTGCATTTGAACAACCTTCCATGAGAAAAAAAAAAAAAAACAAAACTTGGTAAGGTTCGGCATCAATTTATTGCAGGACTCACACAAGCTGCAGTTCCTGGTGTAACTAAAGATGTAGCTATAGCTGTATTTACATTAGTGACTTTTTCCAAGTGTTTCCTATGCCTAGGGTAAGAGAGGTTAAACTGTATTTTGAGACAATACAGTGACCTGTTTATTCAGTCTGTAGCTAATTCTCTAGGGCCTAGACAGCTCTCATCTTGGTGTTGTCTGTACACACATTTGAAACATCTTTAGAACACATACTGTATGAATTTCATTGAGAAGCAGAGGTAGAAAAATGTATTTTGCATCTGCAGTTTTTAGATGTAGATAGATTTAGTGTAAATGCTACAGGTATTGTGAGTGTGAGAATATTCCATGTCTCAGTCACAGAGGATCAATGTGCTAAGGTGCTAACTGGAAAATACGATCTTCCTATATTTCTGCTTGTAGGTGATGCTTTTCCAGTGTGCTAAAACTCAGGTCATGGTCATTTTTAAATACTTCATTGGAATCTGAAATTCAGTTTGGTTGGGGGTATTTTTTTTTTCATATACCCATTAACGGAATCATTGATTTACTGAGGCAAATGCAAAATGATGGAAGTTCAGTCTGACTGTTTCCTTTACCAGTTAGAAAAGTCAAAAAAGTCATGTGGTGGTCACTATTGATGCACTGTGTACTCTGGCAACAGATCCTTTTACATTATCGATGTGAGGGTTGAGGATGAGTCTTTTGCTGAAACAAAAAGCTGAAGTTTTCAACAGTGTGATACTGTGATCCCTCTCCCACCTCTTTAATTCTTTCATTTTGTGTCATTCCTGACATCCCAGCTACTTGGAGTGATTAAAAAGAAAGATGTGGCCGCTGTTGATTGATGGTATCCATTTCTTGCTAAGTGCAAAGCACACAGCCTGCCTTGCTCAGCGTCCTGCTTTGTCTCTAGAAAATTAAACAGTGTTAGCAAAGGCCAGTTACACTTAATGGATTAGTGTCTGCTTGTTATCACATCCAAAGAAAGAGTTGTTAAATAGTGCTCCAACTGATAGCAAAATTTCACTTTCATTTGAAAGTATTTGCGAGTAAGATTTATTGTGCTGGTATCTTATGAATGTTGTCTACCAGTCATTTGCTATGGAGACTAATGGGGTGTGAATATGGGACTTAAAAAATTGCTTGCTGCTGTCATGAGGTGTAATTAGGTGGCAGAATGGGCAAGGTAAGATCAACAAACCTCCTTAACAGGAAGCCAAAGCTATGCATCATGCCCTGCACTTCAGTCTTCAGATCTGCTGTTCTTGTTGAAATGATCTGTTTGCTGTGAAATGTGTCTGACTTGGCATTAGCAGGAGTGGCTTCTGGTACAAAATGTATAATTGCAAAGGAAAATGCAATAACTTTTCCTTTGTGAGAACAAGAAGCTGTACTCTAAAGATACCTCCTGAGGCTTTGTGAAGATTGTTACATTTCCTTATTCCTCTGGTTCTTGGCCTTTCCACAGAGGTTTGCCACAAAAGTGCCTATTGTTCTCTCTGGCCTGGAGTGATTAGCTGTAGAGATTTACTAACTATCTCAGGCTACTAAATAGCTCAAGCTAATCATTAACACTGATGACCGAAAGGTTAAAGTCTCTGTCCGTTTATAGTGTGTCCCCTTCAAATGACTCTTGCGTTCAGGAAGATCAAGAAAAACCATGTTCAAACCTTAAAACCAGTTAAATACAGAAGTTGCCCTATCCACTTTCCCGTCATTTATAATTCTAACCATTTTTTAAACCCCCAGTCGTTTTATGAGGTTTCTTGTGTATGGCCTGTGTTCCTTTATTTGCAATACATGTATGTAATTTATAAATAAATACGTGTATGTCAGGGACGCGCATTCAGAATTTTATTAGTTTTGTAAACTTCGTCGTTTCCACTGTACAGGGAGTTTGGTCAGAGGTGAGGTTATAATTCTTAACTTGTAAAACTAGAGCTATTTTAGAGAAATAAGGAGTAGGTGAGATCAGCTGAGATCCTCAAAATGTATATTGACTCCAGCTGGGTTTCCTGTTTTTTAATGCACTATATTTCAGTATGCTCTAGTTTTAAGACCTAAGCATTAGTGTTGGGGTTATGGAGTTTTGCTGTACATTAAGATTCCCTCTTTCTGAATTTTTTTTATCTCAAGAAGTAAAATTTCTCTTTGTATCTATATAAACTAAAGGTTTAAGTATGGTATTGATATGTATAGACTAGTTAAGAGGTTTATTCAATATCCCTAATGCTGCTTTGATGTTTCTGTCTGTAGATTAAAGACAGGTAATTTATGGAAAATTTCTTAGAGTTGTGCTGTCTATTCAAAGCCATATGTTTTGATTTTAGTATTGTTTCAGTGTCCTTCAAAGGAATTTCTGTTCTTCACTTTTAAATGGGACAGTCTGCATGGGGAGAATAATAGGTAACTTCTCTCTGCCTTGAACACAAATCTCTGCAAAAGTGCAACATGGTATAGACATGATTGTGTCAGTGACCATTAATACATGCTCTGATTTAAATAATTCTAATCCCAAACAGAGTTGCAGTAGGTTAACCAAGGGTGCCAATACTTTCTCTGCAAGTAACCCAATAAAATTGTCACAAAAATATTTCATCTGTCTATGATATGGCTTAAGTTTTATCATTCCAAACCCTTTTGCTGTAGTTCAGTTGTTATAAAATGCTGTACGAAAATCCAGCAACTATACTACGGAGTGTGATAGAGGTCTTCCAAAAATAAGAATTTACGTTTCGCAGTAGTCTCTCTTCTAGGTCTTTTCAGGTCTTTTTGCCATCAGTGGTCATCTGTCTTATTGCACAGACTTCAATTTAAAAGTTGCTCCTTGTATCACTTGTTCAGATTTGGTCATTTTAGTAAAGTGAATGCACTTAACTTGCACTTAAGTGAATTAACTTAAAATGTTAAGAATATCAGTATACATGATGGAAGCTTCCAACTCAATTAAAAATTACAATAATGTACAGTTTTATAGAGATCTTATTTCAGTACACCTAGGAAAAGTTTGAGGTTTTTGATGTGTTTCTCAAATACCTGATTTGACTTAGCAGGAAATCCACCAAAACATAAGACCAAAATGCATTAATTATTGAATGCAGTGAAGCCAGATGAGTTTCAAATTTGGCAAAGTCAAATAGAAGTGTTGCCTTAAAAGAAGAAAGGTAATGTGGAAGCTTGAATTATTACCTGCTTCATGGTAATGGAAAACATTTTAACCTGATTGAGAATACTTACCTCCCTTTTTAGTGAAGTGTTTTCCTGTAAAGCTTAGAAGGTCTGCAAGCATCAACTGCAAAGGCAGGTTCTTACTTTTTTTACTCCATTTGCCGCTGAGTTTCTTGGTTAGGAGTATCTGAATCACATGCCCCAAAATAATTTGGAGAATCAGCAAGGGTAGTTTTTACCCCATCAATAAAAAAATTCTGAACATGCATCCCTGATATATGCATATTTATTTATAAATTATACACATGTATTGCTGGAGTTCTCATATATTCTTTAGTACCACAGTGGGTTGTCTTGAACACCCTACTCTGGGGACCACTACAGCATTACTGTTGATCTCCCACTTTTCTTCAAGCAAGTTTTTAACAGACAGTTTTATCATACTTCCTGTGTGAATGACTAGAGAAATAATTGTTTTGAGTTAGAGTTTTAAAAGACTTTATGACTTTTTTTTTCAGCTCTGATTATCTTCAATATTATGAAAAACTTAATTTCATGATTGGGGTGGGGTTTATTCTTGGACATACCTGTAAAAGATTGGTATCTGTGTGTCTCACTACAGATTCTAACCTGGCTAGAAAGCAGAGAAACAAAATTAGATGAGAGTGTTATATAAGGGTTGTACTGAAACTCAACCAAATTCCTTTTGTATAGCTTCTAATTTATTTAGATGTATATTAAAATTATTAAGTGATTTAAATAGAGGAAAGATAATTATTTGGTTGTAGTGGAGTGGGATTGATGCCTTATTTTCTTATTATAGTACTTGAACAGTAACAGTTCAGGTAGATTGAATCCCTTATTTAAGCAAAAGAGTAGAGCAGAAACTCAAGCGGAATGTCACAGATCAGCAATTTTTTGTGTTGTTACATGCAGGCTAAATCAGTGAGGGAAAAAACCAGTTTATGAACTGGATTTTTCCCTCATATCCCACTGGACTACAGGCCATGAACTTCTATAAACCCAGTGCTTTTGGAGAAACCGAACTTAAAATTTTTATCGATTGTATGTGCTAAGAAGAGTATGATGCATGACTTAGATGTAGTTCTTTTCCAGTAATCTGTTACTTATTTGTTGGTCAAAATATTCTGGCAGTGTTCAGGGCTTTCAGAAAAGGGATAGCATGGTGTGGCCCAGATTCACCCAGCCTAAATGCCATCTAATTCCACCTAAGTCCTTTTGTCTAATGTTTCCTACTGGCTACATGCCTTTGGAAGCCTGGAGCCAACCAATAAGAACCAACAGGCATGGGGCCTGTTGTGGAATTATATGGGATTAAAACTCTGTAAATCTGAGCCATTGCTATGCTCTTCTGTTTTTTTCCTGGGTGTACCAAACAGTGTCAGCCTTAACTGACAGTGGTAAGCAAACCACAGACTGTACTGTCCCAGTGAAAACGCTGCTCAGTCTGAGTGTCATCGCAGCCACTCTTCCAAGCCTTAACTTCTTCATCTGCACCTGAGGATGTTTTTTTAATTCCTGCTTTGGGAGTGTGGAGAAATATTTGCTGGACACTTTTAATGGACGCAGACAGTGTTAGGAAGGATGTTGTTTATATGTACACCCAGCTACTGAAGTGGAAAATACCCTGTGTATAACAAATTGTAGATTCTTTTGCTGGAGATCTTTTGAAAAAAATAAGTGAAATGTGTTTTACTTTTTTCTCTGGTTCTGTTCTTGAGCCTCAGAAAAAAACAGGTCCTTCATTCTTTGTTAAGAGGCGCAAGATGTTTGCAGGAGTAGCTGAACTGTGGGAGGGTTCTTTTGTTTTCTTTGCCTTCTCTTGTTGCATTTGGAATTGTTTTAGGTGTGGGAGTGTTGTCTTTTGGGTTTTGTTTTTTTTTAGGGGTCTGGGGTATGTGTTTTTTTCAGAAGACTACACAAAGATTGCATTTTAAATTCAAGCATAAGCCAATTAATATATTATTGAATATAGAGAAATACTATTTCTCTTACTATTAATTTCTAAGATGAGTACAGAAATGCATGAACTAGAGACGTAAGTGGATCCCTTTATTAGCTCTGTGATAAACTGAGTCAGCATGAAAAAAATGATGGTGTTAACTTGCCTACTTCATAAAGCAGTCAAAATCTACTGCATATGCCTCTGTATGTTCTGACAAGAATGTCTGGAGAAGCAGAGAGGGAGCACCATTCAGGGCAGAGAGCAATGTTTGAACACCCGCTTGGTCAAAGTCCAAAGCAACCTGAATTTGAAATTTTGAATTCAGTATTTTCCCTGTTTTGAGCAGTAGTTTGGACAAAGTTACATTTTGAGGTATCTGCCAGCCTGAATCATTCTGTGAAAGATTTTGTGGGAGCTGGGATTTAAAAGTTGCTTTTGAGATATCATTAATACAGTGGAGAACTTAAAAGAAAATGTAAATCTCTGCTGACTATGTGAATTTAAAAAAACCCTCTCAAAGTGCTTTTTGAGCACTTGGGCAAATTAATTAGATAAAAGCTGAGTGGAGACTAGTTTGGGAAGCTCATCAGAAAAAATCAGATACTTACCTCTACTGCTTCTTCCTGATGCCAAATAAAACATCTATTTTGGGAGTAGCTGCAACAAATACCCCATGTGAGAAAAAGTAATTTGAGTTGGGAGACTAATTGCTTTTTATTTACTTTTGGTTGCCATCCCATCAATTGACTTTGAGTTTTTTCATACCATATTAACTTATATGTAATAAATTGAAGCTGAGCTGGCTTTGTAGTAGAGATTTGGTTGATAGGGCTAACAGGAGGCAGGAACTCTGAGTTTGAGTGCAGTTGGTGTGCTCGTGGGTGTCTCGGGAATAAAGACTGAGGATTTTTCATAGAATGAACAGCTGAAACAGTAGAAGACAAAGGGTAGAAGCTTGTTTTGTGAAGAAAGTTCAGAAAAGCCAAGGTAGTTTTCTAATGCTTAGTCTTGATGGAATAAGCATTTCATACAAAAATGTCTGTAGAAATGACATTTCTCTTGATCTTCTGGTACTATCTTTGGTGGGATTCTAGGTAAGAGAGTAACTTTTTTATATTGGGAGTTTTGAGGGTTAGACTTGCAGAATTAAATTTGGATATACTCTCACAAAAGTTTGTTTCTTGGATTCAATGTTTTGGTTCTAATAAGAATATAATATGTGCTAGCTTACTACTTTGTGATTATTCATGCTTAATCTCTGAAGCTTTGTGACTATTCTGATATTCTGTACTTTAAAGAAGGTCATACTTGTTTTCTGCAGTTTCTAGGCCCTTCACTGTGCCTCATAGCATGGAAATTTGGAAGATAAAGGAGAAGCAAGTGAAAGGGCTATTAAAGTGCAGATCATTATGTTATGAAAAATTTAACAATGGCTTATCAAAAATTTACTTCAGTCTGATGAATGAACTACACAAATCTAGAATGAATTCTTTGCTTTGATTAAATAAAATGGAGGGACTTAAGAATTCATTCCAGTGCTGTAGGATAAAGTGCTTTTGGACTGTCATAATAAACGAAGAGCTCTGTCTTTCTGATGTAAGTTATAGAGGACATGCATGTTCTTCCTCCCTTTCTTAGATCAATTAGAGCTGAAATCTGTCACTGGAGGTCATTGTTACTATTATTTTCACTGTAGTATTTGAAAAGCAATATGGAAAAAAATTACGTTACTTGGGGAGGGGCTATTACATGCTATTTAAAAATATTTTCATTTTCGAATATGTGCTATTAAATTATTGAATACTTTAAAATTCAAGAACTGATGCAACTATTTTGTATACAGCTGTGTGTGTATTTACTATTAGGATAGCAGACTGCTAACTGGAGATAATTTCATGACAGTGTGCACTAATAGCTGTATGAAGTACACAGTGAATCCTTTTAAAGTGTAACAGTGCTGTGAAAAGATAAAGCTGAGGATATGTGTCCAGCTTAAAAGGATTATTGCTTTATAATGTATTTAAACAGTTAAATATAGATACGTAGAAAGTTTCATCTAATTAATTCATTATTAATTTTAATCTAACATATACTTTCAGAGACTATATAACCCAGCATAGGTTTTTGAATGACTTGTGTGGAATGGCTTGTTGCTGTTCGTTGAGTTCCATATTAAAGTTGTCAGTACCACAGCTGTTGGTAGCAGAAATTATTTTCTCAATTCTTCTATATGTACTTTTCATAGGCTAAGGTACATTTGAAAACTGCTGAGTGCTGGATCTAGTTTACCCATAGGCTTATTAGATGACAGTTCTGCAGATAATGTGATAAAAGTAGACTAAAAGTTAGTGTCAGCTTTTTGGTATTGGCTTACATGGGCTAGGACTGCTGTCATCTTCTCTGACATGGTTTATTGCTATGGAAATGGCCTGCAACATGGAAGGGGAAAGCAGGGAATGCCTAAGAGGTCAAGCTAAGGTAACATACCCCATTGCTTTAAAAGGAGATCATGAATGATACTCAATGGTAATGTTTTCAGAACAGGTAGTAGAGGCAATTGAAAGTTTGGGCTCCTTGAAGCGGCTTGGCTGCACGTTTTCCTACTGCCTGATCCAGTGGTGAATTTGTCAGATCTGTCTTGTTATGAATTCCATCCACTTAGTAGTTAACTGAAACAATGTGGGGTATTTTCTTATTTTTGCTTCATTTTTCATGAAGATCGTAAAGAAACATAAAATAAAACCTTTACAGCCCTATGGATATTGTCATCTCTGTCCAGTTTGTTCTTCTGTTACAAAAATGAGGGTTGCCGAATGCTCACTGCTTCTAGTGAATAAAAAGGAAGGAAAACATTCTTTTAGCACTATGTGGTCTTTCCATTCTGAACTGCGAAGTAAACTTTGGAATTTTTAGTGGCTTATTGCACTGGAGGGTGATGTCTATTAATTGCCAGCTAATTAACCAGTATGTTGCACTCCAGGTGATACCAACAAGTTCAGGATTCTAGATTATCTCATTTAGTCTTGCTGTCACCAGAACTCTGTTTTGTCATCCATGGCAGCAAATGGGTTTCCCTCATTGCTAAAGGGAACCCTGACATACTAAAGTAATCATTGGATTACTAATATGCTAAATAAAAATAAATTTCATCAGTAAATCACTGTAGATAACAATGGGGTAGAAGAAAAATGTCTATCAGCACTTGGTGTGGGATGATGATCAGGGCTTACAGAGGAAATGATTGCTCCTTGGAAATAGCAGCACCTGTGGAATGAAATGGAATCAAGTGAATCAAATGGCCTTCAGTATCTGGAGGCAAGGGTTTAGGATTAGGGAGCAGACAAGCATTGGAAACCTAATGAGGAAAAGCTTTTGCTGGATGAGAGATACTGATAACAACAGCTGAGTTTAAAAATGCCAGTGAAATTACTTCTCCTTGAGTTCATAATATACATTAGTATATTGCTGCACCTCTTAATGTGTGCTTTAAGTAATTAATTAAAAAAAGAAGTCTACTTGTATAGGTTGCAGTAATTGAATTATGTCTATAGGCTACCAGCTCTGAGTGACATAAACAAGCTTTTCTACTGAGTGTTGTTGGTAAAAAGCTCTTGGTGTACCTTCATTACCTCTGATCTAGTTCCAGGAGATTTTTCTGTACAATACAAAGTGTATTTATCCTTTAGGACTAACCTGATGAGCAATCTGCATGGCAGGAGAAGTGTTTTGTGCTAACAGAAAATCTGTGTTTAGAGAGAGCAAGTCCAAACCATTGATTTCACTGTCTGACTTTGGGATGCCCATTGTTGGATGTTTATCTGCCACTCTAGACAGCGGTTCTAATACATTTGGTGATGAAAAGTTAAGAACTTAGAAACATTTTAGGTCTTTTTTAATGATTTTTTTTTTCTCCCTCCTTCCTCACTTACCTCTAAAATGGCATGCCTTTTAGATAGATTGGTGTGGAGGTTTCAGTCTTAGTGTGCTGTTTCTGGACATTTTGACAGCCCGTAGGATCTGCATAGAGAGATCTGAGGTGAGAGACTCCAAATGTGTTCAGCAGTACTTAAATACAGGAGAAAGTACAACCATGAGGACCTTGTAGATTTCAGTATATATGGGATAGAAATTGGTTTAAAAAAAAAAAGACAGTAAGTATAGGAATTCTAAAAGCACTATTTGTATAAGAAAACTTACGGCATATAATATAAATTGGATGTCATTTGACAACTATTTCAGAAGTTTGACTGTAGCAATCACACTTCGCAATCTACGTGTGTCCACATGCACAAAAGTTATTTGAACTCTGATTTTAGCAGAATAATTCCAGTTATGTCCCTTGCCAGAGACAAATTAATCTGTGAGATGAGTTATTGTGCTTGACAGCAGCTCACTTCCACCCCATACCTAAAGACATAATTTGAGACTTCTGATCTAAATTGAATCCTTAATAGCTTGTCACACTTACTATAAATAAATCTCCTTAAAGGCCAGCTAATATAATTATTTTAATTAGGAAATAGTTTTAGTATGATTGCACTCCCTTGTTCTATTAATTGCTCATCACTGGCAGAACTGACTCCATTTTTCCATAGTCCTTAATACTGTCGCTTTTTCCCTTTTCTTGCTCTGTCTACATCAGCTACCTTCTCAGACAAGTGGAAGTTCTGAACTTGTTGCTGTGTTGGCTGCATAGATTTTTTTTTTTTTTTTTTTTTTTTGTTCCTCCCCCGACCTCAAGTCTTAGCAGTGGATTTTCAGCTTCTTACTCCTTTATCATTCTCTCTTGTGTTCACAATTATGTCTAGAAAAATAAACTGTCTCCCTGTGCCTCAAGCGTGTTACTGCTCCTCAGGTGGGCCTGCCTCATGTGCCTTGCCTTTATAATTCTTGGTCATCTCAGGGGAGGTCATAGGATGGGCTGCTGTTCACCCTCTACTTCAAGAACGATACCTAAACTCTAATGGATTTTTACAGTGTCTTTTGTTCACGGTGTACTATTGCCTTGTGTGCTGGCAAACTTTGTCAAAGTTTATTAGTAAGGCAATTGTCAAGAAAGTAGTGAGGATAGATAATAGTCAGCATTGTAGTTTCTGTCCTGAAAGTCCATATGGGTTTCTGTTTGGTATGTAAGAAGAAAGGGTTTAGTTTGCTTCCTGGTGGCTTCTGATCCCCTTGATGTTTCTAAAGGCAGTCCTTGTATTCTGCAATACTTTTCCTCAAGCTCTGCTTATTTGAATTTATTTTAAATTACGGTAATTAATGCCAGTAAATTATGTATTGAGGGGGAGGGGGTGGGGAGCAGGGCATGAAGGTGACCCAATTCTGGGAAGGCAGAATCTGAAAATAACCTTAGGGCTTTAAGAAGGAAAAGTTTAATCAGTTTTTATAATTAATGAATGTTCATGCTCTAGCAGTATTTCCCACAGGGTACTTAGAATTCAGATTTTAGAGCTCTGTTTGCATCTTGTGTATGAGTGATACGCTTGCTGTGTTTTTTGTTGAATGCCTATGAAAAAGAAATTTCAGCATCTGAGAAGATGTGAAAATCATAGGGGTGTATATAAAAATATGAGCACACACTAAAGAATGAAGGATAGAAAGCAATTGGGTTCTGGTGTGTATTTTTGTATTATTGTTATCAACCCACTTGTGCTGTGTAGTCTCTGCAGAGATGTGCTGAAACAGCTTGCTGCCTGACCTCTGTGCTCCAGAGCTTTTCCCTCTAAGTGGAACATTGAATGAAATTAGTACAGAAGGATAAAAGCCTGTTTTCTTGTTCTGTTACCAGGAAAAACCCAAACCACTAATGATGCGTGCATAGGGATCTTAAAGGGTGAAGATGGAAGATTTACCTGTTTTACTAGAAGAAAACTAAATTTTCAGAACAGCTAGCTGTTGGTTTAACTCAGAGTAGTGTCATTACTGGAGCAGACAATAAAGTCTGTATTTATGGACTTTTAATTCTACAAGACTCAGCTTAAAAATCTTTGAGGCTGTGGACCAAAGAGGTAAAACTGAACGGAACTCCAGAATGAGGAAGATGGGTTGCACTGAGCAGCATTTACTTGCTGGGTCATACCATCACTTTCTCTGTGAACTTCCATGTCCAAATTTTCTTGAACTATGCAACCCAAATATTATTTGACTGAAATTTGATTACAGTATTTCCTGCTTGTTTGATTTTTTCCAACTTACTAGTTTGAGAATTATGTTTGAAATAGTCCCTGCTGCTTAATATCTCTGAAGAAAGTATTTTTCCCTAATTGTGTATCTCTATTACACAGTCTGTTTTTTTCAGCTTTTAGTATTATTTAATTTTATTCTTGTGGAAAGCAAAACATGAGAGCTGAGGAAGTCCAGTAGTTACAGTGTGGTATTGGACATGAGACCTCAGTTAAACCTCTGTGGTGTCACAGGCTTCTTTGTTGGCTCTGGGGGAATCTTGATGGGTCGGTGGCTCCTTCCCAATTGAGTAATTCTATGGTCTTGCAGTTCTGTAAAGAAAAAGTTGTGAAGAAATGTAGAGTCACACTGTAGCAGAGGCCTTCCTGATGGTCTCCAGAAATAGAATTTATCTGATATTTGGACAAGTAATTGATAATGGAAATACTGCTTCCAATTTGCTCCTGCAAATATTTATCTGATAACAACTCCTTAGAAAAAGGTAATTTGCATCTACAGTAGACGGCATGAATGGCATTTGTACAGGAGAATTTTAAATCTCTGATGTGAAATGTAAACTTGAATGAAGCTCTTCATCTGCTTTTAACAGTAGACTGTCCTTTGGAAATCTTTATAGAATGATTTTGGTAAATTTAAAAGATGATATCAGTTACTACCAATAGGCCTCTTGAAGAAGTTTTATCTCCCTGGGTGGTTTTTTTTCTTTCTTGGTGTAATTTAAATCACTGATAAGTTTTATCTGGGTTACTACATTGTGATGCTTTATGTTCCCATTCTCTCCTTGACTGGCAGCTAAAGATAAGATTGATGACAAAGATACTGAGTGGCTGGCAGTAAGGATGCTGTGATTACTGTGTTGTCAGAAGCCAGAACTGAGGAAGGAACCCAATTCACTCACCAATTCACTGTGGTCAAATCTGGACATAGCTAAACTCATTCAAAAAAAAAAGAAGGGAGAGAAAGTGGATTTTCTTTCTAATGAACCTGAAAATAATGAAAACATTGCATTATTGAGATTTATTTTTCTTGCGTTTTTAAATTAATATGCTGTAATCAAGGCGTAGGATGATGAGTGGTTCTGAAATCCTCAAATGCAAAGAAGTTTTGGAAAGGTAGATCCTTGCCAGGAAGGGATAAATATTGATCACACAATATGTTATTTTGTGGTTATTTGAATTTCATATACTGCAGAAAGGAAAAAAAAATTCTAAGGCTTGGCCTAATTCTTGTTTTACTACCAGTAACCATCTCTTGCCTTTAAAAAAGTATAGTCTATGCTTGCGGCTTTTTATATTTCGTAGTTGGATTTTTGTGGTTTTTTTGTTTGTTTTATACTGTTAACGAATGGTTTTAATTAAGTGCTCCACAAGAGGACAAGTCTCATTTTAAAAGGGACCCAGTACCAAACCATTTTCTACATCTCCCCTCTGTGGTTTGGGAAAACATCACATCACTGAATGTGATGTTAGGTCGTGCTGCTGGCTGGCAGCAGTTGGCAGCCTGCCAGTGGCCATTCCTGGGCAGGGATTTCCAGGTGTTAGCAGGATGCAGCCACTCTCCACCAGTCCTTCTGGGGACACTGCCAATATATTTTGATTGCTCTGCTCTTTTTTCCTTATTTAATTTCCTTTTCTGACGTTCTTTTTTTCCTCCTGCCTCTGTACTGTGATGATGTCAGTGTGATAACTTTTGTAAAGAATGATTTTAGGAAAGTCAGTGCAGGAGCAAGTCAGTGGCCATGCATGCTGGGCCAGATTTGCAAACTGAAATATGGGCAAAGAATCACTATTTTCTTTTTCAGCAAGTCTGTGGTTTACCACATAGTCAAGTGCAAAGCAGTTGCTTTTCTTTGGTACTACTAACCTTTAAAAGTACTTAATAAACTCCCCTTTTGCTAAAGAGAATGTGAAACCTTCATGTATGAAAAATAAGCTATTTTATAACTTCCAAATTATTATTTGATTTCCTTTTGGGATCAGGATGCTAGAGCATATGGTGCCAATTGCACATTTTCAAGATGTATCCTGATTTTCATGATTTTGTTTCTTGAAATACTGTGTTATATCAAAAGAATAACAATTTTTTTTTTACGAAGAGTAACTATAGATTGAGTCATGTCTATGTTTTTAAATATTCCATATGAAGTAAAATAAAGCTTGATGAAGTGCTTTGATTTTTTTTTTTTTCCTAATGGAAAGTTAAAAAAACTTCAGAAAGATGAGCCTAAAACAGCTTTACTTAAAAACTGATAGCAAATATCTGAAAAGAATTATTATGATATCTAAAGTATTGATGTACTAAACTGAATTGTGATTTGTGGTGATATTAGGAGACTAGAGAAGAAAGGAAGGCTGGGAAAGTAAAGCTGATTTTTAGGGAGAGTACCATCTCATTTTTATCAGTAGCCAAATTAAACTTACTAATAGCATCCCTATTTAGTAGTATGTTTAGCATAAACATGCTTTATCTGTGCTATTCCTTAGAACATAGTTTCTAATCTAGTCACTCCATGGACAGCATGAGAAGAAAGCAAGAGACACAAAATCTATGGACACTTTAATTTACTTACGCCAGAATTCCTTCCATGAGGAGCACTTTATGTTCCATTGCAGGCTGGTTAGAGTCCTTCCTGCTAGCTAGAGTTTCACAGCCTCCTTCACTGTTGCAACACTTGAGTGCTTGGGCAAAAATAATAGATTATGTCATCTTTTTTTTAAGCTTAATTGCAAAACTCCCAAGGCAGTTTTGTCTTTGAGCTCAGTCACCAGACATGGTTTTCACATAAAAACAGTGTCTAATGGGACGTTGGTGAGTAGGCAAGATAAACTGAACTTGGTGGTTTTAAGGTTGCCGCTGTAAGGAATTCTCAATACTTCTTTCATCATCTTGGCATCTTTGATATACCAAGTTTTTGAAACATTATTTTCATATGGTTTTCACTTTGGCATACTGAAAGTGTTTTTTTAACACTAAGAGTAGCCTTGGTTCCATTTCCTTCGTGTAACTGATTTTCTGCAAGTCAAAATTACTATTTAAGTTTATTTGGAGTGTTAAGCATCAGCGATCCTTAAGTGTTATTCCCTGAAAATGTTGACTGTTGCTGAAGAGCACTTTAACCTTCTGCTGGCCCTAAATGGCTCCTTTGGCCATTATGAAGTTACATAGCATTTCAATTCCTGCATGGAGATGTAATA
Organism: Corvus cornix cornix; assembly: GCF_000738735.6. Lineage (NCBI taxonomy): Eukaryota > Metazoa > Chordata > Aves > Passeriformes > Corvidae > Corvus > Corvus cornix. The sequence continues at coordinate 23,136,167 of NC_046336.1, read as the reverse complement.
AAATAAATCTGGTTTTATATGCAAAGTGACATGCTGTAGCAAATGACACTTATGATTATAACAGTATTTATTTACAAGTATTGTAAATTTAGACTCTGAAGGGAGCTCATCCCATTTCTCTAGATAGTTTTTGTCGTTCTAGTTTATAATTTTCATTGCTTTCTTTAATCCTCATAAAATCTATACTGTTGTGCACTTCCTCTGTGCTCACTGACTTGAAAAGTAATTTTCAAAATCAATGTATAATTATTATTTTTAAAATTAGATAGAGCTAATATGTGTAAGTAAATGATGCTTATCATGCTAACACTGATAGAACATGACATAAAAAGCTGTTAAGCCTACCAATGCTGAGAATTTAATGCCTGAATTTGCCTTTTCTGTAGTAATAAATTATCTCTACTAGTAGTTGACCTGAGATTTAGTGAATTGTTCTCAGTTCCCTGTGAATTCTAATGGGAGTTAAGAAATCAAAATACCTCTTTCTTTGTACATAATCAATGCAATTATTCCTATGTAAAAAAACCCTATAAATGTAACAGAAAATAGGTAAGGCTTTTATTATTCTGCAGGCAGCCATGGCATAGGCAAGTAGGTTTCATATATCCATAGAATTATTTCACTCATCACAAAGTAAGGAGTGTTCCCCAGCATTCTGTATTGACCTACATCTGCTAGCAACACCAAAAAAAAAAAAAAAAAAAGGCAAGGAATAGCTCAAATACATGTGATCCTGACCACAATAAATTGCTTATAATCTTATTATTTTCTATCATGTTGGCTCAACTAAACCCAAGTTGTCCTAATGCTTCAGCAGAGAACTTTCTGTTTTAACTGAAGTTGGATAAATAAAATGCATGCACATTAAATCAGAAAGTCTGTGGATTTATCCAGCTGTATTATTGCTTCTCAGCTTTCTGAAAAAGATCTTGTACTAGAGCTCTGATAAGCAAGTGAAGCTACTTCTGTCTAGCAGACAGGTATTGTGTCACAGAAGCAATCCATCTGTGACTAAGAATTACATAGAAATAGAACAGAGGAGTTGCTGATGAACTGAGGAATACAAAAACATGGACATAGTAAGGATATATCTGCCTGGGGTGTGCAGTGGAAAGGCAATATTCATAGCCATTCTTGTTCCTGTGCAAGAATAGTTTTGCAAGCATCTGTTTTCATGAAATTCCTAGATGAGGTTATGCTGAGGGGGCAGGGTGGGAGAGAACACTGAAGTATTGAGTACTTGCCATTTGAGGTATTACTTCATCATCTGAGTCTCTAAAAATTCACATTTCTCTCTTGTGAATCCTAATTTGTCTCTGCTGGATGTTTGCCGCTTTGGATGTCACTCTGGAGAGTGCCAGTCATATCACCAGGTGCCTCTAATTGGATTAGATGGTTCCACTCCTAGCCCTTTTCTAAGGAAGATTTATCCCGGCTGCTATTTCAGAATATAATTTCTAACTATTTTTATATTTAGATTGGATGAAAGCTGTGAGATACCTGCAAAATGGAAAGGGCTTTGATCCTGTCTCCCTTGAAATATTTATATGGAAGAAAAAACGTTTTTTGGAGCATCTGAATCACAGAAGCCAAGAGCTCAGTTGGATGCCAATTAAATCTTTCCTGACTTGTTTTCCTGTTTGCCCTTCACCCTTGTTTATGTGGACAATGCTGATCCACATGGTGCTTGGTGAATAAGCACAGTTATTTTATTTACTGTGGCACGTACTTGAATTATTCTGTAGTTAGAAGTATTAGAGCAAGGTGACCAGAAATTAACTTCCATAAAATTTGTGATTGCATTTTTCAATGTGAATATGTTTTCACTGCTGCTAATAATATTTTTTTCTCTGCCTTTTAATATGTGAAATTAACCTGTAATTCTGGGTTAATGCCTGTACTTAGAAATTCAGCAGTGTTGTATTTATCACTTCATAAGCTTGTATACTACTTCAAGATTTCAGAAAGCTCAATTACATTTCTAGCTGTTTAGCTGCTATGGTGCACATTTATTCTGCCTAAGTGTTGCAGAATTTTTCCTTTGGGCATAGCCTAGAATAAATCTTTTCATCTTTATCATCCTGCAAAATGGTAGGAAGGTTTATTTCTGTATTCTGTTTTTTAACAGATTTGTTGGGCTAGTTTTGAAAGACTAATTCTTCCTCAATCACTAAGAGAATTGTTTCATCTTAAGTCCCCATATCACACTGTCAGAAAGTCTTCCATGATAGGTAGATGATGTCTTATTTTTGCCTCGTGACTTTATGAAATCTTTAGATACTTGAGACAAATCAACTCTTAGCATAAATTGGTGATCTTTTCCTCTTACTTCCTAAGTAATTGTTTCAGCTAATGGATGGTTTTGATAATTTTTCTCTGAAGGTCTTTTCTCTTTCACCCAAGCGAGGTGGAATATCTGTAATTTAGAAAACCAAAATGGAAACAAACTAACACCCCCCACCCACCAAACAGGCTCATAAATGATTAGCAGTTTTCTAAGGTGCATAGACTATTTTTTTTCCCCCAGAAGGTATATGCTTAGCTATTTCCATATCTGAAAAAAAAAAATCTAGGCTACTTAAGGCATTACCAGTTGAAACCTCATAACTTTAATATGTACCATTAATGGTAATTGTTTCAACAACTTTAGCTAATATTGATTCCGTGGCAAAAAAATAGTAGAACTCTGTAACTGACAAGTCTATAATCTTTGAAATTTTCTGAAGTTTAGTTCTGTTATCGTCAAATTTTATCTGATGATGAGGTAATCCTGGCTCTAAAAAAAAAAAAGTAGTTTTTCATTCCTTTGAATGGACAGAGCAGTAACGATGCTGTCAAGCACTTGAGGGTACTTCATCCAGCATTAGTTCTGAGCCGCTTGTGGGTTAGATTCAGTGTCTGTGCAGTGTCAGTTTTTACCTGGCAATAAAGTAACTTCACCTCTGGGGAAGGTCTTCAGGCCATTCTACTAGAAACAGCTGGGAAATACCCTAGAGCTTGGAAACAAGGTCCTTCTGATACATCAATAAATGGTGACCGTTTTGAAACTGGAAAACTCCTTAAACATAGTTCTGTTGTGAAAAAGACGTAGTCTTGACTTGTATAAGCTGATGTATTAACACACACGGGGTAAAATTCTAGTGAAGCTAGTGCAATGGATAGGATTGAAATGTGTTAAAGGCAAAGATTATGTTGCATCTTTTCCTAGTAATTACTTCTAAAATTAAAAAAGGCTTTGTTCAAGGGTGTTATGTTGATTGCTAGAAATCCTGAAATAAGAACTTATTTTTCTTCCAATGGAGAGTAAGCTTATGGAAGAAAAATAAGCAGGGGAAAAAATCCCCCTCAGCCCTCTAGCACTGATCTCATGAAAGGATTTCTATAATATTCCACTTCTAAAATATTCTCCACTTTGCTCAAGACTTCCAATGCAAAATGTAAAGCTTTTTCATTAATTTGTTTGTGAAATATTAAGAAAAATGCATGCCATATTGATCCTTTTGGGGAGGGCAGTTGCCAAAAGCAAACTGTGTTCTAAATCAAGTATTAGTCTGTGAGAACACATGGTGGAACCTGGGTGTGTGAAGTTGGGTGTGAGTGGGTTTTTTGGTAGGTTTTTATTTTTGGCCTGTCTGGCAGCAGCACTCAACCATCCTTCAGAGAGCTTTGTTTAGAAATAATGGCAGAAAGTATTTCGTAAGCTACCAAATTTGAAAAGCCAGTAAGCGCTAAATGGAGTTTTTGTTTTGTGATGGATGACCCATATAATGTTGTGTGGTTTGTCTTTAGTCGTATCATTTATTTAAATATGTGTTAAATGTTTCTTAATCAAGCCGTATCAAATAAGAGTTTGTTGCATTTCTGAATTGAGTGATAATTTACATGTTTGAAGTATGAAAAAGAAACAAGAAAGTTTTCATTTCTGCTGTGCTCTGTAAATTAGGTTGCATTTACAGTGAAAGGGACCTAATAGCTTACATTTATTTCATACCCAGGGATGTTTCTTGGCCACTTGACATAAATGAGGATAATGGCAAGAATATAGGCAAAGTTAACAGTAAAAGATGATGCCATACTCTTCATCATAGCACAGCGGCTTTGAATTTTCATTTTATTTTTTTATTTCCTTCAACTGCTTAGGAAGGAAATCCTAAACCACCAATCGACAGGTATTACTCATTTACAAATTCTTCTGGTGGAAAGCTCTGGCTGAAGATGTGGCAGTTTGCCCCTGCTGCTGCAGTGTAGCTGCATAATTCTGAGACGAGTACTGTAATCTTTCTTAGCATCCTTTTTTTTTTTTAATGAGGATATTTCTAGCAAGTAGAACCGTATATTTTTATTCTTATTCAGAAACCTGTCTATACTGTGAACCTCATCTTGCATCTGTTGGGCTTAAGTTGTCTTCTCAAGCCAGTCATACAGAATGAAAAAAATCAAACTGCAGTTCATATTTGTTCCTTGAAATAATGTTTCCTTGGGTTGAAGCCACAAAAGAATGAAAACTGAATGGATAGACAAAACCAGAATTACATGAATGAGATTACATGCCTGACCTAGTTTTCATAGACTGCACAGGCTTGAATGACTGCAGTAGCAGCATTAGAAAAATATGTTAAAATGTGTAGATACTATCTGATTTTTTAATTATGGTGGTTTTTTAAGATTTCAAATGCAATAATCATAAAATGTTTTTTGGTTTATTTATGTAGAAGCTCATAACTTTTAATATAAATTTATCAAGTAGTCCTTTTGCTTTGTTGAAATACATTGATATCCAGGTTTAAGAATGAGACACGGCTACATCTACTGGTAAATACTACAAGCAGGGACTTCACACTCCTTAAGTATTAGCTGTGAAGAATGAAAATGAATTATCATTTCATTACCTAGCTAGACTGGGATGGACAGTACCTCAAAGAGGTCAAAGGAGGAGTACTAGAAAAAAATAACCAAACCTCAAACGAATAATGCATTTATTCTTTGTTACTGGTGGTGTTACTGTTTTTTAAAAATTAAGATAATTGAGGCCTGCTGGAACTTGCTTTACCCACTTGACTTGTAAAGTCAAGTATGAGAAACCAGGGCTACTGCTGTATGTGCTTATTCTTTATTTTTTTTTAAATTTTATTGGCATTACTCCTCATTTATACTGCTATACAGAATAATATTCTAGAAAATACGTGTAATGCCAGAAATCTGAACTTGAATAAATTGAAAACTGGGACATATCCTTGGCAAATAATGATGTGGTTTGAGGACCTTTTATCTTTTTTGATGACTGTTGGAAGAACAGAGCTAATATAAGAGATAATAAATTGCAATTATAGTAATTCCCAGCGCTGCTAAAGTGAACCTCTATGTTAGGAGGTATTCCATAACTACATAGCATGTGAGCCAGGAAAAGAACTTTGTTACGTCATGAGACTTCTGAGTCTCTGTGTGGGAAATGAAATTTCAAATGTTTTCAATACCTATGTGTATGCGTTGTATAAGTGGCACCTTTTAATGATCTGAACTCTTTGACATAAAAGAGAGGAGCAAGTGGTAGTAGACTGATTAATAAAAAGTTTCAGCTCTCTGTGATAATTTTGCTAATAAAGAGTATAGAAAAGCAAAAGCTGGAGGAAATAACGTGCTAGTGAATGGAGAATGTTTGGATGTAAATTACTTGTCAGTTGTGATAATTTTCTTTATTGAAGGGGTTTATGCTTTCTCAGGCTCTCAATTCTTTGTGTGTTTAGTGTTTTTAAAACTCTTTAAGTTCTTAAGGGACAGGTATTACGTGCAATAATAAACTTTTAAATTGTCAGTTTTCAAAGCCCTGATTGTTCCTGGAGATCCCAGAGCTGGAATGTGTAACATTTGAGAATTTTTCAGTTTAGGTAAGAAAAATCAAATATTGCCTGCTGTGTAGCATGGGACATTTGTCTTGCCTATGCCAACTGAAATTCTACTTGGAATTTATTTGTCTCTGTGTTCTTTGGCTTCTTGTTGTAGTCTTTGAATTGTATTTCTCTGCTGGTTTTTTTTGTGGGTGAATTTTATAAGCATCAGGAATACATTATTTTAAACCATCTACTAATTTTAGAGAATGCTGTGTTCATATTTAGTTAAAAGCTTTGAGGCAATACGGGCCCACCCTACTGGAGGACAGCAATGAACTTCTAAAGGATCGTACTATGCTCTTGGTTTTTAGTTTTGTATAGATCCATAGGTTTTTTCTAAGGAATTATAATTTATTTTCTGAAATGTGACTGAAGGTGGTTTTTAGGCTTCAAGCTGTGTTTTCCATCAAACAGCACTTTCCTGGAAATGCCATAGAAAGAATTAAAATTCCAAAAAGAACAGCTGAGAAAAGCTCTCTTACCTAAACCTATTTCTGGGAAAACCTTTACAGAGAAAAGCAGTTTTACAGACTTCCATAGTAAATTTAAATAAGCAAAGTTTTGGAATTGGTCAGTTTCTCGTAATGAGTACTTGGTGTGTTTCATAGTTCAGAAACCACTGCAGCTGCCTTTTGATTTGTCTCCAAGCATGCTGAAAGGAATTGTTAAGCCAAATTCTCTTGGTTCTATGCTGTACAGTCTTCTAACCACTCCCATTTTTGAAATGTAGCGCATCTTATTGCAATTTAGGTAGTTTCCCTTCTTGGAACCCAGCATTGGAATTCACAGTTGCCCTAGGGTCAGTGTCATTGGGAAATACCTGAACTCCATTGTGCTCCAGTTTCCTTGTTCCTAAAGCAGGAATAATGCATATCTGAGAGGAATCCGACTTTTTATTTAGTTATTGCTCATATCCTTACCTGAGGACAGTACAGAAGGCAGTTGTACACTGTGATTAAAGCATATTATTTGGTGGGAAGCAGTAACCTTGCCAGGAGAATGTTTTGATGCAAGTTTCTATAAGTTTCTTGCTTCCATGTATTATTTGTGCAAAATTGTAGGTAAAGGCTGTATTTTGGTTCATCTTTCTCTCAGGGATTTCAATTTTGTGCATTTTCAGATTATGTAATGTTAAGAGCGCTTGTTGCTTTTCATCAGAGAATTGCCGTAGAGACATCGTTTTACCTTCTGGTGCTATGTGGATGCATCAGAATTTTGTCTTTTCACCTAAGATAAAAAAAGTGTTTCTCGTCTTCTTGATTCTGATTTTTCAAAAAGTAAACTATATAACATGATAAGAAGGTATAAAAGTCTGATATGCAAGAAGAAGGGGAATATTATCTTCATGATAGCCCAAGCAGTTTGAATGTGTAAGACTAAGTATTTTAATACCTCATCTTTTTTTATCTTCCTTATGTACATGCATGGATGGTATTTCACACAGTATATCTAGGGTGTTTTTTGGTTGTTTTATTTTTGTAGGCTGAAACAGCTTTGGATTTGGGAAAGCAGTATACCTGTTTTTTGCTTTAAACTCCCCATCTCCTCCTCCATCATGTTTGTGTTATAATTCTTGTAAGGGAATTTCAGTTTCAGTTAACTATGTACAGAATCCCAGGACAATAGTATTCATTCATTTCTTCTAGTGAATTTTGTAATTAAAATGCAATACAGCAGTTAATAGTGTGCAGTAAAGTTCTTTTTCATGTCGAAGACTATACTGTTACGACTTAGCCCTTAAAATAAGGACCAGTTGTGCTACGCATTATTAGGCAGTATTAGCTCATAGGCCTTTTATGATTGCATGAGAACCTAGAGAGAGTAATAAAAATTATAATAAACCATATAGATATGTGGAATGAAAAGAGTGTTTGCTAAAGTGTCCTTTTCTGTCGCTCAGAATTTTCCTCCAACTTTACATGGTGCTTTATATGGTGAAATTATCCTAACTTGACTTCTATGAAGGAGTGATTTTTGGGTTTGAAAAGTTCAAATGTCAGAGTATTGGAGGGACAAATGGGAAGAGATGGGATTAAGATCCTCCCCCACCCCCATATCTCCATAAAGACAGCTGAAATGTTGAATTATTACAGTTTGACATAAAAATAGCTCTGGTTGCTAGGCAATGATGAAGATTTGTTCTATAGGAAATCAGATTTGTGTTGCCCAGGATCTAAAATTGTATGCCTGTCGTGTGTTTGTTTCTAAATATATTAATGCATGTGTGTATATGTGTATATACATATATATGTTTGCTAAATTCACAAATAAGTATGAACTTGCAAGTTTGCATACACTACTAGTGGGTTGTTTTTTTTTTACACTTCTTAGATTTCATATGTGAGTGTAGCAAAGACTCATTTGTTCCAAGCCCTCTCATTCTTGACGTGTGTAGTGCCTCAGTTCTTCCCAATTTTTGTTTCTCACTTTGCATCTCCTGTTTACTCTAGTTATTAGATATGCTCCTTAATTATGCAGAAAGCTCTCCTCCTTAAATATAAAACAATCTGAAGAAAAACCTGAAGGGAAAAAGGAAGGGGAGGCATTTCAATTTAAAAAATGCTGGAATGCAGAAGTTGTGGGTTCTTTGACAGCTAAAATATTATAGATAGTTCCTGGTATATTGGTGATGTAAGAACATAGAATCTTATTATAACATGGAAATAAAAATATAGTGGAAATATTTCAGTGAAGATAAAAATGTATTTGAATTAAACCAGTAGGTTTTGTCTCCTTAGACTTGCTTTTTGGTTTCATTACATTTTTTCTTGATTGCACAAACATTCCTTTTTTACTGGTTTTGTCTGATGCGCTATTATGTAAGTATTATGAATTTGATAGATTTAAATATTTTTTCTCTCCTTTGACTTTCTTTAAAGGTAACATTAGAACCTTTGCTTTGACTTCACTGTGTTCTAATAATACAGGGACCAGCCAAAGCTTTAGTTTTCTCAGCCACCCTCTTAGGCTGTCCTACAGAGCTGTTTCTTCATCTCAGGCAGTCCTTAGAGCCAGGTAGGTCTAAATTAACTACAGTAGCAATACTTGCTGCTCCTAGAAGGAATCTGAATCTCAGCATTAATTGGCAAGTTCAGTTATGCACATGGAGCAGTATGATTTCTTCAGTGCTTATTTCTCCATCTGCAGAGAAATGCTGCTATTCTTTTGTGGTTTTTTTAGAATTGCACGGCAATTGTGCGAATCCCCACCTCAAGCCTAAATACTCTACAGACACAACAAATTATAAGAGGATTTCTGTAAACAGGAAAATTAAAATGCCTTTTGGCATACTGATTAAGCCAAGAGCATATATAAATTGGGTTTGACAGTGGCAGGAATAAGAGCTAAAATAGCGGCCTGTTTTGCACTTCATAAAAGGGAAGCATAACAATGGGTGAGGAGTGTGTCAAACATTGCAAAGGGGCGGAATACATATTTATCAGCTTCTTTGAACAGAGTACTTGAGCTTCAGTTTCATCTGCTGCTATAAAGAAGCAGTATCAGAGCGTGAAATTGGCAATCAAGTAATACATATGCCATAGCCAAAAGCAAAACAATTAGCTGCACGGATCCACAGTTTATCTACTGATTTGATTGTGTTTTCAGCTCCAAACTTGATGGTTTTTAACTCACTGAGCAGCAAAGGCAGTAAACAAAACTCATTTGCTGAAAAAGTATTATTCTAGCCTGCAGCAGCAAGTCAGCCTTGTAACTTTGAGTGGGCAATATGGTGCATGTAGCATCTGTAGCGAATGGTCAACATGTGGTTCTGTATTGCAGACTAAAACAGATTAACTCCTGTTAAACTCAGTTGGAACTTTGTACTCCAATATAGGTCTTCATTTGTGTATGTGTTAGAGAGAACCTTTCAGAAATTTAGTTCTGTATTTAAGACTGAAGCTTATGAGCAGTGCATGTAGGTCAGGATTGGAATTTTATTGCCCTTAAGAAGTGAAAGCATAGTTTATGATCATTTACACTGTGAACTACAAATATAGTCTTCCTATGGAGTATTGGATTTTATAAAGTATCAATATATGTTAAAAACCCCAGTTTGAGTCCATTGTTATTTCTATGCTTCCTGATAAAATTAAATCAACAGGAAATTGCAATGATGGGTAAAGAAAATGCCTTTTTTTTAAATTGCAGAAACGCATGTATAGAGTGATACTTAAACACAAATTATGGTCTGTGGCATAAAAATTGCCTAAGATATCATTGTATTGCTCAAATATTATATATTAAGTAAGGCAATCTTAAGGCTTTTGGCATTTTTCCAGGCACAGTCATGTTGCTAGACTGTAATAAGGTGCACAGCATGCACTGGATCTCAGTTAATGACATTTATTTATAGTTTAAAGATGTTCCCTGTAGCCATGTTGTGCTGTTTGTTTGCTCTTGTGGGCACTTATAAAGTAGCATCCAATGTTCTGTGAGAACAGGCACATATGGAAGGCAAGTCTTAAGCTTTGCCTTTCAAATCCTTATGAATGGGGTTTTAATTCTGGGAATTTAAACTATAATCAGTGGTAGCCACAAATTCCAGTGAAAGGGACCTTCATTTGGCATATCACAGTAACAGCCAGCTGTCCCTTAATTACAGAATTATGGTTTCTATTTCAGCCTTTTAAAAATGAAGCTAGAGAATGTTTCCCCTGATGTTTGTCTAAAGACAGTTCTAAAAAGAAACATGTGAAGAATGGCAAATGAAAAAAAAAAAGAAGCACCAGATTTAATGCACTTGTCATATGACTTCTTAAAGTAATCTGGTATAGGTATTCCCATTCTTTATCTTTTTTCCCAAGATGTTACAGCAAAGCAAATGTTAGAATAATCGGAAGACAAATGTGTACAGGCTAGATTTTGTTCATAGGTTTTAAGTCATCAGATTTCTTCTGATTTTTTTTTATTCTTTTCTTTAGCTCTCTTTCTTCTACCTGTAAACTTGATCATACAAGGAGGATATTCCTTGACATAGCCATGTGTGTAACTTGCAATTCCTGATACAAAACTTGTATTTGTGTGTTGTGACAAGTGACTGTAATCCTTTTAGCTGTACTGATTTAAAGTGTTTACTTTCTTTATGAGGGCTTGTTTGCCCTGATTTCTCCTTTTGAGTAGTTAAACCAAGGCCAGACATCATTGTCAATAATCTAATCCTTTTATGGATTAAGAACATAATAAACAGCTTTGTATCAAAGATAAATGTAGCCAAATATTCTTTTGCAACTTGTAGCCAAGAATGGGTGCCTATGTAAGAATATTTAAGCAAGGCTGGCGTATGTAATTGTCCCTCCTTTTCCTTTCCAAACCTTCAGCTGTTTGCAACTTGAGTGATTTTTATGAGACCTATATAGTTGGTTTGCAGTAAACAGCTAATGGTTGATTTCTCTTCCATAAGCTCGTTCAGTGTCTTACCAAACCCACACAGATCCAGGGCATCAAATTGCAGTTTTTCCAACTGAAAAACTGAGTGGTGACCAAAATAATTTAATTTTTATAGCTAATCTTCTAGATGTAATGGTTGATACAAGTACTGCTTGAACTCTAGAGTAATGCTTCAAAAATGCTCAAGGAGATTTTTGTATTCCTTAGTGAAGTGTTGCTTTCCTTGGCATTCTGTTAAGGACTGGGTATTATCACCCTTCTGCTTGCAACCCAGTGATTAATGTGCTTAATTGGTTTTAAAGTACTGGTTAATAGTGATAATTTAGCTTGTTAAATGCTGGATTTTAGAGAAGCTGAGGTGTAAGTGGAGATCTGACTCTTCAGGAATCATAGCAGTCTGTTCCTGATTATCTTTAGTCTAATGTTCACTTCTTACTTTCTAGGCTACCAAAAAGACTAAAACACAAACTATTTTTGTATAGTTCTCAGCCAGTGGGCTAGTCTTAAATTAAGAGATGTTGCTTTCATAGATACCATGAGTGTCTGAAGTATTGCAGTACTCTAATTCTGAATTACTAGCTTCTACTTCCTAAACCTCTATATGGAAAAATAAATTTATGTTTGGAATGTAAAGTTTTCTTTCTATTTTCCATAAGGCTGAATTTATTTTCTTTACAAGCTGTAGTATCTGTTCTTTGGATAGAAAAAGAATAAAGCATAGTCCTTGGTATGGCAGGCAGGAATACATATTGATTTCAACTGCTGTATGCAGGAGTTTCTTAAACATGAGCCGAAGTAGAAGTTCCATTTTTGGCTGAGAGTATTTCAGAGACAGTTATCCTAAAAAATGTTATTCACGTGAAAATGGATCTCCTCATAACAAGAACAATGTTTTCTTGGGCTTAGAAGACCCAGATGTGTGGATAAAGCTACTTTCTGGTTTATGCACTTTTGCTGTATCTGGGAGCTGTCCATCTGCTCTTATTTTATTACATTCCAAGACTGAGTTGCTGGTAGCAGACACAAGCAGTTAATCAAAGAATTAAATTGACAGTGTGCCTCCTAAATGGCAACTTTGTTGCAAGGGTTCTTAGGCTGAGATGCAGTCTTAAAAAAGCACTGCCAAAACTTGGTTAGGAGCTAGCTTGGATTTTATGATGACCCTTTCCATTTAATGAACGGGAGAAAAATGAGGACATGAACTAAATTTACAGTCCATGTTTTCTAGCCCAATGGAAACTAATTAGAATAGGAAATTATCAGAGGATCCAGACTATAAGGAAGGCCTTTAATGTATACACCAAGTAACATGAAGTTATTTTGAAAAATGACCGAAAGGACAATCAAAAGACTTCTCAGAATGAAGTTTCTCAGAATTTCTCTGTGTGAGATTTATTTAGCAAGGCAAAGGATTCTGCTTACATACACCACGTGAGAGAGAAAGCTATTCCTTTTATTAGTGCTATACCTTAAAACATGTAATCTGATTTTAGATGTGTCTTTCCTTACAGGTTTTCTGTATGCCTTTCAGTTTCTTTGTACCTGCTTTTCAAAGTTGGAAAAACACTTCCCTGCTTTGTCTAAATGATCTGAAAGCAAATATTTCAAGACCATCAGTGTTCTGAGTAAATGCTGAAATCTGTGATACGATTTGATACTATTTTTACAAAAGTGAGATATATAAGCAGAAATTAGTCATAGAAATTCAGAAATTATTGTTAGAAATTCAGTTGTAGCTGCTTAAAATATTTTACAAGTAATGATCCTAGTATGAAAACTCTTCACTTTGAGACAATGTAACTAATCAGTCTGAAGTATGCAAATGAGTTAATTGAGTTTGTCAGGTTGGCATCTTAAGTTCTAAAATTCCGCTTCACTTTTAAGGACGGCGCTTTGTCCCTTAGCTGTTTACCCTTCTGATCTCCTAATGTTCCTTGGTGGTAGAGTGGAGTTAAACTCCCAAATTGTATTATTAATTGCTGTGTGCAAAAAGCAGTTCCAATTTTACAGAACCAGTGTTTTGAGAGAAGCAACTGGGTGAAAATGAGTGATTTTTGTTATTTAGTTAATAGTAATGATGTCAATGTAGGTTGTGTTTATTTACAGGATTACTGCAGTGCTTTCAGTTTGAGGGGGAATGCTATAATATACAGACACTTTAATGTTTGTTACTTGTCTGGCAGCATCCAGATCTGATTCTCTGAGCGAACTCATTAGTTTCAAGGTGTTTTTTATGCAGTAGAAAAAGTCAAACATTTGTTTTTCAAAATACAACCTTTTTCTTAAATATTACTATATTTTTGCTTTACCTTTGCTTAGCATATGAGGAAATAATTAATTTTATTTCTATTTATGCGATATTTTCAGTAGTGTGTTTTCCTTTACAGTGTGATGTTATAGTTTGGATTTTTGTGCACATCAGAGAAATATTTGTGGTATTTTTATTCCTAGGTGAGGATGAGCACGTATACGTATGTCTTCATTGACACTGAAAATAAAATCAGGCTTCAATGTATTTAGCCTTTATATTTTGTTTTATTTTTTATTTATAGAAAAAACCTCTGAATTATACTGTTATTTATCTTGTACAGTTACATGACCTGTGATGGATTAGCAAATAACTACTTTTATTTGGTCTGAATGCAACTTCCTGCATACAGAAAACTGTACTTTAATTGAAACACAATAGTATGTCTTTAAGCATATTTTGCCTACAGATTACTGTTTTCTGTTTCTAGAAAAGTTAAATGAAATTAGCACGTACAAAATTAAGGCAGCTCAGATGAGAGCAAACTGTCCTAAGAGGTTAGATAAAGTAGTCTGCATTGGTTAATACATACGTTTTCTGCATCCCAAGGCTACTGTTCCCATTCCTATTAATAATGTTACAGAATCCTCAGAATCCCATTTTTTTCTCATCCATCTTGCACAAAAGATTGCGTTACTTGCGTAGACAGATTTTAGTTTGTTGTTCGGCTTCCCAGGTGTCAGCTTTGTGGTAGCTGCTTACCCTGAGCAGCAAATCCTTGTGCACAAAATGATGCTGCATGTGCTGATGGCAGCCAGCAGTGCTCAGGTGAATGGTACCCACAGATGGTACTGACCCTTCCACGGATGGCTGCACTTCCCAGTGTCCATTGATGCTGCCAGGAGACCATGTCCTTATGTAGGCATGGTGGCATGTTGTGAGAGAATGAACATTTTACTTCCATATATTCCAAAAATCAAAAGATCAGATTTATCACAAAAAAGCGTCCAGTTGTTCTGATTACCTGTTTCTAGCTGGAGAAGGGAATTACATAGAGGTCTAATGGAAGACTGCTGAAAACTATAAAAAGTCTCGACATTATGTAATAAAATTGGGTTTAAACAGGAAATAAAATTTTTCCTCATTGTGTCTATCATACTAAAGACTTCTTTATTTTAATATAAAGTCTTAAATCTGTTCCTTTTCATTTTGAACAACTAAATCAAAACCCCACTCAATTGACCAAACCAAAGTAGTGTAGCAGATTCTGTTGATTCTAGGTCACAGTTAGTTTGCTTTTTTTAAAATTTTTTAAATTGGTTTCAATTAAGAAATAAATGAAGCATGACTAATTTAAAAATAAAATTTTTTTCTGAATTATATTTGAGTATTTTTGTACATGTTAATTGGCTGTGTATGTTTTGGTGGGTTTGTGCATGTGGATTGATGTGTGTGCTGGTATAATGTATGTTATCAATCTTAAGAGAATATTCAGCAAGTAGGCAATGAATAATGGTTCTGATTACAAACTGATGAACTTCTACTTGCAAGATAACCTTATTTGCTCCCTTTAACTCAGACATGAAAGTGTTGAGAATGTGAGAATTTTTTGCATTGGTCATGAAAAGTTCAATGTAACAGAAGTCTTAAATTGTTACCTATTTTAACTGTAGTATCATTCCTCTTCTGAAATAATTTGTTCATAGAATCATAGAGTGGTTTGGGTTGGAATGGACCTTAACCCAAAGCAGATGTATATTCATGCTAGAAACAAATATAACTAAGCAAACCTATTGTGATTTTCTTAGTATTGCCAAAAAAAAGAGAACGTGATGTTAAAACTACTTTTTCTATTTGCAGCCCTGCTATAGTGAGCAGAAACTTTTCAGTGAAACAAGTAAATCTTGTTAGTAATAGGTAATTACTAATTAAAGCTTATGGAATATGTTTTGTTTTTTAATTTTGAGTTTAAAATATATATGTACTTGTGGTAAAACCAGGTTTAAAACTTTGTATGAAATAATCATTATGTTATGTGTAAAACTTTTCTTACATGATTGAACCCTTGGCATTAATATTATATGGTAAACTATATCTATAAGATCTTAGAGTGTGAATCAATAGAGGTGATGCAATACACAAACCATAGCTTGTAGTTTTAGGTTACTGGAAAGTGGAGGAGGAGTCATGGCACAATAGTCAGGGTAAGGGGAATCATGGGGACTTGAGAGGAAAACAGATTTAGCCAAGCTAAGAAGAGTAAGCTTCCCTTTACTTCTGCTAGAGAAAGAGGAGAGATCCTTAAGAATAGATCATTAACTCTTTTCTTTAACCTCTAATCATGCAGATGTTCTTTTGTCAGTTCATTTGTACTCAGAAAACAGACTGTACACCTTCCTTCTCTGTACATTGCTGACTTACTGAAACCATCAAGCAACCGAAAATAATAATAAAAATAGCAAAACCAAAGACCAAAAAAAACCCCCTCCAAGCTAACACCCAACAAAACCCCCCATCAGATGTGATAATTTATAGAGCCATATGTTTTGTCCTGTCCCAGAGGGAATGTGTGTTTATATTTTTTGGCCCAGATCCTTATTGATTTTTATGAATCAATACACTTTTATTGTTTAGGTCACTGACTTGGCATTTCTTTAAGTTAAAAAAAAACCAAAAAGCAACCAAGCTAACCAGCCAAAATCCTCCTGGTTTTGTTCTGCCAATAACTAGGTTGCTACCCTGCATATACTAATAATCGGGACTATAACTTTGATTAGACCGTCTGGACCATTTGTTGATAATGCTCTATCCTCACATTGTAAAGAAAGTGGATATTTTTAGAAGCTATGTTTTGATTGCAAAGACATATAGGAAAAGGGAGAAGTATTGGCTCTATGCTCTAGAGGTAAGTCTGCATGCTTTCATAGAAGTGAAAACCTTCATTTTTTCATCTTCAGGGCCCTCTGCAGAATTTATAGATTCAGAGAAGTTTGTGAAAGATGCAGAGTTGTCAGAGGTGACATTTTTTAGATGTCTGAGTACATTTGGGTAAAAATACTGATAGCATGAACAAATCTGTTTTCTGAGATAGTTTTGTCACAACCTGGATCTTAATGTGCACCAGTAAGCAGAGAGGCCTTCAGACAGCTGTTTTGTCTCCCAGGCAACTCAGTTCTAGTATCAAGTGTGTCTATGCTAGAATCTTGTCTTAAACCTAGAGAGTATCCTGGAGAGAGTGTGTATATGTAAGAAAGTGAGTTAATTGTAGAACAAACAAACAAGAACCAAAAAAAAAACCCCAATCAAACAAACCCCAAAACTCACACTGAGGAAATGAGGGAAGGATTTTGTTACAGAGAGTTGGGATTTGCATTCAAGTATATAATTCTATCATTACTTTTTCTCTGTTAAGTATTCAGTTTATTTTTATACTTTTCTACTGTTTTGTTCCAGCTATCTCATAAACAGCCTACCTAACAACAGTTTGAATCTGGCATCCAGCAGGGCTGACATTCTCATAATTGATATGCCTGTGTTGATGAAAAATTTCCCCCACTTGGATTCCAGCAGAACACTCCGATTACAGGGAGTGCCGAGCACAGCAGAAAATCATACATTTTTAAAAATGTATTTTTTCAGATGATTGATGATCACTTTATTAAATATCACTGTTGCTACGTCTCTGAGTAATGAAATAAAACATTCTTCTGAGCTCCAGGGTCTGGAGCACAGCAAGGCAGCGATGCCACCATCACTGGGATGCTGGGTGGCTTAAGACAGGAGGAAGCAAACTCTCAAAGCTCTGTTCTAATAAAGTAGAATTAATTGTCAACAGCTTTGTATTATCTTTGCAAGAAATTGGCCCTTTTCTTGATATGAGTTAATTGTCAGTGTGGCCTTTGCACTAATTTCGTTGCCAGGAACAAGATTTGTATTCATACTCCTTTTCTTACAAGATGAAGTGACTCATGTAATGCAGTTAAGAATCTCGCTTGTGATGGGAAACTTGCCCTACTTCAAGCATAAATTTGTGGGGATTGATTAATTCTGTTTTCTTCCATTCTTGCTGCCATATTTGAGACTGTCTTTTGTTTCAGCAGTTCCCATATGCTTGCTTTTACAGTTAAATGCTCAAAACAATGAACCTTCTTCTAGAGCTTGATTACTCTATCTGGTATATTTTATTATTCCATCGTCCCAGTTACAGTATCCTTGCCCCACACACTACTGGGTTTAGACCCAGCCTAATGGTATTTTTTCATTAGAATCATGTTTCTATTTTGTTGTAGCAAAAAAATCTTTCCAGCAAGGTGACAGGCTGTGCAACCATTTTGGTAATTTGGTGTGTTTACTCCTGTAACTAATTACTTGGTTAAATGGTGACCTCAGTGCCCAGTGGACCATAGTATTATTTCTGCTGTCAGTGTTACTTTCAGGTTTTGACTTTTTCCCTGGGTTAGTATTGGCTCCTACAAGACATGAGAACTAACAAAAACATCTGTTGTCACCCTAGGGGGTTGTCAGGGTTTCATCCAGAGTGTGTGTGCAGATGTTGATCGTATTTTCACTACTCAGTACCACTACAATTGAAGATAATGGTAGAAGATGCTCTGAAGGAATTGGAGACTTTAAGCCAAACCTGCAGACGTGAAATAACAAACTGTTATGTTGGAAGGGAAGGAAGACTCAAAACCCCCATTTCTAAATCAAGCAAACAGAAAGTAGAAAAAATTAAGAAGGATGATACCTCCCTATCTCCTGAAAAAATGGCTTAGATCATAAATCTTTTCTCTCAACATATTCTGCTTTGCCACTAGACACCTTCTACTGAACTAATTGGAAGCTTACAGGCTCTTTACTCAGTCCCTACTGTGTTAGGGTAAACATCCCTTTGGCATTCAGGACACACTGTTGTTCACATTCAACTTGCCATCAACTCAGACCCTGGCAGAGGAAGTGCTAGCTTTATACTGCACTTCTTTAGTTCTGGACTGTGTGCTATCATTGTGAGCTTGGTTTTACATGGTGCTCCACAATCTTTACACTCCCTTTTTCTAGGTTATAATTCTTATGAGATGGTACTATCCAGGGAGATGGATAGTAGAATCATAGAAGGGTTTGGGTTGGAAGGGGCCTTAAAGATCATCTGGTTCCAATCTCCCTGCAGTGGACAGGGACACTTTACAATAGACCAGATTGCTTTAAGCTCCATCCAACCTAGTCTTGAATGCTTCCAGGGATGGGACAACTAGAATGTCTCTGGGAAACCTGTGCCAGTGCCTCAAAGCTCTTGTAGAAAAATCCAGGCTCCTTTTTTTCCTTTTCTGACTGGTACTTGGTTTAAAAAAAGACATTGGAGATTTCACAGGGTTTGTTTTCATATGCTAACGGCTGCTGTGGCTGACTGTAATGGGAAACATACACAACACCTTTCTGGTGAGAGTGTAGAGTGTGAGGGCCCAGTGTTTCTCTCTCTCTTTGAATTGTATCTGTTTTCATAAGTTGTTTGAGAGACAGAGACTGCATTTACTACCATACCTGCAAAGATGTTGCTGGAGATCATAGAAAAGGATAACTAATGAGGTGGTGTGTACTTAAGTAGTAGTCCACAAAGATCCACTTTGTCACCTGTAGAAGCAGTAGAGTTGTGTAGATTTGATGGTGTTGATGGATGAAGTGAATAGCTATAGGAAAAAAAGTGAATAGAAAAGAAAATAATGCTTTTACTGTTTTACTGTGTGGGTTTTTTTTTTCCCCCAATAGCCTCTGTTGTATGTAATTGCTTAGAACTTTGTGTAAAACATTCTTTATTTTATAAAATTATTAGTAGAGATTGGAGTTTGCTTAGTTTATAGTTTCCTGTTACTGCTGTGGTTACCTGCATGAGAAGAAATCAGTGTGGGAAAAGATTTCTGTGGATCTGAGGGATTCCAACTTAATTTTATAGGTAATAGTGGCGGGTTTTTGGAGGAAATAGAATTGTTTCATCATTTTTGAATCCCATAAAAAATGAGAAGTGAATGAAGGTAACAATTTTTCATTTTAATTTTCACAGCTCTTTCTATTGACCCAATCAATAACAAGGAGACTTTGTTTCTGTGGAGAGCCCTTTAAAATATATTTGAAGTCAGGTTTTCCTTAAACACCACAGTTAAAAAATCTGATATAGGACTTAATCTTAAGGAAGAAGCTTCCTTCACAGGAAGTTCATTTATTCAGCAGAAATCTTTTGCAGCCTGAGGTGAGGGCCAGTAGATGCTTCTAGGCAGTGGTGATTGCTAGTGTGGGCAGCAAGTAAAAACTACACATCACTTTTAGTTTATTGGGCATTTTACGAGTGGTAATAAATTGAAGCGTTTGAATGATGTGTGATGCCTCCCATGATACCTATGAGGACTTCGAAAGTGACCAGGAATAAAAACATCCTTGAATCCTTTTCTTAGAGTTGTATATCTGCAGACAAAATGGGATTCATGATACATATGACTTCTGCTTTTGTAACCTGCAGATCCCATTTTCCTTGTTACACTACTTTGTTAGGATAAAAGCCATACTTTTTAACTCAAAAAAAAGATCTTACAGTTTATGCCTTTCTCCCCTTCCTCCCCCCCAATTTCCATCAGCTGAATCTGAAATGCAGAGATAATATTTATTTCTCAAATACATCCCCTAGTTACATGTATTACTTCAATGTCTTGTTGCTGAATCAACTAGAATCAGATGTTTGGAAGATGTGAATTACTGATGTATGAATCATTACCTTTTTTTTTTTTTTTTTTAAACTAAGGCTTAATTAAGCCCTTTCTTCTTTTAAGAAGTAGTTAAGGTGAAATTTTTAAAGTCATGTGATACTTGCATGGGATTGTCAATGACTCTCATTCACAGATAAATTATGGGGGGCACCTGCATCTTGAAAAGCTGTGTGAGGTAATTATGCAGCACGGTAAATGGAGAAGATCTCTTAAGCTTCAAGCTGATGAGTAGGTTCAGTAAAACACGTCTTCTGAATTGTGTAAAGTGTGACAGCCTGCTTTGATGAACTGTTCAATCTTTATGCTGCTTTAAACTCTTTACCAAATAATTAATATAACATTTAAAAGAAAAAATGGGAGTTCTAGGCTCTGTAATAACATTATCACATTATCACAAAATTGCAAGATATAAACCAAGGGCATTCAAGATTGAAATTTCCATAGTAGCCATAACTTTATTATATGTTATTGTCAACTTCTGCTCTCATGAAGATCGAGCAAATTAAAACTCAATACTTTTTGATGATTTAACAATAGTTATACTTTAATTTCTTTTTCCTCTTATTTAATCTTACAAAAAAAGAGCTAGAAATTTAAATTGACCTATCCTCTCACCTCTGTTCATTACCTTTCCTGCTCAGGTGACAGTAACTGCCTGCTGTGTCATGCATAATTCATAGGTGGAGTGAGTGTTTAGAGGTAACATATTTTTGTAACATATGCTGTATTTGCTGGTTTGATAAATTTTGAAACCAAAAACTGCAGACTCATGAGGCAGAACAACGACTGCATTTAATTACCTCACTGACCCTCTGCTACTAATGCAACTCTGCCAGGGCTGCTGCTGAGCATTCAGGCCTCTGAGGAACTTCAAAGAGTTGCTGTTCTCATTTAGAAAATGACCTATCAGAGTAGGAGCTTCACCTACAAATTTTGGTACAGGCAGATTCAGTCCTGCATTGAACAGGATGTGTTATGAGAGCCAAGAATGGACTCTATGTATCTTTATTTTCCACTAGTCCGTCTTCTGACTGCTTAAAAAGGCAATGTTCAATGTCACAGTCATGCATCAATTCCTAGCGGTTCATCTCTGCTACGTGCACAAGAACTGGGGTGATCTCTGCGCTGCTTTAAGTTATTCCTGTTTTTAAGGTGATGAAGTTAAGAGAGTCAGAGAATTCACTGAGCTTGTTCTAATTCTATATAGCATAACAATGGGGCTGTAATATGCAAATCAGACAGAAATTTAGCAGTCCTCTCCTCGCTCCCGTAGATTTGAGTCAGTATCTGTAAATTTGGAACAACTGTGAGTGTTTCCTTGCACCATAAATGTATCAGGTGCTGTATTTGTAGTCTGCAAGTTTTGATACTGGGTAATTTGGATGCTGATATTTAGTGTCTAGGAGGTGAACCAAAGTAATATAAGTTGCCTAAAAGAAATAAGAAGCTGCAAGAAGAAAAATTTCTTGTAGATTAAGAACTTTTGTCTGCCATTTATGCAAGGGAGTCATGAGATTCACATTATACAAAATTGTTTTCATAGTAGTGGGTAATAAATGAAGTTACATCTACTTGATTAAATAAATAGCACTTACACATTTCTTATAGTGTGATGTAACTGGGCTTTTAGAGGGAAATGCTGAGTCTAATGAAATTATTTTATAGTAATCATTAAAACAGTTAGTTGGCAAGTAAATCTGCATTTGTGATATTTTGAGAAGTACAGCTGTATGTCTTTGCTCCAGATTCCTGCACATTTGTGTGCTCTCTGACTCCCCCCTGCACCAAGTTCTTGCCGTTTGAAAGCTGCATGGCACTCTGTAATCTCTGAGTGAGAAGTGTTGTGTGCTAGTAAATAGTTTTAATTACTTATTGGCTGACCTGCTGCTCTTCAAATATTTATGTGCTGCATACTGGAACTTATTTTCCTACTTCAGGATAGGCTGAGATATGGCTTTATATCCTACAGAGAGCTGCCTTTAATTCATTGTGCTTTCCTTTATGATTTTAATACAATAATAATAAATGTTATATACTACCCTTGAATCAAAAGAGTCTTAGAGATTACTCTTTTATTGAATTTGGCAGATGATAGAATGCTTCTCTGGCGTTTTTCAAATCATTATTGTGTGTTATGTGTGTTATGATATTACCAGCCTGTTATATTTGCAAGTCTGTTATTTTTGGTCCCACTGCCTTTCTCCTTCATCTTTTATGCTGTTATCTTTAAATACTTCTGAAAAATCATGAATCTGTTTATAAACATGTAAATGCAAATAAATTCTCTTTGAGGCTCAGCATTGAAGATGGCCAATATTCCTATAAAATATTGATAATTTGCTATTTTGCATATAAAGAAAACGCAAGTATTTAGGTCCATCCTTTCCATGTTAAAATATTTGATTTGAGTCAAGTGAAGTTCTCAAATTCCTGTCAGCAAATTTTTGTGGTGAAAACCTGTCCTTTCAGCTAAGGAAGTGAGCGGTTAATTCCTTTTATGTAAGGACCAAAATTCCTGTTTTGGAGTAGCTATACTACCTTGTGCTTTGTCCTTGAAGCTGTGCACTGCATTTCCTAATCCATGGCTTCTTTGTGATTTTTGGGCAATAGAAATGTGATTTTGAGAATGAGTTGTAGTCATTCCGTATTTTACAGAAGAGGGGAAAAATTTCCTTCTGCAATTCAGTCTAGATCTCCTTTTCTTGGATACTGCTGGTAGCACATGCAAGAGAGTATTATGAAGTTAATGCAATGAATGAAAGCATCCTGTTTGCTAATGGGTACGAACCTCCCTTCTGTGGTTGAGCAGGATGGAGAAAAGTACACAACTGAAAAGATGCTGTGAAGTTTAACTGCACTGACAAAGCAGTTTGATACTTATTTTGTAAGTGGTGTTTGAGTATATCTTTTGGTGAAAGAAACTTTCTACTTTTGTAACATTTCAATGGTGTATTTAATTGACTATTCCTGGCAGTGAATAGTTATTTTATTCATTTTCTTACTGCAGGTTCTATCACGTAATTATTTTGTAAAAACTACCTTGTAATCTAGATCCTAAAGGTCATAAAAAACTTACTCATAATACTGCTCTTAAAATCAGAAAAAAAAATGTTATTTTTCTATTTTTCATCCTTTCATGGTAGTAAAAAAAAAGTGCCAAGAGGTAATGACTGAAAAACTTGGAACTGTGTATTACTTAATGTTAACAACAACAACAACAAAATTACAAGCAATCAACTAGAGTACTTCCTGTAATCAAGATAAGTAAGTTAGGTAACTTCCCCACTGTTTCTTACTTTTTTTCTCATTTTTAAGACTGGTTTCTTGCATTTGTGAAGCACTTTGAGACCTTTGGATAAATATTTAAAATGTTTTTACATCTGTGAAAGATACTTCTTATTCAATAGTATATAGGTAATTTGGCAGTTTTCACTTCACAACAACATCTGTATCAGTTTTATTTTCAATTTTATGCTTACTTTGATTTGCCTTCTGGAAGGTGGGAGGAAACAAGACAGGAGGATAACAGAAAATGCATGCACTTTTCTGCCCTTCTCTGTGCTTTTCTATTAAGGAACCCTTTTCTGTAACTTTCTATAAGTTTCAATAACTCAGTCCCATCTAAAATTGCTTCCTACATTTTTGCAAGTTTAGTTTCTATCATATTTAATCTACTCCAAAGGACTTTAAAAAATATATTTTGAAAGGATGACCTCAGTGTAAGGCTTGAACCACAGAAGATACAGTTAAAGACAAATGTCTTACATGATAATTGTCTAATCTACTTAATGTACGTATTTCTATGGTGTGTAGGGACCAAAGAATAATGAAATGTGTCCTTCCATTTAAGTGTAGTGTCCCCATTAATAAAGTGAAATGCTTGTTTGCCCTTTTGTCTGCTACTTTATAATTGAAAGGGCCTTCAGAGAATATTTTAATGCAATAATAATTTGGTCTTAGAAGAAATTAATAAGAAATGCTCTGTTAACTATTAAAAAGGAAAATAAATTTATAGGCTAGGTATTAGTTTGACATTTTGTGAAATATTTTCAGTGAATGCTTTTAACCTGTGCATCACTGACTTGTCCTATTTCTTTCCTTATTTATATATTGCAGACAGTAAGTTCACTTGTTATGTAGTTTTATAACAAGTTCAGAGGTTATTTATTTCTATCAATGGGGTTTAATACACAATCAGAAGCAACAAAAGAAAACTTAGTCTTATTTTTATCAATAAATTTACATGAAATTACTCACACAAACTGTTTAACTTACAGCAAAAGCTTACATAACTATGGATATAAACTCCTGCTAACTCGAACCAATAGTTCTTAAAAAGCACCATTTGTCTATTTGAATGCGTCTAAGTTTGCAATGACTTTGTCATTTTTCATTTCCCTATGTCATCTGGAGTTCTTAATTGCTTCTCTTTTACACATCTGTGTTAATATGTTTAATTGTCTTATATAACTACTGTAACAATCTTTACCAGTAGGTTTTTAGTGTGTCTTACTTTGTGATTTTACCTACATTATGCCTGCATTGTCTTTGTGTAATACCAAGACACTTAAAATCCTACATATATTTATTTTTATAAGGCTCCTATGCAGCAGAAACTACTGTTGCTCTTGTTTTATAGCTGCAGGGTGAAGACATGAAGAGATTAGACAATGTGGCTGAGGATTTTCAAAATTTGATGACAGAACAGGGACTTGCAGCATATCTCTCAATTCTTAGGCACTTGTATGGAAATCTGCCAGCCAGTTTTTCAGTTATTTGGAAATACTGTTTCACATCAATGGAAGTGTTACATTATAACACTGCCATTAATGTGTAGAAATTTTTAAACTTTGAAATGAATCTTTTTGTACTTTCTTCAGATTTCAGATAACGTAGGTGTCTGCTGTTTCATATTCTTAAGTGAGAACCATACCCAGGAACCCTTCATTTGACAGACTGTTGTACTATTTGTGGAATCACGGGTGGAGCACTATATTTTACTAGTCTAGTTTCCCTCGTCTCTCAGGTCAAGGTTTTAGAATTAATTCCTCTACTGCAGCACTTCTTGTCAGTCAAAGCAATAATGTTAAAAGGGAATTTTGTACAAGTAACCCATACCAGAAATATGAAGGGCACAGAACATAAAATCTGTGAGGATTGCTGAAGGTTTGCAAAAATGCAACAGAGAAGCTGGTGACTGGAGGGGTGGACGGGGGAGGGAGGTTTCCTTGGTCAGCATAGAAAGAAAGAAAGAAAGGCTCTGGTTATAAGGACTGGCAAGATGCTTCTCAAAAATTCCTTGGGAGTGCAGAAAACCAAGTATAACAGTCTTAAACTAATAAGAAAACTTTTGTATTCTATTTTTGACTTATTTTACTTAATCTTACAAATTTGCAAACACCAAGTTATATAGCTTGTGAATATTTTATGAGAGCAAAATGTTGGGTTATCTCATCAGCCATGTTTTCCATACATCATTCTGGTTCTTTTATTCAGTGAAAGGAATAATGTTTGTCTGGGTATCAATAATTAATCCTTTGAAACAAGTCAAACCATAGCTACAGCACGATAACTGACGTCAATGTAACCTAATATTCAAAGAAATGCTGTGGATAGGCCAGTTTAGAAGGACCTCTTAGCTCACATTTAGTTAGTTTAGCTTTTGCTTTCTCTTTCCTACAAGACTGATTCTTGCAAGGGGTTTGTAAGTCTCCATAAAGCTGTTCATTTCTCACATTGCCATTTGTTTTGTTTATTAATACTCCAGTGAAGATCTCTGTTTCCTAAACTGCCCTGGACCAGGTGAACAGCTGCAGGGTTTTTTTGTTTTGCTTGTTTTTAGCACTGGATGAACTGGTACTTAGTAACTATTAAGATGGAGACTGAGGATGGTAACTGTATGTGACAGAAGGCATCTGCCGTGGCAATATATTCAGTAGATACCTGAAGTCTTAACATTCACTGTACTTTGCCCAGCTTCTGAGAATGCAGCATCATATTATGGTTTTATATAAATTGAAGACCCCTATTTGGAGATTTCAAAGTGTCAAGTGAATGTATTGAAGGACATGGAATTAAATTATTGGCAGAAGTCTAATAATTTTAAACAGTGTTTTAGACATTTGCCTAAGAGAAAGGAGAAATAATCTTGTATGCAAAATTATTCCTCTTCACATAGCACCTCATGGTGACTTTGGGGAAACAGGTGAATGAAAAGGAAAGGAAAATAAATATAGATTCCTAATTTATAAGAATAGCCATTATGAAAGTGTTGTTGGTATGATATAAAACATTTCTTAAAATGGCAGGGTCTAGGAATGCAATGCTCTTAATTGAACGGTAGTTAGTAGAGATAAAATTGCTAGTTGCTAGCATCATTATCTAAAGCAGCCCTTTCCTAACTGCTCCAAACTATATTTTTTTGTTGTATTACTACTGCATACTTTAAACTAGGAGCAGCTGCCATTCTGACAGACCCTTTCTCATCTCATGTTATCTAGGATGGAATTGAAAGGCCAACACTGTTTGCTTCATTGGTGTTACTGTTTTTAAACATCTGCTTAAATTGAGCCATACTACTTTCTCTTGAGTGCTGTGGGTATGACTTAATGCTGTGTATCTCATTACAGGTGATGCTTAATGATTTTTGTGTGATATTCAACTAGTTACATGTTAGATACATGGGATTATCAAATCCTTTTCTTTGTTTCACCACACTTCAACCCAGTTCTTTGCCCTCACATTACCTGTTTCCTATGTTTTTTAACATATTTTAGCAGGGTGCCAAGTTTTTTCAGTACCATACATCAGAGAGTTCTTTCCAGGTTGTCTTTACGGTGTCCTGTGTTTTTAGGTCTTTAAAAAAACCAGATTATTCTTAGATGATGTTTTGAGGCTTTGTAATAACTTTCTGATTTTATCTTGTCTTATCCTGAATTGAGTGAGGTGTCTGTGCAGTGGTTCTATGTTTGTACAGAAATTTAAGAGGTGAAATGAAGCAAGCAGGACTACATTTTGAAAACTGTTAACTGTTTTTGGGTAAACTTTGCTTTTTTGAATTCTTCTTCCTTAAAGTAACTGTGTTTAAGAATCCCAGAACTTAATGTAATCAAAATCAATATTTATTGCTGAAAATAGAAGACAAGCCATTGAAGTTTCTGGTCCAGGTCTGTGTCAAACCATTGGTAGAACACTGAGTACTGATTCCTGCACATGCCTTCTCATCATGCTCTCTTTCATTTTGTCATTAAGTTCAGGAAAAATATATTTCACAATATACTGCTTCTCACTTAATCTACCTGAATGTTTCTGTTATCAAGTAATTAAAATAATGAAAACTGGTAAGCAGAGTGGGTAAAGATACCTTACTTGTAATACTGAACTTGTAAATAATTAAACAATTATTGTCACTGTCAGGTTATTATTTTAAGCACCTTTTTCAGGTATTGGTGTTGGTTACTCAGTGCTTTGAGATGAAGAAATATCAATGGAACAAGACTATGCATTTAATAACAGGACTGATTTTTGTGTTCAGTATATTAAAAAGAGCAGCCTTCAAACCTCCTCTAGTGATCTCTGCACAATTGCATAATGACTTGGGGATAAACTTTTCCTAATACTTAACTGCCAATTAAATAAGATAAAAAGCTAGCTATGTAGATGAAAAATATAAAATATCCCAACCGAATACAAATATTACATAACAGCAACTAATCTGCATATTAATTACAGCTACAATAATGTCAAGAGCTAGGCTGATCGTGAGTGTTCCAAATCATACTTGGCAGGGGATGACTGTTTTACTTAAATTTTAATTAAGAAATAATATGGGTGGGAGATTTTAATAGATGTGAAATCAGTAGTATAAATACAGTAATACAGCCATTCAAATGTATTACAGATTTTAATACCTATAGCGAATCAAATACTGAATAGGTTTGTCATGTCTTACTGCTCTGTTCTATTGGCAACCAGGAGACAATACAGCAAAAGAACTATAGGTTATAAAAACCTTTTCAAAATATAAAAGCTACCTTGCTTCTTCGATTAAGTAAATTGCCTACTATTTCATTGAGTGCTAGGAAATTTTAAATTATTTTTATATCTTATGAGCAATCACATCTAAAGACAAAAAGATTGGGTGGTAAGGAAGAAATGTGCACAATAAAAGAATTTTCTAGCCTTAATACTTAAAAGTTCACTAACATAAAATGGACGTTTTCATTTGGCTCTTTTTTTTTAGTGATCTGTAGTTCTGTGACTTTCTGTAGCAAGGTCTATAGTTGTGAGTGTTTTTAGCAAGGTATGTATCCGTGCACTTTTAAACAGGGGTTGCTGGGTGGAAAGATCAAAAAATACTCTGGTTTCATCTTCATTCTGCCAGTGACTTCTCTAGTGTCTGAGTTAGGCACCTAATCACCACCTCAGTTTCTTATCTGAGAGGAAGAGATAATTACACCTCCTTTACTATGAAAACCACATTAATTCACTCAGTATAAACTTGTACAGAGTATGAAAGCTCACTGTGCAATGCAGAGGAGGATGATGGAGCAAAATCTGGTGTGTGAAGCTTACATTCTGAAAGACAAGCTCTAGCAGTTACAAAAGGCAGAGAAAACTGGTGGGAAGAGAGAAAGAAATGGCATGTGTAGTGTTTTAAGTAGTCTGTAGCTGTCGGGACTGTGGGGCTCCCTGTGGGCCAGGGGCCTGCCCAGCGCCCTGGCTGGGGTAGTGGGACAAGGCTCTGGCCTGGAGCCTTCTTGGGGCCAGCCTGGAACAGCAGCCTGTGGGTCTGGCAAGGGGAACTGGCTGTGAGCTCACCAAGGCTGGATGGGACAGGGCTGTGGGAGCCCTGGGTGGGGCTGGAATGGTGGTGTCCTGGGCCACGGAGGGCATTGGAGTCAGGGGAAACCCTGGGGACAGTGGCTATGACCAGTGAGGCCTTGGAGACATGTCTAGGTTGCCTAAGCTTCAGTATTTTACCTTGTTACAAGATCTGGAGTATAAAGCCTAGTTTTCTCTTTCCTGGTTTATAACTGAAACCCTGATGGTGGTGGAGGCATTTCTTTGGGACTGATCTGCATGGCTTTGTGATGCTTTGGGTCACCAGTTGGCTCCAGCCAAGCGTTGCTCTGCTGGAAATGCCTCATGCTGTGCCGTACATTGCTGTCCTCTGCAATGATCTCATTTCTGTAGGTTGTGCTCTGTGCGTGTGCAGCACAGGATATGTCTTTCAATGCTGAATGCAAAACATCTGATTCACTATGTCCAAATTTGTCAGTGAATGAGGTCCAGTTATGCAAATACAGAGTAATTTTTATCTTCTGTTGTGTTATTTGCTTGGGAAGTGTACTGAATTACTGTTGTAACTGAATAATTTGTTATTATCAATATAGCAACATCACACTGCGCTGTAATCGCTGTTAAGAATGTAGAGCTTGCTTTCTAGGAGGGAAACTCACAGAGGAAAAAAGTCTGATTAGCTAATTAAATTGCAGTGTTGAGATTCTCTATAAACAACTGTTGGTCTCCATATTATATTTTAGCATTGTTCTGCTGTTCTTTGCTGCCAGATTCAGTGAAATTGCTTTATTAGTTAAGTGCTGCTCTCAGGGAGTGTCCAGCTGTCTTCTCAAGGCCATCTCACAGCTATGGACTTTGACCATCACAGGGTAGTATTTCTACTATACTAGTATTTCTACTATTATTACTACTATGTAGTAATAACCATATAGCCAGCATCAAGCATCTTTGCTTGTATAAAAGATATCCTAAAGGAGATTAATGGTTATTGATTTCCTGCTTAGTGGCCTACAGACAAGACACCTGTAAACAAGATCTTTCAAGCTGTTGGTCTGTGCAGAGTGCTTGGAGCACTAATGCAGATCTATGGGCGCAGTTCAAGTACTCAGTACTTGCTGCAGCACTGAATTTTGCTGCCTCTCCTATTCTTGTTTAGCATAACTTGTCAAGTAGTCAGGAAGTCATTAGTATTATGCTGTCACGAAAAGCATTCTCATGGCACAGTCTGATACTTTGCATGCGATATGATTTAAGCGCTGTAAAATCCATGCTGGCTTCTCCTGTCATTTCCCTTGATGTTTGTGCAGCACCCATGACTGTAGCACATAGCAGGCAGTTACAGAGCATGGCATCCTTGCTTGCAGCATCCATGAGAGACTGATATGAATTCCAGTGCATGTGACTCATCAGTGAGCTCGGTGCAGCTGAGGCTCCTCTAATTTCTAGCTCTTCATTCTGTGAGAGCCACTTACTGACAGAATAATTCCTGTGATATATTAAACACTTTCATTGAAACACAGGTTCACTGATAGTATGGCATCTCCCTGAAGATTCTCTATGATGTATTTTGTTCCCCTCATACTTGATAATTGCTGTCTTGTTACATCCTCCTTCTCAGTGAAGGTTTACTCTGATAATGAATTCTAGTGATAGTAAATTGAACATAAATTATGTTCACACCTAGTATGCATTATTTTCAACTGATACATCAAAAGGTCTTTCAGTGTACATCTGACAAATTCATTTCTATGTAACTCTGTAATTGCATACAGAGCTGTTGTCTATTATGTTGCTTGTAAGGAAGGAACATACAGCATATTTGGTGCCAAGTATATGTTTTGAAGATGTAACGTCAAGGAGAGTTTTATTCTATAGGTTGGTACCTTATAGAGCGTTTCTATTTCTCTTATTTCTAAAGAGATACGGGCAAGTAGGTTCTTAATTTCATCTAGCAGGGATCCAGGAAGACAGATTTTCTGGTTTTTATAACATTGCTATATACTCTTTCTACCTGTATACTGGCTTTCACTGTCAAATTGCTAAACATTAACTAACCCAAATACTTACTTTGCAGGAGGCCCAGAAGATCAATGGTGGTGGAGATGCACAGGCAGATGGAGCCTGCAAACCAACAGATGAAAAAGAGGAGAATGTGGCAGCAGAAGTGGGATGGATGACGTCTGTGAAGGATTGGGCAGGAGTCATGATATCTGCCCAGACATTAACTGGCAGAGTACTTGTAAGTTTTCTATGATTTTCTATGTTTTTATTTTGCAGAACATTTTTAAGAACCACTGTGTCCCAGCTTTAGTGGAGGATTTTTGATTGGTTTGTTGCATCAGCACTGAGTTAATCCCAATTTTCTCTTTTAGAAATAAAATAGCAGACTAATTCCCACTGCAAGAGAGGCAGAGACAGCAAGTAAGAAAAACTGACTTCCAGACCACTCCCCAGCCTGTTTCAGTACTCTGGCCCTATGATTTTGAACTATGCTGCAAACAGCGAGTTTATTAATTTCATCTTAGGTGTTAAAACTATAGACCTATTTTATCTGAAAGTAAAATTGTGCTTGGAAAAATGGAAGCAAACTTGAAAAATAAGCCCAATGTTGCAAACGTAGAGAGTGGTCAGAACTGTAAAGCAAAGACAAGATTGAATTGGGTACGCAACAAGATTTGTGATATTTTCAATAGACTAGTAATGATTTTATATTCTCTTCATATTTTTACTAGGTTTGTTATCCTTCAAACATGTGAACAGCTATGTATCAAATGGGAGACAGGTATTATTAATACGTGGTTTATAGTGAAAAAAATTTATAGTTTTTCACTTTATTTAAACATCATTGCTTTAGAGCCTTGTCAAGTATTAAAATGCAAGGGTTTTCTGTGGAGTTCACTGCAGTAGAAAGAGTCTCCTTTGTCATTTTGATTAGTTTTTTTTTTAGAATGCACATACTTATAAAATAGAAGCTAAAGTGATTTAAATTCCATTTAAAACTTCAGATAATCCCAGTGAAACTTTGTAACTAGTTTGGGTTAAACTGAAAAAGGATTTGGGTCTTTGTTTATTTTGGTTAAGACGTATTTTACAGTAAGTCAATTTTGGACTATAGAGTAATTATTTGGATAGGGGAAGGGAATGGAGGAAAAGAGGGGAGATTGCACTTCTTAATCAAGTATCTTACAGGAAAAAGTTGGGGTGAATTAATTGCCACTCTATTGTTTGATTCTGCGAGCATATTATTTTGATCATTTTTCCTAGAAATACCTTCTTCTTTTTTTTTTATGTTAGTTGCTGACTTTTATCAATAGCTGGAAAGTTCCCTTGCTGCTTTTAGCATTATATGTTTTCTATGTGCAGCTGCAATACTGACAGTCTTTTAGTGACTGTCTTTTAAAAAACGGTGTTTTGCATGTTTCCTGCCATCTTCAGCATTAAAAACCCTAAAGTCATGCTTCTAGTTCCAATTTAAGTATCAAGGCTAGAAATCCCCCAAACCCAGAGTCCTCTGCTCCCACCTATGCTGTCAGAAATTGCCCTGCGTTGATTTTACCGGGCTATATGTGAACACAGATAGAAACCAACAATTGGGACCAAAATGTAATATACATAACATAAAATATATTTGACTTCAATATACTGGGAGAACTTACTCAACACTGTTTGATGACTTCATTTATTTCTTTGGGGTATTTTTTTTTTGTACTTAGAGTTTACCACTGCATTTCAAAAGGGACCAGCTGGCCAATGTCATTGGGTTAGGTTATTTCTGAGAATATATTTATAGTCTTGTCAAGATATAGCAGCACATATTGTGCACATCTGGGTTTATCAATATGACTGGCGATCTGAGAAATAAGTAACAGTGCATGGAACCTCTTAGTTAATTTTGGTCAGTTTAGAAAACAAGGTGCATTTATTTTAATATAGCACTCGTCAAATTCAGTATTTGAATTGACAGGATATAATTTATGGAGGACCATTTCCAGAATGGACCATTTGGCTGTTCATTTAAATTTTACTTTCTGAGAATATTTGATAAAGGTTAACTGCTTCAATGAACATTTGTGCTACGGGATAATACTGACATTATTTTTAGATATAGGATGTAGTAGAATCAAATTAATATTTGTCTTGAAGTGTATTTTTTGAAAATATAGGACTTACTCATGGATTCCTACTAATTTAATACAGCGTGTTCCTATATTTCTGAATTGAAGTGTTTTTTTTTTTTTTCCCCTGAAGAAGAAAGAACTGGTGATTTCAGATTTATGAAATCAAAGTTCTATGAGATATCTGACTTAAGAAATTATAGTACACTTTTACCCTGTGAGAGTTTAAATTAAAATCAATCTTATATATCCAGTGTTTACAAAAAATGCTTAAAAAGCAGTCCAATGAAAATGGACTTTGGAGAAGAGTTACAATTGAACTTCAGTTCAGCGTGAGCACCTGAAGGCTGTTGTGGAACTGCTGCCTGGGTTTATTTGGCAAGTGAAGGAGACAAGTTAGCACAGTGTGAAACACACATCAGTGTGAAGTAGAAGCTTATTTGTGTTTTCTGTGCATGGAAAAAGCTCCCATTGTTATTTTTACCTGGAAAGTCATTTTCTTCACAATAAATCTTAGTGGACTGTCAAGTGCTATTTGTGAAATCTAAAAGGGCTACTTTTTGGAACTTTCTCTGCTGGAGTCTATCACCATATCTTTGCCATGTCTGATCTAGCTTTTGTTTCTTCCCTAGTAACCTTATAAAACAGCTTTCTAATTTATCATATCAGTTTGTCCAGGTGCTTTGTGAATATTGAAACAAATATTTAAATAGCAAGTGCTCCTATAATTACCTCTTTAATATTTAAATGTTATGGCTACTCACAGGTGAAGAAAATAAAGGCCAACACAACATACGTGTTTAAAGGTTATAGCTTCATAGTGTAGTACAAAATTGGACATTTACATTGACATTGGACCATTTGTACAATTCTCTAGTGAAATCAAACGTTTCTATTTGTATAACAGATGCAGACTTGAAGGCCTTAGGCAACATTGTAGCCACAGAACTAGTTGAAAACTTTTTTTTAGTCAGAAAATACTTTTTTTGCAAAATAATTTACAAAATCATGTGTTTTGGTGCATCTGCTGGAAAGTAAGGGATGTTACTTTTTTTTCATGGTCTGGGTCATTGGAGACAATTAGTGAAATGATTTAATCCATTCAGAGACAAGCACTGAAGTCTTCAATAGAGATGATTCCCCTCCACACTAGTTTTAAAAATGTTTAATTCATTGGTGGTTGAGAGGAAAGGAAGAGTTCTGTACCTGAAATGAAAGGTGAAAGAACCCAACCATATTTGTAATCTCCTCCTGCCCTGTTCAATTCATTGGAGGGAGAATTACATTTAAAGACTAAACAAACAGGAGAAATTAAAACCTTGTTTGTTGTTGTTGGGAGCATCATGCGAAACAAGAATGGGAGATGTTAAATAGTTAAACCATTGACTTTTCAAAGCATTTGGCCATCACTTGCTTTATCATTATGTCAGCTGAGTGTCTCCTAGCCTATATTTTGTCTATAAGAGATGTAAAAGTGGCATGTGCATGGGATTGTACTAATACTGCATTTGTTTCAGTAGTTTATGTGAATATAGTAAAGATGAAGTACTGAAATAGACTTCTTACTGCTTTAGCAGCTAAATTCTATTTCTGACATTTCAGAAGTGGTTTAGGCACAAAGAAATATTCACACTACCCAATTTCATCTGAAGGGCAGGCTTTGGAGGAAGAGATTTGTATAAGGTGATCTGGAATGTCCTTCAGTTAGAAACTGTTTTTGTTTTTTGAAGTAGTGCAGCTGCCTAGTCATGGTGCCTACAGCTGTGTGGTCAGAATATCCTTTTTTCCTCATACTTTAGGTTTGAACCTAACTTTCTTGGTGACAACCACCTTTGAAAATGTGATTTTTGCCCTTAAATAATGTAGATGTGACTTTGACATATGGTTTAAAAATGTGTCCATGTTAAATTGCATAAGCACATGATTTAAGAACACATAAATGAACCTGTGCAGTTCTGTTTGTATTTAATGTTG
This sequence comes from Corvus cornix cornix, assembly GCF_000738735.6. NCBI lineage: Eukaryota > Metazoa > Chordata > Aves > Passeriformes > Corvidae > Corvus > Corvus cornix. Next base: position 23,101,000 of record NC_046336.1, on the reverse strand, counting down.
AATGGCATAAATATAAATAACAGTAAAAGGTACCAGTTTACTTAAAATCTGTTCAGGGAAATACTGATTTACTTTAAAGTGCTGTAAGATGCTGTAGATGATGAAGTATCAGATTCCTGAGGTGGGTTTCTCAAAGAAGAATCAGAGACATTCATAATTAATCTCAAGATGCAGGAAATTAAACATATTTGTGAACTGATTTTGCTTTCTGAAATTATATAATTTGAGTAAGAAGAAAAATATTTCCTTAATTAGATGGAGTGTTTCATATACAGAAGAAAGTCACACGTATCTCGTTGAATTTGACACAGCTCAATCTATGGAAAGCTTTAGACCCTTGACTGGACTTCTGACGAACTATTAAAAATGGTAGGGGGTCTCACTAGTCATTCAGGGAAAACCAGTGGATCTTTACTTATATAAGTATGTATAGTAAATTTTCCTGGGAAAAATATGTAGGTATTTTATATGCTTTTTGGTTTAGTTTACTTGTGTGTTTTATTTTTTTCAGTATTTTTCACAACTACATTTGTTCTTGCTGCTTTTTATTTGCTTTTAAATTTTTTTTTCCTGAAGGAGAGGACTCAAATTCTTTTAATGTTGACGGGGAAAAGTACCCACAACCTCTTGTGATAAGTAATAGTTGTCTAGCAGCCAAAGTGAAATGTAACAGTACAGAAATTATGTGGGGTTTCTCCATGTTTCCAAAGACAGTGACTGTTGTCTCATTACTTTAATGAGAATAGGATAATTCGATATTTGACAGATAAGAAGTTGGAGAAGCAGGAGCATTTGGTATACATATACATTTTTTGATGATGTTCTTGACAATATCAGCTATTTCACTAGATTTTCAAAGCAGGAAGCGAAACCTTGAGCAAACATGAGTATGAGTATCTCAGAATTCAAATATAAAGTTTAAGTTTTCTCAAGGATAAGCAAAGCTCTCATAAATTTACTTCTTTCCTTTTCTTTCAGTTTGAACCCTCTCATCCTGGAAATGTCTTGTTAACCAATCTTCTTGTGAAACTAACATTTTTTTTTTTTCTGAGCATGTAATGTCCTTAGGATGCAGTTAACCTGAATAGGAGTTAATGTAGAATAAAATGTATTAATTGACTAGACAATAGAAATTGAATGTATTCTTCAGTGATTTAGTCTTTCATACTCATAATATTCCAAGCCTTTTAGAAGTCTAAATCTGACATTAGTTTTTCAGCGAGGAAGCACATGCATTCTTTGATAAAAGAATGTGTTTTGCAGTCTATTGGCTCTGATATTACAGTTTTTCTTAGATAGTTAAGCAAAGTTTGGTGTGACCTATAGAATCTGCTAGTCAGGCAAAAATAAATAGTGCCATATTTTCACTTTAGCTGTGGTCTAGGTTTCTGAACTTAGAGGAGAAGGGGAAAGTCCTTCTCAGCTTCCAGATCTGACTGCACAGGCAGGAAGGCACAGGACGTTCCATGCCTTGAGTGGTATTGGGTGGTTGGGTGGTGTGGTTTTTTTGGTTCCCTTTTCCTCATTCTGGTCAACAAGGAAGAGAAGTGGCATAAGGATGGAAGGGCAGAGTCTTCCTGCGTAAGGGCATTTGTATGAAGACAGTGCCCAAACTGCTGAGAATGTATCTTGCAGTGTGTCAGTGTAGCACCACAGAGCTGATCATTGCAGGTGTACATAGGTTAGGAACTGCTTGTCAAGGTTTGGTACTTACCTACCTCCTGTTCCTAGGAAATAGTTTAGATTCTGCTCTTCTCTATTGAGAAATGAACTTTATTTAGTTATTTTTAATCTTTCATAGGCCTTGGTGGCACATAAATGAATCCAAGAGATGAGTTCTAGGTTGCCTTAGTCTGTGACAATGATGTGGGCTATTTCCAGGGTTTCCATAGGAATAGGAACAATGTTCTCCATTTAAGTTCATGAGATAACGATAATGGAATAGAGTAGGAAGTGTTGAGTAAGTCTTGTTCGTTTCTATGGTAACTGTAGCTAGTTTAAGTTCCAGTTATGCATTTTCTGAATATTTATTTATTATTGACAGTAGCAAGGGTTTTTTTGTTTTTTTTTTTTTTTTTTTTTGCAGGCTTTTTGCTTTGGATCAAAGGGTGGGCTTCTGCCCGCAGTCTTGTGGGAAAGTTCTTCTATTGCACATATGTCTTTAAAACAAAATTATTACATTTTGCATGTAAGTGCTACATGTAGATGTAGCATTTCTGATTGTCACTGCACCTACTATTTTTGGGAAACTGTTATAATTTCAGTGGATCTTAAAGAAATAATGTACTGATAAAACTAAAATAATAAAAATGAGAGCATGCTAACTTCCCCATATGAGATGAAGGTGACCAAGAAGACAATTTTTTTATCAGCTATGACACTTTAATATGGGAATAAAGGCAGATGATTTAAGTTCTTTCACTACCAGCTTGCTTTTAGTACTTTTTTTTCTTAGTGTATTTTGGACAATGCTCTTAGGGACGTGGTGGTTCTTGGGGTGTCCTGTGCAGGGCCAGGAGTTGGACACAATGATCCTGATGCAGCCCTTCAAATTCAGCATATGCTGTGATTAATATATGCTAATCTTAAACTTTCTTTTCTGTAAGGTTGTTCATGAATTATATGGCTAATCAAACATAAACAGTATTTTTTCCTACTCAATTTTACCAGTTTTAAGTACTGGTATGTGAAGAATGGGTTAGGTTAGCATAAGGTACATATACATGGTAAAATCAAATCAAGAAAAGAATAAACAGTACATATCATAAAGAAATGACATTAAATATACTCAGAACTGGACTTGAAACATTGCATTTGAATTCTTAGCTTAGGAGGTGGAGAAATAGAAAATTAGTGTATACATCACATCTGCAATTTATCTTAATTAAAATTCCTAATTTTGATAAGCCTTCTCTTTGTAAGCCAGATCTCACTGTAGCCTAGTCTGCCGTATTTTTACTCAGTTCATAGCTGCTGCTATGGAAGTTACCCACTGTAAAGTTGTCTTCAGCTTTGGGCTGTGCTGCAGTGACTTCTGTGACCTCTAGATAGATGACCATGCTTGCAGAAGCCATTCTAACAGTATTTAAAAGCATGAGGCTTTTTCTACAGTGGTAATAAATACCTTCTGCTAATATTTTTTGCGACTACCACTTCCTTTCTTGTCTAAATTAAGGTGTCTGTGGCATTCTGTCATTAAAATGAAGAAAAGCAAGCACATGTTAAAATAATGTATCAGGTTTTGAATGGTGTGATTATCTGGAGAAAGTCAAGAACATGGTTGATATTCAGATGGCAAAGCTTGTTTAGGTAAACTTCTGTTATATAAGTCTTCTTTGTTGAGAAATTGTTGTATGACTTTATCACTCTTAATAACCTGTATCACTGTGTATGTATATCAGACAGAAGTAAGGAAAAGTCTTAGCTACTTCTTTCTTGCATACATCTAGAATGGAAGTGTGTAAATACAGAACTGTTCCTTCTCATAACTCTGTGTTGATCCTCATGGTAAGAATGTGAAATTTACCTTCCACCTATGGGCCACTGACAATAGTTAGGTATTGAACAAAAGATATGAGCACAACTTTGCATATTTACAAAGCTCACTAGAGGAGCCAGATGGCTTCCCCTAAGGCATTTGTGCAGTTCCCATGTGAAGGGCTGCTCTGATAATGCAGTTGGTAATACTGGGGTTTTTATGGTTTTCTTTTTTCTCTTTGCGTTTAGTGTATTTGAAATTGTGCTTGTAATCAAAACACTGATGTGATAATGAATATTTTTGAAGATAGTTCTGCGTATGTTTTTGTAAAGCTCTGCCATTGATGATTTGTTCTGAGGTGTGGGGTAAATGGAACAAATTACTAAGCTTGCAGTAAAACGAAAAATCTTCATTTTGGTGTTCAGCAGAATTTTCACACAGAATATTGCCTATCAAAATGAGTTTCCTTTCCCTTCTTAAATATTTTTTTTTCTTTTTTAAACGATTAGGTATTTACTTGGATATTTGCAGGTTTCTTGAGAAGTGTTCTCAGCATATTCCTCCTGGCTTCAGTAGTTTTATGTGGCTCCTTAAATGTGCATTGCTTTGGCACAGGCGATTCCTCTCTGCTTTAATTAATGCTTTGTTTCAGCTTCAAATGCTGCAGCAGAGACAACTTCAAAGCTTACTACTAAAGCTGCTGAAAGTCCCACTTTTCCTGTGAAGTCTGATGTCTGTATTGGTAAGATTTGGAAGGCTTGGTTTAATCTGAAGTAGTAGTAAACACTACACTTGCCTTTCTGAAACGGGAGAAGGTAACCTAATGGTAGAAACTAGGATGGAGAAGTTTTCAATTAGAACTAAAAATCAGGGACTATTAACTACCTGTTCATGTGTTTCTTCTAGAAGCTGGAAGCTCTCAGGACCTTCCATAAGTCCACAGCAAAATGCCATGAGTTTAAGGGAGAAACTTCCTTGTCTGCTCAAATGATCCTGCTTCTCCTTCCTAGTGAGAGTCTTCATCCTGCAGACACTTTACTTCATCTTGGGATAAAGCTAGGAGAAATACTTTGAGTGGGGAAGGCGAGAGAAAAAGGGAAAGAGACAGGACTCTTTGGAAGTTTGAAACAGCCCTGGTGGCTCTTTCAGTGTAGTGAAGACTGGTTCTATTCATCATAGCTATCTAGGATAGGTGGGTGAAAAGGCGATTTCTGCAGTGTAATTCCATGCCTTCTGATGAGCTATGGAAACATTAACGGTGACTGTGAATAGGGGGTCACAAAACTGACTTAACTGAGGCAGGGTAAATATAGAATGGGAAGGGAAAGATAATCTGATTCTTCCTCTATTTCTGGTCCAAACTTAAGAAAAAATTATTTCAAACACAGTGTACTTGTTAGTGCTTAGAATGGGGATACCGCTTGGGAACTAAAAGTGAAATGTGGAATCTGATCCTGCTTTGTGTAGACTGCATGCAAACTAAGCCATCCAGTTCTGTCAGATGCCCACGGTCCCCTCATTGAAAAACATGTAACTCCTACATACTGTTAAAAACATCAGTTTGTGCCTGTCAGGGTAAAATCTCGCAAAAATTACTTCAGTAGAGATGAGTAGATTTTAGTGAGCCATCTGATTGTTGTGATACACAAAATGGGATACTGTCATGAGCCTGCTGCGGAATACTAAGCTCTTGGTTATTGTCAGCCGTTATATTTAACCCGATAACATGTATTCTGAAGGTGCTGAATGTCCCTTGAGAAAGTACAGCTATTTATCTTGGTAACAATTATCAGTATATTGTCAGCAGTTTAGTGATAATGCAAAATGTTTGCAACATCCCTGTGGCTGTTTAATTTTAAATTTTTTTCTGTCTTTTTTTAATCTGTTCCTTATGAAAAGAAAGTCAGTATTTGGCTGCCTTGTTCTGGATTTTTAAATCTAGCCAACCCAAGTGCTGTAAGGTTGAATTTAAACTTAGAGAATTTTGAATTAGAAGAATCCACAGAGTGTGGCATGTGGCAGTTGGCATTTGATCTGTGTGTGCTGTGAGTGTCATTAGGCTGTCTGGACAGTGTTCCATGCTGCCATTTCTTTTCCATGCTAGAGTTTAGCACCCATGCATCTGTAAACAGAACATGGACCAGTCAATTCTGTTGTTTTAGCTAAATTGGAGAATTTTACATTCTGCTCTAAGAAATTCAGCAGGATATTTCTTGAATATTACAGTAGCTTGCTCAGATTTATTTTTTTCAAGGCTGCAGGTTTGTTTTTTTTTGTTCTCAGCCATGGCCAGGGAAAATTTTGTCATTGGTGCTTATGTCTGATTTGTTTCAATGAATGTGATCAAGCTGCACATTCATTGAAAGACAAGATTTTAAAGCCCTTTTCTGCTTTACTTAGAGGATTTTAAAAGAATATAAAAAATAATGAAGTAGATGTGATTCAGGAGTTTTTTCCTTACTACAAAACAGCAACATAAATCAGCATGTAGAACATGAAAGGCTTGCATATCATGCTAACAGAAAGATACTGGAGAAACCTGTAGGTATTTTTATATCAAAGTGTAAAAAATTGTTGCAGTAGTTTCCCTACAGATTACATTTTCAGATTTGCTTTGTTTTCTCTCGGTTAATATTACAAAGTTATTTTGATAAGTTGATGGTTTTCAGTTTGCTGTTGTCGAAGGCCATGAAAACTAACTAAGAAAATCAGGTCAACAGATGATAGGTTTACTGTTGCTGTTTGGTATTTGTTCCAGACTGGAAAAGGTTGTCAGCCACTGGCTTAAAGCTTTTGGAGGAGTTAGTTGGGCAGAAAATTCTTCTCTCTTTTAAGTATCATCTAGAGGTCCATAACAGTAACTTTTAATTTCCTAAGCATTTTTTGGCACTCTTCAAAAATAATGGGAGCAGTGTGAATTCACTAGCTGCAGCATGTGGCTGGAAGTTTGACATGTTTTCTGTTCTCAGGTATAACAGTAACTTGTATGAGTTTGAATATGTAACTAAACTTGGTATTCCTCCTTTCTTTCTGTGCAAGCTGTGATTCAAATTAATTTCCCGTGCTTGTAAAAAGCATTGAAAACAGCTTTTAAAAAGTAATGAAACCAGGAATTTAATTATTTAGGGATTTTTTCTTCTTCTTCTTTCCCAATACACATTTTGTGGTCCAAAATACATTTCTGTCCTATATAGTTAAATCAATCTAGTATTATGAAATGCATATATCCTCTTTATATAAATTTTGTATACCTATACATGAATTATTTTTACTTCTATATTGTGTATTTGAAGATTGTATACTCATGTATAAAAATATTTTTTGCTCTACTGGCTCTTTTCCTAAGTGTTCTTGTTTTGCAATTCTGCTTTTTTTAAAACCTCTTTTGGGCCTGATAGGTGCAGACAGATAAACAATCTGAATTTTTCCTTGCCATTCAGTCCATTAGACTTATTATGTATTCTCTTTAGGAAAAAGCCTTGGGCATCAACACTAGTTGCTCATGGTCTCTTTATAGCTGATGGCTCTTGATATGAAAGACCAGTTTTTTAATGATGCAGTTCTATTGCATATCCAAACCCACTGTTTTATTTCTCCAAATGAAAAGCCTGCGTGTGTGTGATCTTTTATTTCCCTTAGAGAATGTATCTTGTAGTAAAAAAAATTTAAACAAGTTAAATCTGGTTTTATAAAACTTAAATTGTATAACTAGTTGAGAATTAATCATGAGTTAATTCAATGGTATGGAGTTACAGGAATAAGGATAAGATGAAGCTTGAAAACTTATAGTTTGCCACAAAGTAAGCATTAAATTGAGAGAGATTTGGGCCTTGTCTTACCTCCTGTAGCTAAGAATATTGACATTAGATGCTTGCACTTGTAATGAAATCTCTACTTGTCATGTTGATTGTTCAAGGAATAGGAATATATGAAAAAGCTTGAAAAATCTTCATTTTTGTTACACTTCCATAATTAGCATGCTAATTGAAAACAGCTTTATTATCTGCTATTAGGTCTCATTTACAGGTACAGTGAGGAGTACGTAGGAATCCTCTTTCCCATTTTGTTTTAAATAAGTTTTAATATTGCAGCAACTTCTGACTTGGCATGAGTATTGGCATTTTAATATTATTTAGGTGTTTATATAGGAAGGTCCATTGTTTTTGTAAGTAATACAGAAAGCATAGAAGAAACAGTTTTAAGTTTTGTTTGGTGCATTTGGGTTGGTTTGTTTATTTTGGGTTTTGGTTTTTTTGTTACTAAGTGATCCTTTGCTTTAAATTAGGCATCACCATTTGATGTTCTTGGATTTAAATTTTAAGACTCCCAACCTCTTGTCAGCAAATAATGGCAGCATGAAGTTTATGGGGATTTAATATGTAGTTACCAGTAAAATACTCTACAGAGAGAATTTTGCTAGGTATTTGCAAAGCCTTGTGTTTACATGATGGAAACTCTGAAGGTTGGAACTAATGGTACCATATTTCTCTAGATTTTCACGTTACTCTTAATGAATATTTCAACCAGTTCACTTGATACTAAATTAAAATGTGCTATTTTGTTGGTTTTGATGTAATAGCACCTCATACAACTTGAATACTGTAAGATGAACTACTAATTATCTGCTAGTTCATCATACCATTTATTGCAAATGAGAGACAATGCTTTTTGTTATCAGTTCAGCAGGTTTATTCTTAAACATTGAAAATGCTTGGTCCTTCTCTAATCTTGACCATATTTTCTTTTTGTATTGAGTGTGTCAGACTGTACCAGATTTCAATGGTCATTTCAAGGATTCTACTTCAGATGAGAGATTGTTAGTTTGAAATGCACTATAATCTCTCATGCTTTACCCTTAAGTTGAAACAAACAACAAAAGGTGTATTTTGAGAAACTGTGCCTTGCTCTCATCTCTCAAGTTAAAAGAAACCAGTGCACCTTTGCTTCTTGCACTTTCAGAGAGCTGTGTACATGCCTGTTATTTCCTAACATAGTACATTTTCTGCAGTTTTTTCTTGTGGATGATACAAAGTCCTTTGATTTCTCTAACAGAGTATAGCATTATGTCCAAGAATTCTGGTTCAGACATTAAAGGAAAATAGTTAGTACCTCCTGAACCTGTTTTCTGGTCTTTTATGCTGGATTAGTTTTGGCATGAGATATGTGAAAAGGTGGCTTAACATTATAAAAATGAATAACTGACTGTAAAGAATTTAGCTTCACCTGGGAAACATTCATTAAATATGAATGCATATGATTCGTACTTCTACCTCTTGTACTAGTTGCAAAGTATTATTAACTATTTCTTTGGTCTGTGTTTGGATGTTTTCTACTTTTTAGACTAGAGGAAAGGTAAACTAGTTGAATTTTAAAGTCTCCATATAGAAAAAGTTGACAGGAGTATGTCTGCTGTGATAAGCAGTTAAACTTTCAAGTTTTGTAAAAACAAAATACATGTCTTTATTTGCTTGCAATGCCAAAAATGTCTAAAACCCATAAATTAGCTGACAGAAGTGTTGACAAGTGTGTTATTTGAGTTACCTTCCCCTGCTTACTGGTTTGGTTCAAAAATACGTAGTGTGATTCTTCTTGAAAATGCTAAAAAAGAGTTCAGAGGAAAATCTAAGGAACTGTGTAAGACTGAAAGCATATTGAAACTCAAAGTTAAATTAATTTCTAGCTTCTGGGTCAAGTTTTGGTCCTGTACTTAACTGTGTAATTTAATTGAAGTTAGCTCAGTCAATCCATATTTACACTGGTTTAATTGAGGACAGATGTAGATGGCTATATTTGAGGATGAAAATAACGTATTTGGAAGAGCATGTTCCTGTCAGAGAGCCAAATGAAACTTTATCAGATCTGGGGACACCTGTCTTCCTACAAGAAATTTAAAGAGGATACATGTGCAGGCCTATTGGTAATGTGAAGCTAATTATGGGTGTATTTTTCTTATAGGAAGATGAATAGGCTTTAGAATTAAAATGAAGCAGAAAAACTCACCTGCCACAATCCTCTAGGGAATTTCTAGGCTCAAGGTCAGATGCTGTTGAATAGAAATGAAATTCTGTCCAAACTCCAGTCAAGCCTTTCCCTTGGCAGGACCAGATATGAACATAAAATTGATACTTAGTGGTAGAGACAGTTAAAGTTTGAGGAAAAATTTGACTGAAGCCGGTTCTTATATATTTGGGGACATTCTGGTTTTTATATGGTTCTCTATAGCACTTGCAGTTTTCTAGACAGTTTTTCAGTGTTGGGATACTGTGCTCTTGCTTGCAGTCTGACTCTGTGAGCTTCAAGGTGGAAAACTGATGCTGGAAATTTTAGTAAAAACTTTTAGACTTTTCAGTGAGGTCTTTTCTTATATGTTTGACTAGAGAATTACATTTTCATTCCTAAGCCTGAATTGTTCCCACTATGGAAGCCTTGCCATTTTTTTCCTTGGTAACATTCTATGAAATAAGTAGTGAACTGTTTCTTTTCCCATTTTTGTAGGAAGAAAATGTGAACCAGTAAGTTTCAGCAAAATTTAATTTCTGATACAGTTGTCTAATAGTGCACTTCCTGCTGAAGGGAAGGTCTGTTAAATTTACATCCCTGCTCATACAGAAATCCATCCGTGTGATAGTTATTCCCAAGAACACAAGTATCTATACATTGTACTTCAGTAAGTATGTTCTCAAAAGACAGCAAAGGAAACACAACCTCATGATTGTGTGTATCTTCTTCTGATTCCAGTGGGAGCAGGGATTAGCCGTAATATTCGGTTACTTAAACTGTATGCGAAGGTTTTAAGTATATGGATTAGATCTGGTTAGTTGTTTTGTTAGCCTTTTGAAACAGTACTTGCTCATTTGCACTACAATGAGGCAAAGATACCTGCTTTAAATGCAGAATTGGAACCCTTGATTTTTTTTTTTTTTACTTTTTTTAAGGACATTTCTCTTTACTGCCGTGCTGATTTCCTTTAATGCACCGTAGATAAATCAATATTTGATAATAAATAAGCAAAGGTGAATTTTATTCTTGCAATTTAAATGAAAAAAAAAATTACTAGGTTTGTTGACAGATTCAGTGTTCTATGAGAACTGTTAAAACCAGCAAGTTTTGTGTGAAATCATGGCTACTTTCCTATTACTGTATGACATTATCTATTGTTCTATAGATAAGATTTTTCCAGAGAATGTTTTAATGCAGCCATGTAGACTTTCATGCTGCTGTCTAATAAAGCAAGGTCAAGGAAAATTATAATGCAAAGCTTAATGCTTGGGGTTTTTTTTTCCTTTCCTCAAAATATTTTATTTTTTTTTAATTGCATAGAACAGTGTTTTTAATTTGACCATTGCAGCAATGATGTCTCATAGTATTTCACTGAATAGAGACAGCAGTTAGAAGTAAAACGACTTTATTGCATGGGAGGAATATTTCAGCTTAATTTATGGTAGTTGGAAAAGAAAAATGAAAATTATAGGGTTTTTTCTTGTCCTACTGTGCTAGAGCCCACCATATTTAGCCAGGTTAAGCCAGTCTTCTGGAAAAGGTGATACATTTTATAAGGAAAGCATTATACTAGTGTCAAAATTTTTCTTTAAAATCAATAGCTCTGGTAATGTTTTAATTAACATAGTAAATTGCAAAGCATTTCTTTAGAGAAGTACTTTGAAATAGTTATGTGAAAAGACTATCAATCCAATGTTAATATTATGAAATATCTTGACAACATAATGATTTCAATTAACTCTGGTTGGAAATTTAACTTGCATTCATGTAAAATGCCACAGAAGAGAAGTTGCTTAACATAAATTCTGGCAGGTATGTAGCAATACTTATCTGAATTATGTGTATATAAGACATAACCTGGAAACTGCTTCTAGATCAAGCCAGCGAGCTTTGGCTTTTCCAAGTAATGTTTCATGTAGTTATATGCTACCATTTATGGAACACAGTAATCCACTACATTTTGTTCAGTTGGGTGATGAGCACAGGCCACTGAGCCTTCACTTGAGAATCACTGACTTTATCAATTTTTTAGTTTGTTCTTTTTTTTTTTTTTTTTAAAATTCTTTTCTTTCTTTGCTTCCTCCATCCCCTGGTTCAGTACTCGAGATATTATGATGGCTAAAATGTCGGTACTTACAGATGTCCTGCTACACGTGCAGTTATTTTGACAAAAGTTGTCTTTCCAGGAGAGTCTATTTGTAAGAGCAAATCAGGTATCCAGTACAAACAATTTTTTAACCCATAAGATATTGTGAGGTATGACTCATTCGTTATGGAAAGAATGTTTTGTACTTAACTTTTGAACAGTAACATGGAAAAAGTGATCCATTTCTCTTGATTCTTTCAGTTTTAACACAAACACCCAGGTTAGGTTTTCATTTGAAGGAGTGTACAATGTTCAACACTAGCAATAAAATCTGGTTTTGTTTTCCTGGAAGACAGAGATAGTGTCAGAACCATGATATACAGGCTGAAATTTTATATAAGAGGCAGAAATATCTACCACCTGAAGAAAGAAAGAAAAAAGCCTGAGAATAAAAGTTCGCAATAAATTCAGTTCTTCCTCCATAATTATTTCTTCTCATTTGTGATTAGAATGTAAAGGCTATAATTATTATTTGTTTATATATATGTATATTTATTTTTTATATAACTGTTCATTTGTCATATCAGTCACTAAAAAGTGTTGAATGGGTTTGCTGTTCTAATACAAACAGTAAGTTTATATATAACAGAAGTTGTAATATAACAGAAAGTTCTAAGCTCTTACTGTTTTACTAATGCCCTGTGGGCAAAGAAAGGTCAATAAAATAAACCTGTCTAGGTTTAGGAAACAAATGCATAAAAACTGTAGCATATTTGTCAGGTACTGTAAATCAGAGCTAGGCTTTGCTAAGCACTGCAAAGACACAAGAACATAAGCAAATTCTTTTCTAGAGAGCTGTCAGTTTGATTAAGATGGAAAGAGGATGTGAGAGCCAAACTCAAATTCTGTAATGAAAGTTTACCCAGGAAGTCAATAGAGAAAATCAGAAGTGAATATTGATTCAATAGTCTACCTGATCATTGAACAAAGTTTATTTCATTCTTTTTTATGATCTTATGCTACACCAGTTTCAGAAACTCATGACTGCATTTAGTTGTTTAATTGGTAAGATTATTTAGCCAAGTTATCCTAACTGGAAGGAATGTCCCATTCTTCTGTGACTCTTGTTGTTTGTCTTGTAGTTATAAGGAAAAAGGATTTCTGAGTTCCTTCTATTTTGGAGACAACCTAGCACTGAAAAATAATATCTGTGATACCCCTTTCCAGCCTTTCAAGGCAGAAGGATAACTTGAGCGTATTTAGTATTGGCTTCCTTTGCATCTCAGTTGGCTACTTTATGACTGTCTTTGCATGAAGTTGACTTGGATGAGGGGAAATCCCTTGGGATCTATTGCCCAGACAGGTTACTATAGAGGGTTTTTTCCCTAGCCCTGTCAGATAAGGTAACCTGCCTTCAAATAGTATTACCTATAAATAGCATGCCTGGCCAGTTCTGTCAGATTGTATTAGGAAACTTGTTTTACCTGTGTTTGAAAAAGAAGAGTAATATTATTGCATAACAGTTGAAGTAGGTTTTTTTGTGTGAGTGTGGGGAAAAAAAACCTAATAAGGTTAGCGAAAGATACTGTTATTCTCACTGCGCTTAATTTCTTAGGCTTTGAAATATAAAAAAAGACTTGTATCCTAAAATATTGTAAAAAAAATACCACCAAAAACCTCAAACCAAAACGAAAACAAAAAGCAATCCCAAAACCAAACCAAAAAATCAACACCAAAGAAAAACATTTTGGAATATGAGCCAGTACAGAAATCAATATGAATGTAGATTCCTGAACTTTCTGCATCATTCTGCTGAACACTTTAAGAGGACAACTTAAAGTGAGCTTTGTGCTGCTTGTAAATAATGTAGTTGTTTGGTAAGAGTTTTAAGCAGTAATCACTATGACCATGAAGTGTAGAAATTAAAAGATTACCTGTCAGGTTTTCAGACCTACTATTGCACAATTAATTTTGTGCTGTGTTGTGAAAACCAACCATAGGATGGACAGAGGTTCTGTACAGTGAATGTGTGATGATGGGAGATTGGGATTCTTATAATGCTTGCTTTGCAGTTATCTTGGGTTTGTTCCCCTACTTTTCTGTTATGGCAGAAGTTCCCTTTTTTTATTCTTCTAAATGTTATTTTTTTAGCATTTATTTTAATGCTGAATTAAATACAGTGGAAGCAGAAAGAGCTGTCCCCTTCTGTATTGTGTGTATGTGGATATGGAGACTGTGGACTTGACTCTGCACTTGCCTAGAATTTAAGAACACAAAACTTCAGTTTCTGGACTGGATATTGCAATCTAGTTTTAATATGAAAAGATTATTCTTTTCATAGATTAGTATTCTTCATCACCTACAAAATATTTTATTCAATTACAGTGCTACTTTACTAGAAAGATTTGTAAGATCTGTTTTGAAGAAGCTTGAAAATAATGTCATTTGAGTTCTGCCGACTACTTAAAAGGAAAACTGGAGGGATGTTTCTTCCCCTGACCTGGTAAAGAAAAAAGACATTTTGAGACTTACTGCCTATTGTTTCCATTGCTGTTTAGCTAACATACTTGGATTAAAGGTAATTACAGAAATATTAGTGGTCTTTTCCACCCATTGGCATCACTTGCCAACTTCAGTAAGAACTTGTAACTGTTCTCTGAAAATAAGCATTAGCTATGGACTCTACATCTGAACAGAGTTACTAAGTAGCTTGTTTTGTCTTTTAATATATAATGCTGCATATGTATTTGTTTAGTCATCTCTAAAGAAGAGTAATGGTGAAGCACTGGAACAGGTTGCTCACAGAAGTTGCTCATGCCCCATCCCTGGAGATTTTCAAGGCCAGGCTGGATGGGCCTCTGAGCAACCTGGTCTAGTGAAACATGTCCCTGCTTATGGCAGAGGAATTGGAACTTGATGATCTTCAAGGACCTTTCCAACCCTAGCCATTTCATGGAATATTTATTGCAACACTACCTAATATCTGAAAGCTGTAGCTATAACACAGTCATTCTCTTGGAAGAAATTCTGGCCTCCTTCAAGAAGTTTTATGGTAATTAAATTTCTTCAATCAGTTTCTTCTTTCTACAGAACAAGTCTTTTTACTGATACCATCATTAAACAGAGTTATCTAGTTCTGCAGTCTAATGGTTAGCATTGTAGCAGAGCTCTGGTATTCTGCTATGATGCTTAATTCTTCATTTGTCCTTTGACAGGGTTTTGTCCTCGTTTGTGTTTCCAATTTGCTGGCATTTATAACAAGAGAATTGTGTGAGGGTTTTTTCCTTCGCAGGTTAAGATTTAAGATGAAGAACTGCTAAGTGATGGTTTTCATCATAAAAAGGCATTTTAATGTCTTTTTTTAATTTTGACATCCTGTGTTCAGATAGCACACCAGATTAAATACTAATATTGGAGTTAAAATAGTACCACATGTAAAACAACACAACAACCAATCCTTACAGTGCAGAGATTGTTTAGGGCACTTAATTCACTCATTTGCCTCTGATGTAGATACATGGGTAGCAATAATAGCATCACTCTGTGCTGTCATACCTGGCTGTATGCTCTAGACTGATTAGACACTGTCTTACCTAGTCCAGTTCAAGTCACCCAGATGATAAAACATCTGCACTTCTTTTGGCAGATAATGCTGTACTTTAATAGCTTGCAGCAGAGTCTGTAATCTTCAGACTCTGAATTTTATCTGCTGGCTAAGGAATTTATATATTACCTATACCTTGTTGCTAAGCAGATTCAGGGGTTTTACATCTTTTTGTCTTTACATTTCTTCTGTCATGTTTAATACTGACATTGATTACATCACAAATGGTATGTGTGCAAAACTATCCTAAAAGTCTTAAGGTTTTTGCAATTACTTGAAATGCAGGTCACTTTCAATTTGTTCAAACTGTCAGCATAACCATATTTTGGACTGAGTTTTTCTGTGGATGACTTCTGTAATGTTCATCACCCAACTTTAAACAATAGATGAAGCATGAATGCAGTCTTTAGTATGGTTTTCATTATGCAGTCTTTGTGCAGCACATTGGCTATCTCCTGAACTCAGAGACAATTTGGAAAAGCTAATATGTGATTTTTAATCAAGTGGAACATTTTAATGCATAAGTGCAAAGGAAAAGTTAAGGGTGCTAAAGCAATAATAGAATAGTAAATTTATGGAACACTACATTGGTGTGTTTTGTTTCCGTTTTCACCATGCTTAATGTTGAGCTGTTGTTCAACAGTAGTTCTGTTCTTATTCTGTGTGGCAGTATAATAATTTGTGCAACTGCAGAAATCTGTGATGGGACAAGTAAGAGGAATTAAAAACCACAAAACTTGGCAACTTGTCAGTTTTTCAGCAGTCTTCTATTATCTCTAAAGGATATCCAGTGTGCTTAGTCTGAAACATTTTACAAGGAGGGACCAGGACAAGGAGTTATTTCAATTTCCGTGGCTAAAAATTGCAATGAAATGTATTTCAAACTTATCCTTTACTTGCAAATACTAAACGTCTTTAATAACAAGGAATTCGAAAGAATAAATTTTAGCTATAGCATTTGGATTCCAGTAAAGTAAGTAAATAATTTTAGCAGTACATTTAGTACAGTGCACAATTAGAAAACCTGTATGCCTACACTAAGGTTTATTTTATTTGTATTTTGTTTTTTTTAATTTTAAAGAATTAATTTTGACTGGCTAGTCATGGAAATTTTTAATTTTTTTTTTTTTTGATAGAGCTTAAATGTTTAAAAATTCCTTAGGTCCTTAGATATCTTCCTCAACATCTGATTTAGTTATCAATCTATTCATCCAACCAGAAATGCTTTAAGGAAATGAACGATTGCACCTGGTACTGTGGCAGTATTATTTGTTTATTTAACCACATATTCAGTTACTTCATTGGATGCAGAGTGTTATGTTAGAATCTCTAAAAGCAAAATGATCTGAACTCTGACAGAAATATTGCATTGCAGAAGTATTGCATAATTGTGCTCAAAAGAAGTTTTTGAGTCATCAAGATGTACTGCTGAACACAGTTACACCTTATCAAGTAATCTAAATGCCTATGACAGTACTTCCCTGGACACATTTTCCAAGTTTTCCACCACCACATTTGCTTTGCTGCAAGAAGCATAATTCCAATGTTTAATTCTATTGCTTTTATCTAGTTATGCTTCTTTTTTTACTGTCAAGTGAGTCCCCATCTTCTTCTGCTTTGGTCTTTAAGCTGCATTATATGATTTTGATATTGTTTCTCTTTTGTTCTTTATCCCTATTAAAAAAAATACAAAAAAACCCCCAACACTTCCTTTTGTTTAATTGCATATGGAAGCCCCTGGAATTAAATGCGCTAAAATATGCTATGTGTGAAGCTGGATAAGTTTTTTCTAGGCTGAAAAGGAAATCTGAAAACCCTTAGACATTTGAAATACTGTTGTTTCCAGTAGATATGGACATGGGGAGGATGTAATGAGCAAAGGTGATGGTTTGAACTTTAGATAGAATGGCAATATTTGATGGCTTAATAAAGACTAATAATTGATGGTTATGGGAGGAAAAGTCTAAATGTATTTCTCTGGGCTTGTTCATGTGCCCATTCATTGTGCTCTGTTGGCAGGGCCACCACCCTTATGACAGCCCCACTGATCCTGAGACCTTTGCAAGACTCACGGCAAGTTGCACAAGAAAACCTGTCACATTTGGCCCCTTTTTCTTTTTGATCCAGTCACCTTCTTGGGTAAAGGAAAAGGGGTCTGGTCCTTCCCACTTGAAAAGAGTTTATTAAAAACTAGAAATATAATCTGTCCTAATTCCTTGGTGATTTTCTTGGGCTTCATGCAGGTGATACTGCAAGCACGTAAAACACTCATGTATTTCTTCCTGTTTGAACTAATTTATAGGATCCTGTGCAATTTCTAGAGTATGCTGCTTTCTATCCTTTCCAGTCTGTTTTCACATCTTCAGTGAAACTCTTTAAATATTACAGCTTATTTATTTTCTGGTTTATGAACAGCTTGAGCATCGTATTGGTTCCAGTTCCTATATTCCACCTTTTTCTAGCTTGAAAAATTAGTAAATATTTTCAGCCTGTATACTTGGCATTCTTGATATTAGAGAAGGAAGGCAGAATTAGAAGTAAGCCTTTATGAAGATTTTTTTTAATTAAAAGCTTATACTGTCACATTGTGTTTTCAATTCCTGATTAGCATTAAAATTTTATTATGTTTCTGAGTTGGTAGAAAATGTTCCTGTCATGCTGAGTTCATCTGGGTCTTGCTACTTTCTGTGATGAAACTAAATTGGGCTCGATTCTTCTGATTATCAAAGCTGAGTTAATTGTTTTAAGGTGCAAATGCAAGTAATAGGTCCTGTACTGTGTGTGCATATGTATCTTTTTCTATATATAAACATCTTAGAAGAATATCTGTGTGTATATGTATATATTGCATATATAAAGAATATATCTGTGGCTTAAGACTGCAAACTGGGATGAACTCTGCCACTGATGTGCTTTGTAACATCAAACACTGATCTGGCTTGTCCTCAGTTTTCCACTGGTAAGTGGAAATTATGGCTGATATCCATGGTGTTAGGCAGAGGTTGATGTTTCATCATAGTTCCTTCACTGGCTGACAGAACTGTCTTGGATAGGAGTAAAAAGTACATCTCTCCCATGTGAAGGAATATATTTAATTGTTGAAAGTTTCTTACTGCAAAACTCCTTGTTTCCTTATTTGCACATGGGAAACAAACATTTTCCCACTCCTTAAATAAGTTCAAGTGAGAAGAATTCATTCTTGTCATCATGTACTAAAAAATATGTCTAAGATATTGTCCCCTGAAGTATAGATAGACTCATAGCAAAACCCATTTGCACCTTACTTTGTAGTCATGTCTGAACATATCCAAATATTCAGAAGAATCTCATCTTGTCTAAGTTATAAATTATTTTAGATTTTTTTTTCCTGCAAATCAGAAGGATCCAATTTCACTCCAAGCAAAATTTAAGATGCAATGATATAAAGAGGATAGACTTTAGTCTGTGGTAATACCCCTCATCTTCAGTCTTCAATACATTATGTTCATGTTAAGTATCTTTTATTGAGTTGAAGTGACTCCAACTAAACTGTAGTTTAGTTCAGTTAAACTATTTCAGAGGTGCTTGGCAAATGAAAAAGAAAAACCCCGAGAAGTTTTCCCATGTAATAAAAATCCTTTTTTTGTCCAGTGTTTTTGTAAAAATGTTATAAGGAAGCCACTGTCTTTTGACAACTTTGTGAGACAAAACAAAGATGCATGGAAAAGTATAACCAGTCATACAATTTGTACTGGGATTTATACAAGAGTCCTAGTAAATGCATTTTGACTGTTTATATCTCTAATACCCACATCCACTGCTTTCCTTTTCCTAAAACATTATGAATGATAATACATAGAAATAAATCTTAATTGTGTATATCCCTGGATCCAAGGAATTGATGTTGATTTAACTTACTTGACATTTAGTTTAATTATGGGAAGTCTCTGTTGGTAACTAGCAGAGAGTGTATACATGGTTGCCTTATTATCTTGCTGTGATAGTGTGTGGCTGTTGTGTTTGCTCTTGTCTTGATGCTTGTTTACTCATGGCCCTCTGGGAAAACCATATTAAATAATTCTGCAGTCATTTTTCCAGAAACAACAACAAAAAATCTTAGTGTTTTCCTGTTTTCAAAACTGACAAAAGCCAGTGAAATTGAGCTACTTTGTAACACGGCTTCAACACAAGTGGAAATATATTGGTTTGGATTTGGGAACCCCACCATAAGTTCTTATGAAACAAGGATTTCTAGAAATAACATCCAGCTGAAAGTTGATATTTTCATATAATATCTAAACCAGCATTAGAAATTTTTTTGGCAGTCACTGAATGACGGTGCTTTAGTGTTCTGTGGGGAAGCTTCAGCAGTGTGCAGCAGCCACATGTGGGTAGCATGATGTGGGAACAGAAAGCTGTAGCTAATGAAAAAGTTAATGCTGCATTAGTTCCCACATGAGAAATCCGTGCCAGTGTACCTTGCTAAAATGCTGTTAACCCACTGTAACCATTGTCAGTCTTGTAATTTCTGTTAGGTTGCAACACAAGACAGAACCTTTCAACATTTGCAAGTGGTTATCTGGTATTCTATTCCAAGGTGACTCATAAACTGATTAAACAGACATGAAGAGGGCTGTTCTACTGATACAATACTTCGTGGTCCCAGTTGCTGCAGTTAAAATTCACATCAGTCTGTCATGAAGTAAATGTCATGGGTTATTGAAGAATCTTCTGGTTTTTAAATGAGTAGTATGACATGACTGTAGAACAATTACAGGCATGCAAGCATCAGCATTTGCTACGCACATGTCAATAACACATGAAGTAAGTAATTACTTAATTAAGATGGATTTTTTAATTTCATGAGCCTTTCAAGAGCCATATATATATTACAAAGCTCAATCTATGCAGCGTATCTTAACAATAAACTTGTGGCTTGAACTCCATTATGAAATTTAGAAAACCAAGCATGTTTAGCAATTTGCTTTTGAGGAACTAAAACTTCTTACTGTCCTGACCAGAATGTCACCTGTGGCTCATTTGCTTTTAGCCCTTTCTTGAATATATTCAAGTAGTCTTGATCTACAGCAGGTATCTTGTATTAGAATGTGATTTAGAGGCAGACCAAGAAATTTCTATCAGTCCTAAGGTATGTAACCCTAATTGCACTTGCCCACTAAAAGAGGGAATAGGTAGTGGAAGAGAAAACAAACAAAGAATTATAAACATTACAAATTAGTGCAAGAGGTAAGACCAGCCTTTCAAGCAAATCAGGACATGATTGTGGACTGTAGCACAAAATTAGTGTTGTCTCCCAGAGATTTTTGCTGTGGTTTATGGGGATTTGTTTGTTTTTTGTTTTTGAGCTTTAAAAGTAAAGATGCATTTTTCCTGCTATGGTTTGCTATGATCTTTCTAAGGTTTTTTCATGTACATTCCCTAAGTATGAATTTCCATTTAATATGGCACTGTTTCACACACCCCCCAAAAATGCTCCAAAACCCACACCTAAACCTCAAATCCAAACAAATTCTCATTTTACATTAGTGTCAGGCATTAACATTTTAAATGACAGGAAATCCTAGATCTTGCCTGTTTTCTTTCATGATGGCCTAAAATGTGCACATGGACTCCATTCTAGATGAATACACGTGAGCATGATGCTCACAGGATGCACCTTTGTGGCTTTTTGTGGTCCTTGAAGGCAACATATCCTGTATGTTTCTGACAGCTGTGAGGTCAGGAAATTTTTAAAAAGAGTTCCATAGTTCTTTCGCTTTCAACACCCTTGGATGATGTTTTCTCACATATCACTCTACTATCACTTCCTATGGCAGGCTGCAAAAATGGTTTTTGCTAAGAGCTTTTCCTGATTTTTTTCAGATTAAACTTTATCACTGGCATAATGCATCATCCCAGTAAATGCTGTTTCTTCTTAGACTGAGGATTTGTTGGACCCACCCTTGGCCACCCCTTAAAGGACAATAAAATAAAGTTCAGGGCAAGGAGTGCTCTGTTTCAATTGGGCATGGTTTTTGTAAACCTTTCTCCTTATTATATAACTTATCTTGACATGCCCAAGACCAGAATAACAAGAGAGAGCCTCCAACTGAAAGGGGTATTTTACAGATGCCTTGTCTAAAATTGTGCTTTTTAAAATAGTGTTAGCTTTTCTGTTAGTGGAAAAAGTAAAGATACTGTTAGGCTAACAGGGAATTAATCCCATGTTGTTTAAAATATAACAACCTGACCCGATTTCATGAGGTTTCTCTTTCAGTAACTATAAAAAAAAAGCCCACCAATTAAACTTTTAAAGTAACTGAAACCAGCAATTAGCAATGTAAATCACTACTGTTGTACTGCCTCATGCTTTTGTAGGTGAAAGATTAAGTCTGTGTAAAATCTGTTTAGAGTGAGATAAGGCCGGAATAAAAAGGCATGTGAAAGAAATCAGCATAAAAACATAGGCTAGGAGGACTAATCCAGATTACTTCTTGCCTACAGACTGTCTGAATAATAGGTATGATCATTTCTTACTGGTTTTTACAGGGGCGATTTTGTGATTAGTTGGCAGTGGAAATTACTACTGAGAAGAAGGATCTCCAAAGGAGAGGGAAGGTTTAAAGAGATCTTGTCCTTTTCAAAACTAGTAGAAAACATTTTTGGGGAGTGGCCAACAGTATTTCCAACTCTGTATTTTACTATGTTTTGTAGTTTTGTATTTTAAACCAGGAAGTGTTTTGCCCTAATAGTTGACAGTATCTAATCCTAGAACTCCATACTGGAAACTGCTTGTTTGCAACTGATGCAAGTGTTCCTAACAGCACGAAAGCCACTCTGTTCTCATTTTCGGGTTGCTTACAAAAGAAGAAATTCCCTATTGCTACGATTTCAGGATTTTTTTGTCTTATATAACGAAGGAGTGTCAACTATTTTTTTTTTTTTTTTTTATGATTTAAATCACCAGCTCTTTGCAGATCCCTCAAGATAAATCAATTTCTTCTCTATGATCTGGAAATGTCCCTCATTACTTGTTCATATGAGATTGTCTTGTAACATTATCCTACCAGGAGCATGTTGAAGATCCTATATTAGACACAGTATGATGTACTAAATAGTGCATTAAAAATGACAGCATAAATGGTAGTTGGAAGCAGTGTTCGCTATTTCAGAACAAGTTCAGTTTGGTATTGCTGCTTATCATTGAGTGAGTGCCACAATTTGATCCCTTGGTTATTAGTTCCCCATCACTGGCATGGCTGGCAATGGTTTGGCACAATGCAAAGAGGTTCATCAGAACATCAGAATACATGGAAGTTCGTGAAATACAATTCTCTGAAATGCACCAGTGTCTCTGAAAGTTAGCCACTTCTTCAGTACCTAACTCTCTGAATGTTTGTCTTGTTACTGTGATATTAAAAAGTAACTTTATTTAATCTGCGACTATGACCATATTAGTTCTGAGGGAGGAGTGTTCCACTCTTGACATGCTGGTATACATGTGCAAATCATCAGACGTCACAGTTAACTTGGTGAAGGTTTGGCAATGCTAATATTGCTGTTCTTTATGAAGATCTCAGGCAGGGGATGAAAATTTTAACTGCTGAAAAGCGTTGTTAGGAGAGGATGCCTTAGGACTATGCTGAACAGCATTGAACATACTGGTAATACAAGATTAATCAAAAACTCTGATAATAAAACAAGCTTCCTCAAATATTCAATCTTCCACCTTTATTTCATCATTAGTTTGAAGCAAGAGTGTTGTTGCTTGCAGAGAGGCAGGTAAGTGAAATAACTTTGTTAAGCTGCATACTAACAAGCATCTTAGTACATGGAATGTAGTAATGAATTATTATCTGCCTGCAGAACAGCATTTCCTTACCCTTGTTATTAATTTAGCAGTCAATGAGGGCAATGTCCTAAGAGCTGGGAATTTTAGATAATACCTGTTATGAAACATAAAAAAAGGTCAAAACCAGAAAATGAATAGTGACGCATTTTAGAACCACCCTTGATAAGAAGGCTTTTGTGTATAAAAGTTCTCAGAAACTGGGCTGGGTTTTGAACTCCTATTTCTAATCACATAAAGATTAGGGCCCATGGAGTGAGCAAACCTGCTTTGATTAATGTAACCTCTTCTGCACTGATTTCAATGTAGAAGGCATGAAGCAAGTTTAAAATCCCACCATGAAATCCCACCAAGAGGCCTTCAAACAAGCTTTTCTGTGTGTAATGTACGAGCTTCTTCCAAAGCTTGGTTAACTGTGCCAGACTGGATACTATAAATATTGCTGGTGTGTTCTCAGTATACTATGAATAGTACTGATCCCATCACCTATAAAAAAGATATAGCAGTAATGCAAAGCATGTGGAAACAAACAAACAAAAAAACCAACATAGAGAACAACTGCCAGCTGCCTGAGGTAAAAAAGAAATACTCTTAATTGTTAGGTATTCCTCTGTTATTTTTAAAATTCCTCCTGAAGGGATTGATATTGCTAGATGTACAATAACTGGGGGAGATAGGAAAGTGACCACTAAGCCAATCTGATTGATGACATGGTCCTTTCCTTATTTAATAAGTCTCTGATTTTACCTGCTGGTTAAACTGAAATTACCGGGTATGTAGATTGTGCAATGCAAACGTAAAGTTATTGTAATTAAATAATACTTGAAGCGTCAGCAAAGAGTTAACTGTGGCAGTTCTCTATTGTAAATTCAAGCAAACAGAAAATTTCACTGAGTAGGAAGACAGGCATTTTGATCAGAAGGTCATTGTTCTATTAAAAAGGATCTAATAGGTTTTCCAAATGAATGACTTGTATTTTCAATTTGAGGAAAGGTGAGAGTACGAGGTAATGGAACTGAGGTTCAATTGAGAGTTTAATCTATGTATCAAGAACCTTTGTCACAGAAACGATGGTGAATAGATGAATTCATTTACAAAGTGTAATGAGTTCCTATTGAGAATTAATTATCTTGGAACTTAGTTCTGAAACTAGAAACATATTTGACCCTTGAAATCAATCTTTCTTTTTCTCCCCTCATACCACCAGAAGCCAGATAGGACTTCATGAGTTCAACACGATGAAAGTTAGAATTCATATTTTTCATTTTTTTTAACACATTGTAGTCCTAAGTGTGGATGATGTTCTTATTCCCTTTTCTAGTTTTAGAACACATCTGAACTGTGACTGCAGTTCTTCCTGAATATTGTTGACCTTTAGTTAAATAAATATACATGGTGGTTTGTAGTTTTGAGGGATGGAAAGCGTTGTTGCACCCTAATATGGTTGAGCACCTGAAGATATAAAGAGAAAAGCCAAGAATGATCTTGGAATTTAAGGCAGACAACAACAGTGAGAGGATAAAAGCCTCAGATGTTCACAGGAAGAAGAGGAAAATCATGGGAGGAACAGTGTCCGTCATGGAGAGAGACATTCAGAATAACAGACTAAGTGGCAAGGGAGATTATATGACTGGATTTTGTTATGTGAATTCTGAGGCAAACAACCTGAACTGTTGCATCCAATTAATATTTCCTAGAAAGTAGGTAGTATTATAAAGTAGAAATTTCTGGGTTTGAATGTTAATTTATTTTCTGTCTGTCAGTTCATATCCTTGCTTCCTCTTTTTTCTCTTGCGGCAATCATGTATTGAAGGGGAGTTACAGCTGCAATTGCCGTGAATTCTTTATAATCTGTTAAATGCTTTAGAATTGGCTAAGCTTAACATGACAACCCTCTAAAATCTAGATTTTTTCATTAATTAAAGTAGTAGTCTAAGTTAATCTTGTGAATAGACTTTTTAATATCTTCAGTTTTCCCTGTAAATTGTGGGTTGTGCTCACAGAAGTTCAATCTAGATGATAGGTGAGACTGATTTTCAGTATTGATTGCAAGCATTCTTTCTAGTTGTCCGATAGAATACTCTTCCATTCTTCAGTTTTTCAAAGATTCTGTAAAGTGTTGAATGAAGTTGGTATATTTATGCACATGTGACTGCTTATGCAGTTTGTTCTTGTTGATTTTTAAAGGTACAATATTGCATAAATGATTAATTTTACTTTGTATGTAAGCATCCAAACTTCAGAGCTCTTCCAGAATATTCTCTGAAGGGATCCTTTAGACTTCACAACTGGTAAAAATGTCATTAATCCTATCTTTGCCAAATGCATGAAATGCACTTACAGATGTGTAGTAGATTTAGGAAATGCAAGTGTTTTTTTGATTTTTTTTTTTTTTTAAGGAAGTCAAATTGTATGAATTAATAGTCAGCCTACATAACCAAGAAAACTCACTGTGCCAGTTCTTCTTTCACTTGTCTCCTGAGTCGCCACCTCAATATCATGTCCTCTGTCCTGATAGTTCTGAAGTCCATATGGAATAAATCCAGTAGTTTCAATTCTTTCAGAGTTTGCATGTATATGTGAGCAGCTTTGATCTAATTGAGAAGGAATAGGAAACTATGTGGTTGCCTGACCATACTTTGTGATAAGTGAGGCTGGTGATAATCTGCCCTACTAAATCTGTTCCAGTCAAAAAGGTATGTAAACACTATAGCTGCTTTCAAAGAGGAAGAAAAACCAAGCAAACAACCAACATACACCCCCCCCCCCCAAACCCTAAAACCCAAAAACCATAACAAAAAAGCCCCTGATCACAGCTGTTGGTTCAAGAAAAGAAGAAAGGTATCCTCTCATCCACTGTATCACTGAAATGATTAATTTCAATTGAATTTATTTATGGCAAGTGTTCTAAAATAGGTCTGGTCTTTCCTGGTGATTGACATGATAGCTAAACAACTGGTACGAAGTTGATGTTCGAAGCAATACATTCCAGCTGCCCATGGGATCGTGCCCATTATGATGACCGTGCCTTTCCCTGCTTTATCCGTGTAGCTACTTGCTCAGTGGTCTGCCTGTTGCACGGTGTTTTGAAATCTGCCTTTGTCAGCCTAATAGAAGGTTTCCATTGAGAGGAGCAGAACCTGAAATCTAAGAGGATGAGCATTGGAGCAGTAAATCCTGTGCTGTTGTGTGCAGTTTTGTAAGCATCTCCAGCACAGATCATTTTATTAAAGCAACATCTGCTACAAGCACAGTACTTGGATTAGGGATGACAGCCATTTGCAGCCAAATGAACTCTTAAAAGTAGAAGATATTTAAGTTTGACAAGGATTAATGTTTTATTAGCTTGCTGAAGTTTTCAGGTTTACAGTAGCAGCTTCTGTGGATGTTTTATATGGATGCTCTTTATATTTAGTCTAATGTAAGTGTGATCTGCATCACCAGTTTTCTCAGCTTGCCTTATGAGATTGATTGGTCTTATATCTGTCTGTTTGTCACGAAAAATCATGAGGGTTAGGTCTATGACGGCAGTGTTTTTCCCATTAGGGAAGCACTTAAAAAATATCATCTGGGAGATCTGTCTCTTCAGGCACTTCTACCAGATCTACTGCCATTGGAAGATCTATATCCAAACACAACAAGCTTTTTATTCAAGCCTTATCAGTGTCGCTGCTATATCTTCCTGCCCACAGGATCCTTACTTTACTAACTTTAAATATGGATGGTTTGGTCATTTCCATACTTAGTTCAATTAGCTTCTCATTCACACCATTTCAAGGTGTTAGGACATAGCAGCTGATTCCAGTGACAACATCTGCTTATTGACTAGAGCAAGCAAGTCATTTTGTGTTTTTGCCTGGTCCAGCGTCTATTCCTGTAGCTTTTTAAAATTTCCTCTGCCTAGTCAGAAGACATTCAGATCTGTTTCTCATATAAGTAGACTTTTTAAGTGCTGGGGGGAGCTTTTACCTAGGTGAAGGAAAAAAAAAAACCCATTCTGATACGTGCATGTTAAGAAATACATGCTGCCATGCATTAAATACAGTCAGAGAAACCATATGGTTAATATTGCCCATTCATATTGGATTGATTCAGTGTGTTGGTTCATTTGGTGAAAAATATGTATTTTGAAGACCAATCACTGGCATGTTTAAATGTGATGTGTTACAGTTAAGTCCTGCATTGATAGTATGTTGCTGCTTAATAACCCCACCTGAGACTGGTGCCAGGTAAAAAGGTCAGAAAATTATAATAAGAAGAAACAATCTCTGCTCTGAAAAGCTTGTATTTAAACAGCCAAGACAGTCAGTTGAAAGCTTTGAAAGAAATCTAAATGTAGGAAGCTGAAGTGCTTTGCTGTTAAGAAAGTCTCACAGCAAGTACAGACAGAACGATAATTCAGTCCTTTCTGCCATTTTTCCCAAACCCATTGAAAGATACCCATGCTGAACTGGTAGGAGATGCTTCCTCTTTTCACTGCTTCTCCATTTGCAACCAGCAAGGCACAAATCTTTCCTTTGTGACCCAATACCCATTCTTGCCCAAGTGACAACTGCCAAATACAGTTTTAAAAAAAAATTTTTTGGTGGGTTTCTGAATTAATGTGTTGTTAATATGGGGCCTTGGATAAATTTTTTTCTAATTCACTGCTTTCATAGCGTTATCTATTAAATGGCTGAACTTCAACCAACATCTTAGTTTTCTGAGAGTTTTTCTCCTTTTAATGATTTTTTTCTCACATATTGTAATACCTGGGGTCAAAACTCTTTTGATTTTATTTTAATTGAAGGACAACTCTTAATGAAAAGATTGAGCAAAAGCTGATTCTATCCTCAGTATTTGTTTACTGATCTTCCTTTTCCACTCAAAATACATACAGTAGTATGAAATTTGTGAGACACATTTATTTTCTTCCTTTACAGTGGGTTTTGTAAGTGATCTTGGGCAAGACACTTAACCACTCTGTGTGTCTTCCCCCCTCCCAAATGTGTATTACGGCATTTCTTACCTTGTGGAACCTGCTATTTCACGTAACTACTGGTTAGATGCTATGGTAACAGAGGCTATATAAAGTAAGTAGGATACTTTCATATGGAATGGCTCGTGCAAAGGCAAAGCTGTAGGATTGAAAGAAACATGTCAGGACTGTAGATGATTCCTGGAGTGCTCTCTTGCTCCTTTACCTCACAATTTTTTTTCCTTGACAAACTTCTTGTGTTGATTACTTAAAATTTTCTCAGAGACTTAACTATTCTTTCCCCATTAATCCAAGTTGAGAGTGCAATTTAGTATCTTTCAGAAATACTTTCTGCTGGTTTCCATGCTGTTTTGCCCTTTTTTGTGCTCTATTTTTCCTTTATCCTTCCAGGTTCTTCAAATGCTGTCTCTAAAATGATAATCTTAACAGTAGAAGAATCCAAAAAACTAAATATGCCCATTCATTTCAATACCTACTTAACTATGGACACTCCCCAGTCCCACCCCCCCAGCGTCACTGTGATAGAATGCTAGGGAAAAGATGGTTTGCTCAGGTTTAGGTTTATACTATTACCAACATGCATCTAAAATAGTTAATATCCAGGCTGCCAAAAATGAACATGTTTCCTTAAGAGCTTTCATCCACCTCAGACCCAAACTGAGTGATTTCTTCATAGCTTATGTGTTTTTGTATAATCACCTGATGCAATTTGGTTAATTTCTCCTACAGAGTAGAAGTGCTGTAGATACTGTGGAGTCAATAATATATTAGACTTCAGAATGTTTTAAACCAAGAAATAAAAACAATATAACATTTCAGATGTTTAAGACATTCACTGTAGATGTATCTTGATCCTGTACTGTCTATAGTCACTCTTTATAACTCAACTATCTCTTCTTGAACAGTATTCAGGAATGTGTAATGGATGAAGTTTGCATGGATTATCCTGATACTTTTGGATTCAGAGCATACATACTTGCATAAAAGCTTTTGAATTAGGTACAAAAACTGTGCTTTAAACCTTTTGCAAACATGGTTCCACTGGCAAAGTATAGACGAGGGTAAAAAGTAATACTAATGAGAAAAGTGTATTTTCATTTGGAAGGAGATTTGTTTCTTGCAATGGTTGAGAGATAGCCATTGTTTCCAATACTATGGAAATTTCTGTGTAAGGAATGTCTCAATTACCAAGAAAATTTGATAAAATGCCTGCTGTGTGACTATAGAAGGAAAATAGATGCCTCTCTTCCTTTCAGAAAGAGGGAGTTGAGTTAAATGCAATCTATAGTTTCAATCCATAACATCTACAATTTGTTTTGGGGAAATTGTAATTAAAGACAGCATTTATCCTATCTCCCTCCTCCTGCCAGTTATGCTATGCTAACATATTAATTGTTATTTGATATGCTAGTGAGTGAATCATACATGAAATTATTACATCAGTCATTATGTCAAGCAAGGAATTAGTACCAAAACATTCTTAATAATTTATCAGTTAAATAATGAAAAATTTCTAAATTGACAACCTACAGAATTTTTTCAAATAAATTTAGTTGTGTCAATAAAGCTACCCTGATCTGGTACCTCAGAGTTTCAAAATATATTTACATATATCTTACAGTAATGATTTCTATTTATAAAATGTTACGGAATTCCCTGGATTCCTTGTTTATTGAGAACAGTAGTTTCTCAAGGCAAGTGTTATGCTTCATGCTTATGTAAGGCACAGGATTTTGGCTGCGAAAAGCTGATTAATAATGTATAGTTTTATGAACAATATAAATAAATGTTAGTTCTGTCAAATGTCATAGGAACAGTTGTTATACCTGGGGAAAGTATCATGCTTGCTGGATTTCTTCTCTTGCCCTCACAAAATTTAACTGCAAGACTGGACTTACCTTAGCTTGTAAAGCATAGCAGAGTTCTTTATGGATGTCAAATGGTAATACATTTGGTTTGATGGGAAAAAACAATGATAGACTTCTCTGACTTGTACAGTTTTGCTTCATTATGTGCTTCAGTGATTGCCATTAATGAAAGCCCTTGGGCAAATACATACTCTTGAAGAAATAGCATGTGAACTGTTCCACTGTTTGGCAGATTTCAGTCAGTTTAGTCTTCTATGTTACATTCATAGCTCCTCTTTTAAATGAGTAGCTATTTCTAGAACATATGCAACCATAAATTTGTTAAATAATAGCATAGCTCTTATATTCTGAAATCAATTTTAGTTCACAAATAATAACTTTTTTCATGTGGCCAACATAAGCATGAAATATGAAAACTACAGAGAAAGCATTTTTAATACAGATTCTTCTAGTGATCAGCCAGGGAAAATTAATGAATGCCTTGTTATGGTGTGTTGTTGGCGAAGATCTAAGCATTACACTGTATTTTGTTATTATTAATTTTAATCTGTATTAAGCCTATTTATTTATAAATTCTTTTCTGTTTCAAAGAGGAGTAAGAGTCCTGAGATATCATAGAAAAATAGAATAAAGTCTCAATAAACATTGCATTGGATGGGCTGTTGTAGAATTAAATTAGCTGGCCTGTGTGCTACTGAGTCTCAGCCCTGTAACCCATGGAAGCTGAAGTTCAGAGCTTCATGCCATTGGAACAAACTTGATTGTCTAGTCAGACATTGAAATCTTAATATGGGTTAATACTAGACGATTCTATAGGATTTCTTTATCTGAACCAGCTTCTTGCTTGAAGTATGCTACTCAAAATTATGGAGAAAATCAGATTTTAATTAATGTCACTGATTAAATGAACATTTAGTAGTTAAATATATATAAATAAAATAATACATAGTATTATCTAACTTTTTTTGTAATCTGACTTTGTAGATTATGAAAACCTCTTCAGTAAGGCTTTTTTTCCCCAGAATTTAGTAATAGACAAGTTTATATCTTTTTCTGGTCTCGGAGTTGTAGCTTCTGTTATAATTTTAGAATATTTTTTTCTTCTGGTTAATGTTTACTTTAACTGTGCAGAAGTACAAGATTGTCTATGAAGTCAACATCATTATAGGTGACTAGAATTAGATAAAATGTGTCTGCTCATTGTGAATTATTTTGTTCCTTGGCTCTGAGATGGCTTCTCTCAGCAATTTCTGGTAGTTTCATATTGCATTAACATCTGATTTGGAGCCTGCAGTGTGATTGAGCTGTGTGATTACTTCAGCACACTGCTAGAACTGGAGAGAGGGCAAGCAGCATTCTAAGAACCTGTGTTTTGAACTGGTACTAGGAGACATAGTGATACTGGAGTGCTGACCTTCAGTTGAATTGTTAAGAAATCATACAATTAAGTTGAAATTTAAGTATAAAGAATCAAGTGAGGTTAAAAGCTCTAACCAGAACTGATTGAAATTGTGTAGTCTCAGTTCTACCACCACAGATTGGACTACCATATCTCTGAATGAGGGGGAAAAAAAGAAAGGAGGAAGAATTCAAGATCTGGAAACCTAAAAAATGGCGGGGAGGAAGCCTGGTATGGAGGGGAGTTTGGCATCTGAGTTTTGTAGCCTTGCAACTAGACTTGTCCTCAACCTTAGAGGACCTTTCTGAACATACACAGGCAGAAGCTGTTACTTGCAGTGTAGGTTGGAGTTGTAGAAGAATGATTGGCTGAAATTGGGTGGTTCAGGAAACAGTGATCAATGGGCCCTTTTGCAGAGGAATTGTTCTCCCTGATAGTTTAGACGCATTCCCTTGGTGTCTTATGCTTGCTAATAGCAAAATAATGGCTTGAATCGTGAGTTGATCTAAATTATATGGAAGGGAAGCCCCAGAAGAGAATTTGGCTTAGCACATTCCAGAATTGACAAGGGAACAGTATGGAATAAATAGCTTATGTAACAATAAGTCTTGTAATTATACACTTGTGTCAGCAGATGGATGTGCTATTTTGGGACTGAATAACAACTGAACATTAACTCTAGTAACTTGCTTTTTCAGTGATGGCAATCTGGACAAATGTGCTGCAACTCCAAGAAGCTAATGCAGCTGGTGGAGGCAGAGCTCTGCAGGCTGGCAGCCTGCTGTGCTCCAAGCCTACACCTTTATGTATGACTCACATTTGTTCCTGCTCATGCTCAAAGCCCAAGGCAAAGCATTGATCTGATCATGTAGTAGGAGTGGACAGAGTAGGTTCTTTCTGTTTTATCTGTACATCTAAAATACCAAACAAATGATCAAATATAAGAAAATCCGCCCATGTGTAAGTGTTGGGTGGAGAACCTACACACACTTAGGAATATTTTGTTATGTGATAAACCTAGCAGGAATGACTTTATTCAGTTCCACTCACATGATCACCCTATATTTCTCTTAGTATTTCTCTGTAAGAGATAAAGTTTTTTCAGCCTTATCAGAGCTCAATGTGGGGAAATCATTACAGATAGCTAACTACCCACAATTTACCTTTCCTCAATTTTATACTGTAATTTCTTGTGTAGACCCTACAAAGTATGAGTATTTTCTCTGGTGGGTTTTTTTATGTAGCTATTAAAAGATATTATCTCTTCATATAAGTTAAGAAATTTAGAATTGTACTGCTTTTTCTAGGTACCACAGTTAAATAAAAACCTGGTTTAAATTTATGCTTCACTTTCAGTTTAGGTTTACAAAGATGGCATTTAAATACAGTAGGAAAGCACTCCTAAAAGATGATGATGATCTTGATGTCCAAATTTTAATTCTGAGATATATTTCAGATTTGTTAAAATACCTTAGGATCTCCTTTTTCTATTTCAAAATTCTTTCATGCTATGCAGCTCTTAGAAATGAGAATCCATTTATTGCTATCAAATGTTTTGCAAGTGTTACACAGGCAAATATTTGAAATGTAGGACTGTCTTCTGTGCAGTTAGTTTCATTCCTCCTTGATGGCTTTTTTTTCCCTTTTGATTCATACAGAAATGACTTATATTTTGTTTCTTGGGTTTTTTGCATTGAAAAGTAGAGTTAATCTACTGAAACACAAAAAGACTACATAAAAAGAAAACACATTTCACCTTTCTGTTTATTGAATACTATATGAGAAGAACTTTCAATATTTAATGTATTAAATTACTTTGACAATATCTGCTTCTAGGATTTCCTTGCAGGTGTATTTTACTAGTGTGTTTAACAGGCTCTGTAATGAGAGCAGTTTGAAACTTGTTCCATACTTGGAGCCGCTTTTATTTGGGTAGGGAAGCCAAAACTGTCATAACATGTGGTTCATGATTACTTTCCATGTACTGTCAAAAAAGCGCTTTTAAAAAAATTTTCTCAAAACTCCTCAATAGGCTGTATCCTGTTCTGGTTATTCTGTTGGGAGAATAATACTGTAGCTTGAGATGTGGAAGAAGTGTGGAAGTGATTTTAGTTATAGGAGTTACTTACTAAAGTTGATGTTAATTTTTGAAGTTGATTTTTCAGATTTTAGCAAAACTTTTAATATGGTCTCTCACAGTATCCTTCTGGAAAAAATGTCCAGCATACAGCTATACAAGCCTGTAACACATTGGGTGGACAATTGGCTGATGGGTTGGGCTCAGAGTTACAGTAAATGCCATTATGTAGGGCTGGTGGCTAGTCACCACTGGGGCTTCATAGGCTCAACTGTTTTTATAAATTATCTGGACACAGGAGTTGAATGTGCGTTGAGTTTGCCAATAATACTAAAGTAGGAGGAGCTGTGGACTCCACTGAAGGCAGAGAGGCACAGACTCAGAGCTGGACAATAAGCAATTCTATAAACTGTTTAACAAGAGCAAGTGAGGGGTTCTCCACGTGGGACAGGGTAGCCGTTGTTATGCACACAAGGTGGAGGCTGAGAGACTGGAGAGCCACCCCATGGAAAGAGATCTGGGAGTTTGGGTTGATGGCAAGTTGAGTATGAGTCAGCAGTGTGCCCTGGCAGCCATAGGGCCAACCATATCCTGGGGTACATCAGGCACAGCATCACTGGCTGGTTAAGAGAGGTGATTGTTCTGCTCTACTCTGTGCTTGCATGGCCTCACCTCGAGTGCTGTGTGCGGTTCTGGGTGCCTCAGTATTAGAAGGGCATCTGTGAAGAGTGTGTCCAGAGGAAAGTGACAAAGATGGTGGAAGGTCTTAAGGGCCAGATATATGAAGAGCAGCTGAAGTCACTTGGTCTCTTCAGCTTGGAGAAGAAAAGGCTGAAGAAAAGGACAGAGGGGGGTAGGTGCTGATCTCCTTTCTCTGGTTATCAGTAATAGGTCACAAGGAAATGGAATGAAGCTGTTCAGGGTGAGTTCAGACAGGACATTAGATTTTTGCTCCTTCAGCGAGAGGGTGCTCAATCACTGGAACGTGTTCCACAGGGAAGCGGTCCTGCTCTTTGTCATTGGGTTTAGTTTTAAGTATTCCTGTGAGGAACAGGGAGCTGGACTCAATGATCCTTATGGGTCCCTTCCAACTTGAGATATTCTATGATTCTGTGATATCCTAGTAATTCCATATTTACCATATTAAATGTACTAAAGATTTTTCCAAGTAGTCTATTCTGACAATTTCCATTTATAAAACGCAATTGTCAAGATCAAGCTGTATTCTTTGTTTTCAATATGTGGTTTTGGCATGAGAAGAATATTCTCATAGTCTTTCCAGAGAAATAAAGCATCTTTCTTTTCTGTAATAGGCTATCGGGTGATTTCCCAGTACTTACGATGGTGTGGGACTTTAGATGCTTTTATACTCACTTTTCTTTCCCCAAACCTTTTAGCTCTTTAGTGGGCTTTAGTGAGGCTTCTATTCTACTGAATCCTAGGATCAGCTTACTCTTTTCTTAATCACAAAGTATGTAATTGTGCCTGTAATTGGAAACATACTTGGGTGCATAAGCAAGCTCTGTCTATGGATATTGATTAATATGAAGTCTAATCTTTGAACTAATATTGCTTAAGAAATTAGGCGTAACTAAACTATCTCTAACGGGGATTTCTAATATTCTTAAATTAATACCCCCGAAGGAGTTGAGCTACAGGATGAGTATGCTTGTCTTTATTTTTCAGCTTGAATGTTTGATATTGACATTCATTACAATAATTTTTTTTTTTTCCACTTTGTCACAATGCTTCAAGGGGAGGCACCATTACATGTCACCTGTTCATCAGTCAGACAAACCTGTGTCCTTAGAAGTCAATTAAATGGAGATGCCCTGAGATTCACCTGTACTTTGAAAACTGTGACTTCTGTGTGCCTGGAATAGGTGTTTTTCCATGTCCATACATTATATGCATGTATGTATCATGAAGCTTGATTAAATAATTATTTTAACTTAAAAAGTGGGTGAGAAATGGAAAATTAGATACTTGATATTGTTTTTATAAAGGAAATTAACTATTTGGTAATGATGCTAGACAGCTGCTTTAAAAGTGGTTTACATGCTTTAAGCATGCCAAAGGCAACGGGACTGGTCCTGCCAGAAACTTCAACAAGGACCTTAACTTTCACTGCTTGGGAAGAGCTTGCAGTACCTAACTGGAAACTCTTAACCGTGTGAGTTAGGTGCAATACAATTAGATATAGGTCTATTTTTCTGGTACGTATATCACAACAAAGACTAAAAGCACCTGATAATGCCAAGTACTCCCATTTCCAAGGATCCAGAACTTTCAAATAACAAACTTTAGCTTTTTCTTGGTTTGATTCACAGTATCAATATAAGTTACAATTTTTCTTTGTAGATGTTGAAGAGCACCCCCAGCACTTCAAACCTGGTTTCTTCATATAAAAATAAGTTATTTGAATGTTAATTTCTAAATTCACTTATGAGTACTCAGACTGTGTTACATTTACCAAAGAAAATACAGAAAATACCATCTGTTTCCATGTTTACACTACAGTACAGCTAATATCTAAGAAGAATAGAAACAGGAAATAGAGATCTGACTATAAGAGACCAATAACTACAGAATAGTAATTGTCCTTCTTAATGGGTCTAGGCCTGAAATTATTGTTCAGAAAAAAACTCACTTGATTTAATTAGTTTCTTGATCTGTAAAAACTAATAAGGCCTGGGATTCTCATACATGCAACAAAGAAAACCCCCCACAAATGGGTATGACTAAAATATCTGTTCATCAAAAAATCTCAAAACATGTTTTAGGACAGCAAGCTATAAAAATTTGTACAGCATTCCTTATCATAAATTAATAACATGATAGTCAATGAGATTAAGGATACAATTAAAGTTACTAATTCTTCTGACTCATTTTTTTGTATTTTTTTTGTGTGACTCTGGAGGGGATCCTTCATTTCTTTCCATTTCTCTTGGGTTTAGCTAAGACAGCTTAAGGAATGGTTGTAAAATCATGTATGAATACCAGCCTCACAGAAATCTTGACTTCCATACTAATTTCCCTTCCCTCACAGATTACTTGAGCCAAACTAAGTTGGCAAGTGGATTTTGCAAAGCAAAAGTTTTTGCAAGCAAGTTTTTGTGGCCAGAATGGGTTTGTTTCCTGTACTGAACATACAGCCTCTCTTGTATAGTGCATTTTAGTCTGACTGTCATGAGACCACCAAGCTTTTGATAAGCAGAAGTGTGTGATATGTATAAATGTGCAGCTACATGTGAGAAGGACTAGTCAGTAGTTCACTGATGTTGAGGTGGCAGAGACTCAGCCTTTTGGGTCTTTGGTTGGTTGGGTTTTTTTTTCCCCAGTAAATAGGAATGAGTTGGTCTCATGTGCTGATTCTAACCAGGAAACATACCACTGAGGTAATTGCAATACTATTTAGCTTCACTCTGATTTGATGGAAAGGAATTGTAGAGGAAATTTGCTTCACATGACTGACAACTTAAATATTTGGTTTTGAAGCTGAAGTAAGTACATAGATTCTCCAAATACGAAAAACACGGAGAAAAATTTTTTCTGTGGAAAATGCAAATGAAGTTGACAGGGCTCCTTTCACAGGGCAATCTTTGCTGCTTGGTTTGACAGCCATGTCCCCCAAAAGTCCCCAGGCTCCCTCTGAGACAGCAAAAGCTCCCAATATAGTAAGCCATGTCAATTTAAATACAGCATCAGGATATTTTGCATCCTTTCACAGCATCCAGACACAGTAGCTGACATCATGCATTTCCATTATACAGGTCTGATGTTCGTTGCATGATGTGCAAAGAGACACTTGGCATTCAAAACTCATGAATAAGTCTAGGCTCCTTGTTTCATTCTGCACATGGTTAGTATGGACATTTTATTTCAAGTTGTGACAAAGAGGAAACCTTTGCAGATATTTACTTTGACTTAGTGTAGTACTGACAAAGATCTTTAGTGATGTATATAATTATGTGCATATTTGATGTCAGGGAGCTAGATGCAGGCATCATACTATTTTGCATCCATTTTCTTCCATGTTAATGTAATTTTAGAGAAGAACATGAAACAGACAGCAAGGAAGACTGAAGGCCTTAGATCACAATATGATGTCAGGACTCTGCTTCTCAGTAACTGCTTACAACCATCTCTGGCTTTTTCATGATTTGTGAGGATGATTCCAAAAACATTGAGCACAAATACTTATTGCAAGATTAGCTGCAGATGGGTACTATGCTCCAACAGAAAAGCTTCCTTTGACATCATTTATTTGCTTCATTCTTAAAAACCAAGTGAAAATTTTGCAGGTGAAATACTAGGTGGCAATTTTCTGAATTTTAGGTTTTTTGCAGAAGTGTTGAATTGATGGTAGAGGCCAAACACCTGTAACCATATCCAGTGAATAAAACTATCGATTTAAACTTGTTCTTTATGTCACCTAGCTTCTGTAACTGGTCACTTGAAAGAGTCATTAAAAATGACTGGTCCCTTTAAACACTGGATCAATTCACTTTTTGCATTGATCAGAAATTTCAGAGCATTGAACGTTTATTTTTTATTGTTTATTCTTTCTTCCTCTCTCACAACTACTCTGTCTATCCTTATTACTTGGATATTATTGCACTTAAGGATTGAACCTGTTACTTTCTAGGAGTATTTTAATTGCATCCAAGTCATTGATGCTTGAAAAAACATATTAATACAACAGGAAACTTAAAACGTCCAATGAACTATATGGCACAATGGCAGGCAGATGAATGCAACAAGCTATAAAATGAATTATCTGGTCTGGTATGAAGATGCAAAAACTTGGTGAAAATAAACTTTGTAATTGGATATGTTTTGTGGACTAATAACAAATTAGAAAATTAAGGACATATTTGAGGGGCTAGGCATCCACTTAATGCAAGTAATTTGAATTATCCATGGGGGCTCTTAAAGCCCCCACTAAGCCATTATTTGCATGTTATAGTTCGTGGTGCATGGAATCATGAGATGATTGAGCCAGCACTATAAAGTAAATTCCCCTTGATGCTTTAAAATAACAAATGTGGAGGAACATTTCTCTTTGCGATTCTTCCATTCTCCTTCCTTCATTCCTTTCATGTGAGAAACTGACTATAGATTTCTGGAATTTTTGTATCCCAGTTATAGAATAAAGACATATCCAATGTAATAGTAGTATTTGTACTATACGTTCCAAAGACTGACACATTTCCTCAGGTGAAGACAGGAATGTGGGTTTAGCGAATGAGATTTAATGTAATTTGCTTTCTTCATACACTGGCCATGCAATTTAAAAATCAAAGATTGCTTTCATTTATGAATAATGATTAGTGAAGAAGGTAGGGCTTATACTAAATTTTTAGTTACCACATATGGGTAGAGCAGGTGGTTGCTAGAGGCAGTGAAGTGTTTATTGGACTTTTTATTGTGTGAATGATTTTTAGGCTGTGCTAGACAGACAGATTTTAGCTTACCCTGAGCTTTAAAAATCCTTGAGCTGGCAACAGTGGCGTTACCACTGTTGGCAAGGCCATTCCCCTCATAAATATTAGAAGAACCAAGAAAACTTTCAAGTCTTTAAACGAGAAAATACTAATTAGGATGTCGTTGCTTCTAAACATTATTTATTTCTGTTTCAAACTTATTTAACTTGTTTAAATACTGAAATTGTTTCTTATCCAAGTATGTGTGTGATTAGGATTTGCAGCTCTAACTCAGTTTCTCTTTGGATTCTGCTAATGCTGTTTTCTTGAAGAGACCAATGAAGCACTTTCTGTAGAACTTAGTACTCTGGAACTCAGTCTTGTTCCTTGTTTTTCCTGTGAAATTTTGTTGTGATGCACAATATATGGTGGGATCAATATAACCAATAAAGTAATTTTCCATGGCCTTTGAAAATGTCTACTAGTACACTGAATAGGAATCTTCTATGAAATTTTTGGCACGTCTATTTGGGGAAAATAGATTGTCTTTAAATCTTTATAAATTTATTGGTGGCAAAATTTGTTTATGAGCTAGTACATGAAACTCACTTTTGTTTAGTTTTTTAGAAGTATTTCTATTAGTTGTTAAATGCTTCTGAAAACCTGGACCTTTTTCTACTGAAGTCCAATTTCATATGTACATATGTATGTTTGTATGTTTTATGTGTATATAAATGTTTGATTATCAGATTACAATTAGACTATAACTTTTACAGTTTTATAAATCTGTGCATTGACTAGTATTCTCTAAATGAAGGGATGTCTCAATACTTTTTCTAACCTTAAAATTCAGGACAGCCTTTTAGAAGTTTTATTTTGAAACACTCCCTGATCTGCATTCAGGAAATTAGCTATTATGATTCAGAAAATGACTATTTCTTTTGGATTCATTTTTCTTTATAAAATGATGTGAAAACAAAGTTAGAGTCTGAAGTATTCCTCCTTGCCAGTGTGCTCCCACCTCACCTCATCATGTTATCGTTCAAATCAGATGCTTCAGGAGAACAGGGGAGATAATTTTTAGTACTAAACCCGCAAATTGCTAACCTAACCTGTCGAAGTGGAACATAACACTAGTACTGAGGAAGATACAGCATGTATCATTCAAGGTACTACATTTTCATTACCATAAAGAGGAGGATTTTAAATAGGAACTACTGGCAACTTGTTAGAGTAAGAAGGCTAGCTTTGGATTCTTTTTTTTTTTTAATTACTTGAGCTGAGTTTACTTACTGTACATTTAGTGTAGTAATTAGTAATGGAAAGGTTTGGTTTAAAAGCAATTTTCCTGCATTGGTCACTATAGCAGCATTGTCCCAGTGCATGGAGTTTGGAAGATGAAATTGACTTGGAACTTGCTAGTGCTAAATATAAAGTGGAATCTAGCCAAAATGATTTATTTGTTTGCTTAAGTTTAGAGAGGTCACTAGTCTGTGATCAGTATTCTTAGTAATTATATATGTGCTCTTTAAAGATGCAGATTCTTTAGTATAATAGCTTCCCAAAAATAAAACTCATTATTGCTGTGCTTACAAGGTAAGCCTCATGCCAGTGTCATATGTGCAGGCACATGGGGTAATCTCTTCATTGTTTTGTGACTAAATTGTTTGCCGACTGATTTACTTTGCAGCGATGCTCCACAAGTATTCCTAAAAGATTTAAATATTTTTTTTCTTTTTGTTTTAAAGTAGCTTCCCTACTTTGTTAACATATTGAATGCCCAGTGTAATTACCATACAGTCACTCAAAAGAAGTATACAACAGGTTATTGCTGTTTTCTCTACTTCATGGAGAAATCACTCTTGTGTTGAGTCACATACTTAATTCTGTGAAATGTTGAAAGTATTGTAATAAGCAATAACTAGCTTCACTACTTATCACCCCTAAGGCAATAGAAACAAAATTGAAACCCCTCAGTATTATAGGATACTTTCAAAAGAATCAGGGAGCTCTCCCCCACCCCGACTCTTTTTTTAGCTAGTAATATTTCCCACTCAGCACTAGCTTAGATAAGTGGATATAATGAACTTCCTAACACATTTCACGGTGGACAGTGAACCAGACAGATGCACTGAGGGCAGAAATGGTAAGTTAGTTGAATAGCATCTGCAGGAGGCCAGATTTATTAGCTTTTTAAAGCCTGAAGCTGTTCTGTGCATTGCTTTCCCGCAAAGCAATGTTTCTCTGTGCACTCTCATGTTTCACTCTAACCTATATAGCAGGATTTATTTCTGGATCATGTAAAAATCCTTGAAAGGCACAATGCTGAGCGTACAGGGTTTGAAACGAAGACAGATCTACCGTCTGCCTCACACGCAGTTTTAATTGCTTGTGATTTATTCAAACTTCCAGGATCGTTGAGTTACTTTTTTGTGGAATAGATTTTAGAAACTTTTCAGATGTCATCACTGCTTTCATTTAAAGGCATTATATAATTTCTATTCTCAGATAAAACACATTTTAAAGGTACCTTTTTCCCTGAGGGTCAGCGAGAGTGCAGTTTGCATTCAGTGTTCCCAAATTCTCTAAAGTACTTTGTTGCTATTGCTTTGTTCATGAGCACCCAGATAAATGGGGTGTGATAGGCAAAAAGAAAACATCTACATGAAGATAAGAACAAAAGAATAAAAGAAGGAAATCCTTTACAGGAAAGTAAATAGAATTCAATGAAACTCACTGTTTTCTATGCCATAATTTTCATACAAATATAACTGTGCATTATAAAATTTGACAGTTATAAACCAGGATTTAAGAGACACATGAAATGGGTAAGGGATATGTTGCAAACTGACTTGTTCTTTACTTGAAATTCTTAATGGAGTTCAAAACTGTTTATTTCCAAACACTAAATTGCAAATAAGGAGCCAAAAATGATCTCAGTGGTGCTAGCTGACTGAACCAAGATGTGGCATTAACTGGAATGTACTGAAAAGTGAATATCGATACTCTTGAATATTGTTGTTGGCCATCAGGTCTTGTTAATGTGACTCTATAAAAAATCGGTCCATTTTCCATGAATGCTTGGATGGCATCATAGTGAAATTGAAATGACTGATAGAGAAAAAGCAAGGAACAAAAGAACAATTTAATGACCTCTGTTTAGGACCTGATCCAAAGCCGTATGATGACATAAGTGGAAAGATTTCTATTGAGCTCATTGGGGTCTTAATTTAGTTCTTTAAATCTTAAATGTAAACAATGTGTTAGCCAATTCAGGTGTTGCAGGGTGCAAGGAAAAGCTTATGGGAAGTGTACTTTATGCTGTCATTTCAGGCTTTTTAAAGTTTTTGCTGTCTTTTGAACTCATTGACTGTACCTCAAAACTTCCAAGAGAGACGAGGAAGATATAAAAGAAGGTGGTACATAGACTGCATCAGTGAAAGAATTATGAGTGCGAGTAAGAATTTCATGGAACTAAGGTTGTTTTGGAAAAAAAAGCATGATAAGACAGATAAGAGCTATAAAAAAGCAAAGTATGATTCTAGCAACCGAATCACTTTCAGTAGTGCAAATTCTGGTTGTATAGCAAAGAAATGTGGACAGAGACAGATTGTATGTCACTAGGAGTTTTACCTTGCTCTTCCCTTTTGAAGAGGAATAGACGTATATAGGGTTTGGCTGTGATAGTGATTGATAATTGTGTCTAGACCACTAAGAAAAAAATCAAAATACTTCAAACAATGTATTTCCAATGGTATGTTAAAATAGTATGCTTATCATTGAAGGACCTCTGTTAAAAGATATTTTGGAGGAAGGCTGTACTCTTAGTTCTGAGTGATTCTATATTGTTGGTGTATACATGAAGTTAGTTTATAAGGGAGAACAGTTATATGACTGAAGTAACTGCAACCCAACAGTGTTGCATTTTTAGTAAATCCAGGTACACGTACCTGTTTACTGGAGTTTGCATATAATGGATGTTCAGTTTACTGCAAGAGACAGGGTATTTGAATTTTCTGCCTCTGTTTAATTTATAAGAATTACCTTCTGAGGGAACTGTTTAAACCTCCTCCATTATGTTTTACTGTTGTAAAATCTTTCTTCCATTGATTTTTCTCAAATAAGAAAGTATATCCATGTATGTGTATCTTTCCATATGTATGGAACAGTGTAACTTTTTAACATCTTTTGTTTTATTTTTTGCAATAGAGAGCTGTAATTTGAAAGCAGTAATGCTTTTTACTTCCAGAAGCACAAAAAAATAACATATGATAATGCTCTCCAAGCCAGTTTATAGTAGCAGGTATGAGTCAAAAGATGCCTGAGTCATAGCAGGCAACCTGTTCTTGTTTGCCTTGAGGAATCTCATTGAAATTTGACAGTAGGCACAATATCAAGACAAATTTCTGCAGCTATCTAAATTTATTTTTCAAGTAAGATGACAAGGTAAGAAGTCCACATCTGTGTTATTCAATAATAATAATAAAGCTAAAAAAAAATACAGCTGACTGATGGCGTACTCATTGTGGAGATTTCCATCATAGTTTAAAAGTACAGGCATAATTTCCAGGTTACCAGTGTCAGTCAGGATCAGCTGTTTGTTTTTTCTGCCACTGACATGATGACCTCATCTAATTTTTTGTTAGTTTTGTCCATCTTTAAGGAGATGTAGTCTGAAATGTCATTCATGTATCTCTATACTTACAGTTTGTGAATAGCAAAGTTTAGTTTTATTCCTCTTGGGTTCCCCCTTAAGAAATGTAGTCATTAGCGCTTACTGTGCTTTAGAAAGGACTCCTAACTCCTTTCATCCATCTAATTGACCAACAGCCTTGAGACCACAGTGTGTGACAATTAGCAGCTTTTCAGAGTTGAGATGGCTCACAACACATGACTGTCAATGGATGCGTAATATGCTTGGACAACGTTTTTCAAGGAAAGAGGTAATGCAGCACCTACCTCTAATTCTAAGAGAAGCATTTGTTGGACAGGTAAACTGCTCCTTCTAACACCATGACACCGGGGAGAGGATGAGAGAAACAGGAATAAAGCAACAGTAACTAGCTCACTCCAGTGGCCATTTAAGAGCGAGAGCCATAAATGTTTACATTAAGGGGTTTA
The DNA here is from genome assembly GCF_000738735.6 of Corvus cornix cornix. Classification (NCBI taxonomy): domain Eukaryota; kingdom Metazoa; phylum Chordata; class Aves; order Passeriformes; family Corvidae; genus Corvus; species Corvus cornix. The sequence continues at coordinate 23,057,135 of NC_046336.1, read as the reverse complement.
CATTTTCTGATTTGTCACCTGAGACATCCTAAGATTATAAGCCTTAAAGAAATGAAAGTTTTTTTAAAACATAAATATATTATTAAATGTAACAAATGAGGATCCTAAGGTCAAAGTTTTGATCATTTTAGTTAAAAGTGAGAACAGGATCAAATACCTTTTGGCTACAATCAGTGGGGATATACCATCTTAGCAAAAGATAGAAATGTTTATCTTTGGTCTGTATATAATTTTGTAATTTTCTTTTTCCTCTTCAATTCAGAGCATTGAACTAGGCCAGTAACTTGAACATTGATTTTACCCAGTAAATCAGGTGATAAAAGAAAAAAAAACTGCAGTAAAATTAGTGCTTGTTTCAGATATTTCCCTCTTTTCATCAAAGTAGTGACCGAGCCAGATGCTACACTTTTCAAGAAAAATACAGCCTTTTCTGAAGAAGCAAGCTGGAGATCAGAATCTATTGACAGTTCAGTAGTTCACTTAGCATAGGTTACTCCTGTCGGACTACCAGTGACCTCTACTAAGTGCTAAAGTACACCTAATAAATTCTACTGTTGAATGACTTGCCTTTTTAGTCTATTTTTTCCTTTACTTCAGTTTTTCTCCTGCATACTTCTGTGACTATGCATGCAGAGTGCAAATTTCTAAAAATCGTCAGTTTTCAGTGCTTAGTTAACTCTGGTAGATGCAAGAAGGTAGGTCAGAAGTACTCTTGTTTTACTACTGTGATATGCAAGGTGATGGTTGGTAATCTGACAGAAGGGGAAACAACCTAAGACAGAAGCAGTGAATTTGTTTTTGCTTTTGAGTGCCTTATTTCATGGCAACATTTGAGCATGCATTATGCTTCATTCCCTCTTCTATCGTACATTTCCTCAAAGTAGAAAATGTCCAGTTGGCTTTCCTCATTCAGCTATGTCCACTGCCTACTGATTTTTTTTTTTGGTCTGAACTTCCTTCTACTGAGAGGGAAAAGCCAAATTTTGCCAATAAAACCCCCTGAGCATCTGTGTAAATTCTGCATGGAGAATTAAAAATATTCAAAGTATATGCTTGTTTGCTTTGTTTTGATTTTGCTAAAGTTTGACATGGCTTACAACTATTTCTCTGTTACTAGTTCACAGATTTAGATAAGTAGTAGCGTATTTCGTACAGTTCTAATATGGGGTTGTCTGTACCAGAAGAGTCTTCAGTGGTTTTTTTTGTTCTTTCTTGCTGTGACATTAGCCACTAGAAATTCTCATTACACTTTGTTCTCATTAATCAGGTTGGTGTCAGGGACCTTGCATCTGTTTCTTTTATATAGACATGTCACTGTGTTGACAAATCACCTTATAAATGTTACAGCAGAAGTGCTGAATGGATTGTAATGAGAAGAGATTCACTGGGGGAAAGGAAGTGTTAGCAATAGGAAAAAATAAGGTAGTATTTCATCACAAGTATGCAGTGCAGTGGAAAATACCTTGCCAGAAGCCCAAACACCTTTTGAGGCAGGGAAGTTATGGGGAGAAATGCTCACATAACTGTGAAATCTCTGACTTCACATTGTTTTTTATTATGTAAAATACAGTAATAGTTTACGCTTTGCACATTTTGCAAATGACAATGTATAAACATACCATAAAAAATTGGTCCTTTATCTGGAGAGCTTATAATGTCTGATTGTGGCTGTCAGAACAGATGAGATGAATGAATCCATTTTTTAAGCCTAGATATCAAAATTTTTAAAAGTCTTCTGGATACTTGTGACATAACTGTACAGCTTTCAAGTACTTAGAATGATGTACTGAAAAAAGTTCTGGTTTTGTCCACACTTTGTTTTTCTATACACAAAGCTAATATCTGTTTACAATGTTTGCCTTGAAATATTTTTTTACTATCTTGTAATTTGTACTGTTGGAAGCATGACACTTTGGCTAGCTGGTTGCATTTTGTTTTGATATGTTTTATTTCATAACCCATGTCCTTGACCTCTATGTTTCTATGAATAGATATATTGAGAGAAAGCATATTACACAATTAAGATGGGCTAATGAATTTGTGAGTTTTGAAATAAAATAAGGTTATAATATGTACCCTTTAAAATGAAGGACACATCACATCTTTTAAATAGTTTACCGTGGAACAAATTAGACAAATATTGTCCTAACGGTTATGCTGGCTGTTCAGAAGAAAACTAAAGACTATTCAATTTATGCTATTAACTAATATTAAAATAGCTGTGTTGTTTCTATCTCCTTTGTTGCCGACAAAAATTGAAAGTGTCGGTTCATCCATCTTTTATTGGCCTTTCATAATCACTGAATATTTTAGAGCTTTCCATGTCAGCCTTAAATTATCTTGGATCAATGTAAAGAATTATATTCACCTTTCAAACCTGATCTTTAGGATATAGGAATGATAGATTGTTTTCATCATGGAATGCTTCATTAAAGAAGGCTTTATCTAAATATGTATTTGTGGAAAAGGTCATCCACAACTGTGTTACAAATATGACAGTTTTATCATGTGTCTAAGAATATTGGCTTGTTTTTTCTTTTAAAACTTAAAGATAAGTAAAGATATATTAAAGAACCTCAGGGCCAAGCTTAAAAGAATTGTCTCTAGCTAATTCACACCAGGAGATGACTAAAAAGAACACTGAATTTGGCTTTAAAACAAAGTCTCTTAATAATTGATGCTTGACTCATAAGCCTTGTACATTTGGGAAGGGTAATCTGAAAATACTCAGTTTTGTTTGCCATACAGTACATTTGTAAAATTAATACACTTTTTAATGCTGTCCCTGTCACATGATCATGTAATAAACTCATAGGCGAACTCATGACATTTTAAAGATTGAAATATACTTTCAGTAGCTCAAAGGTAAGAAGAAATAGAAAGGGAACAAAGAAAAGGATATCTGTGCCCTAAGGAACGTATTCTGAAGAAAATTAGTAATAGCTTTGTACTGTGTAAAATTCAGGTATTTTTTTGTTAAAATTTTTAAAGCATATTTTTTTCTGTCTTAAGAACTTACTATGGTTAATCTTGCATACTAAATTTTCAGTGTATGACTGCAGAGTATCTGTTGTTTCTGTGTGCACTCTTGTAAAAGAGAGCAAAATAGATTGGGGAGGCAAACTGACGTCTTCACTGTGCTCTCTAAATCACAGTGCTTACCTGTACAACATCCAGGAAGACATCACTGACAGAAAGGCTTCCCAAATAGTGCTTAATGTATGCACAAATTTCATTTGGCTTCCCAAATCATTAAGTTCCTAGAAGTCCAGCAGAAGTAGTCAAGTTTCTCAGCATCTCAGGTAGAATATTTTGTCTCTTTTGTTTGGTTTTTTCCTTTTGTTTGGTGTTTTGTCTCTTTTGTTTGGTGTTTCAGTTGCTTTTTCTCTTCAGTTTGTATTCTCTGTTGTTCAGTCAAGCTTGTTCTTGGGGTTGGGAATATGCAAAGTTTGTTTTCAAAAAAATCTGCTTAAACCCCAGTAATTTGAAGGCACATGCATCATAACTCTTTCTGCTGGTTAAACTTGCTACTGTTAATCAGGAAAAATCTTCAGTGAGAGGTCTTAGAGATAGGAAGTAACAAATATCTTCATACCCACAATTTGTGATAAATGAAGTTGGGGGTTGTAGTTGTGACTTTCTAGAGTATTTTGAGTCTCCTCTTCTGTTTGCATCCTTTGCTGTCAGAGCTGGGCTGTGGATTATTAGAGACACATCTGAATTTTTTTTTTTTACTGTAAGTGCCCATTAAGTGGGGAACCTTTACCTGCTGTTTTACCCATTACACCTCAATAGCTTATACCAGGGAGGAACAGGGCTGGCTGCCATGTAGGGAAGGGGAGTGTGGCAGGCAGGGCCATGCCCTCAGCAATCAGGACATCCATCATTCGTCCCTACTTCCCCCCCTGAAATTAATTTTGTTATTTTAATGGAATCAGATTACAGAATTAGGCATTGCTTTCGTTTTTTTTTCTCTCAGGCCAATTATAGTGATGGGTGCTTTTTACTTAATTAATAACTTCCAAAGCAGCCATCCTGCTGAGATTAATGGTATGAGTTTTCTGTTTCTCTGAAGGCTAAGATTGTCTGAGTCTGTGGGGGAAAAAAAAAAAAAGCAGTGATAAAGGAGATGTTTGTAATACTCATATTCTCAGACAATATTGTAATGTTGCTTTAAATCCCATTCCTGAAGCAGGACTGGGAATCAACTACCATTTGTGATAACCGAGCTGCTTTTCAAAAATGTTGCAAGTCTGTATTTGTTTTTTTAACTTCAACATGTTACAGTACTAAGCAAAATATCATAGTTTTATATCATCTTAATATTATTACAAAAACATATGCATTATACTAATTACATAATAATAATAATAATAATTCTTTAATAATGGTCTAAACTCAGGCAATATGTAGAAATCGTACCGGGAAGTCCACCTGACAAAGCAAGAAACAAATATGCCATTGGTGTTGAAGCATATGTATAATATATGGAGCACAGTCTTACTTAGAACACATTTACTGCGGTGTCCCTGGAGCTGCAAGAAGATAGATGGGTACTTAAAACAGTGCTTGCTATTTAATGTTAGAATATGCTGGTAACTTAGCAAAATGTTGTAAGAGCAGGTAATTATACCAGATTGCTGAAACTTTGGACTCTCCACCCCAAAGTACTACAGTGAAAGTAGGCACAGTAGAACTGGTGTTAGTGAAAATGCCTCTGCTTATGCCAGCTTTGGGTTTTGTATATATACACCCATTTAGTTGGCTGATTTACCATGACTATGGTGTTGCAGTAAAAGCTTTAACAAGCCCATAAAATGTTTCTTAAGTGTAAAAAGGTGTTTGCAGTTGGGCGAAACTCAAGTCAGGAAAAGGCTATTGAATGATCATACATTTTCCTTTTTAGCTTTATGAAATTGTTGCCATTCCAAATATTTTCTATGATGTTATAATGTACAGATAGCAACTCTGATATTGTACAAGGCGAATTTGCTTGGTGACCCCTAATGTGTCTTCTTTATGTCAGCTTATTTTGCTGTGATATTGTGTCCTTCTCTGTAGTGCATGTAATAAGTATAATAGAAATGCATCCAGGAAAACAGTTTCAGCCTAGACTTTCACAGATGCTCAGCTCTGCTCATCATTCTGCTATTCCTCAGTTCTGGCAGTGTTATTCTTGATCTCCACTTAAAACGTAGAGGAAGAGGGGGGAATTGACAGTCACATTCTATTACTCCACTTTGTGCTTGAGTGACCACATTATTTCATAAATGCATAAATTTATAATTTTAGATAAGTGATTATTTCAGTTCCTATTGCCATTTCTCTGTCTCCTTGATAACTTCCTGCTGACCTGTAAGGGCTAATACCGGAAGTACAAACTAGTATATAATTATTGGGAAGTTTGAGTAGGATGAAGCAGAGAGAAGAAAACAGCAAGCAAAATGTTGGTGAACTTGGCTTCAGCGTAATATGCATTACTGACTTCTCATTAAAAAAAAAAAAAACCACATACAGAATCCTATATTTATGGAATAGAAGTATTTAGAAGCTCCAGGATAGTTTTGACAGCTTATATTTCTCTAAGCTGTTCTTTCATTTTGTCTGCAGTGTCAGGCAGATAATGCTATACTAATTTATCTTTCCAGAGTAAATGCAGTGATAGTTAAAAAAGTCAGATTTCAGACCATTGTTCAGAAACAAATGAAGATGCTAGAAAACCATGGAATGCTCAGGCTCTAGTTGTGGTTGATAAATTTGCAAGTATTTTCAATGCTATTGCCTCATTAATATAAAGTAAAATAGCCTACAAGGGAAAAAATGTCTTAGTCTCTATTTAAATTTCCAAATTCTCAACAGCCTTATTTAAAAAAAAAAAAAAAGGAAATAATTTTCAACGTGATATAGTGGTAGGAGCTTTTCTTTCTGTAATACCATTGGGGGATCTGTAGCCTGGCTGGAGTCTGGTAATTTCACATCATTTTTGCCTCTTCTTCCATGTCTTCCCAGTACTTTGCATTATAATTTATTTATCCCTGTGCCCTATTAAACTTACTATCAATCAAAGGGCTTATTTTTCTGCATCTTTTCATGATAAATTAACTTGTTTAGAAACAAGGTGATTATGCTGCTTCTCTTCTGTGTCTATTTCCAGCAGAAGACTGATGCTCTAAAATCATGCAGTTAATCCATGGAAAAATGTCTTATTTTCCAATTGCATTTCCAAGGATACAATAGACAACAAAGAGGAAGCAAAACTATTAAATTTTAGTAAACATTATTATATTTAAATCTGTTTTACGATTTCTTTAGATAACATCCTCCGATGTCTTAATAAAAAGCAGTGTTGGAAGATGAACAAAAACGCTAATAGTGTGGAGAGAAGGTGATTTTTTTCTTTTGTGGGGGCTTCATTTCATGCTGCACTAAAGCATGAGGCCTATTGCAATTAATAAATTGAAAAGGAAGTGTTGAATAGACTAACGAGTGTAATTAGGCTTCATTAGTAATGTCAGAAGTTACATATGCATTAAAGGGAAAGTACAGTCCTGAGTGTTTGTCTAGCTTTCCATTCAGTGGAATGGAGCACTGCAGTTTCATAATACAGGTCCCTAATATATGTAGTACTTACTGAAGGAGATCAAATATGCCAATCCATATGCTTTAGAGAAAAACTGGTTGAGAGAGTGCTGTTTTCCTTGTACAGACACCTTTCCTAAGTGAATGTGACATTTGTGTTAGACAAAGGTCATAGTTTGGCATGAACCGTGATTGCTTGTCTGCTGTGATCCTCTGCAGGTAATGCTTTTAGCTGTAACTCTTTCAGGTCTTGCTTAGTCTCAGTTTATTTCGGTCCAGGTCTATTTATAAGAAATTTAAGCATCACCTTAGGGCCTCTAGCTGAAAAGGCTGTTTAAAATTAAAATAGATTAGTGTTTGTGATCATTTGTAACTACCAAGCCCATTGATTTTAAGGGAACATTTCTATGAGAAGCAACATAATGCAGTTTGAATATAGCAAACTGCCCACGTTACAATTATGACCTTGAAAGGGATATAAAATACTTCAATAAAACTTCCTAAATCTTATTTTTTGGCTATTACATCCTTGTTTCATTTTGTAGTTTATCTTTTATTTTTATTCTTCTTTATGTTCTGGTCATTTCAGTTTCTATTTCATTTTGCTGATATTTTTCTTGGTCTTGAATTTCAAATTTTTTATGTATATGTATATATATATATGCTGGCTTGGTCTACTTTTTCAAAGTAGTTACTTTATTTTTGGTTTTAGCTTTTTTTCTCATCATCATGTTTAAGAGTATTCTGCAGTTACCTGACAACACAATTTGGTTTATCATGTCTTTTTTTTTCAGAATTTTGTAAAATTCAGCAGTGTCATAGTGCTGATGAACTTCAATTAATCTTCAGTTTAACTTGAATAATGCTCTCAGGCACAGGATGGGATTCTTGGGGTGTCCTGTGCAGGGCCAGGAGTTGGACTTGCTGATCCTGATGGATCTGCTAACTCAGCATGTTCTATGATTTTGTGATTGTGGGCTGCTCATACCCCTTCAGTTAGGGACTCCACAACAGATTATTTTAACATATAGCTGAGAGAACTTTGTGAAACTTTTGCAGAATGAATCCTTGCAGGGGTAAACTACCAAAGAGATGAGATCAGCTGTGATTTTATTTGACTGAGTCTTGAAAGCCTTCAAGGACAGGGATTCCATAATGTCTCCAGGAGAGCTGTTTCAGTGTTGCACTGACCTCTTATGGAAATCTTTTTCTTAATGACTGGCAATGGACATGTTAGGATGATATTCTGTTTTCCAGTGAAATTCTGCATTTCAAACAATATTTTAGTGTTTGAAAAGCAAGCACAAGGCAGTAAGTGTGTAATCACACCTGGGTCATTCTTCTTGTGTGCATTCTGACTCTCTTAATGCAAATGTTTAAAAAGCTACAGCAAAAAAAAAAAAGTGATTAGATGGTAATTTCAATTCTGATTATAGCATAAACAAAATTATCAAACTGTAGAAAGCTAGCACTCTCCATTATTCTCAAGTAGTTGTTCTATTTTTTTTCTTCATTTATTTTTTTGTAATATGGATGAATGAGTTGTTGAATTTGGTTAAATGTTGTGAGTATGGAAATCTGACAGCGATTAATGGCTTAAAATTCCCTTGGCAGGAGATGAAGTGTGGGTTGGAAGCAGAGCAAAAAAAAAAATCAGTGAAAAACATAGCAGGGTGAGTGGAAAAAGAAAGACACAGGAGATTTTGTAGAATGAACAAAGAGGAAACAGATGCCAATTAAAGTGAACACAGAAGCAACATCATTTGTCCTTCGTCCACAGGGGTACACTTTTAAAATTTCTACAAGGATTCTACTACCCCTCTAAAAAAGGAATAAAAACACTAACTTCACCTCAATTAAGAAAGCCTGTTTTTATTTAGCTGAACCTCAACAAAAAATAAAGCAATAAAGGTGAAAAACAAAGGCTTAGAAATTCAAATTGGTTTCACCATTCTGTAACAGTCTGGAAGAATTTTTTTCTTGAAGTGCAGGCACAAATAACTTTTTCACTTTTTAAAATATATTTAAAATGTAGGATTTTTAGTATATTGGAGGTTTGTTTTCTTATTTGTTCTTCTATGGCCCATAAATTGAAATTCATTGAAGCGCCAGAAAACTGAGGAACCTAAATTAGGGTATGTGATTGTCCACTTCTGTGGCTATACAGAGAAAGGCTTCTCAAGAGAGACAGTCCTCATCCTCATATTTAGCTTCTCAAAGGTGTTAGCAAAGTAAAAAGTGATATTTCTGGTATAAGCAGAGAAGATGAGGGATGTGTATTCATTAAGAATATTGTGCTGAACAAGTCTTATCCCATAACCTTGTGTACTGTCAAACTTTATCTTGTAAGTGAAAGGCTCTAAGTCTCTTTGTTAATCTCATTAGCTAGATAATTTCTTAGTTAATCACAATTAGGTCTGATTCTGACTATGTCCTTCTTTGCACTATGAAATATTTTTACAATATAATTTTTTAAAAATAGATTTTTAAAAATTGTCTTAAACTCAATATAAGTATCATATAACACATTTTCATGGCATGCCATTGATACGAATATTTTAATCTTTTTTTTTTAAACAGATGAGATTGAAAATGGGGAAATAATAAGGGAAGGTAGGACTCACACAAACTGAATGCCACCAAATGTGTTATCATTTCTAGAATGAAAATTTTTCTCTCTCTGCTCTAGAAGTCATTGCACCTCATTGAATCAGAATGTCCACACCTCCTTCTAAAAGCAGTAAAATGAATAATGAGTTACTAAATCAGATTTAAATTGGAGTCAAAATTATGTCAATCAAGGAGCCCTGCAAATATGTCTGTGAGTTTCCGTTAATAGATGAAAAAATCCCTTCAGTACAGAGAAATACTGAAGACAAGTTTGTGACTAGAACTGGGATCTAGAAGACATATTCATGATACAACGCTTAGAAGTATGGATATGTATCAGGGTGCACTAATCTTAAATACTGTAGCATCTTAATTTTTCTAAAATAATTTTATTTCTCAGTATCACAATTATATTATTATAACTATTCCTTATAAAAAATATTTCTATCCCCGTTCAGATTTCATACATAGTTCTGTTTCAATGACAAATAGTTCCAAATAGTTCTGTTTCAATGACAAATTTTATATATAAGGAAGGTGACAGACCTCAGCAGCTGAGTAATGCTTCTTGCCTTTAGTTTACCCAGTAAACCCACTGAGACACGTTGCCATTACTCAGTTTGGAAAACACCAATAGACTGCTACTTGTACAACTCTGATACACATTAATTGACACAGCACAGATGTTATTTTCAGGCAGAATGAATCAGATATGTTCTTTAAAGTATAATTGGTACTATTGGGGTATCAAACCTAGTTCTGTGTAAACCAAATGAGGTACTTCTGGCAGTAAAGAAAGGGCAGATGGAGCTTACTATACATTAGATGCCTTACTATTTATCTAGTTTCTTGGGAAGTTTGTGTCTTGTGCACAATACTGCTATGGAGTTGCTGATCTTCATATAACTTCATGTAACTTCACTATATGAAGTTGGCTTGCATATGGCCTTGGATAGGGTCTGGTTTATGGACATATCCTGAAAATTGATGTGTCCTACTTATGTCGTTACTTGTACAAGACTGGATTTTGTATCTATCACCGTGTTTATTTGCCAGTGTTATGTTTAAAAATTCATGTGGCACTTTGCTGTCAGTCTAGAGACAGTAGAGATCAAAATCTTCCAGAGCAGGATGTTTACTGAAATTGGAAGAAAAAGCGTTCTTGATACCTTGCTGAAGTTATTTTGTTCTTTCTTAAACTAAGAAATTATTTATTTAAAGAATAAAGTCATTTTGAGGTAATTTTTTTTCAGAGCTATTCTACTGGGTACAACTGAATATTAGCACATACCAAGTGCCAGTCTTTATTAGTGATAATCTTCCCCCAGGGTTTTGTGAGAACTGAGAGCTTGTATGAAAGTATATATCCATCTTGGAAACAGCAGGGAACATGATGAACAAATTGGTTAAAAATCAAAATACAATTTTTTCTTGTAGGTCTTAAACTAGTCTGGACTTTAATACCTTGCAAAACAAGTATCTCTCAAAGCCCACAGCCTGTTTTACCTTTTTTAGTTAATAGAAACATACTCTCGTTTTTTTTTTTTCATGTAAAATTTGCTTTTTATCTCCAGTATGTTCGATATAATTATCCTTATCCTCCACTATTTTGAATAATTGTGTATGCCAAGTATTATGCAATATATATGCTATGTATTCAGCCAGCCCTGCACAGAGCTTAAAGGCAGGGTAAGCACATTTGCCAAGAAGCAGTTATGGCCAGTTAACAGGCAGGGGAGCCAGCTAAGAATCTCCACCTGGCAGTCAGACCCTGTCCTTTGTCATGCCAAAAGCAAACCTGTTTAGAGTGATCTATATACATAGAGCCCAAAACCTCGTTACCTAAAAGTCTAAAGAATATCTTCCATGAAGAAGAAAATGTGTGTGGAAGAGTTGTGTGTGAATGTAAGGCAAGGAAAGGAAGGAGAACAGGAGCTGATAGAAAATGTGCCAGTGGAGAAGACAATAGAGAATAGGCTGCCCCTTCTTTCTAATTTGTGGAATGTAGTTTAAGAGGACAAAAAAAAGTTGCTAAAAATTAATTATGTTGGTATGGGGAAAATTTCTGTAAATGTTTTTGCTTTTTGAAGTTTCATAAAGGTTTAGAAGATATTTGATAGTGTATGCTGAAGTTAGATACTGCTTGACAGGGCGTTGCGTTAGAATAAAGGTACAGTTGGCTATTGAGTATAAATTCAAGTTCAATCTATCAGAGGAATTGTAACTTCAGTGTCACTCCAAAAATCACAAAATCAAACAAAATTAGTTTCTCTTTGCCCCTATGGCAACTGTGCAGGGTAGCTAAAAAGGCATACACTGAGACAGAATAGATAAGGTTTTGTTCACATAATAGAAAGTGATCCTTTTGCTACTGATGCTACTAATTATACATTAATTACCTTGTTATGCTGTGGCACCAAACTGGAGCTAAAAACAATGAGCCAAACCTGATAATGTACTTTTTGTTTTGTTACTTATTCATAAGTTACTTTGGAAGGTTTATTTATTTTTCTTTCCCCAACAGCACTTTCCAGTGTTTTTTATGAGAACAAAGCAGTAAACAATTAAACCTGTGAATTTTAATGAGTGCCTTTGCAAAGTGGAAACTCACCGAGGAAGTTAGTTGTTGTTAGTAAATCAGCAAGGCCCTTGAGAAGATGATGTTTTTCCAGATGGGTAATACTTTAGCAGTAATAATCAGTTTCACTTGGAAACAAGGTAGAGACAGTAAAAGAATAATGAGACTGATGGAAATAGATAAGAGACTGGTTATTTTTGTGATATCTGACAAGTTGGTACAATTAAAATTGTTTGATACTATTTTATTTTGCAAAAAGCAGTAAATAATTTTCTTACTCATCAAATAACATTTATGTATTAGAATACAAACATTTCTGAAATAAAGGAAAATTGCAAATGTATTTTTGAAATGGTTGAAATAACACTAACTTTTTTTTTACCAAATAATAGGGAAAAATACATACAGGTTTATATAACTTTGGTCGTGCCTAATGTAGGTATTTTAAAGAAAAAATTATTACATGGAACAGCTTATCAGGTTGATGAATGCAAAGGGACAGTACTTTCCCGCTGTGAAATTTACCTTTAGGTGAGGTTTAAATAAGTTTTCAGAACTGAATGATGCCAATAAATTGTCTTTATTCCTAAATGGCAAAAAATAGCATACAAATAGAAATATTTTTCATTCATTTTTCAAGTGTTACAAGTGTTGTTAAATGTAATTTTTTGCTCTCTGTGTATACCAGTTAAGATCAGTGTACCAGAACCTACTCTGTTATCTAAGCGTCTTATTTTGACACTGATTTCCATCATATCTAGCATTCAAATTTAAAACATTGTCTGTATCTGTTTCATATTTATTATTGTCATATTATTCAGCTTTATGGGCCTCACCAAATTAAAAATCAAAGAAATCATACAAAACTCAATAAACCCATACAATAATCAATGAAAACATGCAATATAATCTAACTGGGAAAAAAAAGGAATTTGATTAAGAAGTTTATTTTTGAGTGATTGGTTGTTAGTGGCAAGTTGCTTCCATATGGTGAAAAAAACCCCCGGATGTGGATGTATTATAAACTACAGTCCATGAAATTGCAACTAAAGGAGCTCTTAAATTCATGGCTTATGCAACTTTATTGCAGTGACGTTAAAAGCTGACTAATGCATATTAGCTACTATACTGTTGATCTTTAAAGGGCTTGAAGTTGTCATCACATTGAAAAATAGGATAATGAAGATGGCTGAGTGTCAGTTTTTGGTTCAAACTGAGTTTGATTTGCAGGAAAAAAGATAATCCAGGTTCTCTTAAGTTCATTACTTGAAGTGGGACTTGAAGTGAATTTTAGTCAAACATACAATGAGCAAAGAATTCAGTCTAAGGATGAAGCTAATATTTTTTTAAAATGTTTGCATGTTTTCAAAACAGGTGCAATTTGCACACAATCAAGCAGAATTGTGATCTTCAATGAGAAGTTCAAACATATAGGTCTCAGATTCAAAACACATCTCGCTGCACAAGGACTAGCAGAGAACAACCTGGCTCTTTAAACAACTTGCCAGGACAATTTTTTAAGTACACTATTCACGCAAAACTTGTATGGCCTACTTTTCAACTGTGTCAGTCCACATGGTGTGAAAGAAATAGTGTGAAGAAAATGTGCATGCTATAAACAGAAAAATTTAAGGTATGGGATTTTAAAGTTAAATAGAAGTTAATATGTATGCTGAGTATATTCTATACCTTCTTGTTTAGATCTGTCTGTGCTTTGCTTCCTGCCTTTCCCCAGGCACAGCCTCCACAGAGCCCCCAGCATCACTGATGGGCTCAGTGCTGAGCACAGGGAAACTTCTAGCAGCTTCTCACAGAATTCACCCCTGGAGTCCCCCCCCTCCCCACTGCCGAAACCTGTCATGCAAGCCCTATAGAGTTTTATAGCAATCGAGATCCTAAACTGCCATGGTTAGACTGAGCTTGGAAATATGCAAAATCCCCTTAATTCCTGGGCTTTCCACTGCCATATCAGATTATTGAAAGTAGTATTTCTCCTCGGAGTTCTGCATCACAGTGAAGCAGCTTCAGTAGCTTGAGTTGAAGGCAGGAGCTTTTGTCCATTAAAATGTTTCCTATTGTAAAAAAGATGAAAGTATGGGCTTTTCATCAGTCTGCTAGAGACAGTATCTTGAGGATGTGAACAAATACAGAATAAATGGAACTAAGATTATAAAATCCTTGTACTTTCAGTCTATGTCAACATGAGCAAATGCTATTCATATACTGAGAACACTTTACTCTGACATCAGAGTAATAACAGTTTCTCTTTTTTTTTAATGTGAAAAAGGGATAGCAATGCACTTGTGTAGTGTACATTTTTCTTTTTAGTTTGTGCATGCATCAAGAGGCTACAGAGTGAGCATCAAATATATGGACATTGATCTGCCCAGAATTTAAAAGCTTCTGGACAAAATGGGAACTCTTTAGTAATGCAATCATTGCTGCTAAATACTTGATTTTAAAAAGGTGTGAGATGATAACTTTACCAAGCATTTTTAAATGATTAAGATTATTGCAATGGAAGGTCATTCATATGAAAATCTTGCTCCATTTTTAAAAAACCTAAATTGAATTGCTAACTAGCCATAAACATCTGGCCTTATAACACTAGAGGGAGAGAGTTTTGTTTTCTAGTCTGCCTTTCTGTTACTGCAGGAACAAAAATAATAGCTGTAGCATATTATTTTAAGGTACTTTGTTGAGACAATTTTAATTGTTCATATATACTTTAAAATAGAATTTATATTTCCCAGATAAAATTATTCATAATGTTTTCATGAAATAAGTTAAAACCAAACCCAAATATAATGAAAAATATGAGTTCTATGTAAAATCTAGTGCTACTGCAGGACACATAAATTAGCTACCAATACTTTGGTGCACCTTTAATTTTTTTGGACACTGAAGGAAAACTTAGATAGGGACTTTATTTATTAGTGAGTATTGGATATTAATGCAATTTGTTGCATACTACAAAAATCCTTTGCCATAAGTAGTGCAATATAATGAAACTGGGAAATCTAGATTAGAATCATAGAACCTCAAGTTGGACTGGACACACAAGGATTATGGAGTCCAACTCCTGGGCCTGCACCGGATGCTCCAAGAGTCACACCCTGTGCCTGAGAGCATTGTCCAAACACTGCTTGAGCTCTGCCAGGCTGGTGCTGTGACCACTTCCCTGGGGAGCTGTTCCAGTGCCCAACCACCCTCTGGGTGAAGAACCTTTCCTGGTATCCAACCTAAACCTCCCTGGCTCAGCTTCAGGCCATTTCCTTGGGTCCTGTCAGCAGAGATCAGTGCCTGTCCCTCCTCTTCCCCTCACGAGGAAGCTGTAACTGCAATGGGGTCTCCCCTCAGTCTCCTCCAGGCTGAACAGACCAAGTGACCTCAGCCGCTCCTCATTTGGCTTCCCCTCAAGGCTCTTCACCATCCTCGTTGCCCTCCTTTGTACTCTCTCTAACAGCTCAGTGTCTCCTCCTATGCTGTGGCACCCCAAGATGCCCCCAGCACTCGAGGTGAGGCCGCCCCAGTGCAGAGCAGAGCAGGACAATCCCTCCCTTGCTGGGCTGGCGATGCTGGGCCTGATGCCCCCAGGACACGCTTGGCCCTCCTGGCTGCCAGGGCACTGCTGACTCGTATCCAACTTGCCATCGACCAGGACCCCCAGGTATCTTTCCTCAGCACTTCTCTCCAGCCTCTCATTTCTCAGTCTATCTATACATCCAGAGTCTACAGAGGCTGACAGAAACCCAGGGTGTTTGGTAGTTGAGCAGATACAGAGAAAGAAAATGAAGTAAATTGTGGCATGTACTCCCACTTCTCCACAAAATGATATACTCACTGTCCTCGAAGAAGAATTAAAAAACTTCCCCAAACCAATGAAAACTGTTTTAAGTTATGATGATAATTGTTATTTTTAGTTACTATGATAAACCCCTTGGTTTTATATGTCTGGTTGCAGTGCTTTTATCTTGCCTCTTGGACAGATTTAGTAGCTAATTGATTCCATTTAAAGTTTTTTCCTGTAAACCTTTTTTTTATTGCTATGATTTTATAACTAATGGGAAATAATGAACTTTTATAGTCATAGAGTCTCAGAATGGCTTGAGTTTGTAGGATCCTTTGAAGATCATCTAGTTCTGTCCCTGCTGCCATGGGCGGGGACATCTTTCATTGACCACGTTGTTTGAAGAGCTTTTTAGTCAAACCTTGAACACTTCCAGAGATGGGGCATCCACAACTCCTCTGGGCGACCTGTTCCTTTGTCTCACTACTGTCAAAGTAGAGAATTTTTTTTTGTATCTAATTTAAACCTGCTCTCTTTCAGTTTAAAGCACTACCTCTTGTCTATCACAACAGGCCACATTCTTCCTTGTAGAAACTCGTTTGGGTTTTCAGGAAGAAAAAGGGTTATTTAGTGGTGAAGGTATTCTACTAGTCTATGAATTACACAGTTTTTCACCTTTTAAACTATAACCTCAGAGGGTTTTTTCCTGGAGCAATTGGATTTACTTAATAAATCTTTTTCAATGGAAGAAATATATCATAAAATAAAACTGTGTAAAGTAGCCACAAAAATTCAAACCCAGTAACCAGCTAAATAATATAGTTTTCATGAATCTGATTAGAATGGACAACTGCTTATCAAAGCTTTACGCTGAAGGCATTATACTCTTCAATTTGTTGCATAATAAATGCATCTGGGCTTAAGCTGGCTGTCTTTTCACGTGTAATGGATCACTGTTGGGTTTTTGGCAGTTTTGTTGCTCTTTGCTTTGTTTAAATGAAGCCCTACATAATTTGCTAGCCTCAGCACAATGTCAGTACTTACTTTTTTTTTGGCGAAAATTAATAGGGTTCATTTCCAAAAGCAGTTAAATGAATAGAACTGGCAACTCAAAAAGCAGACCAAACTGTTAGTCCTACGTAAAAAAAACCCTGAAAACTTAAAAGCTAAGAAACTTAGAATCTCACTAATAAGGAGTTGACCAGTTCTGCCAAGCTTTGTGATAAACCATGTAACTTGAAAACAATCATTCAGACTTAAAAGGAGACAGGAGCAGACTGTATCACTTAAATTGGTTGTGGGAGATGTGGCATGTTCCCCTTTCCAAGGATGTTTAATTAAGTACACAAAATAGAACATCTCAGATGAGAGGAATCAGAGCCATACAGTGACGGTTCTCATGTTCAAAGGCCGAGATTTAACACCTTAATCTGATTTTAAAAAGAGAAAAGTTAAAAAAAACATGCATTTACAGACCATTGGCTGTTTTGAAATGGATGGACTTCCCATCTTTGATGAAACTGTTATCTATGTATGTTTTCACCAATGTATTGTTTAATTAATTGACTTTTTTCTTAAAATATAATGGTGACAAACATAAACACAGCTGTTTTGTCAGAAGATTCCCACAAGATTTAGTCATCTTATGCAATCGTATTTATTAAGACATTCTTCATTTCTTGGTATTTGTTCTGGAAAATTATGTAAAGTGGTCAGAGCTAACAAAATGTAAACAGGTGCTCTAGTTATTCAGTACAGTGGTAATTTGCTTCTAATTCACTCAAAAACTGGTACAAAAATAGAAAGTTGCTTGGTTACTGTGCAGCTTATACCTCCCCTGTGGCAGACTGTCTGTGCTAACTCAGTGTCACCTGTTCTAGCAAAGGCTCTGCTCATCCACAACAGCCTTTCCTCATGCCCATATTTGTCATGGAATAGCCCTGCAGCGTGGTGTTGTTACTAGTGACATCCTACTCTGGTTCTTATAGTTAAGAGATAGCTGCAGCTTTCACATCAGTTCTGTAAGCAGATATTGGATGTGTGTTTGGTCTTCCTGTTGTCTAATATATCTGTAACCATGATAAGAAACCAAACTATGGATTTGAGAAACTGCTTCAGCAAGATATCTCCAAGGAATGCGTCACTGCTGCTGGCAGTCATGTTAATGAATCAGTACGTGGACTTCCTTTCTGAGTCAGCAGTCTGCCTTGGCACACTTTTACATAGGTCTTTGTCATAAGATTGATCGGAGAGGCATTCTGAGGTTTTAGGCAATCAGCAAAAGGAATTTTAACTTAGTGTTTGAGATTATGAATGCTGAAAGCTCTTTCTTCCATCTCTTCCTGAGAGTCAGAAAGGAAGCACATCAGCCAAACTGTTGAGAAAACAAATTATTTGTTAGTATTAGGACTTGATAGTGTTTGTTCTTGTGCAGTGTCATCACCACAGTATAAACATTTCTCATTTGCAGATTTGGTAGAAATACTTTTTAAGTGTAATTGCCATTTTTAAAGTGTAATTGGACTACTTTTAATAATTTTCCTGCTTTTTCTCACTTTTTGGTCCTGTGTGTGGGGCTGTGTGTGCAGTGAACTGATTCAGAGGAGGGAGGAGGTCATTGGCAAAACCAAGGGGTTAATGGGATTTTGGTTTGATAGAAAACCAAAATAGCCCACTCACTCTCCCTGATGTTCTTTCTCTTTTACCTGCCAACTTTTCCTTTACTAGACAAGAACAGTGTTTTTAGGGGAGGCTGAGCATCAGGGAAGTGGGGTTGTTGGTTGTAGCACAGTGGAGGAAAGCAGCTGGGCCTTTAGCTGGCAGAGAGAAACTTCTCATCTCAGACTAAAAACTTACACTCTAGTTACAGATAAAGATGTGTTAAAAAGGTAATTTCTTTACATCTGGTGTTCAAACTTTCTGTTTAAGAATAGGTTCTAGAAAGGTGACATATTCTAAAATAAAATGTTTTCTGAGTAAAGCAACATAGGACTGAATCTCTGTAGGAGATCAATAGTAAGTCGAGTTTCAGGAGGAAGGGGAAGGAAAGCACATTAAAAGAAAAAAAGAAAAGGGTTTATACTTGAATGGCATAATTTAACTTACCAGAATCTCAGCCAGATTCTGCAGTACTTATTCAGAGAAAACCACTTTGTCTTTCACAAGGTTTGCTCCTTCTGGAAAACATGAAAGGACGTTTTATAGTTCATGCAAAATACAATTTTTTTCTTGCAATACTTAAAAGACCCCAACCTTAAGACCCATTATGGACTTTCAACTTCTGCCCATTCTGTAGTATTGTTAAGATGTGAACTAAAACTGCAATAAAGACATGGAGTCGTAGCAATACCTCTTATAAATCTCTTTCACTGCGACAGGTATGTGATTACTTGTTAGTTTTTCCAATTCTGTTTTTTTGGTGGTTTTCAGAAGTGCCTTAGAGAGTATAGCTAAGCTGAAGCAAGCATGCAGAAAAGGGGAAAAATTAGGTACCAACTGACATTTATGAGAGAAGAGCATAAGCTGAAGTTGTATGTTCCTTGTTCTCCACCCTCTGTTTTTTATGCCTGTGAATAAGACCACACCATAATGAAACTTGGTAACCTTTCATTCTTAGACCTTCATAAGGGATCCTATAAAGCAGATGGGAAGGCAGGCAATTTCCTAGGTCTCCACCCTCAAGAGGGTGTCAGTATGAAAAATAAGGATGCTGGTGAGAAATACTACAGGCTAGCAAAGCCAGATAAAGATGCAAAGACTATGGATCCAGAGGAAAGGAGGATTTTGACAAGTTTGTTTTTTGTTTTATTTTTTTTTTTAAATTAAACTCTTCATGTTATATAAAAAGAATAACAAAAGCCATGATACCAAAGGGTGAGAGTTAAAGGACCTGACAATGTTGTCACTAGCAAGAGAAAAAGTTGCCTGAGGTAACAGTTGTTTCAAGGCCATATTTAGTGGTCGATGCTGTATTTTTTTAAAAGTAAGGGTGCTAAACAAGGCAGTGAGTTACATTTGAAGTTGCTTCTGTAAGCCTTTGGCCATGTGATTATTTTATCTTCAAACCCCATTAAGAAAGGCTCATTATAAAGCTTTCAGTTCTGGAATTACAGCTACACAGCAAAACAGGAAAGCCACTCTGCAGGGAGCAAGTTGAATAAATCAGTCTTTGCATCCTTGCAGAGAAATGGGTCTTCCATCCTATCACTCAGAAATTAGAAAAAATATTCACTGCAAGAAAAGGTTTGTTGTATAAAAGTAGCTTTTACATTTGCTTGCTGCATTATTTCTGTGTTGGTCTTTAGTGATAGTTGCAAATCACTGATTTAATTTCATACCTCATGTGAATTTCCTATAATTTGATAGGTAATGTTGAACCATAATTCCAGATGAACAATGTTCACAACATGCCATCACCTTGCTGAGTACAGTATGGAAATCACCTGTGCCTGTAACTGATGGCATCAGTGGCTTCCTTGCCTTTCTCTGAAATATCAAGATCTGAAGAAACCTCTACATATTGGGGCAGCCTTGCACCAAACTGTGAATTAAGATTTGACTTATAGTAGCATATAATTATATTTATGCAGGTTTTACCTAAGATAAAAGGAAAATATGTGTTCATGTTTTTTCAAGTTGCAGAAACCACTGTATGAACATTTGTTCAATGTACTTCCAAAGCCCACTGAAAATGGCTTTCTTACTCTGAGTGAATGCTTACCCATAAACCAAGATCACCACAACTCTGAACAGTCTACTTTAGGTTTAGCTGTTCCAGTAAAATTGCTAAATTTTATTTTCTAATTGCATGGAGTTTGCATGTCTCATGATCAATGACTGTGTCAAATAATTAATTGGTAGGCTTTTCAGTTCAAATTAGTCTAAAAACCAGAAGAGCTCACATTGCCTATATTTTTTTTGCTTTGGGAAATTGAGAGATCTGATAAGAATTATATTTTGACATACCCTCTGTAAAACTATTGAGGTTTATGCCTTTGTATAGAACTATCAGACAACTTAAGACTAAATGACTAAAAATGACTAAAATTTAGTGAGTGCTACAATTTACAATGCTCAGACTTGCTCTCTATCATTTTCTTTTGTATGCTAATTAAAGGCAGCTTTTTGTATTCACAAATTCTCATGTATAGCTGGATGATTGGGTAGGTTTAGATTTATTCCTAGCAATAAAAAAGTCAATTTTTCCATTTTCAAAGCAGATTGGTATGAGAGATATTTTCCTGCGGCAATCAGTCAAAGCTATCAATTTTGGGAAAATGACTGAAGGACAAACAATGCCAGAGAAAAAGGAGGAAAAGCATGCTTACAAAGGTGACTTTCAAAACTACTGGGCTCTTTAGCTCTATTGCCAAGTTTTGCCCCTTCCTACATTACATAGTTCCCTTTTATTCATTTTGCTCATTGATGGTCCAGTGTTTGGTATCTGTTAATTGTCGCAGAAAGCTTCTGATGTAGTTGAAATTAAGCTGTGCTAAATCACTGAGCAGACAACATGACTTGAGGAACAGTGAGCTCCTGAAAATCCTCATGCAAATGTCCTAAGGTTTAGTGGTCCTTATTAAAAAAGTTATGTTGTTGGTGGCTACCTCTCTTTAGAAGTCTGCAAAACAGTTACGGATTTTTCTGGACTTATAGTAGAAGTTGACCAATGATTTTACAAGTATCAGCAGTTGTTATACTCTGTGTTTGGTCTGGAAATGTAAGTGCTGCAAATTATCTTTATATTACAAAAGATTTAAGAAAAAAACCCACATTAGGTAATGGTAAATGGAAGATGCGAGCTGGGATGTTAGTACCGCAGCAGAAAACTCCTTTTGCAGCCTGTCAATGCATTTAGCAGGGAGTCTTTTCCCTTCTGTGTCTTCTTTTCATAATGTTTTAAAGTACATTCCTTGACAAGCATTCAGATGCTTTGTCATGTGCTGAATGATTTCAGCATTCTTGATTCAGTCTTTTTCTTGAATGAAATTTTACTGGGCTTTACTGAAGCCAAGAGCTTTCAATTTTTTTTCAGTGAATATGTCCACAGCTGCATCTGCCTTTGCTGTATGTGTGAGTTCTTGTGACTAAGAACTTAAACAATTGAAAAGGGAGGTATTTGTTTCTGTGTTTGTGGAGTTCTGCTATTTGAAAATTTAGGAATAGTAACAGGAAATCTGAGTAACACAAAATCTGAAAATTTACTAATTCATTCCATTATAAAACCTTAGCAAGGGGGAGTAACCTCTTTCTCTAATTCTTCTTTGAACATTTATTGGCATGACTGTCTGTTGTGTAGGTTGCACATCAGACTAATGTCAAAATAACTGAGGAATGTGAGGATTCCTTTTGTCTGCCATACAATCTAGTATTAATTTGAATGTATAAGGTAAATAATTTTATTAAATGTAGTCCTTAAAGTGATTCATTCACAAAGAAATGTACTTCCTTTTAGTAATTTCTTATGACACAGCAATAAAGCTTGCGGTCCCTTTAGCAATACTGTTAATATGTGTAATATTGTAGAAAAGCACTGAGAGTTGGAGGAAAATGCCTAAATTCTCATAAGGTCCACATTTTCGACTGCATTTGTTCTTGAGAACTCATTTGAGTGGTTTTCTTACCTCAAACCCTTTACTTCAAAAATACCTTTCTGATTTTAGCATTTTAAAGACGCAGCATTTTGTTTACCCTACTGTATTATTCTTTTCTGGCATTTTTACCACCATTCTTTGTTTTCTGTCTTGTATTTTCTTTGACAGTTTCTTGGATGTTCTCATATTTTGTTGTCAGTTACCAAACTCTGAATGGTAACTGGTGAGGGTATAGTGTATTGAAGTAAGAAGAAGACCTGTGAAATTAGTTTTTGTGGTTTTGTTTGGTCTTGTGGGATTTTTAAAAAATTACTAGTATTTTAATTCTTTTTTTTTTTTAAACAAATAATTAAGAAATAGACAACTGCTTGATTCAAAAAGACAGTGCTTTCTAGTATTTTTTTTTTCCACAGTTTATTGATTTTTTAGTTCTGTTTTGCAGTATTGCAGATACAGGGGGAGGTTGGCAAATGATTACATTACATTTTACTGGTACATTTTATTTGATTTCAGTTGATTAGTTTCCCAGATGTTGGACCATCATGTAGTTAGATTATTTTATAAATTAATTATGCAGAATTTGATTGTGACTTTGGGGCAATATCTTGTCATTTATTCTTTCCAGGAATTAGTACACTTTTGTGTTTTTCAAGATGTTCCATACATAGGTGGAGACTTTTTAATGTGTAGGGGCTATACCAAAAAGTGCAAGAGTCAGCTCACTTCTTCATCTCACCTTGATCACTTTGTCTAGTCAGAGGTTGGCCAAAGTATTTGTCGAACAAAGTGTTCCAGCTGAGGTTACTTGATTCCTATTGTTCATGTGGAGATAAACCCCCTTTTGTCACACCTGAAGCATAGAAACAAACAAAAAATTAATGACCATGTGCTGCATTTCAAGGTCTGACACAATAACCAGAGGCTTTCTTGTGCTGAGCAGCGAATAATCAGCCACCAGTACAAGTGCTGCTCTGGTGCTGTGCAGAATGTGATAGGGGGACCCTGCTCTGGGCCTGGGTTCTTTGGCCTTCGTGTAGTTGAGCTGGTTGATTTTGCAGGATTTGATTGACAGTTCATCGCTGGTTTCTCTAAGACAGCATTCCAGTAGGCTTTTTTGTGGCCTTTACCTGCAGTGGGACAATGAGGAACTTGGAAAGGAGAACATTGACATCTGCAGTAGCTGGTGGGTAATGGTCACCAACAGAATGCTTCTGCTCAGCGTGGTGGCTGAGCCACTCACGCATCCACTGGAGATCAGTGAGAGTTGTTCATCTACCAATATACAGAGTGAATTTGACTTTAGTTTGGGTGACTGCTAGGTAACCAGGAGAAAGAACCTTTTAGGTTGGACAGCAAAAAAGCCCCCCAATGTGCGTGCACAGATATTTACAGACATATAATGCCATCCACTTAGCTCTAGAAAATGGCACATTTTGATAGAAAGTACTGCTATTTTTTTGACTAATGATACTGAATTGGAGAAGTTGCATGTATTTTAATTGGTCATATTGCCAGGCACTCTCCCAGCAAACCTAATTAACTTCAAGCTAGAGAGCACCATTAACAGATGGGAGTTTTTGTCTTGTATTTTTTCACTAATTAGAAAATCTCAGTCTTTTCACATTTATGAATTGAACAGAAATTTTCATTTTATTGTCAATATGTCAGTAGAAAGTTGAAGAAAAAACCACAATCTGTATAAAGAAAGCAAAATAAAGCTGAAATGTTAACATCTATTAGAAGCATGTACAGAACAGAACACAGCAAAAATACTTCCTTTTTAAAAATACTTCCTCAAATGAGATTGGAAATGTGTATAGAAAAAAAAAGTACATGAAGGTACTAATTTTTTTAATGTATTTTCTGGTTTGATTTTTCATATTTCTGAGTCTGATGTCAACTCTGAAAATTCCTGAATTTAGATTTCACAGCATTCCTTTTAATAGGAATTAATTCCTATTAAATTCCTTTTAATAGTCTGCTCAAATGAGAGGTAGTCTGTTCAAGTCTATGTAAGGAAGCTGAATCTTTTATTGGAGAGAGAATAAAACACAGCTTGTGGCAGGCAGACTGAATTTGCTAATTCTCCTTAGTGTGGTTTCATTCAGAGATGTTCCATATCTTATTCCCAGTGACCTATTTCATCAGTTACTTACTACAGTCATGAGTGGCTAGGCAAGCTCACAGCAATTCTGACCTTTACCATGGCTTTTACTTGTACCTTTCAGATATACCCAAATTACTGCTCTGATGCATAAATTCAATATGCAAGAACTGAATATGTGGCTAATTTCTTTTTTTTTTTTTTGGTAACTCTTCTGTGTCTGCTGTATCTGTTTTCTCTCCCAGAAATGTTGTTTCTGTATTTCTTATCAATATTATTCAAGTCTGTAAAAAGAGATGCATTAAATATGAACTGTATTTTAAAAGATATATTTACTGTAAATACAGAATTTTAGTTTCAGTAATAAATAAAACATTGGTCTACTGGGTAGTAACTCAGTGGGACCAAAAATACAATTCCAGAAACATGGGCAAAATGTTTATCTTAGAGTTATTGACACCTTTCTACTTAAATAAAACCCTTTAATGCACAAAGCCCCTTTGGTGTCATAGGTAGTGCTGACACTATTGCCATGTCCTGCTTGAGCTGTTTGTGATTACTGTGGTAGCAAGAGAGCTCTCAGCTGTGCAAGATCCACCTCAATCACCTGTAGTGAAGAGAGTGGTTGCCCTAATAAGTTGACATGGAGTATTCCTGCCAAATGAAAGCAAGAGGGAGAATTGGAAGCCTGAAGAGGTCAAGTAATATGCTTTAGTCACACACCACAAGACTGGTAGGACTAGGGACAATAACCAAGTCTTCTGATTACTCATGGTCATTATCCAGAGCTCATGCTGGCCTACTTTGCTGCCTTTTGTTTTTAAATTAAATCCTTGCTATGAATTTTCTGACAGAAGTTCACTAAAAGTTTACTGCCCCATGGTTTATCTGATAGTCATTTCTCACTCCCCTTCACCTCCTCTTTTGGATAAACTCAGACTTTTCTTGGAAAATGTAAGTCTATATGAGCTTTGCTGAAGGGGAAAATTTATATAGCAAAAAGATCTCGTAAAGCTGCCAAAGTTTGCAGTACTGTTTTTATCGTGTGCTGATGACTAAATTAGTTACCGTAAAATTTAATAGCTAATTAACTTTTTAGTTAACTCCTTTTTGTGTAATAACAGTAAACAAAATACAAAATCAGAAAATTTGACTGAAAGGAAATGACTTGCATGTAAACATTTTCAAGTCTGGATTTGTGAGAAGTTTTTAATGTGGCTATAAAAATTGCAAAGTTTGAGTTTAATACTTTAATTGCTTCGAGCTCAAAACTAAGAGTTAGTAAAGTCTCTTCAGAGCTGTGTGGTCTTGAATCTTTTCCGGCTTCGCTGAAAGATGGGGTTGCTCATCATCGGGCTTGAAAGTGCTTTAATTGCTTCTAGAATTGGATGTTGAATTCTAGCTGGCATTCAAAGGCTGGAAGAAATAGTAGAAATGTAGATTATTATTTTTTGTTATTTGTCTTGTGACACCTGCCTTTTCTGCAGGCAGATTGGTAGGATCACTAAGTCACTGAGACAGATTTAATAGCAAGGATACTGCCCAGCAGACACAACCTTTAAGATTCATACCTGTGAGCATGTACACTGTCATCAAGAGCAGGTGCTGGCTGTAGAATTTGCACTTTGCCTGTATTTGGATGAGAATCAATGCATATATCACTGTGTCTTGTCATAGTGTTAAGTTCTGTCAAGCATGGGTCTTATACAGGGAGTATATTAACATATAATATATAATGTTTCCCTGCATTTTTGAGTAAAAGGTAAATGACAATTTTCCCCAGTTTCTTTAGTATCCTTGTTTGAGCTTTTCATTTAGTATTTATTGCTGGTAGGAAGGAGCAAGAGGGAATCTTGTTTAGTCTTTTGACTATTTTATCACTTCATCTTTCTCCTCTGGTTCACTCGCTTCAGCCATCATTTGCTTGTGTTTCACGCTTTACTCTTGTAAGGTGGCTCACAACTGCTGCCTGCTTAGATAGTTTTCTTCAAAGAGAAGCTGGCATTAAATGCAGTTTTTCTAGAAGATATTAAGAGAGCATTACATCAATAAGAAATATGATCTAGCAAACCTGAGTGAGGTGGACTGGCATTCCAAGAGCCCCTTGGGAGTTCAGGACCCCATAGAGTAGATGGTGGATATTTTGTACTTTTGTCTTGGGCATTTTAGTTATTTATATGTTGGTCCAGGAGGGTCCAGGTAAAGAAGAGGCAGTAGGACTTAGGCAGGGCAATGAGTTTAAGCCCAGAGAAAAGTCAGTGTACAACTTCATCTGGAGCATGGTCCTTGGTCCTGTTGATGGATTTGAAAGATCCTGTTCTACTTTACTCCTGGTTATCAGACAGGTTATAGTGGGGAAAAAAGCCTCTAAACAGCAATTTCCTACCAGTTTCTATAAAAGTCTGGATGCATTTTATTTTTCTGCACAATCACAAAGTTCTGAAGGCTGTTTTGTTGGATTAACTTACATGAATTTTATAATTGGACATCAAGCAGCTGCTTTAGTTCACTGGTTTATGTCCATAGGTAACATAAATAAAAATATCTCAATGAAGTAAGTATCACAATACAAAAAGGTAGAACACTGATTTTTTTAGAGCAAGCATCGATATTGTTTTATAGTAAATAGAACTTCATTTGTATTTACATTAATCTAAGATACATTAATTGCTCAGTTGTTTGTGTCAGCTGCAGTGCATAATTTCTTACCACTTGTGGCTTTGCCTACATGGAATGCTTTCTGAATTTTGTTCTTTGCATATAGGGTGTCAGTTAGTGGGACAGCAATTTTAGGTAAGCCAGTCTGGATCTTCTATGGTCAAGACTTGCTCAGGTCTTAGCTCTGTTAAATTGCAGTAATTGCACAGATGTGGGTACATCTCCTAGACTCTGCAAATTAATGCAGGGATTGCCAAACTGGAAGTAATTCTTAACTTCTGAAATGTAATTTGAAGCAGGTGCATCCTTAGATTTCAAAGGTTTTCATTCCTAACAAATCTGGACAAATAAATTCTATCTGTCTATAAAAGAAATACAATTAATATCTTAATTGATGTTTTAAGGAAGTTTGGGGTTTATATTTAAGGTCTGAAAATTTTCATCCAAGTTAGATCAAAATGTCAGGCTATTTGCATCTTAGTGCAAACTTCTGTGTAACAAAAGTTTAATGGATCATTAAGGTTTTAGCTTTATGTATTTAGGAAATAATTTGTGTTCTCCATAAATAATTTGAAATATAGAAACTAATGGAATTGTAGTTTAAATTATAGTTGATAAAACTGAGTAGCTTATTAACAGAATTTACTGTGTGGGTGTAGAAATGAAAAGTAAGTGAATTTCAAAAAAATATTAATAATGAACAACCTAGTATATTCTAAGCATTGGAGTAGCCTTAGGGTTGAATAATTTAACTATAGAATAAGAATTTGAAAAAAGCATTTTTGAAGAACAGTACCAGAATAGATTGTTGTCAGAAAAAATAAGAACTCTCTGATGCCCTGAGGTGTTAGGGGTTACAGGATTTCTGAAAGTTTTTTTTTTCACTGCATACTTCTTATTTTAATACTTAACATTGGAGGAAAATAAAAATAGATGTTTATTCCTTTTTGATTTTCTGCTTTGCCTCTTGAGTTCTATGCTATTTTATATTAATTATGTTTGGATAGTTTAATCTTGTATAAGCTAGAATTTGCCTTTGAAACTTCAAAGAGTTCTGTTTCACCTTTCACAGAATGTTTGAGTGTTACAGGGTATGAGAGACTGAAGTTCCTGCTCTGGAGTCCCTTCGTGGCTCTTCATTATTAACTGTACCCTCCTGTCTAATGTGACCAGCCTTTTCATTATCCCGTGTTGGTTCGATAATGCTGTTACGGAGTTGTAGGGGGAACAGTGCCACCGCTTGGATTATCGCTTTGTTGCATAGGGACCTGGAAAGTGAGCTTAATTGAGACAGTGTTTCTCAAAGTTGGTGCTTCCCTGCAGTATTATCATGCTGTTACGCCCTTATCAAAACTCCCCTTTTTTTTTTCTTTCTCTTTTTTCTTTTTGTATTTATTATGGATGCCTAAATTTTGACTGCAGTCGAAGCTCTTCTGGAGCATCTTGGTATCAGTCAAAGCATTTTTAATTTTCCTTAAGTGGATTTTTTCTACAGTTTCTCTGACTCTTGCCTCAAAAGACATTCTCTACTTCTGTTGAAATCTGGGGCTGGATCTTCTCTGTTCCTTTTTCAATGAAAGATTTAGGGATATGCAACAACTATTCCATGTATTTCTTCCTCTTTCCTTTAGCCAGATTGGTGTTTATTTTTAATTTGTTAGTAAGTGCTTAGACAGTATAGCTGTTAGCATATGAGTTCACATTTATCAATCTTAAACAAACAGCAAGCTATTATAAATTAAAGGAGTCTTTCCTTCTGTACAGAGAGAAGTTACAATAGATATGTAGCAATTGCAATGTTTTGCCAAATGCATTGAAATAATAAACAGAGCAAGCAAGCATCTCGCCATGGCCTGGTTAACGAAAAAGGCAGTAATTCACATAAATATATGCTTTCCCCTCCCTTAGGTTCTAGTTGCTGTGAATTTGGGTTATGGGTCTGTGTTTGTGACACCCCTCAAGCATAGCAAGGTCTCCAAACAAGCATTATCTCCCATGGCAATCTAGGGAAGACTAGAACAAACTCACTAATTGTCGTCCTGGGCCTGAATAACCAGGTCACATTCAGCTTTATTTAAATGAGACTATAGCAACAAACTTGCATCTGAGACTATTGTATAGCATACAAGAGTTTGGAGTTTGTTAAATTCTATTTCTTTTTTTTTTTTTTTATTTTAGTGTAACTCTAACCTGATTGATTCAGGGTCTGCTTTTTCCACACACTTGATGGATTCAAGTGCAGCTGAATTCCTCTGTCACTTAGGAAAGGAAAAATGTTAGCAGGAAAAGGAAATGGAGTTTGATTCCATTCTCTTCTGATACCCTTTCTGTGATTCTTTGAGACATTATGAATCATGTTAGGTATGTGTTTTAAGGCAATAGAAGAGAAAATAAGCCTTGATTTAAAATCAGGTATATATATTAAAGAAGGAGAGTGTTGTAGCTTTGCATACATATCTCACTCTTTGGTGTAGCATGGGAATCTGGAGCTGCTTGCAAAATAGACATATTTGCATTTTAGTGGCAGTTATATGAACTGTCGTAGAACACTTAAATTCCTAAAGTGTTTTGGAAGATCTCACCCAGGATCTGTGTAACATTTAAGCAGCACAGTCATGATGAATAAGGAATTGGATATAATTCAAATGTAAGGCTGATAAATTGTTATGCTGGGTTTGCTCTACAAGACTCCTTTGGGTAGGAGGCAATGACTGAATGTTGTAACTTAAGACTTGCTATGTGAAAAGAAAAATAAAAATCCTTTAAGTTTCACAAAGTCCTTGTGTATTTTGTGAAACTTGAGAGCATGAGTGTTTATAGAGTCCCAAATGGATTACAAGTTTAGTTTTTCAAATTTCATTTTCAGCGTTAAGTGGCCATTTCAGCATTCTGCAGCCCAAAACTCCTGCTATAGGGTAAATCTCTTTTGTACTTTGGCTTTTTTTGGGGTAGTTTTTTTCTTTTTCTTTCCTTTTTTTTTTTAATTTGTACACTGTTTGCTTTGGGTTTTTATTATTGGGTATTCTTTTTAAAGAAATAGCTATATTTAATAGTGGTTTTGAGGGTGCTGTTAGTACAGAAATTATTCCACAGAATGCAGGGTAAAACATTACCACTAATGCTTGACTTTAAATTATTTTAAAGTGAACAGATGTGTTTGAAACTGGTTTGGGTAGAATTAAAATTTTTGCCAAAATTGTAAGCTCTGTGCTCTCAGAATACTCAGCACCTTTTTAAATTCTGTTTTTAAAAAAATGAAGCCTTTCCTTGAAATGGACTGATAATAAAGAATGGAGCAGATTTGATTCAGATCCAAACTGCTATTGTGTGTAGCTTGGAATATTCCAACAGGTAAGGCAGAGTGTGCACAATAATTTGATTCCCAATATCTTAATTCAGAGAAAAATGGGCCTTGAGATCATTGCTAATCATAATTTGGGATATATTGTCAGATGACAATCCACAAGTTCTATTTGCCACAATAATTTCTTGTGATGGTGAGACTCTTACCAGCTGATATGAATTTAATAGCTTATTTCACCTTGCAACACCTGCACACAGTGAAAGAAGATTTAAACTCTAGATGTTAACATTATATTAGACTCAGGTAGTAAAAATGTTATTTCAATGAGTTTTGTGCTTCAGTCCTTGAATTTGACTGACAGATCTCATTGGTACAGGTGATAGCATATCAGGTAAGACAATAGATACTTGTACTCTGGCAAAATACCCTTTTTCAGGCATTCAAAAAGTAAAAAATGTTATGGTCAGCAAGATCTAAAAGTAAGGAAAAAATAATTTAAGCTTTCAGTTGAATAGTTATTTTAACAAGTAGTAGTAATTATGTAATATTAATACATTAATGAGTTTATTTTATTGGAAGATATGTACATGTCTGATACTGGCTGTGCAGAGCTCCAGAGTCTGGTTATGTAATAATTACTATACCTTGCTTCAGATGCTGCCTTTACGGCATTGAGTGATAGCTGAGAGCAGAGGATTTTCAGACAGTCCACTTTGAATGAGCACATTGCATGTCTCCTCCTTGTGCAGTGATCGTCAGGCTTGTTCATAAGACAGCAGCTTCAGAAAGAGGTCTGAAGCCTGTATGGAATCAAAATATTTTTATTTCAGCGCTCATCTGTTGCTTTAACAGTTAAGACTGTCAACAAAAGTCGTAACACTCATGACGTGCTGCATCAAGTATTGCTTTAAACTGTTTGAAAGTTCAGTATAATCTCAATGGACAGGAGTGCAGGGTAAATACGTGTTTTTACATAGTCTTACACTTTTCTTGTGGGTTTCACAGCCATGTATATAAATGGAAATTCAGTCTAATCTGTCACTCTTGGTTTATGCGCCAATGAGCAATCCTGAAGGATAGGTTTTGTAAAGCCAGATTTTGTCCTCCTTTCAATGCAAGAAAGCATTCTGTGACAATATATATAATGTTTGAAGTTCAAGTAGGAGTAATTTTCTGAAGAAAATTAGACCTGAAATAAAACTAGCTTCTTATTTATTTTTGTCTTTTTTTTTGTATGTAAAAGAATAAATGGTTAATATTGTTAAATAATTACTCTTTTCTTTTCTTTTGTAGGTTGTCTTAGTCTTCGCTCTTAGTATTGGTGCTCTTGTAATATACTTCATAGATTCATCAAAGTGAGTATTTGAGTACATTTTCCTTTCTCTCCTTTCCTGCAGCAATTATACATCTTTAAATTTCTCCATTCATCTACTTCAAATCAGTGCTTGGTCTCATCGCCTGAGTGCAAAGAACTTCGTAATAGCACAGGTTCTACAAAAATAATTCAAGAATGGGAAAATAAAATATCACATAAACTAGACTGAACACAGTCACATTGGATCTGTAGAATGGCGAGGAAAACTACTTTTGTGTATTGAGATTATAAATACTATCGCAAAATTACAGTTTTTATATTCATTATGCTGTGTAGAATCTTTCAAAGTCAAGACTAGGATAAGAAATACAGGCTAAAAATACTTGTCAAAAAATTGCAGTTTGCAGGGTGATAAAAGCGTCTTGGGAGACTGACAGGAATGCTTCTGAAAATCTCAGCTTGAATTAGACAGTACGAGCATATTGTATCTTGCATACCTGTATTTCCAAGTTCTTGGTGTGATAGGTTTCTACCAAGATAAGGTGAACTACTAACAGTCTGCAAAGCATCTCAGTATTTTTTAGATTTACACCGACGTTATCATACAGTGTTGTGGTTTTGGCCAGGCAATAGAAAGTTTCATCAGGATATGTGGTGGTTTGATACAAACCAGGGTAACTCAAACTGTGTTCTGATATCATTCATACTCCACCCTTGTTTTAACATCAAGCTGGACACTGTCTGTGTTGTAACAGGCAGATTGGTAGCCTAACATAGAAGAAACAAATAAAAAGGTACTTAAATATTCTTCTTTGATTACAGTTCTTTTTGGAGAGTGATATTCTGAAGTATCAATGGTAATTTAAAGTTCTATGATGACATGCTTGCTGTTTTTCTCTGAACTAGTTTAAGGCTTTCCATTAATGCAACCGTTAAGATTGTACGCCAAAGTCAGTCCACATGAGCCTGCCTAGCTGTCTGTACTGGTAGTAGTAATGTTCTGAAACAGTCATTCTGTGACTCAGAAAATCAGACATTCAACTGTTGACATCTGTACATCCTGATATTTAGGAAGGTGGTGGCACCAGCAAAAGGCATTCTTGGATACATGGATGCCAGCTCTGTATTGTGTGAATTTGAAGCCATCGATGTGTCAAGCATAATGCAAATAACTAAGGTAGAGGTTTTCTTTGTGGAGAGGAGCCAAGTGGTTGGAAAATGCAAATCTTGAGCTCCCTGGAAGTGAGGACAATTGGCTTTCCTTCTTAACATTTCAATGGGTGTTTTCATTAATTTTAGCAATTTTTCCTTAGTATGTCACCACTGAAGTACATAAGGTGGTTCCTTTCTGAAGACCTTTGTAAAACTTTTTAAAGCAGAGTGGCATATCTTCTGGATACCTGATATCTCCAGGTCGAAAGTGTGGAATAGATTAAAACGTGTTTCCACTTGTTTCAGTTTCAGATCAAGTACAGCTATGTGTCGGTGTTACTGTCTTTTGTGAAATGAATGGATTATATAATGAGTTTTAGGCAGACTTGCATTCTCAAGTCTTTGATTGTTTTCCTCAAGGAGAGCAAAGCTGACAACATGGGAGAGTCTCTGGGACACTTGAGCTTTCTTTGGGCCACCTAATCCATGTACTGCCACCAGCTTATTGACTGTACTTTCACACTTTTTCTTTGGTTTCTCCTCCTTTCTCCTCTCTTACCCTCCTTTACTTACACAGACACATCTTGCTCTTTTCTGGGTTTTTTTTGTAAATGCTCACTAGTTGATTAATTTATGTTAGAAACACCCCAGATATATTTCTGAAGAGAAAAATTCTGCTTTATTCTATTCTGCTGACCTGACACCCATTTCAGCAATGCAGAATCAAATATAGTGATATATCAGTCTACTAAGATCCACAAGTACATGCTTGGAAAAAGTCATTCCTTTGAGAATTTGGTCAAACAGGAAATAATGAAGGTAGGGCGAGAGGAATGCTTGTGATATCCTCAACAAAGCAGCTGGAACAACAGAGACTACAGCTTGACCAGGGTCAGTGCAGACAAATGGGCTCTAGTGTTCCCACCAGAGAGATGGTTGGCACGCACCAGGGTGTGCTTTCCCTTAACAATGCATGCCAGAGCCAGTGTGTTCTGCCCAGGCCATGCACTCTTGCCTGTTACTGGCTCTTATGTGTAGAGTTAGAAAAATTGTGTCTCCAGTCCACAGCTGAAGAGTGCTAGTGTGAGCAGTTGTCTAATAGATCTTGCCAGTGATCTATTCATTCAAGACTCTTAATCTATTGATAGATTTATAGATACAATGACGGGTATGTCCACAAAGGAATCCTGCATGGCTTCATACCGAAGGGGCATCAAGAAAGATGAGAAAAACAGCACTGTTTCATTAGATATGGAAGGGGAGAGTGAAAAGACCACAGTTTTGTCAGGCAAGCATGTGTCATGATTGATTTTAGTATGAAGGCTGAATTGAAGTATGAAGGTTGTCACAGCTGTGAGAGGAGGGGAAACTAAGAGCATTTTTATGCTCCCCAGTTCATCACTCTGATAGACACTCTGCCAGAGTAGTACCAGATGAAATGGCACATCCAGTGCAATGCTGTTTGGAGAGCTCTGAGCTCAGAAAATGGTACAGTTTCAGCATCCTCCATACCAGTTAGTCCTACATCTCAGCAGAGCCAATTAAATAGCTTTGTGTTGCTATAAAGTATTTCTGCACTGATTCTGTTTCTGAAAACTTTGGATTCTGCACCATGCTTCATCACAAAATATGGCCACAATTATGATCATATACATCTGCTTTGTGCGTTTTGCAAATGATATTTTAGGCTTTCCTTAAAGCTTTATATGTTTCTAAAACGATCAGAAAATACCCTATATGCCCTCCACATCTCCATACCCCTTTCATTAGTGCTGTGATAGGAGAGAGAGCACAAATAAATACTTTCAGCCACCACAAACTATTAATCAAATCATTTTATAAGAAGAATGGAAATATCTTTAAGTGTTAAGCCACCCTGTCATGGTTGCAACTTCATTGCTCACATTCTGACTACTGCATCATTATTCTTTCTTTGGTCTAACTTCTGTTATAAAGTATCCACATACATATCTGACTGAATAAAAGTTCACTCTTAAAAACACGTATTAATTGTATTTTTGTGTTTTATTTTGTATATGGATGACTTTTTGAAAGGATTGTGATTCCCTCCAGGAAAACAGTTTTTTTGTGCTTCTTCTGTCTCCTGTAGTACCTTTGAGTTCATTTTTTTGGTCTTTATTACTTAGTGAAGCAAGTTTTTCTCACCTATGCTAAAAGTTAGACTTTATGATCCCAACCTAGGTGATTTTGTCTACTTGTGAGGTAGCAATATTAGCTGGAAACATGTTAGAGATACTATACTAGAAATTGCTTAACAAAACAATGCAACCTGAAAAGTCTGGTTTCTTGTTTTGGAGGATTCATGCTGGTTTCTTGCCATTGCATGGGAATAAATTAGGAAAGATGCATTGGAAATCTGTATTCTGTTTGAGGAGTTTCCTATGTGACAGCACAAGGAGAAAAGTGTCATTGGCAAGTTCTCTTGGAAAGTTTTACTAGAAAAAAGACTTTTTTTCCTAAAAGCAGCACTTTGTTTCAAGTCCTTATGAATTCTCTTTTTTTGTGGGAACATTTGAGGATAAGCTGTGATAGGGTACTGTGTTTGCCTTTCCTGCTTGCTTGCTACTGCTTCTGTTTTGTCTTCTGAAAGACATTTGATTTTGCTCAGCAAAATGTTCTACAGAAATACTGCAAGCCTGGTGAGGATAATTTATTTAAATTTAGTACAGATACAGTGTCACTGCCCAGGAGAATCCACATCTTTTTCATCTGTTTAGGCTGTGTTACCCCTTTTACAGACATGTATGAGTTATGAAGTTTATCTGAATAGTTCAACAAGTCTGTATAAACAAACACTCAAGTGTTTTTAGATACCAATCTCATTTTCATTACAAATCACTAAGCTTTTCCATATTAACTGGAATAATCTGCAGAATATTTTGATGACTCTGTTTCATGGCCCTTCAAGGAAACAGCAATTTTAATTTCATTTGTAAATCAATAATTCAATGCTGCTACATCTGAATTTTGAGTGGATCTCCTCGGCCTGATGTATAAAAAAAAATCAAGATGGGTCTAATAGGATCAGAAATCAATTCATATAAAAAGTTCAGTTTGAGCTTTGATTTTATTGTAGTTTTCAGGTTACAGTTTCCTTTTCTGAATGTATTACTTTTCAATTTGCAAGGCATATAAAAGTAAAAGATTGATAATTTTTTTTTTTCTCAAGTAACCAGTTTTAGGGCTGTGGTATATCATTTGGCTGAGGATATCCTGTGCAGTTCAGGGTTCTGTACCCTGAAGTATGTATTTACCAGTATTTTGAGTGTGTACAGATTTTACACAGCCTTTCAGTCTTCATATTTGAGGAGTTAAGTAGGCAGGACTTAACTAGTACTAAGCTTTGTTTCAAGCCTTCCTGCTTATAGTGAAATTCACCCTGCAAAAATATTTCAATTATGTTTATAAAGTTCTGCTTTGTCTTAGTACACTCATTAACCCACTCTAAGACTACTGGAACATTCCTTCATACTAAGTACACATTAGAGTTTATATATATACATTTTTTTATGATGCACGACTAAGAGATGTAGAAGTTGACTTAAAATTCTGGGATCTGCTTCAAGGAAATGCTGTTAGGTTGTTTACCATTGCTAAAATTGCTAAAAATACAGTGGTCTGTATCTTGGCAAGTCGATTAAAACAATACTGTTCCCTGCATTCTTGGGAGGGAAGTCTCTCACAGTGCCTTGCAGCTGGTGGCCTTGTGGAATTTTAATATTTTCCTAATTTTAATTTTGTTAACACTGTATCAATTTCTGGCTATTTCTGTGAGCTAATAAATTTTGTTCCATGCTGAAGTAAATCCAGTTGTATGTTTTATCTCCACCTTTTTTAACATAAACAGGGAAAAGGAAACTTTTAATTCCCCTTACTTTTATTAACTGCTCACGTCTCAAATGGAGTGATAGGTGTAATTTTCTGATTTAAAGAAAATTTAGCTTAAATATGTAAGTGAATTTCTTGAGTGTTTATTTTCAAGTCACTTGGTTTTTTACTATTGTAACAGAACTATAACTTCAGTTGTTCCTGCTGCTGATTCTCAGCAAATCAGAAAATCTGTGGTTCATAAAGCCCCAGTCAACACCCTTTAAACTGGTACATCGTTAAATAAGATTTTTGGTCATAAGTATTTTAGTTCTATCTTTACTCTGTTTGTAATAAGTACTGAGTGTACACCATTATTGCTTTAATTCAGAAGTGGTTTCCGGAAGAAAGCCTTATTTGTAACAACGAACTTTAATTTTCTTCATTGCTCTGCAAATTTTCCTGGGAAAGTGTCCACAGCTAAGATTCATTACTTTCATTAGCATGCTACAGTTGAAGCCAGGTGGGTGTGCAGCTCAATGCATGGCCTCTGCAGGCAACTGAATACCAGAATGATTGAAGGATTTTGTTAGGCACAGATGGTGTTAATTATGAGTAAAATCCAGCAACAACAGTGAGACGATTACTATAAGGCAAAAACCAAAAGAAACAAGCCACAGTGGAGGGGAAAAAACCACCTGGCAATGATTGTCCATGTGTTACTATGCAGTTGGTGCTCTAGGACAAAGGGATTAAGTATGATTGTATGTCACCTAGTTTTGTTGTTAGACATTGTCCCTTGACCACCAATCATTACAGGATTATCGTGCATTATTAAAAAAGCTGGATGTAGTGAGGCATACTGGAAAATAAGATGCATGATTTATGTACTATCCATCTCTTAGCTAGAGTGTTTGCATTCATTCTCATGTTCAGAGAGCTTGAGTTTGGCAAATTATATGCAGATAAAATTTGTAAAACACTACCTGAACAACCCTACCAATCAATTTAGGAGATTATAATAATGAATAAAGGTAATTCCTCTGTATGTGTTTATCACATTAATGAAATAACATTGGATTACACTGATTTTTGCTAGTGGTACAGAATCTCTGGTTAGGCAATATGGAAATATTCTGAGTTCTCTAGACAAACCACTGTAATGAAGTTTCTGTTAATCAATGCCAGTAGTTTGTGTTTGCTAAATGAGTGAAAATGAATTGTTGCAAATGAATTAAATGAGAAATACTGTGGATGAGTTTCAGATAAAATGGCAAACAAGATTTTTCTTCCATAATAATAGACAAATCAAACTCTGGAAATTTTTGTGTACTGTTTTTATCCCTTGGTGTTTTACAGAAATTCTTAGCAACTGTGATGCACAACCTTGATGATGTGATAAATTCCAATGAGACTCATTTTCTGAAATGTTAGGCCTTGTACAAGATCTCAGTAACAGTAATTTCCTCTTGGCCTGTCATTGAGTATGACTGAGTAGAGGTTGGCTCTGTTTTCTTTATACCTGAAGGAGGCTCCATCAGGTATTTATAGATATTGGTAAGATTCTTTGAGCCTTATCTTTGTCAGACAAAACAGTCCCTCAGTACTCTCTCAGCCCTCCTCATGAGACAGGACTTCAGTCTCTTAACATCTTTGTGCCTTTCATTGGCCTTACTCCCCGATGTCTGCATCTCCGTGCTGGAGACATTTCCTGATGCAGCCTGGAAAATGCTGCTGACCCCTTTACTGCAAGGGCCCATGGATGGCTTATAGTGAACTTCTAGACTCGGGTCATTTTCTGCAAAGCTGCTTTCCAGCTGCAGCCAGTTGCATGCTATGCTAAGGAATCACTGAAGTTCAAGTTTGTATAATCTTATTATTCCCAAAATAAGTCAGTAATCTGAAATAGCAAAACTTTTTACATGCAGTGATATTTACAGGCTTTATTTGTATTAAAATGTTGCTAGACAGGCCTTTAAGTAAATATCTGTCACTTAAATTAATGTGTTTATACTGAACATACCAGGCTTGAGAGTTCAATCATAAAATAGCTAAGTCCTCACTTTTTCATGACCCAATTCTTATATGGTATAAATTTTTGTCATCTCTTAGACAAACGAGAGTACTGTATTTCAGGAATCAGATCTTTCTTTTTTAAGGGCTAGGTGAAATGTACTCATTTTTTTTTTAAACATTTGGCCATTAGTTTTTCCTTTTAGTTTCTAGTAAATTGACAGAAATTTGATTTCAATATAGACAAAAATTTGTATCACTGGCACATTTTTAAGACAGCACTTTTTAGGAGAGCAAGACATGCTGCTTTCTCAAGTTTCTCTCTTCCAAGGATGAATGGAGGAAATTCATTGAACATGGAGGTCTGACTTAGGTGTGGTCTAATTTGAGTAGCTTGTTAGCTATATTTACATCACAAGGCTTTTTCAAAGAAGCAGAATTTTACACTAAAATGTCACACTGTGATGTAGGGAGGGGCAGATGTGATACCATTCCAGTATGTAAGTGGAATGGTACTCGAAGGTCATTCTCTATAATGCTTGGAGAAATGATAAAGTCTATATAATTTACAACTTTTCAGATTTAGTTTCTAACTGTAGGAAAGTTTGATAGCTGTCATAGTGGTGAAATATTGGAAAAGATAATCATAGGATGATTGTGGACTTTCCTGCATCACTGGTATCTCACTTGGACAAATTATACTGACGATATTTTGGTTGGTAGGATGTTGGAATATCTGATTATTATGTCTCCTGCAGTGTAAAGCTGACTATGTGGCCTGCAAGACTCAAAGGAAGAGAAGACCCCATTATTGCTCTGAAGATCTAAGCCTGCAGAGTTGCAAGGGTGTCTATAGGATTT
This sequence comes from Corvus cornix cornix, assembly GCF_000738735.6. Classification (NCBI taxonomy): domain Eukaryota; kingdom Metazoa; phylum Chordata; class Aves; order Passeriformes; family Corvidae; genus Corvus; species Corvus cornix. The sequence goes on along the minus strand of NC_046336.1, from coordinate 23,017,750 downwards.
CAATCTTAGAGCAATATTATTTTGCCTAAAAATGCCATTTTTAGAAAGTGAACATTTAACACCTTCATCTTTTGTAACACCATTTCTTATTTATAAACTCAGAGACTCTCAAAAGACTGAAATGGATCCAAGCCCAAGGAAGATGTGTGATCCTTTCTGGCCCAGGGCAAACTGTGTTTTCATAACATGTTGCTATGCAGTTCAAGGTCATGATTACTTAGATAAGACTTTGGTCATTTAGTGTGGCTGATCAGTGAGAGCTTTTGGGGTTTTTTTAGACCTGGAGGCTGTGTATACACATACAGGAATGTTCCTGAGAATTTGATGTTAGATGTCAGCATTTTATTTCTTGTCTGAAAATGAGTAACAAATCAAGCAAGTACGTTCTTTTCCCCCCACTGTGTTGCAAGTCCATTCTGACACCTTACGACAAATGGCATTCATGGCAAGTGAGTTTATTGGCTGTTCTGGAGCTGTTTGCAAGAAATAAACTTAACCACATATGTTTGCACATAGATGTTATAATATAATTCTGAGTCAAATTCTTTTCTCTCTGCTGAGGGGTGGTTTGCTTTTGTGTGCTGTTATGCTTCATGTGAGATACCTGAGCTCCTTCAAGGGGTGGGGGCAAGGTGGTGGCTTGACAAAGGCTGTAGGAGATTGTTGCCTCACCTGACAGTTTTTCTCCAAGCAAGTGCCCATTGTTAAAGGACATCTGAATAGCATTGACTGGTATTCAACCCTCCTAGTGCCAAATTGCATCTTTCTTTTCCAATGAATTGTTTCTGCTTTTGTGTACTGAGAAGTCCAAAGGCATCGGGTTAAACATCAGGCTGAAAAAGAACTGCAAATTGACAGCTGCTTCTAGTTGATTCCTGGAAGTCTTCATTGATCTCTAGTTCTGTTTTGGAAAGATTGTCCCCATCTGCTTTAAATTCCATTAGCTTTTGTAGGGCAGGATCTCAAAGTTTGATTTGTCCAAGAGTAAGGTCTTTCATCTGAAGGTTCACGGCAGATGTTAGGCATAATCAGGCATGTTTGAAAAACCATACTTCTAAATTATGTTTTAAGTTCTGGAGTTTATCCTTTGCTGCCCTGCTTGCATAAATCTTAAATTAGTTTTGCTACCATATACAGTTCATATCTCTGCATGAACTGAGGTTTCTGAGTCCAGTGAAACCAGAGTGTTAAAAGTTACATTTGTTATCTAAAAAACCCCGGAACCAATATCCTTTTTAAAATTCTACCCATGACTATGGATAAAAAATGATTGTAATAGAACATCTCAGCTTCTCATTCCTGTAGTTTGCTAATCTTTCAAATTTATTTTGAAAATTGTATTTAATATTTGTGTTGCAGCACTACACATTATGCAGTATCTGAAGCACAGACTTACTAGGTGGAATGAATTACAATTTACTAATTATTGTCGTCTCTGAATAATAATTTACTGTCTATAGAGCATCAATAAAATAAGCTTATTGACACCATTATGCTTACATACACGTTCTTTGCATAATGACTTGGATCTGACTTAAGAAATACGGACAAAAAATACTTAGATTAGCATTTATTTGCTTAGATTTAAAGGCTTAGATTCTGGTAACTTTCACTGGAAACAAGTTCTCATGAAACCTGCCCTGTGTTGGTTTTCACCACCTACACAATAATTCGAAGGTCAGTTAGTGTAATGAAACTGTATAGATCACATTTATAGCCTGCTCAGTTTCACTTCTCTGTTTTCATAAACTCATACCGTGCTGCTTGATGTGTTTCCAGTATTGCTACAGGAACATCTTCTTAAATTACAGTTCAAATTCTTTATATATATATATATATATATTTATATTTATATAACTGGTGTACAGGTTAGAACCTTTCTTTATTTTTTATTCTTTTCCTCTTTCCAAATGAATGTCTGCATTTTTTGTTTCATCCCAAAGCATCTGATAATGCCTCTGCAAACATTTTGTCCCATGCTTTCTTTCCTTGTAGACAGATTAGTCGTGCACACTGAGCTACAAGCATTCTTCCTTAGCATTATACAAATTCACATATCTATGTAATGTAGAAGATGTAACTCAGCTGAGGTTTTAAAAATTCTGGATACCATATAGCTGTTAACAAAACATGGCTTGCATAGAAGATTGCTTTTCAGAGTGGATTTGAGTATAATCAGTACTTTACCCCTCTGCTTTTTAAGCTACAGATACAAATAAAGATGTGACCTCTTTTTCTTTTTTTTTTCCCTCCCTTTTCTCCTGACAGCTTGACAAATTGTAGCTTTTGGGACACCCCAGTAGTTGATGAGTCATTTCTGCTTAAAAATAGAATTCCTTGCAGCAAGGACACCCATTCCACTTTTGACGCATGTGTCATTTCTGACAGAGTCAGAGGGCCAACTGTGCCATGTTAATTAAGCAACCAGGAGGAAAAGAGCTCTCTCTCTTCAGTAAATACCAGAGCTGGAATCCAACAATGCTGAAAAAAAGAAAAGGGAAATCCCATGTACATGAACATGAATACCTGCAGGTTTTCCTCCCTTCCTTGTGCTTTGTGAACATTTTGAGTCTTTTCTAGATCCCTGGTGCAATGTAACAAACATCACTCTCCCACCTTTCTTCTCTGCCAACCTCCATCCTTTTTTCTTTTTCTTTCATTCTTGAACAGCAGCTTCATAAAGGGAGTTGAAGTTCTAATTACTGTGTACAGAAGAAAAGCATTACAATATTGTTATCCTTTTATTTGTGAAGCACAGAAACAGTGCTGCACGAAAACAGTGATAAGTGAGCAGCTGTGTTCAGCACCAGGTACATGTGATAGAGTGCCCTATACCAGCCTCAATAAGAGAAAATACTAAAGACAAATGTGATCAATATTAAATTGCAATTTGTGGCATTGTAGTCGATCTTGCTCACTTTAAAATTAATAATCTTTTTATTACTCTTCTCAATTCTAGTGCAATTACAGGGAGTGGAGCAGGCTGTTCTTTAGTGAGATTTTTAGCTTGTGGCATATTTATTCATCTGGTACTGATGGCAATTATTTGGCCTCAAAGCTGGGGGCCAGCCCCTTGAGTGGAACAATTTTATGGCACATAAAACCATGTTGCTGCAGTGCTTTTTCTTAGAGATTTGCAGATTTGTTTTTCTCACAGGTTCTGTACTTTGATAAGCATTAGAAATAGTGTATTTTATGCAAGCTGGTTTCTTTGCAACATCCATAAAGTAATCAATTCTTACAGTTCAGGAAATGGCATGAGTTTGCTGGAGACTGTGATACCTGTAAGATTCATTAAGAAATTCAAGTCTGATGCTAATAGCCCTAAAAGATACTGCATCAGCCATATGTGTTGTTCTTGTTACCATTTTGAATCTAATATTTTCTCAAGATGAAGGAATTTTCTATTTTCATGTAATTATTTAAATTTTTCTTAATTATACTCCATCTCTGCTGAAAAAGATAATTTTTCAACCAAGGTGGCTCAGTTTCTATCTATTCCCATGAAAAAAATTTATATGAATAACATTACATCGATTATATGAAGCATCTTTTGATATTATATTAATACTGTTAAACAGTATTAATTCGAAGTAAAAGGCGAGTTAATGTATCTGACCTCAGATAACTGATGGCTAGGTTGCTATTCAGTCATATTACTTACAATACTCATGGGTGACTTAGATTTTAGAAAGTAGAAGTAGATACTGATGTCAGTAGGTGGTATACTATTATTTACAGAATATCCATTCGTCACTGTAAATAATCTTTTTGAATAATACTAATACTTGAATTTGCGCAAAACTCTTTGATAACTTAAAATTAAGCTGAAATTTTTCCCACCTTACATTTGAAATTTGGTTTCAGTGACTTACATTATATTGATACAATGAAATTCAAGTGAGAAATAGGACTCATAAACTTGTATCAAAGTCAGTAAATAAATTACTATTCTTTGTATCAGTCACTGTATAAAGTCACATTATGCTTTTACAGTATTACACTTTTCCTGTAGATCTGAAGTGTTGTAAACATTTTATGTAAAATTACAGTATTACAGTTTTCCTGTAGATCTGAAGTGTTGCAAACATTTTATGTAAAATTAAGGGAGTAGAATAAAAGCAAAAATACAAAAGACTGAAAATAGTTTCAGGATTATCCTGGTTTGCCTTAATTAAAATTAAATTGCAACAGGGTACCAGGGATAGTCTCTGAACTGTAGATGCTAAATGAAGGAAACATCAGTTGAAATGGATTCTATTGTTTATTGATTTTGGAAATTTTATAAAGATGAAATAAAGCTAAAAATTTAATTCCCCCTGAACCACTATTCGTGATTACTTATCTATTTTAAAACTACGGAATATTCCACTTTTTAAATTTTAATTCTTAGATGCCTAAGAAGACACTGTTATATCTTAGGCTAAGGATTTTTAAAATAGTTCATTTCTGTAATTACTATGGTTGTAGACTGGGAAAAAGGCTAAATGAGATTGTGAAGTACCACTGGTTCTGGAATTTAAGCTAAAAGGCCTATTGTGGTCATTTTGTCACATTTCTTAATATAGCAGTTTATACAGTATTTTGCTTTAAACAAATATCTTCTGATCAGAAGGATATTTGTACTTCATTTTAAAGATGTGATGTGATTCAAAGTTTTCCATTTGTCTGGAGAACTAATTGCACTGGTTAACTGACCTTGCTTTTAAAAATGTGTTAGCTTTCAATCTAAATATTTTGTTTCATCTTCTATTTATCTTTTTTTTTCCTGTTAGTGATCTTTCCACTAATGTTTTGTAGAGATATTTCTAGAAAGGTGAAAATCGCATTTTAATCCCCATTTTTTCTGTATTAATTTAATAACCTCATTTTCAGTTTTTCAAAATAGTACAAGGTTTTAGACTGAACCATTGTAGCATTTTTTTTTTCCCCTGAATTCTTTGGTAGTTCTAGCTGACATTTCAGTTCAAGTATTTTGCAGTCCATATTGGATACTACTGGATATTAAAATTTCAGTGATTTTTGAGTGCTTCATTTCAACGAATACCTGCATTTTCTTATTTCCTCTGGTTATTTATGAAAAGCAGGGTAGCTATTTATGAAAGGCAAAATTAATGTAGTGCTCTCTGTTTTTACTGCTGCCCATTTAGCCTGTGCAAAAATATCATGCTATTAGTTATGATGAAAACTTTTCCTTCAGTTTGCATTGCTGAAGCTGTGTATTATTTGAACTGACGCCCAGAATTTAATTTCTTTCCAACTGATGAAACCTGTCTTCAGTGATAGCTGTATTCATGCTCACTTATTATATGTGCTGGTTAGCATATATTGCATAATACTGTATTTCTGTGTGTCTGTCTAGAAATAACTACTCTGAAAACGATTTCTTAAAACTTGAATAGATCTGAATAGTCTGTGCACATAGATCAGCACAGTACTGTAGTGGCTCATATATTCTCTTTGTTCTCCTAGTTTGTCTCACAGCTCCTGTGATGTACAGAATATTAAGAAAAAGTCTGATGAATAGAACAAAAAGTGTGCATTTCTGTTTCTTCTGGACATTTTCACAGCAGTAGCATTAGTTTGTTCCTGCTTGTAAAAGCCTGTAAATAGAAAGAATAAAAGGATAAAATAAATCCAAATTTTGGCGTTGAAGTCTATTACAGGAATGCATATGATAAATTTTGCTTAATAATTGTACTTTCTAGTCTGTTTTGAGAAATATTTATTCCATTTGCATTTTATTAGTGTTTCAGTGCTACCATACCTATCTAAAAACTGTATCACTGCATTAGAAAAATTGTTTAACTCCATTTCAAAGCCCACTAAGTCTACACATCTTTGTTTAAAATATTGACAGAAGGCATATACAAGTACCTTCCTTCTCCTTAAGGCATTCAGTAGTTTAAATGGAATATAGACTCATTGCCATTTATGTCCTGGAAAATATATCCTGTCACTGTTCACAACTCTGTGTCTTAGCAACAGTGTTTGGAGAAAAAAAACCAACAACAACCAAAAACCCACCCCCCAAAAACCAACCCACACAGCAAAAGTTTTCCAAACAACACGATTTATATTCACATCCCATATTATATTCAGTGATGACTTGTATAAAAGAGGAAAACCTATTCTCTGTGTCTTAGTTTCTGTTAAGCAGTGAGAGCTTCCCGTGAGACTTACTCATTTCTATAGTTTGATGTTGCTGGATGAAATACACAGCATGGAAAAAGGTATGCATTAGGAAATGAATTCATATAAATACAGAAATAATTGTGTTTGGGGTTTTTTATTATATTTAGATTAAAAATGAGAACAACAACGAAAAAAATATCACTGGAACATCCTGGTGTGAGTCAATGAAGCCAAAGTTCCCCTCCCCTGGTTACTCAGGGACTAGTAAGGCTGGGACTTCCCAAGGACCTGTAGGGAGTCTACTTTATATTCCTCCTCATGACACTGCATGCATATCAGGCATCACTTCCTTGGTTTTTGTTGGTTTTGGTTTTTTTTTGGTTTGGTGTTTTGGTTTTTTTTGTTGGGTTATGAAACTTTCCTTAGTTTTTGTCACTAAGAAGAAGAAGTATAAAAGTATTTCAGATCTTGTGGTGAGTGCTATGCAGTAACACAGCACCATCTGGCACTAGTTATTGTCATGTGAAATATTGCACTACAAAGAATAATCACAGAATCTCAGACAATGCTGAGTTGGAAGGGACCCACAAAGATCACCAAGTTCAACTCCTGGGCCTGCACAGGACACCCCAAGAGTCACCCTGTTCCTGAGAGCATTGTCCAAACACTGCTTGAGCTCTGCCAGGCTGGTGCTGTGAGCGCTTCCCTGGGGAGCTGTTCCAGTGCCCAACCACCCTCTGGGTGAAGAACCTTTCCTGGTATCCAACATAAACCTTCCTGGCTCAGCTTCAGGCCATTTCCTTGAGTCCTGTCAGCAGAGATCAGTGCCTGTCCCTCCTCTTCCCCTCACGAGGAAGCTGTAACTGCAACGGGGTCTCCCCTCAGTCTCCTCCAGGCTGAACAGACCAAGTGACCTCAGCCGCTCCTCATTCGGCTTCAGCTCCAGACACTTCACCATCTTCATTACCCTCCTTTGGACTTTTTCTAATAGCTTAATCTCTTTCATATATTGCAGTATATGACACAGTAGGAAGTGGAACAGAAAAAAGATTTTTCTGATCTCTTGAAGACTGGCTTGAGAGAAATGTCTGTGACAAACCTATATTTCCTGAAAAATTGCAATGTTTATTGGTCTCTGCCAGATGTTGCACTTTGCCTCCCATCTTCCCCTTTATGCAGCCATTTGGTTGCACTTTGTATTTCTTTGTCAAAATTAGTAATTTGGACATAATTTTGATGGGTTTTGTTTTCTCCTTCTGATATTTCATTACTTTTATCATCGTCTTCTCTCTACTTCACACAATACTTTAGAATTAGTCACGTAAGTCTGTGACCTTGATTATCCGAAGCTTCTTGGTTTTTGAAAAATGAGTAATTGACTACTTCTTTTTTTTTCTATCAAATAACAAGAGACTTAAGTTTTCCAGTGTCCAGCAATGTCCGGCATATGTCACCTGCAAAATTATTTAGGTAAAATAAAAAATTAAAGTAAGTAATCTACAACAGATTAACTTTCTATAAAGATATAATTTACATGAGGTACATTGATAAGAAGAGTGAATAAGAACCTTATCAAAGTCATATCTATTCCAAATATGGCTATTGTTTATGTATTTACTTACAGCTTTTAACTTGTCTTCTTTGGCCACTGGCTGATGCATTGGTCTGTGCAAAAGAGGGAAGATGCCATTTGCTGAAGGTGAGCTTCCTAGGACAGCTGTAAAGTAAGGGCAGTTCAGTGTCCTGAGTGGGCCCCAAAAGATCAGCTCTCATTTATAGGCACTCAACACCATTTAGTTAGATCCTTATTCAGTGAAATATTTTTTTACTCATTTTAATTCTAAATTGTGGCAAATTGTAACTACACCAAGGAACATATTTTGAAGATATCTGAATTCTGATTTTGCTCCATGTCTTCTTAGAGTGCCATAAATGTAAACAGATTTGCACTATGGTAAGTGTGGGGCCAAGGTGTGTAATTTAAAAATTGAGAGTAAGCAACCTGTCTAATTTCTTTATCAAGCTTCAGATAGTTTCCACTTTATAAAGGGTATCCTGTCAGGTGCAGTTTATTTTTGTGGAAATTGCTGCTTTTTCACTTGTTCTCAGTTCAGTTCATATTCATGTCACTCATGATACTAATTTTTCAAAAGCAAAACAAATTGGCAGTTGTGATACAGGTTTAGAAGGCATAGTAATAACTTGGTGGATGAAAAGATGTACATCATGGTTTTATTATGAGATTTACTATGAGATTGTAGCATTCCCCAAAAAATTACTAAAAGAGGTAATGTTGCTGAGGCATTATTTGTTATCACTAAACAAAGAGCTTAAGAAGCATTTGGGGTGTTTGGATAATTTTATGTTTTTAAGAATACCTTATACAGAAGATATAGGTTGATTTTTAAAAAAAATTTCTTTTGTTGTTGATTTGCTCCTAAAGCGAATAAAAAAATAATTGCTTCTAAAATGAGCAACTCATCTTAATTGATTAAAACCAATGAAAATGAGCATGCCAGGAAATGTAAAGAAAGACAGGGAGTGATTCTTCCCACTCTAAAATATCCATGTTTGATTTCTGGGGGTATTACTGTATGAACTTCTTCTTTTGGCAAAGGAAAAAAATTATCTTGCCAAGTCTAAAATGCCTGTTGAGATTTCAGGGCTTGCAGATGACTCAAAAAAAAAAAAAAAAGAAAAAGAAAAAAGAATCTGTAGCAAAAGTAATTTTGGAATGTTGAATATGGGAGAGAGAGAAGTAGTCCTAAAGCTGTGGGTTGTATGTAGTTGATTTGGCTTGTTTTTGTGTTCGTGTCACTGCTTATTAGGTTTATTGTGCTTATGTGGGAGTAAATCTGTTGGCATAGTTTATAAACCCTGTAATTTTAGAGAGGTGATTTTTTTTTTTTTAAAGCATATCATTATCTTTATACTGAATTTGTTTATGTCCTCTTAATAGTAATTAGTGTCCCTATAGGGAAGTAGGTATGCCTGGGAGAGAATGAAAAGTAATAAATTGGAGCTATTAATGAGCCAGAATATAAACTGAAGTGGAGGCCTGGTCTTTTTCTGTAAGCATTTGATTTCTTGATGAAAAATTAGCAGCCAGAATATCTAGTGGAGCTATCATGCTGGATGAAATTTTAAAGTTTTAAAATTAAATTTTAGTAAGTATGTCTAGTGATCTGTTTGGATGTACATATACTGTTTGACAAGTAGGTAACTACATTTAGTGTTTCACTGGAAAACTGAAATCAGCGTCATTTATTGTCAATGTATGATTGGTAATTTCATACTGGAAAAAGCCCACAGCTTTAGTGTGCTTCATTTTCTTAACCGAATACATTTAAATATGTATATAAATAAAGCTTATATGTAAGATAAAATGAGGCACTTCCTGAAGTTCTAAAAATTTTCGTTGTTAGATGCAGGTATATAATATCTATTTTCATAATTTAAAATTTTTCAGTCTTTGAGCAGGTTACATTTGTTTCATTTTTAAACAGCAGTTTGGTTTTTAAGTAATATTTATGGCTGACTGTCAAACCAGGTATATAGTATTTTTACTTCTAAGGATTGTATTGGGTTTTATTTAGCACACACAGTTTCATGAATCAAATGTTTGGTTTTCTTTCAATGTTAGCATTCAGGTCTGTTTTAATTGAGATGTCCATATATAGTGTTTAGAAGGACTGTAGAGCATCAATAAAAGCAAAACAGTAGGTAAATCAGAGTTTAGTTCATAATCTGTGTCAGAGCAGTTACAATTTTTTCTTTGTCCCCTTAAAAACGTAACAGAAAACCTCGAGAAGGTGTTGTTTGGGGTTTTTAAAATTTTTTTTTCTGCATTGATTTGAAATGTTGTGTTTGTCTTTTTCAGTTTCTTGATATTTTTCAAAGAGTGACTAGCTCTTTGAAGTAGTATTCCTTTTTCCTACTTACATTTAAAATTGGAGAACACAGGTGGTTAATATCTCTGAATATTTATCTTTGAATGTTCCTATCTTCAGAAATAATTAGTTCTATTAAAGTATTATTCCTACTAAAAACCAGTAAATACTTTACTGTACTGGAATATTTGTGTAAAATGAATGACCCCCAGTGGTCATGTTGTAGACTGCCCTCTGTCTTTTACCACTTTTCCTAACAGGAATAGAAATGGAATTATGGTAAGTGGGACACCTTTGATAAAAGATTTTTATACTAAAGAATTACTTTCAATATGAAATTGCAACAGTCTGTCCTGATACATGTATTTTAAAAGCTGAGGAGACTGCTACATACAAAAGATCACGAGAAGACAGTTCTAGCTGGAAATTGTTCAGATCAGACCCACGTGTACAAAAGCAAGATCTGCACTCAGTTATATTAGGCTTTTACCAAACATATTTGTTTCTTCGTGTTTTTAAGAGACATTTGCCAAAGGTCCTTTTAAAGCAAAAGGAAATGTCATCAGGAGGACCTTGTAGTAATAGGCAAGATATTTTGATATCTGCTTATCATAATTAAGTGTTAATGTTTTGAATTACAAGATATTATTCCCTTAATTAGTTGTCTATGTTAATCACAGACACAGAAGAAAAATTTTATCTGCAAAACTCCTTCCAGTAATACAATAGGAATATTTTGTGTTTCTGATTCTATTCTGATCAATAGGACTTGAAGATTGTTGGCGCCTTAGAGGCTCCAATACTATATACTGCATAAAAAGATTTTTCTTAGTAGAGATTTTTTTTCCCCATAGTAATTTTATTTAATAGGTCTTTAATATCTATATATGTTATTCTACTTAAAGTATCATTCTTTGAAATACAAAATATATATTAATGACTCTGGTAATATATTTGTGATTCTATGTTTTTTTTCCATTGGGGATTTATATTAAACTAAGACTTTTAGCATACTCTCTTTTCTCTAGATTTGAGTGTATGCATATGAGTGTATGTGTTTAAAATACTATGCATTCTGTAGGTAGCCACTGAACACGAGTAAAGCAAAGAAGATTCACAGCCACTTAGCTCTAAATCAGATTCAGATTTCAGTCAAAAAGAATGATGAGAGTCTTCAGGGTGATAACTTGCCCTCCTTTTTCAGATATTAATGAGCCCCATTTGTACTGAATTTCAATTCACATCAGTGCTGAAAGTAGCAATAAGAAAGGATTGCAGGTGAGAAATGCAATTTTAGGCAACAGATCAGATTCTTTAGCAAACCCAGGCTCAGTTTCTGATAAAAATGGAAGTGTCATTCATTGCTGCGTTTTGCACACTGTCCTTAGGCTGCTTACTCCCACTCACGCCAGCTGCCAGATCTTTTCCAAACCCCACTCAGCGTCTGATGTAGATTTTTACAGCAAATGCTAATGGAATGAAATAAACTCTATCTGGACCTCAGTGGGATTCAGGAGACTGGTATCTGTTAACACAAAGGGAGACCACCTGAACTTGTGGAGTCTGAAACTGAACTCGAACAGCATGGGGAAGGAATCATGATGTAAACATTACATGATCATTATGTAACTCATAAGGGATTCTCTAACGTAAATTCAGTCAGTTCAAAGGCAGTAATTTAGAAGCACATTATAGACAGAAATAAATTCTTTAAATCCATGTGTCTAAAACTACACTGTCAGGAGCGGTGGAGGTTGAATGGAAAGATTGACAGAAACATGGTAGATACAGCAGAAACAAGCTAAGCCTTAACATGTTCTGTATGAGAAATGCAAAGCTATCAGAGGCCCACATAAGCAGAGGGAGGAAAAGCAGAAGTTCAGGCCATCGTATTCAGGCAAATACATACATCCACAGTTTGAGCACAAAGTAGAAGAAAAGGTATTTTAAAAGGGCATACATATATATAATATTGATCACAGTTTAAGAGGATTAAGTGATATATTGCCTGTTAATTTATGTATTGTCAGTAGTGTGATAAGGGAAACATTATACATCTTTGCACTACCCCAGAAAAGAATAGCAACTCCTCCTCATCAGTTCCTTGTTTACAACTTGAAACTTGTTATTATGACAAATTAGGAAATCAGTATTAGCTTGGCATACTGATACATAAAGTGAGTTCATTAGGTACATTTATTTATACTCTTTCATGAAGGATATTTTCTGTCATACAGTTTTAGTATTTTTTACAGTTACCACAGTTCTCTAGGGAGTCCTTTGACTTCAGGTCTTAGAGACACTGTTGAGGTTATAGACATGCTGTACCTGTTCTGTACATTAAAGTTATAGTGATTAAGTATATAATGCAACATTTTTGGGTTCTTCCTAGTCAGTTGACCATTGTATAAAGCAAAAATCTGTGTTGCTTATTCTCCTAAGTGAATTTAAACAGAGCTGAAATTAATCAGCTTTTGATGTAAAATATCTTTAATTATTCTCTTCAATGCTATCCTCATCTTTACTAAACCAAATTTACAGTTTAGCAAAACTACAGAAAACTCATCTATATTAGCAGTAGCATCAGAAGGTGAAAAAATCCTGCCAGATATACAGTGTTTATGCAAGCTTTGATAAGTGAGCTGTGGTAATTTTCTTTTACTACCCAGAGTTGTTACCATGTCTGTTGAGGCTACTTAGTGCACCACAGTGTGCTGCTGCTGCTATAGAAATGCTGAATACATATTTGTAAAAATGCAGTAATAATTTGTCATCTTCACAGATCTCAATATGGTTGATGGATTGGGAGCATCCAGATCCAGAACTGTGATTATGGCTCATCTTTAGTTCTTGGAGTGGTCTGTGCTCTAGCCAAAGTCCTGGAATGTGATGTCAGGCAGGGTAGGATTAATGGGAACCCAAAGGAAAGAGACTGTGCGAAGAAAACATCAAAAGGAGTGGGGAAAGTCTTCAGTCTTTAGGAGTGTTCAGACATTAAGAATCAGTAGGTATTTTAGAGGAACATTTTGTTCCATGTTTAAAAAAGACTTTTATTTTTCCCAGGTGATATATAATATGAAACAAAACCTCCCAAAATGTGGGTTATTGGGAAATTCAACCTCTATAGGTATAATACAAAGGCTGGTTGTTATAAACTGTTTTGCTTAATTATTTAGCTGATAGATTTCTTTGTTTTTCACTATGTCTTTGCCCAGAATTTACAGGAGTACATGATAGATACTTAGCTGGTAGTTTGCCTTAAGTATAAGGTTAAACCTTCTAAAACATGATTTAGAAAAAGAATTAACTGACAGCTTATAAAGTGGATGGACAACTATTAAAAAGGTTGATTTAATTTTGGTCTTACATGACCCTGACAGTACTTAACCTTTGATTTCCTTTGAGGTTTTAGGTCAAAAACCAATTGAATTTCATGGTAGTTTTTTTCCCCTAAGCTGTCAGACAGCTACAAGAATTTGCTGGGGTTTGCCAGTTCAGATTATTAAGTTGTGCTCTCACATTTCAATCAACATATTGTTTCTTACCTGGAGAAGATCCTCTTTTTAAGTCTACTTCTTTTTTGCATGCTAGGCCTTGTCACCTTCAAGAAAAACATAGTAAGTAATGCATAATTTTCTCTTTCTTCATTAGTACTACAAAAAATTTACCATTATGATGCAAGTGAGGGGGAAAAAGGGCTCTAGCAGAAATGCACTATTTTTCTTTAGGTTTTTCACTTTTCAGGTATATTCTGTTATCTTGGGCTACATATTTTGTAACAGGAAAAAGGAAAGAAAAATGGTAAAAAGAGTTGAGGAATCAGATAAAATCCTTGTCCATAAGGATCTGCTTAATTTAGGGTGTACTGTAGAAGCAGGCTGTAGTGGCCAAGGTTGGATGTCAAATGGCCCAAATTGTCCAGCATCTCCCAGTGTTTTCTAATAAAGTGTTTTCATTACCGTTGTCTTTCCCAGACTTACTCACTGATCTTACGTTCTGACACTTCTTTTGGTTTTCCCAGCTTTTCCTACTGTTCCCTAGCACTTCCCACATGAAGGAAAGTGATCCCACCTCACATCACAGTGATCCATTTCTCCCAGTTGAGTTTAATTTGAAGCTGTCTGGAGCTTTGTGAAGAAATGTTTGAAGCAGTCAAAAGATATTTAATTGGTGACTAGAATGCATACATACATGAGTAATCAAATTAGTTCTGTAAAGCTTTTTTAATACTGAAGAATATTTACCATTTCAGAGTAAAAGAAAATTGGTTATGGACAAAAGCTTTGATGTGGTCACTTGCAAGAAGAACGGGAACCTTAAGTGAACCCTGGTGCATGTGTGAGACTCAGGCTTTAAAGCAATTCAGTGAAAACATGTAATCACTCTGCCAGATGCAATTTCAGTGTTGTCATGAGTAACAAGAATAGAAACTAAATTCTTCAGAGCTGTAAGACCTGAAAGTTCATGCTGGTACTTTTTATCTCTCCCTTCCTAATATAAGCAGTGTAACAATATAGTTGGGAATCAAATCTGCTGTACTTAGGTACAGCTTTTTACAAGAATTTTTATAGCAGCTGTCAGCACAGGAAATTATATATATTTAACAAACAGATTCATACTGAGAACATGGTACTGTACATCTGCTTCTGGCTAAAGTAATGGTGTGAGTTCTTTTTAATTTTTAATGTTATTTTACAGGCTCTGTATTTTTGAGTGCTCTTCTACTTTTAATGCCTCTTGTTCTTTCCAAAATGGTAGCTGTCTAAATCTGAGCTAATTTTTTCAAAAGCATTGGATAGCATTATTTTTATATATACAAGGGATATGTTTTATCCTACAGGTTAATTGAACTGTAGGGTTCTGCAATCTCATCCAGGATTAAAAAAAAAAAAACCCCACCCAAAACCCCTGTATTTTCTTAGAGTTCTTGTTCTTACTTTACTGCTTTAAGCAACACTGATGGAAACATGAATTCCTCAAACTGCACATTCCTGAATCATTGTTTAACATGGCAGTTGTTTCTTTAAGTCCTTTTCTTTGTGCAGTGCTGTGTAAACTTCACATTTTTATGTAAAGTGTATATAGTTTAAATTAGATCAATATGTTTTTCAGTAATTCATAATAGTATTGATCAGTCATTCTGAGGCTGAAAACTCTTCATTTAGATAAGTACTTGTGAAAAAGCTACCTTTTAAAAATAAGCACTGTTCTTCAGTTTTTCAGAACTGTTTGCTTTTGATAAATTACATCAGAAAATTGGCAAGTCATTAATTGTGTAGCACACTGTAAACTAGAGTTTATTTGTGAATTGTTCCTTTGGGCTGATGTAGCTGCTAAAAATTTTATCTTTTTGTTGTGTTGGAGTGTGGAATAATTCTAATGTGGGAGAATAGTGGATAATTTTGCTCTAGTAGGAATATATTTTTATTATGTGAATAGAGTACTGTTACTTTTCTGAAAAGAGAGCTGACCATATCAATTGATCTGAATGCAGCTGACCAGATAGCTGTGTACATTTCTATTCATAGCAGGACTAGATAGCATATTTGTTTAAATTAAATAGAATTTCCCTGCATTTGATACCAGTTTGGGCAGGGCATACAGATGTTTCCATTCTGCAAACACTCACTATCTTGAAGTTCAATATTTGTGGTCTGGAAACTGTACTGGAACATTTTCTTAAACATGTGCAAGTGCTATAATGTAGCACATAGTGGATTTCACAGTTTGTCATGAGCCTTGGTGGTTTAATGTTAACACTATAGTCAAACTTCCAAAGACTCTAGCCAGGGATAGGAGATATCACCTTCTCCAGCTGCCACAGAATTGTGGTCTATTCATGGTCAGGTAGGAAGGAATAGTGGTCAGTTTTAGGGGCTTTTGTTTTTTTGCGCTTTTTTTTGCCTCTTTTTTTCTTTTTTTTCCCCCTTTTTCGATCAAACCCCTTTCCACAAGCAAGTTTATTTTAAAAGTGAACACTGAAGTAAACTTATAAAGCAACCAGTGCACTTAAGTGTCTAATGGCTGTAACGGGCCTGTCTGCATAATATGCATACTATATATTTTTGGAAGGAAATCTATGAACTGAACAACACATGCATTGGCTCTTCCTGACGCTTTACATGTGATGACATCTGTTGACAAAGTATTGTTAGCAGCAGAGATCAGAAAGACGTGGCATGTGAAGTCAATTGTAGCTGCCAACAGCTCTGATTGTATTACATGGCAGGCTTGGAAATCTCTGTTAGACTCTGTAGAGTGTCAAAATATAGGTAGCTTGGCAAGGTTCACTGAGAGGTTTGTGTGTAGAGTCAAAGGATTTTCAATTGCTGAATTAAGGGCAGACATTTTACAGTGAGAACTTCAAAGCTTTGGATTTGTAGTTAAGCTATTTACTGTAATAACAATGATGTGAGTCCTTTCATTCTTAGGGAAGCTTTGAGGCTTTCCATTAACTCACTGGCAGGCACCAAGAACATGATTATAAAGAGAACTCAGTTATTCCTCTTACAGTAAGCTGTCATTGTGCTGTAATGTCACACTCCAAGCTTTCACGCAATCCTAATATGTAAAATGTTAATAAGGGAAAAAGTTGACAAAAAAGATGCCCCAAACATTGGCTAATCTCTTTGTAACTGATTTCTGCTAACAGATGTTGATAATAGCATGTTTGACTCTAAAACTGGGACTATGCTAGTAAAAATGAGTAGTTAAAAGTCAGACTTCTTTTTGGGCTTAAAGCTGCAGGTGTTTCAGAAAACTTAGCCAAAAAGTTGGGTTTCCATAGGTTTCATTCCAATGCTTGCTATTTAGAGGTTAACCTACATAAGATTCTATCAAGACTCCCAAACGAATGATTTCCCCAAAATATGAATATCGATCTAATATCGATATCCAACTGAGACGGACACAAACTCTCTAACAGTTTAGAGTTAGAAAGTGCATGTTTTATTTGGCGCCAGGCACTGCGTGGGATGGCTCCCTAAGACACAGGGCCCCGATCCAAGCAAACACAAAGCTTTTTATTTACAAAAATGATGAATATCCAAAATACAAATGCATATTCTTAACATTAACACCTCCCATTCTCTGCTTCATATGGAAATGAGCTTAAATGTCATTAAGCATGCGTAGTGTGTGTCCTGAATGGAGTCGGTGGTCTTGAATTGGGTCAGTGGTCCTAAGGAAGATGAAGTAACTCATCTTCCTCAGTTTGACCTTTTTGCCTCTCTGAACTTTAACAATCCTAATTACTTTAGTGGCCTCTAAGTTTCCTCTTGCGTGACTTTTGAAGGAGCTCCCACCAAGGGAGGAAATTGGTCATTGTCCTTGTTCCCTACACCAACTTTTATCAATGTTTCTATTCCTCGTTCTAAGCACAGCTGAGCAAACATACAAATGACAGATCATCAGTTATTTGGTAATCAGTTACTAACATCTTAAAACCCATTTCAGGTCCAGCTCTCTTAACTATTTTAATTAACTCTAGCTGGGCCCAAATTCCTTCCTAGTCTAAGTAATTTCAACACAGCTAGCCTATAATTAAAATCTTTGGTTTTTCTAAATCTATGTTTCACTAAGATGCTAATTAAAAAAAAAAAAACAAAAAAACCAAGCAACTAAAAATCTCTATGCTTTTCTGCAACTTGGTGTTAAATTTTAATTTTTCTAAATTTGGCTAGTATTTAAATCTGTAGAACCAGCATGGTTATGAAATAATTTTTATTTTCCGTGTAGCAAGCAAGCATTAGACCTATAATCTCTTGTCAGTGTTCTCCCAAGAAAACCATGACAATTTCTGCAGCCTAGCAGTCATTTCAGGACTTTTGTAAACTGATCAACATGATCAAGATGTTGTTTTGCTCTCTTATCAAAGTAGCATTTGCAACCTTACCTTTCCTTTCTTTCATATTATTGTCATCTTTTAGTTTTGGGATACTCTTTGCTAATACTTGTACAACTATGTTTTGTAAAAGTGCACTCATGTCTAAACTACAGAATTATATCGCTGTATTTGTGGACTTCCTCTGGAGTAGAGCAAGGTAACTTTTTATTACAGGATGGATCAGGGAAATGCAGTCCCACTGTTCTATTCATTGTTATGTGTGGTAATGACAGCTGTATGTTTGTCAGTGACTTCAGGATGCATAGGACATGTTATAGGAATGGCATTATCTTAATGTTACACATTTTTGTAATTACTTTATTCTTTAAAGGAAAATAACACTAGATAGTGATTACAAAATAAAATAACACAGATAAATGCTCATATTGAGTTTGTTCCACCTCATTTATGTCCTTAGTGTAAGAGCCATAATGTTGTGTTTTTGTTGTCCTTTTTTTTCCACTGCTTGAAGACCTGTAAATTAATTTTTAGTGTGGAAGTCAACTCAGAGAGCACTTACTGGGGAGGAGTGATTAAGAAATCAATTTCACAAATAATACTTGGCAGCATTTACTTAAAACTAAAGCAGCAATTTTTGATCTTGCAGCTCCTGGCCAACTTTCTATACATAAGCCTGTGACAATATTTCCATCAAAAAAATCCCTTTGCCTCTCAGCCATTAAATTTCTTCTTGGCCTAAACGTGCCAAGTTAATATTTAACCTTGTGGAAAATTTTTGTTCTTGCACCCAGAGGCCTTGCTGGCCCTGACAGGCTGCCCGGGACCTCAGCCACTGCAGAGGTGCTGCCCCATCCCCTGGCTTTAGTTGTGACCTCCTGGGTCCACCCTGACCTCCCACCTGCCTTGTCCTTTCCCTGGGGATCAGGACCCATTTCTGGCAGCACTTGCAGCAGTGGCCAGGCCACTGGGGTGGCAGATGGCCTGATCTGTGTTGCAGCCACCTTGAGCTGCCAGTTCCCCCAGTTCCTTGCTGTTCCCTTAATGGCCGGGGTGGAATGGCACTCCTGAGGTGCCCGGCAAAGTGCCCTGCCAGGCCCTTGTGCCCTGGCCTTGCACAAAACACTGTTAGAGTGAACTGTCCATTTGCCCACCTGTGTGTGACACAGTCGTGACACAAACACAAATTGAATGTCACTCCTCAGTGGTAGTGGAAATAAATAAAATAAAACCTAGATTAAATTCCCCGAGAGCTTGGCAACAGTTTCCAGTCATCTTAGCTGAGAGAGGTGGGGAAAAAAAATGAGCTTCTGTTTCAAAATCTGGTGATCCATTTAGAACTCAACTTGTGAAGAGGCACCAGAGTGCTCTGCCTGAAATTTGTTAGAGAATCTCTGGAGTCTTGATTGCAGAAAGCAGTTAAAAATGAATTTGGGAGTATTCACAAATCAAGGACACCTTAAAATAATTGCTTCCTTTGAAACAGTTAATTCAAAATTTATATTAATTTGTATAATCTATCTTCCTTTCCAGTTTGGTCTTCTTTCTTTAGGTATACCTTTAAGTTGTAAGTAAAACTTGTAAGTACAGACAATGCCTTTATGTGGGCCACCAACCAGGAACAGTTGTGTCATTTTTTTTATTCTTGCCAATCTCCCTAGTAATTTTTACCACATTATTATATACATGTACTGTTCTATATCATAATAATGTGATATCATGCAGGTAGAACACCTGCTAATATATAATAATTCAGACTTTCACCAAGATGTCATGTAGTTACATGAATTTTACAAATAAACGGTGATCTTCTTCAATTTTCTTCAGCACTAAGACAGCATTTATATTGGAAAAGCTGAGATTATGAACTTGGGAAATTGAGGATTTGTACATCAAAAGATACAAAGGTTTCCATGTAACCCCGAAGTTTTCCAGGTAATTCACGGAGAAGGCCAATGATTTTTTTTCTGTGCTGTATTTATGTTAGTCTAAACACTCTAAGTCCAAGGTTCTAGTTGATTATCTTTTGGGTAAATGCAGGCTAATGTACAGAATATGATAGAGGAGTAACAAATAGAAGGAAACCCCCGACCTAACAACTTCAGACTGATAAATTCCATTTTAGAGCTGGAGGAAAGATGTACAGGCAGAATGGTTTGAGGAAAGGAGAACACAATTTGTTTTTTAATCATTTGCTTTACTTATAGAATCAGTGCTCCATATTAGGATTTCATATATTTTCAGTATATTCTTCCTTTGTTTGTTTAGTACTAGGCATTATCAAGTGTATTATCCCTGGTGATTTTATCTGTCCTATAGCAAAGCTGCAGTTTTGGTTGAATATTATAGCTGAGATATTTGTAGTTCAGATTTTGATCATACGTGTGTAAAAAAAGTTTTTTGAATTACAAACATAGGAAATGTAATATTTTCTAAAATAATAGCAAAAACCAGCAGCAGTACTGCAAGCTGATTTTTTCCTAGTGGTGTTTGGAAAAATCTCAGACAGAAAAGACAATAGATTTTCAGTATCCATGCATCATGTTAATCATTCCAATAACAGTTGGTGTGATTATAAAATGTATTTAATGGATTTTAAGGTTGTTGTTGTTACTGGTAAGCCCGAGACCTGTGCATTTTAACCTTTAGGACCTCTCTGTAATTTGTGCTACATAAAAAAAATGAGAAAGCAATCTCTTCTCTACTAAACTGAGGAATAGAGTAAAACAATATATAGATGTAGAGAACAGAAAGAAAGACGAGCAGTAAAAAATTAAAAAAAAATAACATGTCTCTTCACTACTTCCCCAAATGATGTGATTATGGGACCCATAATAAATTAAGATCACTAAACTTACTCATTTTGGGCAATATTCCACACCTTTTTTTGGATCAAGAGCTCTAGCTTAACAAGTAATGATTATTGTCTTACTTGGAAGATCTCTCAAAATATTTGGGAGTCCCATGATTTTCTGTCATTTTTTTGGCACCTGATTACAATCTCTTGAACAGATGCTGTTAGCTCAGGAATTTCTGGCTGATTTTCCTCTGAGATGACCGTTGCATCTCCAGCTGGTACTTGTGGGTTGCAGGTCTCACCTGCTACCAAGTGAAGCTTGTGTTCTCAGGCTGTGTATTGCCTGATAGAATCTCAGTTTCCTTTTTTTTTTTGTGCAGCAGGGAAAGGCAAATAGGATTTTGGCAAAAGGACAACTGGGGTTATCACTAGCAAAGGCAGAAGGCCCCATCGAACAGTGGTATGATATCACTAGTCACCTCTCCCCAGAACTGAACTAGTATTTGCTAGTAGACTCGGTTTGTTCTTCTCTTTGCTCTTTTCATTAATTCTGCAAATGCTTGAGTTGGGAAGGACAAATGAACAGGGTAGAAGAAGATAGTATGCAGGACTTAAATTGACAAAAGGGTAAATGCCAGTTTTGGAATAAGAATTTTGCAAGCATATTAATGAGGATCACCCTTTGATTTTCAAGGCTGTCCTCTGGTGGTGCTTTTGCTCTGCATTTGCTTTTCTTTCAGCTGGCAAAACTGACCTTTGCACTCAAATGAAAATTAACAAAAATAAATAGTGATAATTAATTACTCTAGATTATAATACAAATTCCTTGGCATTCATAGTAAGTTGTATGCGCAAGAAAAAAAAATTTGAAAAGTGATTTTCATTGGTCCATATGAACCTAAATGTGTTACTCAGAAGGTGAACCCATTAATAGTCAATTCTTCATAGACAATTTGACTATGAAGAAATTGTGCAATCTGGGCACATCTGTGGCCATGTGACTGATAACTCCAAAGGGACCCTCTTTTAGCAATAACAGGTGTAAAGATTCCTGTGATGAAGGTATGATGGGAAAATGGGGACTACAAGTTATGAGTAAAGACAGGATGGTTATAATGTTCAGTAACTTTGTGTTCATTTTTCTGTGAGCAGTTATGCTAAAATCACCCCAGTTTCCATTTCAGTTTTTAGGAGGTTAATAGATAATAGTTTCTGCTAGTTGATCAGTGAATAATGAGATCCTTTGGGTTCACATAAGTGAAATATGAAGATTAAATGTTTTAAGTGTCTGTTTTCTCTGTATATAACACTATATTTCTCTAAGATTTTGTGTCTTGGTAAGCAAAAAGTAGGCAGAACTGAATCCCAGTGAGTTTATAATATGACATTAGGAGTCTTGCTTTTGGAAGAATCTGTAATTTTTAATCTACTTTTAGGAGGCAATGCTTTTTCTATCTGTATTAAGCATTAGTCCTTTAATGTGCAGCTTGTAGTACTTGGTTGCAATGAGGAATCTGGGAATTTCTTCTCAAGTTGTTCAGATGTTGTATGTGCTATAAGTGAGCAAATTTGCAAAGCTATAACTGATAAACATGATGTTCTGGGTGCTGACACAAGAACCATGACTTCCTGTGCCAACAGAGTACTATCATGGTTGCTTAGTATGCATTTAAAACAATAATCTCCCAAAATTTTGGGAGGGGGAGGGGAAGGAGTTGTGAGGTAGAAATATGAACAAATTTGCCAGCAGATTGATCAAAAGTGTCTTTCTCCACATAGGCATGTTAACTCACAACATTTTTAATTGGTGCCATAAATGGCATTTAAACACATTTATACTGTATTTAAAAAAATTATAATGTTTGACTTGGCTGAGCCCCTCTGAACACTTAAATGTTAGACCTACCCTGTAGCTATTATGGAGCCAGCGAACTGCAAGAGAAGATTGCTTAAATTATAAAAATATTGTGTGTGCTCCTTTTACTGAATGTCAAATAAATGTATTCTGATCACACAGAGCATTAAACATATTTACTTCCTTCCCCTCCCAATTTATGAAGCTGAGTTTCACAAGAACTTTTTAAGAATCAGTAAATTTACCTATCTATAAAGTTGAGAGTGTGACAACTGGATATACTATATTATCAAGGGTGCTTTCAGTGTGTCTTCCTTTATTCTACTTGCTCTTGAAAAATTCTCTCAGAAGTTGTTAGAAGGCAGAGAGATTATTAAAACACCTTTTTTCTTTGAGACTTTATCTATTTAATGGACTGGTTTTGTTTGCAGACACATAGAGTTGTGTAGGTATATTTTTTTACTTCCAGTCACTAGGGTTTCTTACGATTTTCTCGTTCAGAAAAAGGCTCCCCTCCACCTCCAATTCCCCCTCCCTCCCAAACCCCCATGCTGTAACCTGTGCAATTTTGCACACTGCATTAGTTAGTGGGATTAAGCTGGTGGAGTGAATGCCTGCTGTCATCGTGGAAATCTGGCAGAATTCCCTTTTAATTATTTTGTAAAGCTGGTTGAAGACCATTAATGTCTATCCTTACAAATCTTGTCTTTCTCAAATATTTCTTGAAAAGTGAGGGAACAATTTACAAAACACAAAGAAAAGTCTGCTCCAACTGCTAGGAATTATTTTGTCTCATTGATGTTTGCTATTGAGAGGGACAAGCTCTATTAAAAGAATTGTTTAAATGATTGTTCTTATTATTTGTTCTTAGTTATCATAATCAATAGAGCTGTCAAGCACAAAACATTTCACATTTTAGGCAAAGTCTGTACTTGTCAGTGAAATAATCTATAACTAAATTGAAACCAAGGTGCTGGGGTAGGATGACACCAGCCAGTGGTACAACAGCAAACAGAATATTGACAGCCTTTTGGAAGTTTTGCATTGAATCTCAGTAATGGCTGATACATGTTTGAGTTTGATTAATACACCAAAAAGGAGTTTTCTGACTCTTGTTGCTACATATATAAAACTTGGGTTTATGGAGAAACAGGATTTTTGCATGTAAGTGACTAACATTGAAAAGTAAATTGGATTTCTTTTGTATTGATTAGGAATGACACTAACAGTTTTATCGGGTTTGGAGAGACAGGAATGAACCTGCCTCTGTAGATTAATCGGTGAAATAACCTCTCAGGCAGGAGGTAAATGAAAATAAATTACTTGCCTGCATGAGATATAAGTCTGTGGAGACTGCTCTGATATCATGTGTGCCTCACTCAAAGGCTGGTACCTGATGAATATTTGGAGCCTTCCTCTTCTCTGTGCACAAACAAAAAACACCCCTCACCCCCAAAACTGTGAATGCCTAGAGGAAGAACAGAACAGCAAATTGAGTCCGAAATCTGAGTAAACAAGCAGACAGGTACAGGTTAGTGGTAAAATACCACAAAAATGGGAGGGAAGAAACGGAGTATATTTCACAGAGTGACAACATTTATTTAAAGACAGATTTTTCATTCTCTGAGTTTTAGATCTAAAAATTGGCAGACATTACACTGAAGATTGCTTTTTTTCAACATCTTGAAAAGCAGTCTTTGGAGTTACATATTTTTTGGCATTCTCAGAGGATACCAAGTAGGTGATACAGTATGAAGAAAAGTCTGTGAAGTACATAAAAATGCATATGTAGTACTTAAAAAAACTTTTCATGAAGGAACAGTTGGGTAGTAACAAAATTATCCAAGGAAACATTTTCAGGCAATCAAATGTGGTAACACACAATGAAAATAGAACTTAGCATGACAGCAGGCCTGCTAAGCAAATTAATATTCTGAGCATTAACTTCATGGCATGTGGCTGTAAGATTCCATGCAGGTGCATAGCTCTTTATTTAAATCTTTGTCCTAATTATAATAAAGTCATGAAAAGATATTTTAGTAGAGGAGGAGAGGGATTCAATTGTGGTTTATTAAAATAAATAAAATCTATTTATCTTTCAAACTACTAATTTGGGTGAAGAACTAAAGCTCATAACCAAAAGAAAACAGCAGGTAGGAACCTGGAGTTGGAAAATGCTAACTGCTGGTACCACTGTCCTGATATGTTGATCAGGATATCAGTTTCACAAGGCAGGTATTGAAAAGTGTAATCATAGCTCAAGCAGAGCTATTAATAGGCAGACGTCCTGTCTCTGTACCTGAGTATTTCCTAAAGAGTTGTTGCTGTGCTGCAGGGAGCAAGGGAAGTATTACCCTTGCAGTAGCATGCTGCCACTGTGGAGAGCATGGCACAGAACTGAGTAGAGTCTTGTGTGACAAAATGGAGACAGGAATCGACTTCGCTTACATTTAGAGAGAGGTATGAAACCAGTCTACTTTCATCATTCCTTGAAAATATTGTGGGGAGTAGGAAAGGGTCTGTGGTACTTCCCTTGTTCGCTTGAGTTAATCTTCTGCCTCTTCTGACTCGATAGCTTATGCACTCTCCAGCATTTTGGTTTGAGTGATGGGCAAAGCAGCCAAAGCAGCTGAAGAGAGAGCAGAACTGACTCATTTTCTCACTGTCTGCACTGCCATCTGAATACAGCTAGTAGTTCTATGAAGTTCATATGCAGCTAGGTCTTTATTCCCAAGAGATACAAGAAAGCTATAGTATTCCAGCTGGGACTTTGTCAGTTTGTTGGCTGAAACATATATGAGATGGGAAGGAACCCAAAGGGTGTGGGGGTTGTGGCAGTGAGTGTTCAATAAGATTTGGGTGTGTCCTCAGGGCCTTTGTTACAAGTTCTTCTAAACCTTCTTGTTCACTTTCATGTCTGTTCTCAGACATGAAAGTCATGTTAAATTGAAGAGTCTTCTAAGAATAAGGTATGTTTTGTGTTTGTTCTTCTATAGGACTTGATCAGCCAGCCTTATCTATTTGTAAATGGCAGAGAAAATATCACAGGAAAGAATTTAAGCTTCATAGGAAATGTTTAAACCATCTGGAAAGATGCTTCAAGTACATTTCCTCGTGCTATCACCAAAGGCTTTTTTTTTTTTTTTCCCCCCCCCTCAAGAAAGGGCACTTAATGTTCAGATAGTACAAAATTTAATACTTGTTTCAACTGTCTCTGGGGTTTTATTATCTTTAAAAAGGCCTTAAAGCTATCAGGACATTTTTGTATAGGTTAATTTTCCCTCCAGCTTCTTGCTATTCATTTCCCCTGCAAGGAGTCACGTAATCTAGCTTGGAATGAAATAAATATTACAGTGATTTGCAGTATATGAATAATTGGAAACGTTGTGTCCCTTCAGTCTATAAAGGAATTTAAAGTGAAGAGACATCCTAGACACAAGTTCATTTTCAGCTAAAGTTGTTGCACCTATAACGAGTCAAGATGGTGGTGGGAGGAAAAAAGAGGAGCATTAACCTTTAATGAGAACATTTTACCTTAACAGAAGTAGTAATGAAGGAAGTCTCTTCATGATAAAATATATAAAATATATTTTTATATATAAAATATATATTTTTATATATAATATATATTTTTATGTATATTTTTATATATTTTACTCATATTTTTCAAAGGTTTTTTATACTACACAATGAATGCAGGCTATCTCTTGGTGAACTCTGTCCTTCTCTGTTCCTTTGCATCATTAAGATGCCTCAGAGAAACAGAAGAGTAAATGTGGGCAATGGTGTTTCCATATTAGTTTCTATACCTGTGTCTTATTCAGAAATGAGAATTGGCAAATTAATATCAGATTTTCCTTGGGATATTAAGCTTCCAAGAAATAGGCAACTGGGTAAAAGCTGGAGTCAGTTTTCAGGTATACAATTAATACTGAAGATCAGCCGTTACATAAATCTTAGATTAAGACAGCGTGAGGATGGCAGCAAACTGCTGCCACATCCGGCCATAGTTCAGTGATTGCCTTCTTAACTTCTGTTTTCCCTTTCTGAAGTTTTATTGAATACCATTTTCTAGAACCACTGTTGTCAAATCAGTTACCAGATATAAAACCCAGTCACTCTTTCTTTCTTAAAAACTAACAGATGGTTGCAACAATAAAAAATTTAGCCTTGTTGAAGAAGGAAGAATAACTTTATTGGTACTTTCAAAGTTCTGAAAATAAAATATTAGACATGATTTTCTTATGGCTAGACAAGTGATTAAATGGCTTCCTAAATCTTTAAGTCTTGGTACCATCTGGGTATTGTTTGCCTGTAAGCTCAGGTTTAATTCTTAGTGAAAACACTACAATTTTAGTGCCTTTTGTAGGTTTATGGAATCAAGAACTAAAATAGAATGAGTTCTATTCTACTATTGAAGTGCTAGTCATACTCTCACAGATAACATGTTTCTAACGTAAACAGAAAATGCCCCCTGCATATAATGACATATTACATCTAGAATTTCACCCATACCTCAGTACAGAAAAGAGCAGTTGATCTGAACTCTAGGTAACAAATGAAAAAGATAAGCCTTTTCCCTAGACCACACAATTGATATTTGTACTTAGTTATATCATTGCTGACATAGAATGAAAAAATGCAGAGAACAGTTTCAGTCTTATTTGGACTAAACTTGTCTGTGTTCTAACGTAGTTCAAATTTACTTCAATATGTACTTCAGATAAGCAAATGTCCATCTAAAATCATATGTAGAATTTTTATTTTTCATGTGTCTCCTCTCCTGATGCATGAGGTATTTATTATTAATACATTTCTGTTTTCAGAAATACTAATATCCAGATATTTATGATCTTAACGCATGTGAAAATGTCCATACAAGTCAATCTAGCTGGAGTGTACTTGTGAATAAAAACTGCATCAGACTATCATGCCACCTTTCTGACACTGTCATCTATCTTCTCACATGGAAAAAAGTAGAAATGAGGAAAATTGAGTTGCAGTGTGTACCTTCTGCTCTACAGATTTGAACTTTGTCAAGCGGATTGAAGAAAATAAGAGAAATCTCAGAAAATACTGGCCATGAAAATTGTCAATCCAGTAGATTACTAATCTCTAATTACTATATATATAACTGCTCTAATGACTATTACTAATGTTATACTAACATAATATCAAAAAAGGTAGTCCATTAATACATGTTGTAAATGTCCTGTGGTTTCTTACAATAGGTTAGAAGGCAATGCGGGACTTAGAGCAATGTATAGCAATCACTTA
Source organism: Corvus cornix cornix (assembly GCF_000738735.6). Classification (NCBI taxonomy): domain Eukaryota; kingdom Metazoa; phylum Chordata; class Aves; order Passeriformes; family Corvidae; genus Corvus; species Corvus cornix. The sequence continues at coordinate 22,989,953 of NC_046336.1, read as the reverse complement.
GGGTGATGTATATTTCTGTTATGTAATTTATAGCAACATCCTGAACTTGAACTGTAGTTAATGGAAAAAACATTGAAACATTTTAAGTAGAGTAAGTATTCCCCTATTTTATTCACCTCACAACTACATTGGCTTCAAGTCTTTGATTTTTTTTCTCTTAAACTTTATATCTGTCCCTGTACACTCAAAATAAATGACTAGGCAGAAAAGGATTAGATTTTTAAATACATAGATCCTAAAGACAGAGATCTTTTTGCACTAAAAAAAAGTACAGTAATTTATTTCTTATGAAGTGTTTAGTCTTTGCTGTTCATCCAAAATGAAAGTAGAGTTACACATTTGTATGAAAACCCCCAAATATTTTGATTCTTAATTACTGTACAATATACACCTTGACATAATAAAATTATGCTGCTCATTTTAGCTGCTCGTGTTATTTGTAAGAGAGAAAGACCTAACCAATTATGGCATATGGCCAGTCTTTTTCAAAGGAAAATTATTCCTTTCCATACTTTGCAAGTTCACAGATTATTTTAGCTGTGCTTGTATTTAATTACCTATGACACTTCAGTTACACATTTACATAGTATTACATTCTTAAACATTTTTCACTGCAGTGGTCCTTGATGCACATACAGAAGAGTAATGCTGACAATTTTTCTCAAAAATTGGTCAGAGGAGGGAGTTTGAGACTTAAAACTTTTTTTTGTCCATAACTACATTAATAATAACACATTTTGGGAAAGGGAAGAAATATACATACAAAACAAAAATACTTCTTGAATAGAGCTTGTATAATTTTTCAAAATACATGAAACTGCAAACTTTGATATGGCACAGAGGTTGTTCCATGTGTATATGTATTTACTGGTATGGAACTGAAGTAGTGTTATAATCAGTCAGGAACATGTCTTTCAACTTGTATTTCATAAGGCCATAATTCACCATCAGACTTTGTGTAAAAGCATGCCTGTCAGTGAAGTTGCAGTAATTTATCACCTCTGATTCTGAGTGCCATTGTGTATGATGAGTATAATCCATCTTAAGGCCTTGGCCAGCTACTAGAAGAGGTTGAATGAACTACAGAATATTTGGCCTAGCAGGCAGTGTTCCATCTGAATGAGCAACAAGAATGAAGAGAAGCCTGCGAAGAATTCCTAAGACTGGTCTAGTTACCTTTGTTCAGTGTGCATCAAGATTTACAGTACCCTGGGTTGATGATGCTGCATGTAACAAAGTTTGGCCTGTCAGTCTGACACCTTTGTTAAAAAAACATCCTTGTGCAGTCTCATAAAGAAAACACATCTGGGTAGATGGTCTTTCTGGTAGATGCAGGTCTTCCTAAAGATGCTTGCTTTAGGTGTAGACCAGTATGTCCAGGACTTTGCAATAGTGATAAGATGGTGTGGGTGCAGACATGCTAATCAATAATACTGTGCATAAGTTTGTCATACATGGTTTGTAACTTAAGTCTGTGATTTAATCTAACATTATTAAGAATACTTAAGGATTCAACTGTTCCATAAAGCAAAATCTTGGCATATCTTCTATCATACTAGTTTATTTACTGGCTAATGATCATTGCAGTGAGCAATTACTAATAAACAGTTACTGAATAGAAACATGTTCTTTACAGTCCTCATCAGAGATAGATTATTAAGTCTACGTTTCGATCCTTACTGCATTATCCAAACTTGCTTTTCCCAGAAGTCCTGGGGCACTGCTCTTCCTAGTTCTCCAGTGTACTTCACATAGTTTCTTCTTGTTTCTGTATAGACAAGCCCTTTGTGATTAAAGGTGTTTTGAGTATTTTAGTAACACTCTTTACAGTATTTTCAGTGAGCAACATAGAATCCTGCTAAACCATGTTCTAGTAGAAACTAAGTGTGAATAAGTTATAGCTTACAATTCTTACCTTTATCCTGAGCTTCCCTGAGCCCTTGGCTAGACTCAGATTTGGATGTTAAGCCATTGGATTCTGGTATCACTTGTCCTTTTTTTCCCTTTAGTATCTCAAAGCTTCCTGGTTATATCAGTGCTCTACCCTTGGCAAGTATTTGTGCAGATATGGTTCTTCCAGAGGATATTAAATGATGTAACTTATTTTTTAAATTCCCTTTCGCAATGTTTACTTTGGGAAAACTTTTCATCTTCTCTTTTTTTCTGTAACATTTCATAAATTGACGCCAACGCATGTGCAGTGGTTGTACACCTTATCCCAAACACACATTCTGCAAAGCCAGAGATTTATGCCTGTGCTTTAACATAGCAGCTGGTAATATTTGTTGTGCTCATTCACTTACATGGAAAGTGCTGCAAGTATAGAATCACATTAGAGAGAAAGTCCTGGGCAGACACAGGCAGACTGTCATGTGGTCCTTAAATGGTGTTTATAGGAAGAATTAGAGCATTAGGGAGATGGTGGCGTGTGGGTTTTGTTTTGGTTTTTTTTTTCTTTATATGAAAGAGACTGGCTGGGAAGTGTGTGAATTCTGGAAAGGAAAAGTAATGGGCTTGCTTGAGGTGGGAACAGAAGTGAAATAAACAGCTACTGCAATCAGGACAGGCTGGTGTTATTCTGCCCTGGATGTGAAAGGATGACCAAGTACATGCATTGAGAACTCTTTTAGCACGATATCTCAAGGCTTTTCTCAAGGCACTCTTAGTTCATGGAAACGAAAGCTTTTTCTCTAACCCAGCTCTCTGTCGTAAATGTGAATGTCTGATGCGAGTTGAATAAGCTTTGCTGCCTAGGGAAAATTTGAAACTTCAATGCATTTGGTTTTGTAGCTAAAATGCAGTGGCAATTGTTCAAATCACCAGAGGTTAATGGACATTAATCCAATCACCCTGTTGTTCCAGGGACTTGTTTATGGCCATCTTCAGTGAAATAATTCAGAAATCTTAAACTTATTAACTCATTTACCTGGTTGAGTGAAACCAAGTCCCCAAAACAGAAAACTAGAGTTGGATTCCTTGTTTTGCCAAACTAAACTTTGCCAGTAGTTGATTTATTTAAAGGAGTTTTATATTCAAGCGTTGGAAGGAATTAACTCCAGGGCTAAATATCCCAGAAATTTAGTTAAATTTGATAGTTCTGGTCATTTATTCTAAATAGTACAATATCCTTCATAATGATTAGGTTATATAATTTGCAACAGACTTGTGTGAACTATGTAGTTTGTTACGGCTTTTGGCTATACCAAAAGAGAGAAACTCCTGCTATTTTAGATTCTAACCAAATAAATGAGTTTGATAGCTTCTCTCCAGCTGAAACAGGGAAACTTTTCTAACATGAGGTTGCTTCCTAGCAACAATCTGAAAACAGATGACTGAATCTCTGCTTAAACCTAATAGTTGAATCTCTGAAGACTAGCTGGTTTTATAGCAAAAAATCACTGTTTGCAGGACAATAAACTGTTGAGTTAGATGTATGGTAAACTGTGATTTAACCTGATCTTTGGAGATCCTTGCATTCATAGCTTCTGTCATGCTCTGCTGCTTTAGTAGCAGATACCAAGGATATGATTCTTCTCCTTTTGTTTTTACATTGTCATAGTCAGAGTGTTGAGATTGTAGAACTAAGACCAGCTTTGTGTTCTGTGTGGATCTTGAGGACTTTTCTATCATACCTGAATGAAAGATTACTGGTATATTATTTTTATTTAGAGTAAATTTAAAGAATGCTTTTCATCTTTTGCTAAGTCGATGCTTTTCAAGTAAGATAAGAAAGATTTTTATTTTCCACAACAATGGGAAAGTATACATATATAATATGAATAATTTGTGTTGTGATACATACATATATGTTATAGTACATACTGTGTATGCCAGAATTCCTATTACTGACTGTACAGTAGCTATTTGAATGGTACACTTTGGAAGTCTGTGAGTTCAAGTCCTAAATTTTTGGGCTCCTCATCTGCTTGCCTTAAGCAATTTACTAGGTTTCTGGCTTTGTTAGCAGTGCTTTAATTGTTCTTGACTCGGTAACCACCTTCTCAGGTGATAACATTTGCATGCACTGTGCAACAGATTGTAAGTGCATACCTGTACACCCAAGAAAATATTGACACATTTAATATGTAGTTAATGAAACATTCTACTAGCCTCATTAAATAGCACGCAGTGGCCAAAAGTGGTATGAGTCTTCACTGAAAGTTCTGTCCCTGTGAAAAGGTTAGAAGTGTTTGTCTGGAAGAAGAATGTGAATTTCACTATATAAGATAGTACAATTGTAGGTTTTATATCTGGAATATACAATTTTGAATTTTTTTTTACCTGTCAAATTCAAAAGATGTTGACAGGTTTCTCAGCAAATATTCTGAGAAATTTCAAGAGAAAGTTACTTCTACTGTGAATTATTTGATTTTATTTTGATCTAAATTTCTGTGACAATTTACTAACTAAAAAGATTAGTATTTCACCAAGCTACTAGTGTATAAAAACAAAGATACCAGAAGTGATTGTACTGCAAATGGAACAATAGATTCTATTAAAAATGTTATACAGTAGGTGAAATTTAGTTTTCTTGATAAAACTGTTTTTTGGCATTCTGTGAATTGCTGCCCCGCGTAACTAGTTTATATATTTGGGAACTGTGCAAAAAATAGACTGATAATACACATTTAAAGGTAATTAAGAAAAATTGCTTGAAAGCTGTATACCTATTGGTAAACATGGAACAAATCCTTTTGTAATGGAACACACATAATAATATGATGTTACAAAATCGTGCTTTTATCATCACAGGGTAGCATTTTTAAGTGAATGTTGCATTAAAATAAATTACCTGGTCGGTTATGTCTTTCTGAACTCTCTGGAATCAGGCTGTGCAGTACTGTGCCTAATGTACATGGCTTAGAACAGGCTAGGTGGTCACTCTAATTCCGGTCACGTTGTTATGTTCAGTGCAGCTGAGAAGGTGAGTAAGGTAAAGGCAATTCAACACAAGTTCTGAAAAAACCCTGCTTTATTCAGCAGAGATGTCTTTTACTAGAAAAGCAGCAGAAGGTGGCCAAATTAATTGCTCATATCAATGCATCCCTTTCACTGTCCATATTCATTTAGTTTGGTTGATTATGCATTCAAATCAGTGAAACTTGTGTTTTTTTGGATCCTGTGCACTGCATTGAAAAATTCACCTCTGCATATCTGTGTGTTTATGATCTTCAGTTATTCATCAATTACTGACCATGCTGGACATTTTTGAAGTTTCTCTGTACCTCATTATCTCATTTTTTTTTCTTCAAAATACACTGAAAATTCAGGTTTGCTTTGAAAGCTCAAGTGAAATTATTTTGAATGAAATGACAAAATGCTTATTTAAAAGAACTGATTGGATTTCAGACTGGTTACTGTAATTTATAATTCCTCCTCCCTCTTCTTCTTTCTCATCCTTTTTGTCTTCCTTTCCAAGCATCTTCTCCCCCATCCCTGAGTAATACTGGTGCTATGTACAGTATTTTGTTTACAGTAGTATAAACATTCTCAGCCTGTGACTTCATTGCTGAAATAACTCACCTCTTTCATGTCAACTCTTACCTAGGAGCCGTACAGCAGACTCATTGATGTAGGTTTTTTTCTGCATGGCAGCCCAGGGCAAGCTGGTTTCATTGCATGATGCAACTTCACCTTTTTTTGGTTGTCTATGGGATTAATTATAATCTAGTCTTATATTGCCTGTGCATGCCAATGTGCTTACCATAATGATGTATACACTGAATGCAGTCTAGAGCATTAATTGCATGAAATGGAATTAAAAACAAAGACAAAACCATAACATTAGAAAGTTTGAGCAAATGCAAATTACGCTTATCACTAACTTTAGTTAAGCTATTATAGAATGAATAGGACATAGTATATATCAGGTCTATGTATTTAAAATTTCCAGCGTATTACAGTAGTCTATTGACTAGGTGCACAATTTTGGTGTGGTCAAGATGTGGGGAGGAAAGGATGTACTAACTAGCCTATTGTGTCAAGGACTGAGTGGTGCCAGTAGTATCAGAAAGACAAACGTTTCCCTGCTGTCAGCTTCAGCAGCAGGTGACAGTGAAAAGAGGTAAGACTGTAAATTATCATTTATTGAAATTCAGAATTGGGGAAGCATTTTAACTGCAACAGGTTTTGGGGAATTTTAATGATAAATAACATGTAAAATAATTTAAAATGTATTGATTTACAAAATACACGGTGACATTCCATATGAAGAATTGTAACCCTGCTTGAAATTTCCTTTACAAATGACATGGTGACCGTTCTAAGCAACCTGTTGTTCATATGTTCTTAAATGTATTCAAATAAACCTTTCATCAGCACGGTATAAGATATGATTGAATGCTAATCCTATTTTTTCCTGATAAAATGATAAAACAGAAATCTGGGAACTGACCTGAAACATTGTGTATGAACAAAATTTTCTTGTGCTGTTGGTCAGTGCATGTCTTTAGTGTATGCTCAGAAGTTACACTTCGTGCGCTCTTTGGTGTCAAAATTAACGTACAGATTTCAAATTAATATTCATCTTGATGAATAAGTACTATTGATCCCGTACGTTTAACTTTGAGGGCCTATAATATAGAATGTTATGATATTTGAAAAATGGTGATAGAAAACAGATGTATATATAAAGTGAAAATAATGTGCTTAGTGTGTACTTTTAATCAGGTAACTTAATGAAAACGTACAATATATATTCAAAGTAGTACAAAAGGGAAGTAATTTCTACAACTGTTGTCATGCCACCCTTGTACTGATACTGTGCTTCCCTAACAATGCGTATTTTTTAGGATTACTTACTTAGGACTTTATTTTTTTATATTACTCCTAGAATCGATATAATGGCAGTTACCTTTTTTCCCCCCTTAAAATGAAGGAAAATTCTTTTAGTACTCGAAACCAGGTCAGACATATATCTGTACAGTAACATGAAGTTCTTCCTGCTGTCAGTACAAATGGGATAATTATACCAGTCCTTTTGACTTTCCAGTAGCTCAGTGTGTGAGTTTAGCTACACACCCATTCTCTCTTGCACAGCAGCCAGGATAAAAGGTGATGGATGTTACAGTGCAAGCCATTTTGAGAGGTGTTAAGAAAAAAAGGCCACTATATATTAATTTTTTAACATTATTATAATCCTCTTATTATATTGATGTAAAGTACTTTTATATCAGGCTTCTGATAATTGATTTGAGCAACAGCTACAGCTGCAGGCAATTTCTTATTCCATTTGTTAATGGAGATAAAGTTACTGGGGAAAAAGAAAGGCATAGTGCCATTAATCTGCCTGAAAAGGGCCTTGCTTGTCCCATTTAGAAAAACCACTGGGTGAGACTGCCACTCAGGCTTCAAGCTAATTTGTCTGAAAAGTTTAAGTATTTTCTTAATTTCTTTTTTGTTTAAACTTTTCCTATTCTTTTGCGAAGTAAATGTGGCTATTCAGTGAGCCTCTCATAGAGTCAGCATTTTGCCTTAAGAATATGGTAATTTGCACTTAAGACAGTGGTGGTAAATAATCAGGTCCCACAGATGCTAGAGCTGTAACACAAACTTTTCTAAGAAGGAAAATTTACTAGATTGCAGTTACGTAGTTGTGGAAATTAAACCACAGCAGGAGAGTTTATGGCTAGAGGAACTGTGTAACGTGTTTCACTTGAAAAATGTACACGCAATAAAGACTCTTCAGGGGTCTAGGTTAAAAAAAAGGGAAACTGGTTAATATATGCTGGGAGTGAATGTGGCCTCGATTATGCCCTGAGTTGGTTCAAGGCAGAGGAATTTAAACAGCTATACTGTGATGCTCAGGGTGTAATCAAAGATCTTAAATGGTTACTCTTGGTAGTTGAAAGGTTTTTCTCTTCAAGTCACCTGTTCAGTATTGCTAGTAAAGTGTAACAAGTATACAAATACAGGCTCCTTGTGACAGCTTACAAGGATATATTACACATCTCATAGTTTGGAAGGGGAGCAGCTGAATTGCATGACCTGAGGTACCCTAATTGTACCTTGGGTATTAATTAAAGGTGCTTTAAAGAACCCTTATACTGATGGGGTAGGTAAGGCTAAGAGGTCCTCATGAGGAACGAGAGGGAGAGTCTGAAATTATGCAGATTTGTTTGGGACTAATATATCTTCTAGTTTTATGTAGATTTTTTAAAGGAATTTACATGGTTCGTGTTACGCCTTCATTTGAAATAGGAAAAAATATATCCTACCTGGTGTAACTATATATTAAGACTGCTTTAGGAATTACTATTAACACAATGTGATTAGTTTTTTAGGGTTATTGATAGATTTGGGTCATGCTATTAGATAGCCTGACCAAAGAACCTGATCCAGTAATGTAATGTCAACTTTCTACCACTTTATAATACTTCTGACTTCCATTGCTCATTTACATTATTCACTGTTGTTAAAGTCAAATAATATACCTTAGGTTCAAGTTTATTACTACTCAGTAAAACTAGGGAGTAGAGAGATATTTTTTATCAAACTATCACAGGAGGGAATTCCAGAAAAGACAGACAGATGAATGAACTGTAAGTATTTTTACACTCCAGTTTATCTGGTACTCTTGTCATTTTCAGTTTGAATGGTTGAAATTAGACTAAATTTCATAGGACAGCATTAGTTTTTTTAAGGTTACAGTATGTATGCTATCAAGAAATGTATGGAAAGTATATTCAAAGTCATCTGTAGGAATCTGTTATGCATATCAAGCAGAACATTAGAGCTCAGTTCTTTGCTGATATACAAAAGAAAAAATAATTTCAATTTGCAAGCAAAGAGGATAGATGAAGAACATTCTAATTTTTGTTCATTGTGTATATTTTTTCAAATGATTCAATCAGATGAAGGAGAATTTTAAAAGTTGGATGACAGTACCAACAGAATAGAATAATAAAAGGCACTGACATGGAGGAGTAGTTGGAGCTGGAAATGCATGATGATGGTGGGCTGTTAAAAACTGACTTTGAGGAAAGTGGATATCAAGTGTGAAAAGTTCTGTTGGGTAATTTTAAGAGATGGCAGCTGCAAACCAGAATCACGTCAAATAGAGCAAGGAATTTCAGGAATTTACTCACTCTTCCTTTTGCTGAAAGGTAAGAGTAGCTACAGATAAATTTATTCAAACAGACACTTTTATCTAGGAGTTCAGTGGTTTGTAGGCCCTCTTCTACAAGAGGAGGAGATTTTAGAAATACCTCATATACAGATCATTCTATTGATTCATGCAAGTGCAAGGACTGTAGGTGGTCCATATGACCCAAGCTGGAAAGTGTTTACTGTTTTAAAAAGCTTAGATTCACCATCTTGATGCCATGATGATTTTTTGCCTTTTCTTTTACACCCCTGTTATACCTTTTTACAACTTCTGTATTCTTAGTGCTTTTTGCCTACATTCTTAGACTTGTTTGTTCAGCTAGGAGACTAAACATTTTAGAAGCTTCGTAGGTAAGAGTTAGTGTGCCCCAGACCCCAAGGTCCTCTCCAGAACCCATTCTGTAAACTAAGATAGAACCATCCAGGGGAAGGCTCCTTGGGGAGGGGGGCTCATTCAAGCATCTCATTAGGGAATTTTGGATAGATATGCTAATTAGTAAGACCTGTAATGTTATACCAGATCTTTTGGGGCTGCATTGTGGTGTGTATTTCAGTGCATTCGACCTGGACGGGTGCACCTAAGGATCCTTAAAATCAATACCAAGGTAAAATACCTTTTTCCCTTCTAACCATGTTTGATTCTTGATTTTAAGACCAGGAAAAGGCATCAAACTCCCCAGAGAATCTACTGCAGTGTTTATCTATATGTTGTAATTGAAAAAGTTTTATGCTGCTGATACACTTCTCACTAACTTTATTAATTTCCATTTGTTAATTCAATGTCAACATGGAAAAGGGATTAGTATTCATATGACTTGCTAGCATTTTCATGTTACCAATTATTTTCTCTTTTCTGGGGTAAGCACCTACAACAACTTATTACTCCTAGAGAGACTTTGATTAAAAATAATAAGTAATAATTAGACAAGAAGTAATAAAAAGGTAGCATTATAAAGAAGACATGCAAGATTGTCAGCTTTAGTAAATAAGGTATGCAGTTAAACCAAATCTTTCTGTAATGCGATCAGTATAAGGGATAAAACTAAAGTGGCTTACTAAAATTTGTCCAAAAAGTAGGCTAGTTGAAACAGTATACTCGTATTTTTCTCTTTAGAATGTTAGTAGTCTCACACAAAATCCTTTTTATTAAATTAAATCCATTGTATTTAAATAAAAATGTGGTCCCAGGCATTGTTGCTCTTTCATTTTCCTAGAATTGATTTGTCATCAGGGAGGGTGTTTTGTCAAGGTAATGTCATGCTATTTTTAGTTGCCAGTGTTCTTAACTCAGGATAAGCAATTAAGAAATATAACACAAAATAATAAGCTCTTTCTGCTTATCTGTGTGGTTCTCAGCAAACCTTTTCAAATTAAGTTATTTTAGGATGAAAATCTTACCGGTGTATTTTGCAGGAAAGCTCCTGCTCTCTTTTTATACGCTGCTGCAAGAACTTGGCAGTTGTGGAGAAGGATTCTGGGCCATTCACTTACGCCTGTTTTAGCACTGAGTTCCTGGGTGTTCAGCTGTTCTTCAGGGACCTTCCTTTGACTTCTGGTTGTAAAATTAGAAAAGGCACATGCTGCAGACAGGAGTGAATATACGCACATCCTGAGGAACTTACTATGTTTTTTCAGAGTGAGCAATTTTAATGCATATTTTTTCCTGTATATCCAATAATTCAATATAAAATTATAAGCAAAAGTTTATTGTTATCATAAACGATTTTGTGTTTGGGCTGAGGAAGATAATTTAATTTTGCTTGAGTGCTGTAGTACATTGTCTTATATTTTACTAGGGAGTCTGTGAAGAAGCATGATGTACTTAAAATTACTGGAAAACTTGAGAAAGATGAAAACTGACACATTATAGTGAACCTTACAAAGTTATATTAGTTCATTTAGGTAAAATAGTTACTAGCAATATTACTTGACTCTGTCACGGTCTGTTGCCAGTTGCAAATAGCTCTGTAAAAGTCAGTAGTGTTAGATGGGCATCAGGAAAGCATAGTTAGTTCTGCAGTTGTACCAACTAAATTTGCCTCCTAATTTTATATGTGAATGTGACAGAAATTAAAATGAGGACCTTCTCTTTCTTTCACACTGGAAATCCGTCTCTAGATTAATTTCTAAACTAAATTTTGCATTAAAAACTGCCAAATCACAGCATTTAAATATATCTTTATATATATATATATATATATATAGTCAAAGGGGAAAATAACAACATAAACTTTTAAGCCCCATTCTTTATAACATGATGCAGAGAAGTAAAAGAATCCAAAGGAAAAGAAACCCTCTTATTCTGAGAAAAATCTTTACTAAAAGACACAGCTGTACCAATTTAATTCAGATTAATCTGGTTTTGTTCTTGCTTTTTTCTTCTGGTATTAGAATTTTTTTGATGGATAGTAAGGAAACCTGTTTATTTTACCCCTAATTAGTCTAAAAGCTTGTCAAGGTTCCCCAGTGTGGTAGGGAGATTACACAGAAGGGCTTAGTTGTAGAAAGCATTGCAGAACAGATGAGTCATGGTGCATTTGTTTAATTAGGTTAGAAATCGAAGGGTAATATTCTAATGCCAGCTTGTGATCTGTCAGACTTTAAAGAATAACAGAAGGTGGTGTAATAAAAATTAGGAAAGGGAAGTAAGGACAGACATTTGAAGTGTTCTTGGGGTTTTTTTCTGAAAAGCAGGGTACTTGCAAATTACAAGGTGTAGGTTAAGCAGCAGTTTAAGAAATCTTGGAAGATAGCTTTATTTCACTTTATTTGACAGGAGTTTTTTTTTATTTCGATCAGGTTTATATTTTATTTATTTTAAAATTGAACGAAGAGGATTCTGAGTGTTGATGTCATTCAAAGTGTGTATAGCCCAAGTCAAAGCATTTTCAGAAGGAATGTAAGAGGTGCATATCAAAGTGAAGAAGGGAGACCACTCCATGTGTAGACTGCAGAAATGGAGATGGAAACAAAGACAGTAAAACAAAGTAATCCAAAATAAATTCATCACATGCTGAAGTTGAGGAGTTTTTTGTGAGTGGAAAGACAAATATGGTTTAATCCATTCAACAAAGGAGAGTCAGAACTGAGAATTACAAGAAAAGTACTTGGCAAGGCCCCAAGAAGCTCCAGGATTTGACACTGAAACAATTTGGGAGCAGAAAGTTCTCTCTCTGTGTGTGTGTGTATATAGGAGAAACAGTTAGCTAAGAATTTAGATGTAGGAGGTTGAGTAGTCAAATAGTATTTAAATGTGAATAATGTAAGAAGACACAAGAAATGGTCACAACGTTATCCTCAGCTATCAGGCCATAACTATCTACAAAATTCGGTGAGAAAAGGGACTGTTCTGCGTTCATCTCCTTCACTCACTCCAGGTGCGCAAAACCTCAGAAAAATATCTCTAAGTAGTGATGTAATGATCCCATAGAGTTTTATGGACCCAAGTCTTAGGGCTGTGACAGCAGATTATATGGCACTTCTCTTACGGGCAAAATGGGTCTTCACCTCGCTGTCACTAATGCCTTGTTCCAGTGATCCAGCTGGCTGCCCTTCCTTATTGGGAAGGAAACCAACTTCACTCTGCCTGCATTTCCTGCAGCACTAACTGAAAATGCTGGCAGCAAAAGTTCCCCAGTGGTGCACCACATCATGTCAAGGGGGAGTGAAGTAATTTAGAAGATACTTGCCATCAAAAACTTTACTGGTGCTATGACTCAAAGAAAGGCTTTCTAAACTGAGATGCATTTACCAAAGCATCTTGCATTTAGAAGATTATAGATACTGTGAGAAAATAATTTTTTTCTTACTGTGGGACTCACTGGGTTAATAAATGAAAGCCACTTGAAGTAAGAAAAAGTATGTTATGCTTTTTAAGATGTTCGACATCTTTGATTCTAAATTAGTTTTGGTGATTTGTTTTAATTATGGTATTTGTTCCCCGAGGTATATATTTAATAGACATCTGTGTCAATAATTTTGCTAGATGTTCATGCCTGTTTCAGTAAAGAAGACTTTAACTGCTTATTCCCTTCTGACCTGTGTGACTAAACTGTAGTTAAAGGAGCAAACTCTTCTGCATTGAATGAAAATTGCTTTTACTAAATGGTACATGTGGCTTTTCTATAGTTTTACTTTAGTACGTCACTGATACACAGTTAAAAAGCCTAACCATAACACCTTAATTTTCTTTTTTGCTGTACAGAATATGTATTAAAAGAGTGTAAAAAGACACTGTCATATCGAATATATTTTTTTACTCTAGACTTCATAAAATTTGGTTTGCTCTAGAAGTAAATTTGAGGGAATTCAACATTACGGAGGAGCTTCCAGTAAAACAAAATAGTTTGGAAAAAAAAAAAACCACCAAACCACTGTAGCACTGTTCTTTTGAACAAAGAAAATTTACATGCCCAAATTAATACGTATTAATTGCATTGAAATGCAGTTTGAAAGCGGAAAGTGAGTGGAATGTCTTCAAATGATGCAATACCAATGAACTTCTAAATATTGGGTAGTTTCTCTCAAATATTTATATGTTTGTGTTATTTATGCTTTAGCAGCATCAACTGGTATTTCTGTACATAACTATAATTTAATTTTAAAATTTATTCTCATCAGTGGACATTCCTTCTGATAGAAACTGCATATTTTACTGGTTTTATAATGTAATGTACTGTTGTGCAGTTTGAAAACTGTCATGAATACAGGAAATAGAACCTACCTCTTTTGCATATGATCAGTTTTTAAGTTTTATATTTTATTTCATTAATACTAAGAATTGATTTACCAAAATATGAATATCGATCTAATATCGATATCCAACTGAGACGGACACAAACTCTCTAACAGTTTAGAGTTAGAAAGTGCATGTTTTATTTGGCGCCAGGCACTGCATGGGATGGCTCCCTAAGACACAGGGCCCCGATCCAAGCAAACACAAAGCTTTTTATTTACAAAAATGATGAATATCCAAAATACAAATGCATATTCTTAACATTAACACCTCCCATTCTCTGCTTCATATGGAAATGAGCTTAAATGTCATTAAGCATGCGTAGTGTGTGTCCTGAATGGAGTCGGTGGTCTTGAATTGGGTCAGTGGTCCTAAGGAAGATGAAGTAACTCATCTTCCTCAGTTTGACCTTTTTGCCTCTCTGAACTTTAACAATCCTAATTACTTTAGTGGCCTCTAAGTTTCCTCTTGCGTGACTTTTGAAGGGGTTCCCACCAAGGGAGGAAATTGGTCATTGTCCTTGTTCCCTACACCAACTTTTATCAATGTTTCTATTCCTCGTTCTAAGCACAGCTGAGCAAACATACAAATGACAGATCATCAGTTATTTGGTAATCAGTTACTAACATCTTAAAACCCATTTCAGGTCCAGCTCTCTTAACTATTTTAATTAACTCTAGCTGGGCCCAAATTCCTTCCTATTCTAAGTAACTTCAACACAGCTAACCTATAACTAAAATCTTCGTTTCTTCTAAATCCATGTTTCAGAATTAAAGTATATTTTTATCTATTTTCAGTAATAGATTTGGCTTTTCCTCCACCATTCAGAAAGCAGATTTGAAAAAATTGAAATTGTAAATTAGGAAAATTCTCTGAGTTTCTAGAAGTTTCAATAACTTCTTAAAGTTCCAAAGTTGTAGCAGGCCATGGTAAGATATTCTCATTAGTACTTTTGTGAAGTTACGGTAGAAGTAAATTTTTTCTGTGGTGGTTTACGAAAGCTTTACATACATATCTTCAAAACACTTGACAAAATGTAGCTAGATTAATATGTCTTAAAATTAACGTTTTCCCTTTTTAAAAAATATACTTAGGTAAGAATTGGCATCCGTCTTAGTCTTTGCATGTCTTGTCATTAAAATGAGACAAAATAAAAGAGAAAAAAAAAAGCAAAAACCCATTAGGAGCAGACTGACATGATGTACCAAAAATACAAGAATCCACTTTCATACCTAGGAAGAATGAGAACTGTAAATTGCATATTGTATAGTTATTTCAAGTGCTGAATTGGGTGCACAAAAGCTTTCCCATTATTGTGGGGAACATTTTATGTAAAATCATTCAGGATAGCCATCACTATGATTGCAAAGCTGGTCTAAAGTCTGAATGAACATAGAACTCCTTTTCTTTACTTCTGTGTGGTCATAATGGCAGTGACTGCACTGTGACAGAGATCGTTACTTCGTACTAAGGCTCTGATCTGAAGTTTGCAGTGGGCTTTACAGCTCCTGTGAAGAGGTGAAATGATAAAGTAAAAGCTACTCAAGATATTTTCAACTGTGTTGCAATTTCAAAAATCCTGGAAATATATGAAGGCTCCTGTGGGAACTTTCATATTAATATACTCACAGAAACAATTTCAGAAAACATTAAAAAGCATTTTTTCCCTCTCCCATTCGTTTTATGACTATTCGACAAATAATTCCAGTAGAAACATTTCAATGCATTAGAAACATTTTAAGCCAACCAGAAATAAGCAAGAATAATAAATACATGATGTAAACTGGTGACAAAAATAGTTCTTTAAACAGCAGTAAATTCTTTTTAATTGAAGTGACAAGTGCTACATTCTGTGGTAAAAGTGTCATGCAGAGTGTTGGCTTCAGTGGTGATTGCAACACAGCTTTAAGGATGCTGGGAACACCTTGTCAAAATTCTGCCCCATCTATGTATGGAATTATTTTGTTACCACTCTTGTAGTCACTCTTCTCATTGAAGCAGTTTATGCCTTTTATAACTGTACAACTGGGCTTTGTAGCTACTAGATTTGCTGTAAAAATTGTATAGATAATCGAAGATGCTCTTTCAAAGTACTTAAAAATGAGAGAATCATAGATTCATTTATCTTAGAAATAACCTTTTAAGTTCTCCACCGAAGCATGTCTCTAAGTGCCACAACTATATGTCTTTTAAATACCTCCAGGGATGGTAACTCAACTGCTTCCCTGGGCAGCTTCTTTCAATGCATGACAATGTTTCAGTGAAAAATTGTTTCCTAATATCCAATCTAACCTTCCCCTGGCAAAACTTGAGGCCATTTCCTCTTGTCCTGTCCCTTATATTTGGGAGAAGAGGTCGACCCCCACCTTGCTACAACCTCCATCTAGGGAGTGGTAGAGAGTGATAAGGTCCTTCCTGAGCCTACTTTTCTCCAGGCTGAACAACCCCAGCACCCTCAGCCCCCTTGTGCTCCAGACCCTTCACCAGCTGTTGCCCTTCTCTGGACTTGCCTCAGCCCCTCACTGTCTTTCCTGCAGTGTGAGGCCCAGAGCTGGACACAGCTCTTGAGGTGTGGCCTGACCAGTGCCAGGTACATAGAGATGATCCCTTCCCTGGTCCTGCTAGCCACACTATTCCTGTTACAAGCCAGGGTGCCATTGGCCTCCTCGGCCACTTTGGCACATGCTAGCTCATGGTGGAGTGGCTGTTGATCAGCAACTTCAGGTCTGTTTCCAATGAACAACTTTACAGCTGCTCTGCCCCCAGCCTGTAGCACTGCATGGGGTTGTTGTCACCCAAGTGCAGGACAAGGCACTTGGCCCTGTTGAACCTCATGCAATTGACCTCAGCCTGTGGATCCAGCCTATCCAGATCCCTCTGTAGAGCCCTCATACCCTCTAGCAGATCAACATTCACACCCAACTTGGTGTCATCTGTGAGCTTACTGAGGGTGCACTCAGTTCCCTTGTCCAGATCATAGATGAAGATATTAAACAGGACTAGCTGAGACTTTAGTGACATTAGTGACCAGATACTAGCTAGATTTGACTTCATTTAGTGCACTGTTTGGGCTCAGCCATCCAGCCTTTTACCCAGGTAGTCCAAGCTATGAGCAGCCAGTTTCTCCAGTAGAATGCTGTGGGAAGTGATGTCAAAAGCTTGACTAAAGTCTAGCTAGACAGCCTCCACAGCCTTTCCATCATCCACCAAGCAAGTTACCTTGTCATAGGAGATCAGATTGGTCAAACAGCACTGCCTCACATAAACCCAGGCTGGCTGGACCTGATCCCCTGCTGTCCTGCATGTGCTCTGTGATGGCACTTAGATGTTCTGCTGTATGACCTTCCCCAGCAGCAAGGTCAGGCTGACAGGCTTGAAGTTGCATGAATCCTCTTTCTGATCCTTGTAGATAGCTGTCATATTTTCTAACTTCCAGTGAGGTGGGGCCTCTCTAGTTAACCAGAACTGCTGATAAATGATGCAAAGTGGCTTGGTGAGCACTGCTGCCAGTTTGCTCAGTACCTTTGGGTGGATTCCATGCAGCCCTCTTGACTGGTGTCTAAATGGAGTAGTATATAACTGAGCATTTCCCCTTGGATTATGGGGGCTTCATTCTGTTCCCCATCTGTCTTCCAGCTCAGGACTCTTGGCACCCAGAGAAAACTGGTCTTGCTATTAAAGACTGAGGCAAAGCAGGTATTAAGTACCCCAGCTTTCTTCTCATTCTTTGTCACTATGTTTTCCCCCACATCCAATAAAATATGGAGATTCTACTTAGCTGTCCTTCTGTTGCTAATATATTTCTAGAAACATTTTTTATTGTCTTTTATGCCAGTAAGCAGATTAGGTTCTAGTTGGGCTGTGGCCCTTCTAATTTTCTCCCTGCATAACCTCGCAACACCCTTGAAGCCTTCCTGAGTTGCCTGGCCCTTCTTCCAAGGATGATGCACTCTCGCCCTGAGTTCCAGCCAAAGCTCTGTTCATCCAGGCTGATGATCTTCCCTGCTGGCTTGTCTTCTGGCACATGAGAATGGCCTGCTTCAGCACATTGAAAAACTCCTTCTTGAAGCATGTCCAGCCTTCCTGGACTCCTTCACCCTTCAGGACTGCACCCGAAGGGTCTTTCTCAACCAGCATCATAAGTAGGCCAAAGTCTGCCCTCTGGGAGTCCAACATAGCAGTTCCACTGGCCCCCCTCATTATTTCTCTGGGAATCAAAACCTGTCATTTTGTGATTGCTGTGCCCAAGACAACCTCCAGTCTCCACGTCACCCATGAGTCCTCCTCTGTTCAGAAAAGCAGCTCTGGTGGGGTGCCCTCCCTAGCTCACTCATTTACCAGATGTGCACTTCAGTTGTTGGGCTATTGATCCTGCCACTTTTTTAGGGGAGGAGCCCATTGTGTTTAGAATTCCATCATTACTTTATTTTTTATTCAGTTATATTAAATTGTTCCTGTCATTGCTAGTATGCTATTTCATTGATGTCATCATAGTTTCTCCTGTCTTTTTGTGATATAAATGTGTGAAACCATGCTTACATGGAAGGGGAGTAAAAACATTTCTAACAGTCTGTTGGCTTCTTCAAAAATGAAACTTCTGCTGCACTGCAGGGGTAAAATCCTGTAGGACATGCCATGTAATTTTAATATAAACCAGGGAGTTTTTTTAGTGTTGTTACTGGTCCTGGAGATCCCAGTACACTACTAAGAAGTATAGCACTTCTGGTTTTGGGAAACTTGATGTAAGGACGAGTTTCAAATTGGCTTCCTTTCTGCAGTAGGCTGAATTGTGCAATGATAAACATTAGTGGACATATTTTTCTGTCAGCTCAAATGTGAGCTACTGATGAAAACAAAGAAAAAAATATCCAAACTGAAAATTTGATTGGAACATTTAAAATCTTTTATAGTCCATCTGTGAAAAAATTAATAATTTGTTCAGTGTTATGCCTTTCTGAAAAAATGATCATTTAAAATAAAAAAGAAAGGATGCTGTGTTTGTCTTTGAAATGGATAACTTAAACACTGAAAGAGAGGGATGATCTCTGAAATGAAGGAAGCTCAAAGGATATGACTAGCAGAAATAGCGGTTTTGGTGTTGGGTAAACAGAAGTCCCAAATCAGAATTGTGGTCCATTGTGCTAGGTGTTTTGGAAACAAAATGAAGATGTATTATTCATTAGCTAATTTGTTAGATCTTGCAGGTTTTTGAAAAGGACAGTGACACAAAAGTACAGCTGTTAGCTGCAACCTTAGCTGTCCTTAACTAAAAATTGCTCTCTATCCTTGTTATAAGCCTCTGCAATTCCATTAGCTTCAGTGAGTTTCTACAGCTTTTGTGGGAACCTAACCTGGAATTAAGAGTTGGTGCAGGGCTGTTCCTCTGTACTTCCTGTTGGTAGGGTGCATTGTGACTCAGTGTGTAGCCTATCTTATTTTGACAAGATCCTTTGTTCTCATTAGTGCCATACAGAAAATGATCCAGTTGGGTTCTCAGATTACATCCACTGTTTTTGTAGCTAAAGCTGTATTTGTAAAGTATGAGGTACTGTCTGCTGTCCTATATGTTAACATTTGGCTTCTCTTCCCTTCTGCCTGCTCTTGTAAATCAATTTTATTTGATCTATAACAGAAGTGTCTCATAACTTAAATGTCTTTTCAAATAGCCTTTGGAAAACAATTTTAATAAAATTTCCTGTAGCACTGAAGCTTCTTAAAATACAAAGCCATTGCACATCAAGGAGAATTTTGCTGTATACATTCATGCATCTAGAGACAGGAGAGAGCATGCTGTAATTAACTTGTTCGACCTGAAATGTATACAAGGAATGGAAAATTTGGCTGCATGTGTAATGACCTGGTAGTCCAGGTAATTTCCTTTATGCCTTAAGTTAGGTAACTGACATTCATAACGCATAGAATCTTGCTTGTTGGGCAGTCTAGCATCATATTTGCAGAACTACTGCTATACTAACTGGTATTATGTTCATGTTCAGTGATTTATTTGATCTAGAAAGCCAAAAAATTTCTGCTTTTCTAAAAGAATTTTTTCTAGGGCTCCAAATGATCAAATGATCTACATGTTCTAGTTTCCCTCTATTACAGTTGTGATGAACACATGATCATTTGCAATATATGTGTGTATATGTATGTATATGTTGTGGGACATTATATATATATAGTATATACATCAACATATATTGGGACATGATTTTCACTTTGGTCTATGATGACATCATTGGACTGTGATTTCAACAACCTGTTTTAGAAACCTCACAAATAAATCACTGATGATACTTGTGGAAGTTACCACCTTCCTTAGATAAAAGTGTATTTATGAAGTACCAGTTTGTATAGAGTAAGCTTTGGATCTGTCCCACTGTCAAATAGAGCATAAAATAATAAGCTAAAATCTGCAATGGCTGCCTGACACACACAAGGGTATTTTAATTAACCTGCATGCAGAAATTAACCCTTAGAGTACTGCTTCAAATTCTTCAATTTATTTTGTTATTTAATTTTACCAGTGGGCTATGCTGCTTTTCTACTCAGTTCATAGTACTGTACATAAAGTACATTAAGTAGCCATACCAAAAAAAAAAAAAAAAAACCAAAGTGAGAAAAAGAAAAAAAAATCCAATCAACCTGTTATAAACAAGGGATTCTACAAGACTAAGTACTCCAGGTTGCTAATGGGCAATGTATTCCTAAGCAACTAATTTTTTGTTAAAGGTTTTATCTTATGACATGAATTAAAAGCATGTAATGTTTCACTGTACCTGTGTGCTTGTTAGGTTTCTTCCTAAAGTATCGTAGGTGTGTCTCCTTTAGAAAGAAGTCAGTTCTTTAAGGGTTAATGTGAGGTTAAGCTATCCTGAGGTATTCTCCTGCTTGTCCTCTCCTAAAGGTATCTGCATGTTAATTCTCAAATATTACCTGAACAGGTGAATATCAACACTGTATGAATGACTAACTGAATGAATGAAATAATTCTTTTGAAATGCTTGCTTGTATCTTGTAAAGGACTGGAAAACAGAAACATGATTTCTGAATCAAGGTCTTTAATGAAATGCATACAGTTCTCAGCAGAGTAGAAACTCCTATACTGAAAACTTATTCTGATTTCTCTTTCTTTCAAATAGCCCAATAGAATCCTGCCAGAATTTCTACAAAGATTTCACATTACAGATCGACATGGCTTTCAATGTGTTCTTCCTACTCTACTTCGGCTTGCGTGTAAGTAGTGTGTCTCTGGTAGCAGGAGGCGGGGAGGGAATGCAACTGTTATATATGGTGATTGAAATAGAGGTTGTATTTTCTTTGAAAGAAATCATCATCTTTAACTCAAAAAATATGAACACTGTTTTGAAATGTGTGAGTCAGAGTTTTAAGACTTAGATAAGTAAAACTGCTCTGTTAAATATCTTCATGATACAGGTTTTTTCCTTTATTTGTGTATTTACATTTCGTATTTATATAAAGCAAATATTTTAATTAATTTTTAATAGTTACTCAAATGTGAATAGTAATTTGGTCTTATTTAAGCATTTGACCTTATTTAAGCACAAAGGCAAAGTTCTAACTATGATGTCCTTGGCATCTAAGTTTGCCAGTTTCCCTGGACTGATTTCTGTAGTCAGGAGAGAGAAATGACCACATCCATGGCACAATTCAAAAGATTGAAATGCTGCTACAGTCCTCAACTATGCCTTGTAGGAGTCATCCTGCTGATCTCCTCTGGACAGATAATAATGGGACTTTGTAAATTGTCCTGTATTTAGAAATCTTTGAGCAGAAAACACATGATAAACTACTACCAGCATATTTGGTGTGCTAGAACAAAGATGATATACTTCGAAATACTTCATACTTGCCGACACTTTTCTAATATTACTGATACATTGTCAATTAATGTGGAAAAATATTTTCAGCAGATATTACAACTGATCACATAGATGATCTCTCTCTTCAGTTTGACCTTTCATTTTAATTTCAGTGTGATTATCAAGCAATGCACAATACAGACTTCTTTCCAGTGAGACATGTTGTTTTGTCTGGACTGACCTAAAACATCAGTTACTACACTAACTTTTGAGTTTAGTATTTTAGAACTGATACCTGCAATCATTATGAGAATAATCTGATTCCTTTCATCTTTTCCCCTCTTTTATTTTTTTCTTTCCAGTTTATAGCAGCCAATGACAAGCTATGGTTTTGGCTAGAAGTTAACTCAGTGGTAGATTTCTTCACGGTCCCTCCAGTGTTTGTGTCAGTATATTTAAACAGAAGTTGGCTTGGTAAGTACAATAGTTGTACCTTTAAAAAGCTTGTTATAAAACTACTTCAACTTTGCACATTTTGGTGGAGAATTTTTTCATCTTGTGTCATTGTGTAAATAGAAGAATGTTACCAAAGTTGGTTTTGAAGTTAATTTTAAGCAGAAATGTGGGTTTTTTCAGAAAAAGCACTTACTAGATCTCTTTTGTTTTCAATTCATTAATATAATCTTCTACTCTAAGTGGTGGAGAACTCCATTTTGGAAGTACTGTGTAACATGAGGCTCCTTTTATCAAACAGTGAATTTGATTTGTTGTCTCAGCTTGCAACCTGAACAGGTGATCCAGACCATTCCTTCACTGAACTGGATTGCCATGAGTCATTGTCAGCAATGAAATCAGTACATTTTCATTGCATTTTTTGAGCCAATGTGGCTAAATTTTAAATACAATGAAGTGACTGATTTGGGAGATACATTTAGACACTCAATATTTTTGTTGGACTGCTAGGAATGCATTAGAAAAGGTATGGCACATGTAAGAGGGAATACAAAATGAAGCAGAGGATCCTTAATTGAAGTACATCCATAACATGGCAAATGAAGTTTCTTGTACAAGATGTTATATGCTTGTTATATGCTCTCTCATTAGGAAAAATGAAGGGTGAATGTTGTGATTTTTTTATTCAGAGAAAACTTCCTAAAAATGGCATACTTTTTGGATGGCATGTCTTTAGACAACATATGAAAACTCGGTTTGGCAATTCATTCCTCCAGACATACAGGCACTCATTGTCCCTGAAAACTGAAGAGAGTGGTTATCTTAAATGTTTCATATGGAAAAGAAAATAAACCAGAGGGTCTTTAATAGTCTTACAATATTTTCGTCTTAATACAGAAGTGCAAAGATACAAAAATTATTGATGAATTTCTGTTTTATGGAAAGAGATCAATAAATTTATAAACACAGTAAAGGTCACATAACTATATCAGTGGTTTTTAGTATGCCAGAGAAGAAAGCAGTAAAACAGCCAGAAAAGATCACTGCACATCCTCATATGATTACTCTCTTCATCACGTATCACTTCTGTCATATATGGAAAACTAAGTAAGGCTTTTTGAAAGAGAAAATGTCATACAGTTCTATATTATGACAGGAAATAAAATTTAAAAAGAAGGTATGTAAGTAAAAAATGTGCTTATCCTTGAAAGAAAATTGCTGATTTCACTAGCTATAAGTTAATCTCATTAATCTTGCATTATATGAATTAAAGAGATGCATTTTAAACTTGTATGTGATGTATCAGAGTTTTCCAAAACTTTGAGTTTGAAATCCTTGGAGACGAAGGTTATCTGAGAGAATAAATAGAATCACAGGATCCATTGAAAAGGAATACGAGATGAGAAAGTTGCAAGACCACAAATTCTGGGAAATGAGGCAGAGATAATTATTTGGAATGAATACCCTTCATGAAAGTGACTGCATAATTGACTGACTCATGGTGACACAGCAATCCAAGTAACAGTAGTGACAGGGATAATGAGAGAGTTTGCACATTTAGCACTTTCTGCTGCATAGATTTTATAAGTTTTGTGTCAGTTTGCAGGAAGAGTTAAGCACTCATAGGGTTGAAAGGATTTCCCTATCTCTTAATTCCACCAACATCACTTTATCTTGATTTCTTGTTTATAGCCCCACTTTACCCGTTTCCTCATGGAATCCTCCTGAGACATTTATCCCGTGCTGAGGCAAAAAACTGAGGTTTTTCTTAATGTAGTCATTTTAGGAGTAACATATTTACAACGCTTTTGCTTTGCACCTGTTTCCAAAGGGGTTTTCATTTTAGATAAATCATCCTTAGTGAAATCATTCACTTATTCAAAAATGTGAATTTTTTGGATTCCTAACATAGCTCTAATTTAGATAAGCAAGGTATTTTGAGAAGCTGCAATGAAAGAATTTTAAGTAAATATATCGAAGTGTATTAATGAAGAGTGTGTATTCCTTTACACCTTTGAAAGAGATGGCCAAATTTACTGTCTGTGGAGCTCAAATACTTTGGACATACTTGTAGGTAATACAGTGGTAGGACTGAGTGTGTGAGTAGGGGGGAGAGTGTTTAGATCATATTATTTACAGTTCCAGGTTAGGTGCCTACTTTGCCTTTTTCTTTCATATAAATTTTGTAATTGGGAGAGATATCCCTCTGCTGAGGGGGATTCAGAACATGTGAGTTGTGGGTTTTGCACCAGTTGTCCCTATGTGTATGTAGGATTAGCAGGGAGATCTTCCTTTTAGTGAGGCAAGTAAATAGGGAGTGCTTTAGGTTAGGCAATGTGAAAATCATTCAACATTGGCACACTTTAAGAATTTCTGAATGATTTAGCAGGTTTCCTTTGTATGCTTTAGATTTCAAGATCATTTAGGAGCTGGACTATAATGCACCATCTGGAATGTATTGTGCATCAGGGTCTTTTCCAGCATATTTCATTATTGATTCATGTCAATCAGCTGTAATGAGTTCATTGAAGTAGTTGGCAGGATTGAAGTCCCCAGTGTGGCTCTCTGAATGCCCAGTTCCATAAGAGCTGTCCTGGTTTAGTTGACTGACTAGTATCAGTGTAAGTTTTATAGACACACAGTTTAAGCAGTATTTTAAAGAAACCAAACTGTCCCAAATAAAAAGTAAACTTTGCCTTTGGAGCAGAAAGTGCTTACAGAAAGATGTGAAGCATAGCAGAGGATGTGTTCTGAATGTATCATCTGTTCATGTAGTGGAAAGCCAGTGGGTTTTTTCTGTTCTTATGCTAGTTCAGAAATACCATCATTCACCTATTTCATAGCTCTTAGTATGTGAAGCCTTCTCCTTTCCCTGCTACTCTTTTGTATTCAGCTGTTTGTAACATATTTTTGTATCTTGAAATGCTGTATATGAATTAAATTTTCAATTAGTATTCATAAAGGATGTTGTTTCAAATCTAGTCTTCCACCTAGATTCCAGTTTGCAGACAACATTTGGTATTGAAAGACAGATCAGATTACGCTTTTCCATCAAAAAGTTTCTAGGAATGTCATTATGATTAATCTCTAAAGTTAAGCTGAAGGCAAAACAACACTTCAAACCTGCAGAACATCAAATTTTTAGATTTCGTAAATCCTTCAGAAAGGATTTCTATGCTATCATTTTTGCTTGCACAGGATAACATAGGAAAAGGAAGCCCATGAAAAGAATACATTTGGCTTATGGAAAGATCTACATATTATTGAAAGATTGGGGGAAGTACAGATAGGAAAGAAACTTTAAATAAATCTGTTATTCAGTGATATACAGTGCTTTATCATGCTGTATAAAAATTTCTTATGCTTTGACTTGAAAACTGCACAGATATGAATGTCAGTGTGTCTTTGGACATTGATTTTCATCTAGATCCCCATGACATTTTTCCAACACTGTTTTACAAACAGTAACATTTGTGTAGATAACTTGCTCATAAACTAAAGCTCTGCTATATAAAACCGTATGTATTGCTTGCACAAGTCTATACAAGAAACTTTCTGATAGTGGTAGGACAGTTCTCCAAGTGCAGGATTCTGCAGAGTGGAGAGAATCTTCCCAAGGGAAGAATGATTTACAGGTAATTTTGACAGTGAATTTCAACCAAATTATTTCAGTGCTGAGTTTGTATATTTTGATTATAGTCCTAAGTGAAGGTAGGCTAAAAGAGTTGTTGGACAGAAAAGAATTTGCAATGGGAAAAATAATGCCATGGTAAATGTTTTTTGTTTCTTTTTACTACAAAGTTGTTGTAATCTGAGTATCCTAACTAAATTTCAGATTCAGGTCTTCTTTCCTTTGGATAGCTTGCAGTCTGACAAATTGGGGAGTCCTGCAACAAGTGAATGTCTTCCAGTTTTATTTAGTAAAGATTTAAAAACACTTCACACACCACTTAAAACTGTTATTCTATCTTCTGTGATAGCAAATCCAGTTCAAATACTGAAATTACTTTTATCATGTATTTGTATGCTTATGAAAATGACAATATTGATTTTCTGAGCTGACTGTATTGGACTAAATTGCCGTGACAGAATTGTATTGTTAGAGGGGGATTTAACATTAAAATATGATCTTGGCTTCACATTTGCAAGAATATGTGCATGAGGAACAGTCAGCCTTAGATTGTGATATTAATACAACCTAATATATGAATTTGCTAGTGTCTCATATTATTGAATGACAGAAATTAAAGATAAAAAAGAACTTTTAAGCAATCTATTTCCTTTTCCTGACCACATGTTTCATCTATTCTACTGTACAGAATATCAAGTGATAGAAACTGATTCCTAGTAAATTCTATTATCAGGAAGATTTTTTCCTTCATCCTTATTCCCTGACATCCCTTTTAGTCTAGGTTGCTGCTGATGCTGTACTGGTTTTTTTTCAGAAAATAATTTGCGATCTAAAGTGGGGGAAAGAAGGCAGCCAACAGATGCAAATATAGGCACGTGCAAAGCGTAGAGAACAAATCTCTTCAGGTGGTGATTAGCGTAGTTAGGGAAGGGGATCCTTTTTTCCAGTGCTTGCTCAAATTCTGTCCAGGTCCTGTTACAAACATGCCAATTAATTTTGGATGAAACCTGTGATTTCAGTATCAATTCCTGGTCTGAGAAGAGTGTTTGCAACAACTCTGTTGGAAATTCAGCTATTTTGGTGAATCAGAGAACGAAATTGGTTTTGCACCATGGAGAGAGATAGATGACTTTGGAGAAAAAGTGGATGTGTCTTACTAAGATAGTTAAGGGATGGTGTGAAGCCTCCTGCCCATCCAGCAAATGTTCATCAAGATGAAGCTTTAGTTAAAAATCTGTACATGAAAATAACATTTGTTTTAATGCTTTGTAGACATTCTTACCATAATCTCTACAGAACAGCTCAGCCTGTAACTGTATTTGAATCTGTAGAACACTTTATTACTTTTGGAAAAGTTAGATAGTTTAATGGAATTTAGTCACACTGATGCAAAGAAGTCCTCTGATAACTTGGCTGTAGGGATACCACTTTGCCTTTACAATAATTTACTGGATTTTGATGCATCCACAGGTCTCAAAGCTCTCCTTTGCTTTGCACCTTAAATTTGCAGTGATTTGCAATGAATTTATTGATAAGTGTTGTGCATTTCTGCCACCTATTGGTGGAATCTTTGAATGCACACCCAAGTTCTGCAATATTTCTTACAAAACTAGTCTTTTATACAGCTCTGATGTGGGTTTTTTTGGTCATTTTATTTACATTATGCACTATTTTATATATAATGGAAGCTAAATTCTCTAAAATTTCCCAGAAAAAAAATTTTTTTATGTATATGTGCATGTGTACTGTTTTTATGTGTGGTAGCATTTCTTTCTACACTTCAAACGCGTTCACATGGTATCAATGAATTGAACGGAAAGAGTTTTGAATGCTGAATGTGCTTGGTGATTTGTCAATAATCTGTCATTGAATGGACTGTATCACATTTGCATTGTATTGAAGACAACATTTTTGCTTTTTTCTAGGCACCTTAATCAGTTCGGGTTTCACAGAGCATGTAACACATTTTGACAGGGTCCCAGTTAAAGCAATACTTGCTTCCAAACAGGCATTTGAGTTGCTACAATATTAATACCAGAAGGTAACCTTGTGAAAAATATATATTTGCCAGAATCCATGACAGATTTTTGTGGATTTTGTTGCATTCATTTGTGATATTCTTCTCCTCTCTCCTCAACTGATGAGAAGTCAAGTAAGTTGGCCAAAAGACACTGGAGCAGAGGAGAAACACAAGGGACAGCACTAGTTTCAAGTGTCATTAGTGTCTGTCATCTGATATTCATAAAAGCTGTGTTCTTGCTTCCCTACCTCTGTGAGCTCAAAGCAAACTGGATAATTTAAATCAACTGTTCCCAGTCTATCCCAGTCTGTCCGTGACTGGTATTTAATATTGCACAGGGAAATTACCCTAAAACCATTCTCGTTTCTATTCTGCTCTGATGGAGAGGGACGATAGGCAGGGGGGTATCTTGATTTTTTTCATGTGTGAATGGGTGGCAGGCTTAGCCCGAAAGTAATCCTGGTTTCTGAATTTTGAGAAGCTGTTGCAAGTTAATACTATAGCTGATACCAGTTATGTAGCTTTAAAAAGTGCTTTCTTGTGTATTTGCCAGGCTGAATGGACTGATTTGACCTCTTTCATCTATAACCTGACTGAGCAAGAATGTATTTTTAGTGGAAGAAAATAAGTAATCCAGTCTTATGTTTATAGTTACCTGCCAACAAATGTTACCTGTAAACAAATGCATATAGTTTGTTGCCATCCTGCTTTACACTGTTCCAAGCCCTGCTTGTCACTAACTTGCTCTCTTCGTTATCAAGCATTACATCCTCTGGTATCACTGCTTAACATTATTAGGCAGAATATTAATAGAAATATTAAATAATTTCAGGTCAAGAGCACATTCCTGACAAGACTCCCGGGGAAGAAATGCCAGATACGTTTTAAGACTCCCTGGGGTTTGGTCCATTTAATGAGTGCCATGGCAATACTGAGTAAATTACACCAGTATTTATAGCTCTATCACTCAAACACGTCATTTAATGCAAAAGCAAATGGCATATGATGCCTTTCTAAATATATGCATAAATATAATTACTTATCTTAACCACTTAATTACTTTGTAGTAGAATTGTTTTGTCTGAGATTAATTAATAGGTTCATGGTTATTTCTTTCAAGCTTATGGAAATAACATTAACTTTCATGGAACTTGTATAAGTGATATGTGCCAGACTTGCCAAAAACCAACACTAATTAGCACACAGAGTGAGTTTTAAAAACTATTAGATGCAAGTTACCCATACATGATGACTTAGAAATGTCTTGCTTAACAGATATGTTTATTCGCATTGTCCTTAGTCACATCAGGAAGGCAAGTATTCAGTCATTGCATGATTGGCTTTTTCTAAGTTATAAAATAAAATATCTATGGGACACGTCTGTGTTTTGTCCATCATTACTGAAATGCCCACCATGTTTCTAGTCATGCAATACTGCAATTAAAATGTCTTGCAATGCAGTCTGTCACTGGTAAACATATTTCATAAACATTTTATTCTTTTTGAATTCTGATGTTTTGAAACAGAAAATATGTATTATTATTTTGGACTGTGTTGTTTTTTGGTGTTTTTTTTTTTTTTCATGAACAGTAAATGTAATTAGTGTTTTCTTTTAAGTGATCTAAATTTGAATGCCTATTAAGATTCCCTTGTCATATAACCAACCCTCCCTTCATGATACACTCTTAGTATTCTTTCATGGTTATAATATTTCGAACTTCTAAAGGTATACTAATGTTCTTTAGCATATGAATTTCAGGTAGCCATTTCTATGCTGTAAGCAAAACTGTTTTTATGTATGTTTCATACAAAGGAACATAGGCAGCTAGACTTTACGTTAGCTGATGTAGCCAAATTGTGTGTTGTCATCATTGGTTGGTGTTCTATGTCATGTTTTTTCTGAACATCAATCCATGAATGTTCGAGATCATAGTCTGCCAAATGTAATGATTCAGAAACACAGAATGTTGTTTTGATATAGATTGACTGCTAAATTCTGTGTAATTTATAATAACTGATTATAACTGTCTTTGCTCATATTTAATTCAGTCATACTCCCCTCTAGGGTAATAATAGGATAGTAACAGCAAGTATAAAGGATTTATGCTGAAAAATAAATCACTGCAATTTCCTTTAATAGCCAAACATTTTGCATTTTTTTTTAAGATACTGCATAATTTTCTTCTCTCCATATCCTGTTCTGTCCAGTTAAATTATGTTCTCAATAACTGGATATTATGTGTGTAAAACAGTGTGTTTTCCTTTTATCTGCTTTTTATTATCAATTTAATTACTTTACAACTGCCCTTGGATTCTCTAATGGTATCAGTGGTCTTTCAGACTCTGTAATTAAGTTCTTCTGCTTAAATGGAGGCTACCCAGGCTGTTGAGTTTTGTCTTTGATAGAATGTGAAACAGTATTTTAAAAGGAGAAAACCCATTCCTTCAAACTGCTGAGGGAACCCATAATTATTTATGCAGTCTTCTGGCATTTGTGTTTATTTGAAGGAGGGGCAGTTAAAAATGCTTCTTTTAGTGTCACATTATCATCAGTCAGATGATTTCCAAGTTTTCTTGAGCTGTCTACAGCATGTACCTAACTTGCACAGTTTCCTTAATGGTAATATAACTGATTAGATTTTTGTTTGTTTCTTTGTTTTTTAATTTAACTGTTTATTATCTTAAGTCAGCTGAAAGACCAGTTGAAAATAAAATTTCATTTCTTGGCTCCCAGGTGGTATGTTAACATGTATAGTTCCTTGTAGGCATTCAATCTATTCTTTATACATTATCCAGTAATTATTCCCCAGATAGCTTCTTTCATTGATTTTTTGACTGTGTTTTAAAATATTTTGAATCTGAGTAAGATTGTTCCTGAGTAGGATCTTCTAAACTTTGAACTTTGAATGCTTGTTGTTTACAAGCAACTTTATAAGTAATATAATTGGTGTCTGCATAAATCCAAAACTAGAAGTCTTTAGAACATGACAGTTTATACTTTGGTACTTTTAACATGAGTTCAATGATTTCTGGTTACTGTTTTTGATCTTCAGCTCACTTTGTATTTCTAATTTCTGTAACACTGCTCCAAGGAACTATTTTATCTTCCAAGCCCTGGACTAAATGTACTGCAATGTCCATGTAGGTCTCATTAATTCAGCACCAGTTGTCTAGTGTGCTCTGTGGTGCGTGAGTCTTGGTTTGTGTGGAATTAAGAAAAGATGCATTATTCAGTTTAAGTAATTAAAAACCCCAAACTGCATATCCACGTTCCTCCTGACTTTTTTTCAAGACTGAATTAATCAAAAGCAAATCCTGTTGAGATGGGAATTGATATAAGCTGATGCAAAGATGGTTGGGTTTTCACTAGAAAGATTAGAAGTTAAGAATTCCATACAAGACTTGAGAAAGTTCTTTTAGTGGCTGTTTTTTCCAAATATCAAAGGGCTCTGATGGAACTTAGGTACTCAGCTGAGACTGAAGGTTTATTTAAACCGGATCATTCATATCCTTCCAGTAATCTTTTGGCAATTCTTTCACTCCACTTTATATATACGAAACTAAGAAAAGTCAAGAGATAATTTGATTAAGATTTTTCACTCTTACTGTAATTCCACACTCAAAAGGGGAAACTTCGTTATTATGGTTATTTAGATGCACTGCTTGACCATCACCTGAGAGGTCCAAACCCCTGGGATTAGGTCAGATGACTTGTGCTTTAGTGCTCCAGGTATCAATATGAGAAAAGCAGATGGTCAGAGCCTCGTGCTGGTAACACCAAGGTTGTGGGTTCAGTCCCTGTATGGGCCTTTCACTTTGAGCGTTGCACTTGATGATCCTTGTGGGTCCCATCAATCTTAGAATATTCTGTGAATCTGTTAAGTTTTGACCTTCCTGCTCGTGTGACATTTCAGAATAATGGTTGGATGGCTAAAAATCTGTTCCTTTTTCTATTATTCTGTCTTTACAATTGCAGTACTTTGCTATGCAAAGTCACACAGCATATAGAGAAAGAAAATTTGGGAAGTGTTCTTACAGCTAACATATTTAACGCTTCTTCTGAGGTTTTGAACTGCAGGATATTTATACAATCTGGCAGAGTTTCACACAATATTGATTTAAGTCAAGAGAACAGTATCTTTCATGGTTTGTCACATTTTGCCACTTATTTCACATCAATTTTTTGAATACTTAACATTCTCTAGTACATCTGTATTTATATTCTTCCATTATACAGGGCTTATACTTGATTCACTGCTGACCCCCAGACATTTAGTGTTCATTAACCTTGTTGTCACCTTCAGCAGTGTTTAGTATCATACTATCTTAAATTCTAAATGAAAATAGAAACGCAGCAGAGAAAATGCAATCCATAAATGGAAGAACATACTTCTGCACCACAAAAATATCTCTGAAGTTAGTGATTCCTCCATAGCTAGTTGCACTGCAGTGGTTCACCTAATGGATTGCCAGAAAGTTTGCCAATAAAGCTAATGATGCCAGGATTTACATGTTCTTTGTATCTGCATGCTTTGGAAACTTTTTGTTGCTTTTCTCAGTTTCTTCTGTTCAGGGAACTTTCTAATATGGAAACAGTGTTAAAGAAGCTGCTACTAAACTTAGAAGTGCATTTTTGTTCCATTCAGGCATTTAGTTTTTAATTGTTTTTGGAAAAGTTGATACATTGTGTTTATAAATTGCATATAGTTATTAACGATTTTTCTCTATATCTAGTGATTTTCTCTGCTTTGATATGTATAAAGGGTTATGAAGTGAAAAAAATTACCTTTTCTAGGTTTTTATCTAAGGTTTATCTTCTATCTAAGCTTAACTTTCCTTCAGAATTAAACAGGCATTTACCAGAAGTAGGTTTTCCTATGATATCTCCCCAGATGCAACTTTGATTCAAAAGCTGAATATTGGAAAAGCAGCCTATTTAACTTTATAATTACTTTTGTTTGTTGCTAGTAAATATATAACAGATGGCAGATTAAAAAAAAAAAAAACCAGAATAATGTATCTTTTAATTTAAATATAGCTTTAAAACTTAAAAAATGAGGGCTTCTACATAAGTAAAACTGGTATAAAACTTTCTTTCTGAAGCCATTTTCTTGTTGCAGTTATAGGTGATTTATACAGGGAAATTATTTTGCCTTCTTTTTAAATCACCTTTTATAAAGTAAGGCAGATGGAACTCTGCTACATGGACAGGTTTAGTACGCAGCATTTCGTTAATCATTATCCTGCAAGCAGTGCTAGTTTTATTCAAACAGTAATATTGTAGCATCACTGTGGATGTTTAGCTGAGAAGAATCAGCTGTGTATTATCTTAAGTGTGAAGTTCAATTTGAAGAGGTTTTGCATGAAAGTCAGGATATCTAGTGACCATAATCTTCATCATCAAAAGAAAATTGTTGTGGTCCCTTACAAGCACAGATGACTGAAAGCAAAATGCTTTTTGAGATTTCTGAGGTACTCAAAAGCTCTCTAGTCGTTAGTTCTCCATTATCACCTAGTTACTCTGCTTCTCAGTATAAATTACCTATCAGCTTCATTGTCTTCCTAATTGCTGATTATGTTTTTCTTTGATCAACCCCTTACTGTGTGGAACATTTTTGTACAAAACAGAAGGAATTTTTGTGTATGAGTGAGCTCATGCTGCTCTACAGAGCTACAGTGGTTCCTTTCCAAGCACTGTGCACCCAGCAGTAAATGCCAGTCTCATTCATCCACACTGCAGCCCCTTGGCCGTTCAAAGTGTCATTTGCTTGAAGATGCAGAATAATTTCAGTTGACACTAGACTTGGGGGTGTGGATCATACCTGCAGAGCCTAGCAGAAGGCCTTTTCTTGCTGAGAGCTAGCTGGAGTATTAGTAGCCAAATAGAGCACTGACGCTGTGTGCTGATAGCAAAGTGAGGATTATGTTCACATTCTATCACTTCTCTCAATTTTACATAATTCTGATCTGGGATGCTTTTCTCTGAAGTTAGTCAAGGGAGCCAGTGAAGTTCAAGCATGTAATGACTGCAGTGTTGTGACAGCAAAAGAAAAAGTCACAGCAGGATAAATATAAAATCCTAATATGGTTTGAATACCTTCCACAACCTTCATATTTATTCTTTTTTTTTTTTCAAAATGCAACCTTTGCAAATCTTTCCTAGTCAACATTCATCTTCCCTGATACCAAAACTCTAAAGTCCTGGAGGGGTTCTTACTAATGTACATTAAGGCTGTTGTAGATAATAGGTATAGAAGTTCAATTTTTAATTATGAGCATAAGTGGTTAGTTAATTATGTAATTAAATAAATTCTGATAATTTTATTAGTAAATATTAAAATTTGTATTGTAGATGTATAATTTATATCTATTTTTCTGCAATTTCATTATCTGAAATTTAGACACTTATTAAGGAAAGTAAATGAAGTGTATATTAATGGCTAATATGTGGTTGGGACAATGCTAGCTCTTTAGAAAAAGTTATTTTCATAGTGGTTAGTGTGCAGGCAGTATGTATCATGATAGTGTGGCAGTCAGTGAACATCCTACACGTAAAATATTATGAATACAAATTCAAATCAGATGGGATACTTTGTAAAGAAAATGGTATGATTTGGGCTTTTATTACCTATTAAATTCCACATTTGGATTTTTCTGTGTTGTTTCACTTTCCTTTGTGTTGTGAGCAAAGTGTAGATACAGCACTGTAAAAGCAGAGACATCTGGAAGTATCATCTGAATTCTTTCATGTTCGCTCTTACCTGGGAAATTAATCTAGAGAAAATTATATATCATTGCATGCGAGGCAGATCCTGTAAGAAATATGTTGCATTCAGTGGAAAATAGCAAGTGATACATAGATTTGAGGAACAGCATCTCCTAGGAAAATTTCAGACACCTATTTTACTAGGCACTGGCTCTGATCTACTCTGATAGTGCATAGAAATTTCCCTATCTTCTCTTATTGTTTGGGTAACATCGGCCTATGAAGGAAAGCATTTGTGTGCACCTGAAAATGTGAGAATTTTCTTCTCAGTAGGCAGATCACAGAATTTCTGACATGAATTTGAAGAGAGGAATTTTAAATGCTACTTCCTTTACTGGCTTTATTCTTGACTCGGCCTTAGTGATGAACTGGCACTTGCAATTCTCAGACCTCGTATTTAAACATGATGCACTACTGAGGAAGTGAAGACTATTTTTTAGTGCTGCACTGGGGTGAAATAAGGTATGCTGATACATGGTGTATGGATCTATACAACAGCTGTGTTTCCAAAAAGCAGTTAAAACACCATAATCTTTGATTTCTGTGAAATTTTATGACTAAATTCTTAATCTGACAGCTGGTCTGAAATACTCTGTTTATCGTTGGTATAATATAAATTTACACAATGTGCAAGGAGTCACTGAGTAAAAGGTTATTGCTTCACCAGCACAAGCACAAATATTTTTTGAATATTTGTCATCCATTGGGTCGGAAAATGGAATTAATGTTTTTTGCACCTGGATCATAATCACATACAGAATTTTGTGGTGTATCATTTTCATAACTAGTTTCTCATAATTAATTTATCTGTATGTATCTGCTCATACCCATTCTTTAACTATTTTCTTTGTGCAAGTTGAAGGCAGAAGAGGCTCACTGAATAGGATGCATTATATCATACCAGTTGATTAGAACTGAAATATATGACTCCTTTTCAAGCCTTATTTTGTAGTGTGCTCATTGTTTCTTCTGCAGTTAAGGCCTGTGCCTTGTGACTCACAGGAGCAAAGACAGGCAGAATTGCAAGTCGTTTTTTAAATCAACGTCCTGCAGCATGAGTCAGGCTTTAGATCTGGCCTTTGCCCTTCCTTTGCCTTTGTTCTTATCATTTGTTCTGCCCCATGGTTATAGCATCTCAGAATAGCATATTCCTGATTTTAGTGCAATTTGTTCCTGATGAATGCCAGGGAAAATTATATAAGATGCTAACTTGTCATTTTTCAGGAAGGGAAGCTTCTTTATATTGGGTTGTAATGGTCACTTTAGAAGGCAACCCCCAAATTTCCAACCTTCTGTGCCACCTCGTGGCAAGGTTAGCTTGCTGCAGTGTAACCTCTTATTCCAAGGGTCATTTTCATTTTAGTAATATCATCAGTAAAGTGTACAATTATTATTTTTTTCCCCAAATCAAAGAATTAAAAAAGGCATATTTTCCATCTATTTTGAATGGACTCTCAGTACCTGGAAAGGATTACACAAATAAAATATAAAAAAAAAAAAAAATAGAAAAATGAGAGCTGAATAAATCTTTGCCTTCTTAACTCTTTTTTACCCATTAGGTAAATATGAATGGTTTCAGCCTTTTGTTAAAAATGGCACCAACATTGCTTTGGTGGGGTAATACTTCTGTTGTAATATATGATGTTTACAACTTAGTAGTCTCTGGTTTTATGTTAAGATCTGCTCTTCGTTCACTACTGGCTATATCTGTGCTTGGTTTATGGAATATGACATAGTCATTGCCTGAAGTGGTCTAAAGCAGGAAAGTTAATGTTTACATATCGAATAACTGGTTTTGTTTTTGCTAATACCAAGCTTTTTGAAAATGGTTTAATATCTTAAGACTTTGAGGCTGGGAGATAAAAAAATAAATTATGCAACTACACTCATTTCCTCAGGAACTCAAGATTGGATTGTAAATTTACCTTCTAAATAATTTAGTAAGATTAATGAGTGGTAAATTCTTGGCAGAATGAGCATTATTCTGGTTTTGTCATAATCCACAGATATTGCTACAAAGCTGTACTAAAACGTAGTTGTTGTCCAACCTGTATAGTTTTTATATTCAGACATAGGTTATTTTCTTTTTCTATGAACAATACTTTCACCATTTTTGAAATAGCAGTAATGAAAATTTTATAGGCCATTTTGTGTACAGCAATGGCTTTTACACTGTCATTTCAAAAGTAGCAATTTAAAAGAGAGGAAAGGTAGCATGTGGAAAATTCATGTGTTCAGTTATTGTAAATTAAATTAAAAATGAATTTTCAAGGAGAGAACCGTCACAGGATATAACACAATTATTTTTTTCTATAGGAGGTTTCTCTTGGGCAGGTTTCCTTGTGTTTTGTGGTTTTTTACAGATTGTGCTTTTGAACACAACTGTAAGCAAAAAGTAACCCACAAAAGC
Organism: Corvus cornix cornix; assembly: GCF_000738735.6. NCBI lineage: Eukaryota > Metazoa > Chordata > Aves > Passeriformes > Corvidae > Corvus > Corvus cornix. Next base: position 22,953,010 of record NC_046336.1, on the reverse strand, counting down.
ACAGCAAATCAGTCACCCATGTCTAACCTGTGTTTTAAAGGACAATGATTTGATACTCACTTCTACTCAATACATTGGTTTTCCAAGGCAGGATCTAATCTTCCTTTGCTCTCCTTCAAGATGATATAAGCAAGTACCTAGGCCCTGCATAGCCAAAGGTAAAATGGAGCTTAGCTGCGGACAAGTCTTGCTTTCTTCTCCTGCATATTTAAGTTTAATAGCTTCACATTTGGATGGACTTTGAAAGCAAGTTGTCATTTAACTATAGCAGTACTTCCATAAGTATATAAATCTATTTTTATGACAAGTTCAGGGAGGGTCATGGAGTGATATCCTTCAAGGTTATGCTTCTGTAAAAAGTATGAAAAACTTCACTTGTAACTAGCTTGGATTCATTGAAGGCAAAATAGGTTATGAAAAGTCGTTCTAGGGCTCTTTATAACAGAATGTATGTTGATTAGTTTGGATTAAATACTTCAGAGCAGACTGCAGACATCTCAGGTACCTACTGCTAACACAGGGTTTAGGAGTTTTTGGTCTACCTCAGACCAGGAGGCCAAGGACCATGTCCTTCACAGGGTAGGAAACAGTGCTGTTTTATTGATGACACCATCTTCATCTGCCTAATTGGACTCCAGACTACCACTCAGATGCTCATCTGAAGTAAACTACTTAAAAGGTATTTTTCTTGATAACTGAAAAAGAATTAGTCTCCAGAGAACAATTTTCTGTAATCTAATTTTACATCTGATATAAAAAAACTTGGCCAAGAAATAGATATTATAGATGGTAGTGAACTGTAATGTCACTGAAAACCAGAAGCTGTCTTGGGTAATTGGGTTGTACAACAAAATACTAAAAAAATATTCCTTTGGAAAGCAGAAACATCTGCACAGGAGAGTAATACCAACATCTTTGTGTGGCTGAGCTGTGATGTTGAAGAGTGCTTCTCAGCACAATATGCCATCATCCTACTGCTGCTGAAATTTACATGTGTTGTTTTTTTTAAACTTGTGAAGCAGGTTTATTTTAGATTTAATCCTAGTTTTTGTCATTTAATTTATGTTTTCAAAAATTGATGTATGCAACAGATAAGCAGTGCACTGACCAAAAAGAAAGAAAATTGATAAAAATCTGTCTATGCCAGGAAGCTGAGGAGTTAAAAGAATACTGTCAAATTGTTAAAACCAAAATAATAGGTCATGTAAACTAAACAGCTTGGCTCTTGCTATTTATTACTTTGGTCCTGTTTTCCTTTAGAGACGTTCCAGGCTTTCAAGGTAAATGGATTCTACACCCAAACATTTGCTGTACTAAGTATGAAGTACACTAATGATAGGTTTAAAATTGGGTAGTAACAAGATTATAATACTAGTCAAGAGGAAATATAGAAAGAAAGGGAAATAGTGTGCCTTATATGGTAAAATATAAGTAGGACGTGCTTTCAGTTTGAGCTGCACAAGATGTGATTAGTAACACAGATAAGTACTACTCCTGTTCAAATCTTTTCAATTTGAGAAGAATGATTCAAGTGCTCACAGATACATCGTGGATGTTTGTCTGCATGCAGACATAAATAGTCAAAACCTATTCCTATAGACTCAGTGGAACTTGTCTGTTGTGACCGGTGGGAAGATAACCAGGTTGTTTGTAAGAGTATAGAGTTAAAGGTTACAATGTGAAGGACTCACTGAAGTAGTTTGCCTCTGTTTTGCTGTCTGCATATTACTTATAATTTGAAATATGTGTGTACTACTCTCCCCTTTATATTTGGCAGTCACCCTTTAATAACATTCCCAATGCTTTGAAATCCTGTATATTTCATATAAGCACGTGGTGTAGCCTATTTTTGTGTCTGATTTGCGTTGTACTCCAGATGGCATTGGTATATTTGTGGGTCTTCTGAGGCCAAAAACCAAGGAAAAAAGGAGAGAAAAAAAAAAAAGAATTTTGTATGTTATCCTCAAACAGGAAAATTCATGAAGAAAACCATCATATGTAATGGAAGATCGTGATTGCTTTTAATTAGAAGAGCTTTATCCAATTGAAGGAGATGGTAGTTGACTGGAAAAATTCTTGTTTTGTGAATATTCATAGACTAAGTCTGCTTGAGAGAGCTATGGACTCTATTCTTTGTGCTCTTGCTTGATGGCTAATTTGTTTTGTTTTGAATTCTTTTTCCTTCAGTAAGATAGCTGTCACTAACTGGGATTGGAGGAAGGGTTGTTGTGTTTATTTGTTGGAGGTTTTTTTTATTTCATCTAGGATAAATCCTGTAGAGTTGACTGATGATGTGACCTCTGCCTTCTGCACACTAGCTTTAACTGCAAGACAGATGTGTGAACTTACCAAAGAAACGAATACGCAGTAAACAATTCCCTTTATATACGTGAATTATAAGAACTATATTCTTTGCGAGAGTACCTACTTATTCCAAGTGAACAGCATCATGTTTGTGGGTTTTGAATCGATGGGTGTGGTTCTTTGATGTATCTGAAAGAAGCTTATGTGGTAATATCCGGATGGAAGATGGCTTTTAAGCTCTAATACATCACGGATCAGAGGAGCATCTGCACTGCCTGCTTGCTTCTGTGATTTGTTTTGTCCATACAGTTCGTGATACTCTTAGTCTGTTTTATCAAGCTGAGTTTTGTATTTGAATTCATTCTGTTGTTTCAAGCTAATGGAAATGGACTAGATTATACTGAATTATCTTTTGATAACAATGGGTGAAGGGGAACTTTATCCTATGTCCAGTTAAACAAATCTGCTCCCAAAGAGAAGTTCTGTTAAAGAAAGAAATCTTGAGCTGTCTCTCTGTGTTGATACTGAATTAGCAAAAGGAAGGGTAAATATATGACCATCTTCACTATTAGTGGATGCTGTGACTGAAGACTGGACCAGAGTACTTACATGCAGTGCTCCTGGAGCTGAAGATACACAGTCATGATTCCCAGCAAGATTTTAGTCTACCACAACCCTTCTGGGGGCACGCGTACAGAAACGTACAGAAGTACTAGAAGGCGTAAAAAATCTCATGGAGAATTGTTCAAAAATGGATATCGTGTCAAACCTGGACATAATGTCCCCGAAAAGGAAGAGCAACATACTTTGCGAAACTCCTTGGTGTCTTGTTATAGGGTTGGCTCATATTGGGGTAAGGTCCAACTCTAAATGTTTTCTTCGGAACTGTAGTTTGTTATATTGTCTCTGGTGCTAGTATTACTGTATCTCCTAAAAAGATACTCTGTTTGATTTTTCAACCTAAAAAACAAGCTGCAGTATTTAGGTTCCTGTGTAGGAAGAATTAGTCCCTACACTTAAGCGCTGCCATGTGCTCCTATCTCTCTCAGCAGAGGGGTTCATTGTTCACTTAGAACCAAATAATTGTCTTTATAGAGAGATGGAATGTAGTATTCTGCAGTGATGGTGTTATCAAGAAATTTTTTTTGAAACTGCTCTCATTATTTAAAAGGTGCAATAGTAAGTTGAAGAAATGTGCAGCAGAGAGATTTATTAAGACTATTTGCTACAGCACTGTTTGAAAGCAATCTATGCAGATTCTAAACTTGATGGTAGTTTCGCTGTCCTGGTCATAGAGCGTTGATTTTTTTCATGCTGTGGGCTGTTCTCCCCACATGTACTGTTGCATAACAGAGGTGGGGAAATGTATAAAAATATTTTGTCTGGGTTGCTTCCAAGGAATGGCAAATCCCTTTCCTCCCATTCTATTTTTTCTTGTCTTTTTTCTTTGAGTGTTTATTTTTAAGTCCATCTGCAGGGAGTAAGATCTCAGGTAACTCTGCTGCAGTGTGTGAAGACAGTCAGAATGGGATTGTTTTGCATCCTAAAAATTATCCCTCTATCCTGTCTCTCAGACAATGTTCCTAAATACAGATTCTGGTTATTTTCCAGTCTTCAGTAAACCATGTGGTCTTAATGAAATCTAGGGTAGAAGTTGCCATTGATAGGTTTGATGAAGGGGCTGTTCTGATGAGTGGGTGAATGGTTTGTCAGGAATAGAAGTGGTAAACGTGATCTCTGTATATTGAACCCTTACACCAATATTTTGAATACGCTATTGTCAATTAGAAAGAAAATAAACAGCTTAAGGCAGTAAGATGGGGATTACATACCTCATTGGTGAGAAATAATGTAATCTTGGTGCTGTTCTTGTCCATTGATCTCTCATGTCAAATGAAGAAATATCCCCATTCCTGTTTCTATTCTTTTTATTAGAATCTCATTAAAATCATATAAGCATAGTTGTCATGATTTCCTTGTCTTTCCCTTTAAAGATTTAAAATGGTACATTTGCTTTTTTTTTGGGGGGGGGGGGAGGGGGGGGGGAGGCTGTTGCAGCCTACAGCTAATCCTGATTGCTGCTGTATATTAATCCAGTGGAAAGCATCAGTTCGGCAGAGAGACTGCAAAACTGTCTGACAGGCAGGAAAATACCCTATTGACTGTAAAGTCAAAGCTTTAAATAATACTGTGTACTTTGCTGTAAATATTATAGATAAAATAATTTTCTACTGTAATTGCATTGCTACTGGCACACAGTTTATTGGCCATGTCAGTATCACTGTTCTGTTCTAAAGCGTCCCTTTTGCTGGGTCCTCAGTGAAGAGTCAGGAAAAAAGTGCTTCTGCTATATTCTAGATGTTGCCTGATAGTTCAGCATGGTATATTGCTTCCTATTGAATAGATAATTGATTTCTCTAAAACCGATTTCAGGGGGTTTTGGCAATATGCAGCCTATATTTGTGACCATTTTTTACAGACTTTTTACAGATTTTTTACACATTTTTTACAGATTTTAGGTTGAACACCACGATATGAAATAATATTACGCACATATTTTACATTTTCAGTGTATTTTGAAAATGGTCTGTTTGCTGCACAGGCAACACAGGTAGCTAAACAAATATTTTTGCAGTAAGAAAATAATTCTGTGGTATAGTTTAAGGGTTTATTTGAATCATCATACCTACAACTCAGATTATTGTATTAGAGGCAGAAACTCATGACTAAAATACTTTATCTCATATTGTTTAAGGAATCTGGTTTATATTCGTGGAAGTTTTTTGTGGTCTTGATATCTGAGAGTCTCTAAGGTTTGTCCTGGATATTGCAGCTGAAATAAACTCCAATTCCTAAGTGTATTTTAGTCATCCATTTAGAAGCAAAATACTGAGAAACTCAAGAGGTCCTTCTTTTATTTTATCTGTATATTTTTCCTCTGATTAGAGAGATTTTCTGGGTAAATTAAATATTTTGGTACTTATTCTTCTGTATAATTTGTAGTATAGCAGATTATATCCTATTCTAGTTAGATCCCATAAGAAAATTGCAGTGTAAAACCCTTTGCCAAGAAAAAGGTGAGTCACATGATGGAGAGAAAGTAGCAAGCACTTCCTGAACATTCTAACAGTTTACAATTAACTTCAGCAGGCAGGATCTATGAAACGTGCAAAATTAGAATGGACTTCACAGTAATACATAAGGAACTTATCCTATCTCAACTATTGATTCTATCATTTAAATATAAAACAGTTTTGTAGGTATTTCATAAGAAAAGGAATTGTTCTTCTCCACTTGTATAAAAAGCATTGCAAAGTATTGCCAAGGAAAGAGAGCTGTACACATTTGTGTATGTAACTGAAACAGCTTTGGGAAAGGGGGAATTTTTTGTTAATGTTCCGATTAGGGCATTTTGCTTTCTACTTGGTGCATAAACAAACATAAACTGTTTATGTTCTTGGTAAGTTGGTAGACCTGAAAGAGATAACATTATCTTAATTGTGAGACAGTGGGTTTGAGTGCACCCTCAGCAAGTGTGCAGAAAACACTAAGCTGAGCGGTGCAGTTGACATGCCTGGGGGCACACGATGCCATCCAGAAGGAGCTGGACAAGTTTGAGAAGTGAGTCTGTGGGAACTTTCTCAGGCTCAACAAGGCTGAGTACAGGGTCCTGCACCTGGGTTGGGGCGACCCCCAGTGTCAACACAGGCTGGGTGAGGGAAAGGATTGAGAGCAGCCCCTGCAGAGGATTTGGGGGTGCTTGTAGATGAAAAGCTGAACATGAGCCAGCAATGGGAATTTGCAGCCCAGAAAGCCAATTTTGTCCTGGGCTACATTCAAAGCAGCATGGGCAGCAGGGCAAGGGAGGAATTTCTACCCTCTTCTCCATTCTTTTGGTACCCCACCTGGAGCACTGTGTCCAGCTCTGGGGTCCTCAGCACAAAAAATACGTGGACCGTTTGGAGTGGGTCCTGAGAAGGGCCACAAAAATGATCAGAGGGGATGCAAAGCCTCTCCTGTGAGGAAAGGCTGAGAGAGTTGTTCAGCCTGAAGGAAAGAGGATGTGGGGAGACCTTGTTGTGGCCTTTCAGTACCTGAAGGGAGCAGACTTTTTAGCAGGACCTGCTGCAATAGAAGAAAGGGTAATGGTTTCAGTATAAAAGAGGGTTGTTTAGACTACAGTTAAGGAATTTTTTACAATGAAACGCTGGAATAGGTTGCCCAGAGAGGTGGTAGATGCCCCATTCTTGGAAATATTTAGGGTCAGACCAGACACAGCTCTGAGCAACCTGATCTCGCTGAAGATATCCCTGTTCTTTGCAGGGAGGGTTGGGCAAGATGACCTTTAAAAATTCCTCCCTACTCAAACTATTGTATGATTCTGTGAAAATCACATAAAATGAAATACATATAGGAATATAATAGCAGATCTGTTTGTGCCTAAAAAAATTTTGTTGACTGGAAAGAATTAATTTGCTATGTAATAATCCTTTCGGCTTTTAAAATTGAAAGCCAGTTTTATTTTGTAGTTAAACTGTCCAAGCAAACTGTCTAGCTTTTTTTTTTTTTCTAATTCTGTTCTCTGAAGGGAATTTAAAAAATGATGTGGGCTGTAACAAATGCAGAACTTAATCTATAATGATTTTCTTCTTCCAGAAAGAAATACATTGATGCCATAGTATTTTTCTTCTATCATTTAATGTCTTAGCAACTAAATGTGCCTTAATTAACCCTTATAATGATTTGGAGATAGCGGTTTTATTGCTAACTTAGATGTTTCTCAGGTCTCTTTTTGAAACATAGTGATGGTTAACTTGGTCATCTCATTAGCTTCAGACGCAGTGCAGAGAATTTGAGAGGAAGGGGTTTTTTCCAACCAGCCATTTTTCATGAAAGTTCACAGGGAGTGGAGCGAGGAAAGCAGCTGGATGAAAAAGAGCTGGAAAGTTTATAATTACTAGTAAGGATCCTCTCCTTCCCTGTCTAACCACATCTCTTTGAATGGGAGTAGCAACTGTGGGAACTACTGGAAGTGGAACAGAGGGATGTGTCTCTCACAGTTTTAGCAATATGATCCAAAGTTATCATTCTCTAATTGCAAATGGATCTGATATTTATAATTTTTAAGCTTCATTTATGAAGCTTAAATGAATCCATTTAGCAAGTTTTCATTAATTTTCAGAGTTCCCCACAGTCAATAATTAAAAAGCATTATATCCATGTAATAGACAGAAGTGTACTTTAACACTACTAGGGAGGCTTAACAAGGCTACTTAACAGGACTATTTATAAGCCTTAGCAAGAGCAAATATTTTATTTAACAACTTTCCAAGAATACCGCCGGATAAACTTCTTGATTTAAACGCATCTTGCCACTTGCACCTTTGTGCTTGAGGGGAATCTATTATTCCAGCAAGATGATGGAAGTTGTGACCAGGTTTATATGTTTGCCAGGATCAGTATTTCTTTAAGTTTCTAGAAATAAAATCTGGTTTCTTGCACTGGAATTGGATAAAATAAATGTCAGTTAAGAGAATGTATGAGAAGCTGCTGCTCTGGCCCTTCCCGTAACAGTTGCAATACCATGTTACACAACTTTTATGTAACTCCTGGCTGTAGTTTCTAATAAAAATTATCCTTCAAGCTTTACTTTAATTTTATAAGCTGTGCATATGTACAGTACAGAGTGTACTTTTATTCATATGCCAAAGATCTGCGGCCAAATCATCTACAATCAGCATAAGACTATTTTAATAATTTAAGCCCTTAATCTTCTATATTAGTTTCTCTTGCAGACACTCTGTGTCACTGACTTTGTAGTTGTCTGGGAATTGCTATACACGCAATCTGCTTTCAACATAAAAATGCTATTTCTTTGTAAAAATACTTATTTATGTATTCCTATAGTTATAGACTGATGGAAAGAATTATAGTAAATTTGCCATTTTTAAGAGAAAATGTGTAATTTCTCTGTTCTCCTGCTTGTGTTTTTTGAAATTAGGGTGGAGATAAGGAGCATTATTACAATAAAAGATTTTACGTCATTAAGATTTACCAATTTAATCAGGTATATACAGTCTACTTTATCCAGGTTATCAGATCTCTTGCCTATGATCTGTTACTTTTCACTAAGCAACGTGGGAGCTTGGAGGACTGAGACACTTTCAGATCTGCGTGTGTCTTTGACAGGCTGAAAGAGAAGGACGTTCACTGCAACTCCCAACTGAAACCTCAGTGAGGTTTTTTCCTCTTAGCTTGCCGCCTGTATGTCTCCTCCCATTACATCCTACATAAACTAGGGCTTTCTGGTAGGATACGTAAGTTATTAGGGAAATAAATTTAAAACAGTTTGAAAAATACCTGTTGAGGATCCTTGAACAATTAAATATGGAAGAACATTTCAAAGGTATTTGACATTTTGTATGCTACCTATGTTGATTTAATTGATCACTGTCATTGTGATGTGCAGTTATCATTTGAATTATTCTTCACTGTAACTTTGTTTTCTTTTACTGCAGGTTTAAGATTTTTAAGAGCCCTTAGACTGATACAGTTTTCAGAAATCTTGCAGTTTCTGAATATACTTAAAACAAGGTAAGACTTTTTTTACATTCTGATTTAGTTGCATTGGTGACAGAATGTAAATGGCTTAGGTTTGGGGCCCTAGTAATATATGATTTTCTTTTCTGGAAAAAACCCCCACTTGTTATCTGTTCTTTAAACCTTTTTCTGCTGTTAAATGATTGGTCAGTGATAGCATCTCTTGCAATGTGACCAGTAGATTTTAATTGATATGTTGTTACATTTGATATATTGAGCAAGGTTATGTGTTGATAAATTAAAAGCAGAATGAATTACACATTTGCACTGATTAAACATTGCTTCTTTCCATATAGTCAGTCCATGTTCTACTGTCTTGAAAAAAACTGAAATCCAAATTCATTCAACAGAATACAGTTTAAAAGTATTATAACAAATTAGTATTGTGGCTCTTCCAGTTTTTTTGAACTGAGCATCCTTTATCACAACAAAAACGTATTAAAAATTACACTGAGCTATCTTTATATTGTGTTCATTTTCCTTAGTATTTCTTCCATATAATAATTAAAGTACTCCAATTAATCTTCTGGCTTACCGGTTCTTTGGCCTATTAATACATGAAAGTTGTGCAGGAAAAGCACAGTTTTGGACAAAAGACCATTTTGAAGGAAATAAAAAGAAACCTTCCCATGCCATGCAGTTGAAGACATTGTTTTTCATCATCTCTAAAATACTCCAGGGGAAATACTGAACCCAGCTTTTGATAATTACTGTAAATTCAGTTCCATTTTGAAGACCTCTCCTATCTGCACCAGTTGCTGTAGATGTGTGAGGGTTTTATATGCAGATTTTGTAGCAATGGAAAAATAGGTACAGAAATTTGTACACACTCACAGTAAACAGCTGTTTTGTCAACCCTTAACCTTGAAATTATTGTCTCTGCTGTAAAACTCTCACACTGTCTGTCTTTAGTTGTGTTACTGGAAGGAAGCCAGTTCTTTTCAAACAAAGACATCAAAGAATGTGCAGTGAAGTCCCGCAGCTCAGAATGTTCAGTCTGGTAAAGGAGAATAACATTTAACATGCAGAGCAACCTTGCCATAAGAAATGGCAGTCAGTGAAGAAGCTCCATAAACTGAAAGGATTTTGGATAAAAGCTAATGGCCCCTTCAGTAATGGGGGATTTGTGAAATTCCAGAACCATAAGTGTGCATTAATCACGTTCAAGGTACTCAGAGCTAGTTTATTTGAACATTGACCTGTTCATTGAAATAGACTTTCTCTGGTGCAGAATTTACTCTTATATTAGATATCATCATCTCTGTGATTCTTTATATGACTGGCAAAGTATCTGTAAACCTCAAATGTTGATTATTGAAAGCATGTAAAGCAAAACTTTCTTTTATGACTGTTTCAGTTTAGTCAGTTAATTCATTTTTAGCAGTTCATCACTATCATCATTTATTTAACTGAAAAATTGTCACTGCCTCAAAACGGTTTTTAATGTCTCTCCCTGTTCCTGGTAATGCAACAGAAAGTCATGTGTGCTCTCTTTTTTGTCTTACTTAATAACCTGAAATGAACTAAATGATTTGGAATGTCACTAAAGTTCACACAACTTTTTTTTTTTTTTTTTAGTGGATGTGTCGAATTAAAACAAATTAACAGAATGCAATTTGGTTTAGAAGAGTTTTTAGTTACACCTGACATAAATTTGATTGTGTGAGTGCTTTGGGGTTTTTAAGATGTCTTGTATGAGTTTAGCTTTTAGAAAGGAAAAAGCTAGAAAATTCCTGTATTACTTCTACTGCTACCTTCAATGAGAAACTTTTGTATTTTCAGTGTGTTTTGAAGTACCATCAGAACTGCAGTTCATGTGCTGCACACACATTTTCTATTACAGTATCAAAATACTGTTTGATTGAGAGCTTCTGGTTCTGAATTATTTAGCTTCCTAAAAAGAAAGCGTGCTGAGCCCTTGTGATTAATGGAGAATCTTCAGAAATTTTGTACAAGTTAGGGATGTTAAACAAGTAGTCTCAACAAATCTTATGTTATTTAAATAAAATTTAATCCTAAACTAATGCAGTGATTTTTTATTATTTAAATAAAATTTAATTCTAAACTAATGCAGTGATTTCAATTACATACCGTGGCCTTAAACCTTTATTATTACTTTAAAGTCTTACAGTGTATTGTATGCTTTTGCCCAGCTACTGCAACATTATTTTTTCTCAGGGATAGTTAAAAATCTTCTAGAATTAAGATTTTTTAGCATTTTTTTGCAGTCCATTTTCAAGGTTTTATGGAAATTTTCAACATTTTAGTTTTTTTGTGAACATAAAGATGAAAAATCAATGACAGAACTTGAGTTGTTCAATTGGGATAGCAAATTCAGCATATCATTACTAGCTTTGAAATTATAGTAGGGGAAGTACTTCTTATTACTTAAAAATTCAGCAAAAGATAAGAGTTCTCTGTTTGAGGTGATATGTATTTATATGCAAAAGGAATGGAACTAACTAGACCTAGGCATTTCAGTGCATTTAGCATTAATAACACATAACTACAGACAAGATGAGAAACTGATAGGATATAATGGGCACTGCTGTGTTTTTTAATATTGAGTGCAATTGCAGAAGACATTTTCTCCTCCTTTTCCTCTTTTCTCCAGTAAAGAAAAACATTTACTCTAACCTATAAATTAAAATTACTCCTGGAATTAGTGACTGAGGATTACAGGAACATATATTATTTATGCAGGGAGCAGAAGGACCATTCCAAAAAGTGGAATCCAGTGAAAGAAGCTGCACAATGCAACAGTAGAGGCAGTAAGGAGACTAGCAAAGTGTTAGGTAATTATTAGAGTATCTGGAAAAAAAGCTAAATACATTTGAAAAGATCCTGTAAGACAAAGCAAAATTTTACAGTGGCGCTTTAAAAGACTGTGCCCTGCCAAGGACCCATTTGTTTCCCTAATTTGAAATTAAATGTATTTTACTCAAGATTTTTTGTTCCCATGTTTTATAAAATTGAATTCTGCTGTTTTCAGTTGAAAATTTTCTCTCCTTCATTGTTTTCTAATATTTTTCAAAAAAACTGCAGGGGCTTAGGCAGGGCTCCCAGTAAGGGATTTTGCACAGATGTTAGAAAGAGCTTAAAGAGGGGGAAAACGTTTATGACTAATCCTTCATCTATATTTAGACTCTTGCAGAAACACAGGGAGTATTTTATAGAGGACAGACAAGATACAGTGTTTAATAAATCTGCAAAAATAAAATGTACCAAACAAGTAATGTAAATAGTTACTATTAATGGATATTGCAGTAATATGAGGAGACCAACAGACACATTATTTTATCAGGAACATCTTGTGTTCTCAGTTTAGGTGGAGGATGATATTTGGCCTTTCATTAGGGAGCTTTCCATCAGCATCACTCCTATGATTTTGTTTAATCTAGGAACCCATTGGTTAGGGTCCTGTGCTATAACTGAATGTTACCACAAAAAAAAAATAGGGACTTTAATCAACCATCATTTAAGAAAGAGAGAAATAGGGAATATATGTTGATGTTGATGAACACTCATGACAAGACTGCTGGTATATTATTTTTGAATACAGTATTCATTTCAACATCTGTCATATTACCAGTCGTACTTCCAGATGTCTACTAACTGTAACTCTTAAAAATATTTTTAATGGAGGTAGTCTGGTTAATTTTCCAGGTTCTTTTCCCCATTTTTTTCCAAAAAGAATGCATTTTTATTGTCCTTAAAGTAGTTAGAAACATTAATTAATTCTACTACAAAACTACTACTGCTAAAACTGATAGTGAATTTTTTCCAAATTTTTATATTTTTGAATGTATTGCTTTAAGGATAATGGTGGTTCTTTTTTTGAGGTGTTATACCTCCTTATAAATATTTTCAAAACCATGAATGGGTAAGATTGTCTAGACACAGTCATACATGGACTCCAGTTCCTCGGGTTTTTGTTGAATACCCGTCTTAGGACAGTGGCTTTTGTGAGAAGAGAGGGAGCAGGTTTTATTTGTATTTCTTCCACAAGATTGTAAGTATGGTGTTTTCCTGCTGAACTGAATGAGGTCCTTGCTTCAAAATCACTTCTGGCTACAACAGGAAAAATACTACTCTCTGACTAAAAAGTATTTAAAGTATTTGCAGAGTTTGATTGGTAGGTTTAAATTATTTTTTTTTCCCTTTTTTTTTTTTTTTTTTTTGAGAAAAATGTGAATGTGAAATATGAAATACTCTAGTTTCATGTGAATTTTCCATAAAGAGGTCCATAGGAGTTCATGCAAGCAGAATAATAAGAAAAATACTTAGGACTTTACACAGGAACTGTAAAATACCTTAGTTCTTTAATTTGGGAATCATAATTTTATCATGTATTTTTTTATGTATTTACATGTAAATAATTCTGAGTGTACAGCAGTGAAAAATGGAGACATGAGTGTATTGGGAGGCAAGCAAATTATCTGTGAAGAAGCATTATTTATTTCTATTAGTTTGTTTATGACTAATGATGTAGCTAAGGTTTCTGTTCGTTTTTCTGCTCTCATTGGAACTTAATTTTCAAGCTATCTAAATTATAAAAATGTGAACTCTCCAAAGGAAAAATAATATATATTATACATAAACTTTTAGATAAATTTTTTAGGGAGTCTGTTTCTTTTGGGAAATAATCATCAGGTTTGTGAGTCTAAAGTATGCAGTTGTATACATGTACCTATAAAAAATGTGTGACAAATTCTAGTCTAAGTTCCTGTTTGTTTGTTTATTTCCAGTAATTCCATCAAGCTAGTGAATCTGTGCTCTATATTTATCAGCACGTGGCTGACAGCAGCTGGGTTCATACATTTGGTGAGTACATTTGAAAACACTTCACTGACTCTTTCTGATGGACCAGGGGCTCTCTGAGCTGCTTTACTCCTGACGCTGCCTTGCTCTCGATAGTGCCATACCACACCGATAGAGTGCAACAAAGAGGCATCCCAGCTTCCCCAAGTTTAAGCTTGTTCTCATCTCTTGAGGAGGTGGTGGCAGTGAGTTCAGACTTCCCTGACCCCAGTGGGGATGGGACTGGCGCGGGTGAGCAGCAGGTGGCGATGCTCGCTAGGGAACTCCCTCAGTGATGCTGCTGCCAGGCTGGAGCAGTTTCATTGACTCCACTTGGCTTAAGCTGCATGCAGCTATGTAAGATTGAATTCAAATTCCTTCTTTTCTTGCTATATCAGTCATTTAATGTTCACTCTTATAAAGATGCACAGAGATTTTGAATGTTTTAATTTATGATATATTCCTCATTCACATAGAACCATACTTTTACACTCATCTGGGTAAATATAGCATTTCTATCATAGAAGCAATAGCTTTTTCTATTTTTGAACAAACAAAACACCCCTTAAATATTACATCAAGACCAAGGGAATACTGTTTTCTAGGATTTGGATTTTTTTTTCCTCTTTGTTTTTCAACAAAAGCTTTTCTGTTCTACTTAGGAATACTCAAACTTCAGCTTTTTACTGTAGAACAAATTTTTGATAGCACACTCCTTTCCCACTGACAAATCTATAATTTTGTCTCGACAGTGGCTGGCTTTTTGGAAAAGTAGTAGTGTACTACTAAAGGTGCCAGTAATGCCTTCAATAGCTACCTAATCTTTTAAAACAAAAACATTGAGGATTATAATTGCATTACAAGTAAGATTTACCCTGAAAATATTCTGAACACATTTTTATTAAATGAACTTACCTAAGTACGTGAGTAATTTATATTATTTAGTGGTGCATAGAAAAGATACTTTCTATAAATGATCTGAGTAGCAAGGCTTTATATATTGGCAAAAAAACTGTAGTGTGCTCTGTTTGGGACGGGGTCAGGTTCTGTATTTGATCAAAATAAATCACAGGAAAGGATTCAGAGTTCATAATTATATGCCAAGTTAAATATCTGTACACAAACGTGCACATGCATATATGGGTGGAGTTAATTTGGGGTTAATTATAATGAATATAATTCATTATATGTTTTCTTGTACATTGTAGGTGGAGAACTCAGGGGATCCGTGGGAAAATTTTCAAAATAATCAACCGCTAACATATTGGGAATGTGTTTATTTACTGATGGTTACTATGTCCACTGTTGGCTATGGAGATGTTTATGCAAAAACAACCCTTGGTCGCCTTTTCATGGTCTTCTTCATCCTTGGGGGATTGGTAAAAACCCTTCTTTATATTCCTCTTAATACTACAGTTACCTTAAAACTTGATCCTGTATATCTCAATGTTGTGATTAAGGAAACAATAATAACTGGATTAGTAAATTAAAATGAATTATAAAACTTTAAAATTTGTTTAGTATGCATTTTTTCTGTAGATAAATATTTTGGCAGAGCTTTTCAAATTAGTCCAGAATTAGAATTTTTCTAATACATTTGAATGAGTAATGCATATGAATACATGAAGTGCCTTAATATTTTGACCTATAATGTTATTTGTAGTCCCCTACTTCTTAGTGACTGACTGTAGTGCGTTTTTGGAGGTTGCTATTGATATTTAAAGGCACTTTGCGGTTTCAGAAGTCCTACCCATCCTTCTGTGTTCCTTCCCAGAATTCCAACAAACACTGTGGCTTTGGACTGCCTTAAAGAGCAGCTTGCCTGATCCAGATGATGGCAAACCACGTTCTCTTTAATTTCAAACTTCCTTTCTGTCATGTAGTACAATTTTAGCTCACAATTTATCACATGACCATAACCAGTATCCTTTTATATCAGCGATTTCTTGTGTTCTTTGTCCTGTATGTAAACAGCACACAAGTTACTATTTATCTTGTCAATTTCTCCATTGTTTGTCAGTGTTAGTAATATTATTACACCTGTTGCAATGTTCTCTAAACCAATAAAGTTTATTTTAGTATTTACACTGTGCAAGGTAAATGCTTTATGGATAACTTGTAACGTGTATCGTGCACGTACACACATGTGTATATTGTTACTTTATCCTCATCTACTGATTCCACATCTACATACACCTCACAGAGGTGATATGTATATAGCCAGTGTTATGAATGCCATATATGAGACACACACAGATATGTATTACATATATGCATTCCCATCTCTGTTTATTGACATGTGAAGGTCATGTCAAATGGCAGTAGCTCTTCGAAGTATCCAGCCACAAGGAAGATGTTTGTTGGACAAAACATGGCAGAAAAATTTTTATTTTCTCCTCAAACCCTTTTTTCTATCACATGTTATTCCAATCCTTCTAAACCCAAAAACTTTTGGAAAAGTTTTTTTTAGGGGGTGGGGGGTGTGATTTTTTTTTTGTTTCTTGATGTGGAAATAACCCCTGATTTCATCTTGTTTTTGTCTTCTTTTAAATTCTTACAATGGGGGTAAGAGTCTGTATTTTGAAATAGAAATGTAACATACTTGGCTTTCTTTTTTTGCAGTGGGGCTTAAAAAGGTTTTTTCCCCCTCCCCTTTTCCAGAAGAAATAGACCTGTTTTTTGTGATTAGATACCAGTTTGAAGTAATTTTGTTCTTGTTTTGTTTTATGTGTCCATTTTTTCTCTTTTAACCATTTTCTTTATTTATAAGGTGTGCACCTTTTCCAAGACAAACTTTTATATTGAGCCCTCTTGTTTTGTTTGATAAGAACTTTTACTTTTTTTTTTTTAAATTTTCTTTTTAAACAACTGCATAGATCTAATTCTTTTTCATTTTCAGATCTTAAAAATATATATTTTCTGAAAATATTCATCATCCCCCTTTCTTTGGCCTCTCTTTTTAGTCTTTTCTTCTGTCTCCTATCTTCTTCTTAGGCCATGTTTGCCAGCTACGTCCCTGAAATCATAGAGTTAATAGGAAACCGCAAGAAATATGGTGGTTCCTATAGTGCGGTTAGTGGAAGAAAGTAAGTATCCCAAGAGGCTCTGCTGCCTCTGCTGCAGTAGAACACTCTCTGCATGCCATTTTCTTTTTTTTTTTTTGTGTTTTTGTTTCATGCATGTAGGCAATGTTTGCTCGCTACGTGCCAGAAATTGCTGCTCTCATCCTTAATCGGAAGAAATACGGCGGAACTTTTAACTCAACCCGAGGCAGAAAGTAAGTCCAAAAAGACCAGGTGTGGTTGTGGGACTCTAAAGAGCCCCTGAAGGTGGTAATAGCTGACACACAGCTTACAAGGCTGTGTTTTTTGACATCAGATGTTACCACTGGAGAGTTGTCACACTATAATTAGAGACCTGGGCTGTGCTATGGTACAAGTCACAACATTTTGTTCCTACTTCAAGAGAACCTGGATACCACTAAGACTACGCTGACAGATCTTGTGAAAAGTGCTGCTATTAAATATGCAGTTGACAAGTCACCCTTTTTGCAGAAGTTACTTCACTGTTTTGGGCATCAGAATATCATGTGGTTTATCTCTTAAATAAGTGACAACGATAATTCACATGATTTTCAGACAACTCACTTCTTCAGAAAACTTTGTTTTACTGGATGCAAAATAGGAGATATATTTTGACCATTTTGTTCTGTTGGACTGACTGTGCAAGAAGTCTAATAGCCCTCAATAGTTTCTCAATGTTCAACCAGCAGATTCAGACATCATATACTTCTTTTGACTTCCTGTGGATATTGCAAACTCCCATGATTTTAGGATCTATGACCAGGGAGTTTAAAGCAGTTCTCTTCCCTATGCTACATTATACTTACCTGAAGAAGGGCAGGCAGTAGGCTTAATATCAATATAGTATGGTAAAAAACCAAACCCATAAAACCCACTATTTTTACCTGGTGGCAAAGGTTAAATTTTATTGGACCACATAAACTCATTACATTTCTGTTGAAAGCCTGCTTGTTTTCTTGGCCAAGTTAAAACTAGCTCTCTCTGGCATTCCCAGCAGCTGGACCTGCTGGGATATAGCCTTTACTGAACTAGATGTCCTTGGCGATACAGTGTGATACAGCACAGTATCACCTTTAGTGTTGCCATCCTTCATTTCATTACATATCATTGTCACATCCACTGGTAGAGGTATATTTACCCTGAAAGTCTAGTCATAAAGAGGGTCCTTTTCATGTGATATAAATAAGGTACTGCAAGAAATTTATCTAATGAATTGTCCCTGTTCTTACTTTAAGTAAGAAATCATCACCCGTGCAACATTTTGTTGAAGTGCATCATGGTTTTATCAAGTTATTTCTCCTCTCTGTGTAGCAGAAAGACTGTAAATGTCCCACAGAGCTAATTCTAGAGTACTGTTTTGTATCACTGTGTAGAAAAATCAAAGTTTTAAAATTAGATATAGCTTATACTATTTTCTGTTCAATAATACTCAAAAAATTAGATAGTGAACTTCAATACATGCATTTATTGAGATACCTTCAAATGTCTAAGGTAAACTGCAAACAAGGATGTTGGAAACTTGAATCACTTACCTAGACAAACTCAATGCCTTGATTTATTTCTGAGAATGAGTAGTATTGTTAATTTCCTGAAATGTTTATTTGTGACAGAGGCCAGGACTCCATTTCATGTTTATATTCATAGTTAGTTTATCAAAGAGAATTTTTTCAAATACACATGTACCTCTGTTTTCAAAGCTCCAGAGGAGTTATAGTGAAGGGAAATATGGTTAAGACCTGTTTTACACACAGAGTTTGTCTGTCCCCTTCTACATTGTCACTAGTACCCAGCATTGCTCAGATGTCTCTAAATTTGGACCTGATCTTTATTCAGAACCCCACATCCTGAAAAGCTCAACTTCAGATTACAGGCTTCTGCTAGTTTTGGGTCGTGCTTAATTTTATTTTTTCACCTTTTGTTTTTGTCTTTCTTTATATGCACTGCACTGTTTGTTTTTATTTCACTATGTCGTCAGTGCTTTCTCTGCTGATCTCTACTGCTCATTTAATTTGTTGCTTGAAACTCAGCTCTGTCATCAGCATACAAACTGTTCAATTTACTTTATGCATTATTTTCTGGTTCAGTTATTAATTATGAAGTAGTTTAAAGATGTCCTTTGCTCATGTGGGTCTTTCATCAGAGAATCTAAGCTTGGGAACTGCACGGTAAAAAGCCATTAGCACCCCCTGTTTGATGTTGCTTTTACAGTCAGTAGAACAAGATTGATGAAATGTTATGTTTGGCCAAAACTGAAGTTTTCATTTCGAATTCACTGTTGAGAGAATGGATTGTCAGAACCAATAAGTTTTCCTTTGCTTGGGATATGGGCATGTGGTAGTAATTAGCAGTATAAGGTCTTTAGTTGAACAACCAAGCATAGATTCTAGCAACAAAAATAATGGCAAACTACAGTTGTTCTATTTCTAACTTCAGAAAGTTTCCAGATAAAATTAAATACATTTCCAGTATGAAAACAGCTGAATTTTGGTGAAAGATGTAGTTTCAGCCCTTAAAATAGCAAATGTATGTACTTTTTAAGTTTCTACAAAATAGATAAATACGTGGGATCTGCTTTGTAGCATTTATATATGTTTATACATTGTCATGGTTTAACCCCAGCTGGCAACCAAGCCAGGAAACAGCGCGATGTTGCCTCCTAAACTGTGTGTGTGTAATAACATGATTATTAAACATTTAGGTCAGAAATTAAAACCAGTATATGATTATGTATATTTTGAGTTTTGCACTGAGCGACTTAATACTATGGAGAGGCTTGCTACAGAATTGTAACTATAAAGGAGCTGGAATGTATGCATAGGAATTATTGATACAAACTTCAGTTACTAAAGAAGAGAAATAACAAACACAGCAACAAGTTTGATCTCACACTTCGTTTTGCTTTTCAGCCAATAAAGTCTCCAGAAGATCATAAACTATATAGGATTCATTTTGCATAATACAGAACCCTGTTTTTGTCTTTGATGAGATGCATACCTTGGAAAGAAAAGTAGTTTGTAGATGGTATGGAGTTATCCCTGGTTAAACGTACTAGATACTAGGTTCATTTTGTTATGAAAGTCTACAGGGAATTTTTTAGATTTTAAATTAAATTATAATTCCTGCTTTGTAGTATGATTGTAAGGAGACTTCTCAGGAAACAGGAATTTCTTTATAGTCTTTGATTGAAGTTTTATCTTCAGCTGTTAAATAAACAGCAGTACTTACTGCTACATATATACCAAAATGCATACCAGTATATCTCAGTTACAAAATGTAACTGAGGCCAAACAGATGCATTTAATGATGAGTAATGAATTTGGCACAATTACAGTCTGGAACAAAAAGACAACTAACCAACCAAAAAACCCCCAACAAACAAACAACACCCTCCCCGCCCCAAATAAAAAAAGGAACCCCAAACAAACATTAAAAAAAAAAAAAAAAAAGAGAAGTTACCAAAAAAGGTAGCAGTTGTTGTCTTCAATTACAGATTTATAAGCAATAAGAGCTTCTCTATGGATAATGATATTACTGCTAGACAGCTGCTTTTCTACTGGTTGCACTTATCAGAAGATGCTGTGGTGTTTTTACTCTGTGCCCTGATACACCAGAATCAGATGGTCAGTAGACAACCAAAACTGGCCCTCTCACTTTAGTTGTACTCAGAACAGAAAACTGCTTCTTGCCACAGGCATTACTAAATACAAATGATACAGAGAAAACCAGACTATAGTTACAAAGACAGAAAATAGTTGATATTAAATATCAGTATCAATTATATATATCAAACTAAATTGTAGCTGTGAACTCAGACATGAGAAGCAATGAGACCTTAAAAAAATTATCATACAACTAAGGGATATGTTAGAATAATAGTGGTGTGTCTTCCACTGTTTTCCACATCGAGTCCTACACAGCTTTTCTGTTTTCCCAGATGAGCAATTCAGTCACTACTGTTTTTTCTTCCAGTGCATTTCCCTGGACAAATTCTAAAGTACATGACGTTACACTTTGGGAAATACTTTATGCAAAGCAGCTATTGAACATAATATTCTTTACAATGAAAGATTCTTTACAATTATTACAATTAAAAATATTTCTTCTTAGCCATTTTTCTTAATAATTATGAGACCAGCAAGTACTTCCTTACACCCTATCTAAATTTAGCTCTTTTCTTTTTAAAAGTTTTAATTTGACTTTGTTTAGGCTTTTTCTCTAAACTATTTGTAGAATTTATGAGTTAGTGTTCAAGGGATCATTTTAAAGTGATATTTCTAAAGTGAAGTACCATAAAAGGATGAAAAGGTATCTGCCACTCTGTCACCATAGCTGGTTTTAGAATAGAGCATTAAGCCCGCAGGTTTGTTCATGCATTCGTACCTCTGGAAGGCCAGAAGGGACACTAATCACTTTGGATGAATTTCTGAAGTGCTGTAATTACCTGCATTTTTGTAATGTTCAGGCTTTAATTCTTTTGAGACAAGGCTTTTCTTCAAGAAAGTCTTGGGTTTGAATAAGTAGATGCTATAGCCCTATTTTTGTGATAATTTGGAACTTACACATTTGGTTCCAGTCAAAATAGGAATTACAAGATCATCTGTGTTATTTTAAAGGAAAAAAAAAATCAAGTTTATTTTGCTTATGTTTTAATATTATTCATGTTACTGAGTGTGGAATGTGATGTGGTTAAAGATCCAGATATGTTTTATCTCTTCTAATTCATAATTAAAATTTTATTTTGTATTTACTAATTTACTTTTGCATCAAGATTGTTCTTGTTCCATTTCTGTATTTGTGTGTGCATACGATCAGACTGGATTCTAATTCTGTGAAATATTTTCCAGTGGAAGATATTAACTTACTGTAGATCAGCATGCACAAAGCTCTAGAAAGCATATGGAAAGAACATTTGTAAACTGGTGAACTCAGCCTGGATATCTTACTGATTTTTTTCAGTCTTTACATTGAATTAATGACTTCTAATTCCATGGACTAAATTATTTTTGTCTTTTTTGTGCAAAACTATTATCAAATCCAATGCAAACTCTTTATGAGGGCAGAAGGGAGAACACAGCTTTCCATGAATAGGTATGGCAGAGAGCCTGCTTGAGCAGGGAGGTCGGATCAGATGAGCCACTGTGGTCCCTTCCAATCAGCCCCATTCTGTGATTCTGGCCATGTCTATATAAACTGCTTGCTTTGTCACAATAGTACATGTTTATGTTGGTCTTCATTACAGATTCAAAAGATTTAAAAATAAATTATCCAGAGGCATTACTATATTTAATATGTAAGATTAAAAATGCATTTGAATGAAATCACAGTTCTTTACTGTATAAGGTATTAGAAGCTCTTGTTTTTCTTCTCTCATGATCTGCTCTGCTTCCCAGAGATTTCTTCAGATTTCTTAAATTTACAAGCCATAAATTATCAAATCATCAACATATCAACAGGAATAATCATCTGTTAGAAATTCCTTCCAGAAGGAAACATCGGATTCAATAACTAAACTTCACAGAGGAAAGTAAAAACTGTAGACAGATAGATATGGTAAACAGAAAGACAAACAGATAATTTAAGTTGGCAGGCCATATTGGACTCATTAAAACATTTGAATTTCATTACAAATTAGAAAAAAAAAAGGAAAGTTAAGGCTTAACCAAAGAAAAGGTCCATTTGCTGCAGTAATGAGAGGCATAGCTCCAAAGAAAGTGACATTAAATTATTATATTAAATAATTTGATGCAATGTGTAAGATATTATTTTTTCAGTGGGATGAGAATGTAATAAGAGAATGTGACATGGATTACATTATGATCCCAGGGGTGTCTCTTTTTCCCATCTGCTAGCCATTCTTCTAATCCCACTTTTTCAAATGAAGTTTTGCTTAGTGATAAAGAAAATCTGATGAGTGTTAAATAAACTGACAGAAGAAATAGGACAAACTTTTTTTTCTATTTTGTGTGCATATTAAACTATATGCATTCTTTTGAAAGTAAGAAAGGGAACGTGGAAAGTGACATATAAGAACATTACGACTTAAAAATGTGTATTTGAGGTCTCATACCATGTTTTATTCCTACGATAATAGTGCTTATTTTCTATTTCTAATTGAAGTTGTAAAAGTTCCTTTTCTTTGCTTAAACTTTAAAAAAACCCTTTTGGATTTGGCATCACATAGCAGTAGTTGCTGCTCAAATTTTGACCCAAGAAAGACTGAATCTGATTTATAAATCTGCTGATCTACCATATTCTACAAACTGTACAGTCCAAGGTATTCCAGGCTGTTTAATGTGAGATGGCAGAAGTGATTAATTGATCAGCGAGTTTTAGAGATGTTTTGCTTTCACTTGGGTTCTGTTGCAGAAAATTAGTCATGACATTTTGGGACGATTTCTGTGGAAAAAAATGCATTGGCTCTGCTCATGGATGAAGTGCTCAAAAATCTGAAGATCCTTTCCTAACTTCTGCATTGCTTACAAAGGATTTAATTATTTTTTGACTCATTGAACGCTTAAAAAACACTTAAGGTGATTTGGAAATTAGTAATAATGGAAGAAAGCTATGTATTTAACAGAAGACACTTCCAGCTGATTTCAAAAGTAGTAACTTTCAAAAGTAATTTTTTGTGTGTATGCTATCTGCCACATGAAAGTTTACAAAAATGAAGTCCAGGGTTTGGAGGGATTAGAACAGTAGATTAAGGTCTGTTTGCAACTCAGATGCTAATGCTGGAGGTGTAGATTACTCCAGCATTTTACTGTAAGCTTTCTAGTATGGACTCCTTGTGCATGCTATTCAACAGTTTTTACTTCTCTTTGTAGTAAACTATTCACTTTTGTCTTCTGGTGATAAACCTGTTGTGGTATTTTTCATGAAAGCAGAAATATTTTAAATAATATTGCCATTCAGACTAAGTGTAAGGATGAATATTCATCCTTTAAGCTACAGTGGAAGCCTCTTAACTAATCCAGACCCTGGATGAGGTAAATCACTGTGCTTTCATCTTATCATTGCAGTTTAGGCGGTATGCATCAAACAAAAAATATTAACTTTTAACTTGGTTTATAGAGAAACATTGCACAATTCCTTAGATCATGATCATAAAAATGTAAGATAAACTCATTTAGCTGTAGCTGAGCAAAGTTTAACTAAACATAGCAGCCCCAAGTGAATCATGTATGATAGCATGCCATGCAAACAGACTTGGATGAAAGCTCTAATGTGCAGTTTAAACAAAGAAGTGTGCTATTTATCCTGGATTAAAGGAGCTGAAATGCACTCTTGTATTGGTCACAAAGTGACCAAAGTGACTTAATATTTGCATCAGAGTAACTTTTAAATGCCTGACATTAACAATTTCCTATTTGTGTTAATCTGATGTAGGATCCGGTGGGGTTCCACTGATCTGTACTGTACACTATATACTGAAGGGAGCTTTTTGAGTGCTTCCTGGTATTACCTAGTCCCTTTTTCTTTACTCATGATTTAAGAGAGAATCCAAAGGCATGGAACCTGGTGGAAAAAACAGATATTTCCTGTCAGAATTAATCAGCAGCTGCATGAGTACACTCTGCTTCCTAAATAGTTGACAGCTGAAGCTATCAAGTCCAATCTACAGAAATTAATGGTACCTGAGATATGTTATCACATACTGCAATTACCTCTCTTGTGACAGTACGGTCAAATGTTTATATACTTTTGATGTTGATACATATTTGAAAGTCAGTGCTTGGCTTCTTAGTAACTGCAACACTTTTGAGATCTTTTAATCCTTCAGGAATAAGGAACATAATAAAAATCTACTTTTGAACAAACAGTTGTAGGAGAAAAGATGTTAAACTTTCTTGACAGTCAATTTGCTAATATCGTTTAATATTTTCTGATTGTCTCCTTTCTACTAAAAGATTTATGGAGTCTGATGGGAGAATCAGATTGAGAAATTAGCTTACAGTTTAATTATTTTTTTTTACAATTATCGTTCTTGATTTCCGAGTATTTTATACTCTCTCCTCACAGATATGAATGACTAATGCAAAAAGTTGCATAAATATCACTTCTTAATTTCATCCTTGCTGGAATTATTTTTTAAAAACCAACCTGCTGTGTCTTTTTTGTTCCAGAAGAGTCCATTATAAATGCCTCATTCTCAGCCTTAGCTTTTGTCATATATGCAATACATAGGCAAGGTTTTTTTATGGTTATAATTTTATAACACATTATTCTGGCTAACTGTACACCATGGCTACATAAGAGATCCTTAGAGGACCATCATCCTTGGGTTCAAGTCTTCTGTGAAAAAGAAAGGGAAACACTTCAAATTGTGGCTGCACTGCACTTACTAACCTTAACAGTGTTCATCTGAGAGGGGAGTTTACATTGAAATAAGAGAAAGACACAGAAGCACACACATGAAGTTTTGAGCTGAATGACCAGAATCCTGAGTAATGTCTGATAAATCATGAAAAGCACAAGCATCTAGAAATGTATTGTAAAGTGGTATGTTTGAGAATGCATAGCACTAGTAGATAAAGCAGACCATATATACAGTCTCTGTTGACATTTATTGACTTTTTAAATAAGAAAACATGACTGACATTCATCATTTTTTGAGCAAAACCTGTTAGACAGTAAAAGCTGCAGCCGGTGACTGGTATGTGAAGAGTTTAGATGGTCAGTAGATTAAGGAATGATCAGAATGCTAAGCAGAAATACCATGAAAAGATCTGAGCATATGTATTTGATAAAAATATCATGATTTTATAGAGGCATCTAGATCAATATGCACCACACTTCCTTTAGTTACTTGACAAGTTGAACGCCAAATATTCAACTGAATACTGGACAGAATTTTGTATTTATTATTTTTGATTTATTAGGACAGACTAGTTGGAGCTAGGTTTTTTGGGTTCTTTATACTTGTTCCAATGAAATGGATATTTCTTTCAAAATAAGCAGGCAAAAGATTTGCCATTTTTATTGTGTCCTCTGAAGGAAGAACCATGCAAAGATCCTTTTTAAAGAATCCCATTCACAGTGGATCTGTTTTCGTTTACAGTGCTATTGACATGGTATGTTCTGAATTACCTCATGTCAGAAATCTGGATGTTTTAACTTTTGCTCATTTCATTGTTTTCCTTACTGAAACAGTTTGTCTCTGTAGTAGCTTTGGATTTTTTATCACCATTTTTGTTTACTTTGTAAGAAGCTGGAGTACTTTTAGTAAATAGATCATTATGTCAGTATTAGGGTGGAAAAAAATAGGTACTGTGGAGAATTTAAATTATATAGAATCACAGTTGAAATCAACTGTGTGCATCTGTGCCAATTCTTCATATTTGAAATATTTTCATACTTTTTCATATTTCTCAAATTCATTTTGAAGATGCTAAATATATATGGGAGAGGAGGGATTAGTCCATCTTTGTTGATAGACTATGGGTCCTGATAAGCTTTTGATTCTTTGTAAAAGACTTCTTTTTCAGCATCACAATCATGTAATATGGATTCCCACTGGTGTATTAAACCATTGTCACATCTGGTATGTGTACCAATGATAACTATTACTTAACGAAACCCTCAGTCCTCCTAAATACCTATCAGTAATAAAAATGTCTAAATTCCTAAATCATGGGACTTTCTAGAGTTTGTTTTTGAAGAATTAAAAAACCCCTGAAATAGTAATAATGTATTAGTTTTGAGGTTTTTCATAAAGAAGAGATTAATGCAGAAGTTAGACATTTCTGTTGACCCAATAAATTTAATTAAATATCTTTCTACTAACCAACTCTTCTGCAGAAACCAAAAGATATCCACTGTGTTGGCTTTACTTTAAGTCTCAGCGCATGAAAAAAAATCGGTGCTTATAAAAAGAAAAGTGAAGAGAAGGGTTAGTGAAACAAACAGAGGAAGTTATAAATCTTTAAATTATATACAGGACAGATTGGAACAATATAAGCTCTTCAAGTTTTCTTAAATAATGTACTTAATAACTCTGTATGTGTGAGTAGGAAATCTGTTTTCAATTTCTTTTACTTCTAAGCAAAAATATAAATTATGTTAAAGGAAGGTTTTTTTGGTGGGAGTTTTCAACCAAAAATGAGCGCAAGTATCTTATCAGAAAATATTCTTTGAAAGCCAGGAGGTTTTGTTGCAGTCACTGTTCAGGACATTGCCTTGCACTAAGAAAAGAAGGATGGATTATGTCCAACTCCAAATCAGAGTATAAAATGAAACCACAGTCCAGATGCCTTTTAACACTTCAAAAAAAATTTAGTCCTGATGCCCAAATGCCAGAGTATTTGGCAGCCAAATGTTTTATTGTCACTGGAGTAGATTGTTGTGAGTCCCTCAGTGAGAGTCGTAACAGGAGTGTACCAAAGGCATCTGCTTTTAGAGGAGCTTTTTGTAGCAGATAACCTCTGGAGGTATCTTATAGCATGAATTATGTTGTAATTTTTTGATACTCTGATAATTTCATCTACAATACAATATTTTGGGTTGCACAGACATATTTTAAAATGTGAACTCTAATTAATGACGGAGAAGAATCCATATTAAGTGAAATCAGCCAGGGAGATAATAAGTTTTCTGCACAGGATTGCAGTGTATCAGCAGAGCATTCAGGAAGATACCCAGCTATAGGTAACAGCACTGGATTTGTACAAATGACTTCCCTGCAATCAGGAATTATTTCTGCTATCAGAAGCAAAGCATAAACTATTCAGATGGAAAGTTCAATTTCTTAATTAGTAATAGATGGAGACATTTGAAGAAAATAGTACCCGTTGTTTAAAATCAGTCGTCTTGGAAAATGTGCACAGACAGTATAGGGAATATTAACTGCTATTTATCATTTCTTTGTGAGTTTTTGATGCTAGATGGGTTTACAGTCAGGAAAAGCATTAAATAGCACTAGACAGCAAGAACTTCCCAATATGTTAGTGTAATGTAGTGTACCAAACAGTCTGTTCAGAATTTACATCAAGTAAACTACTAAGATTTTAAACATCTCTTCAGAATCTGAAGCTTCCTGAGGTTTTCCATTTACATTGCTATTTTATATATAACAATGCAATAAGACGTATCTGTACACCTCTGGCAACTCAGGCAACTGGCCATCAGGGAAACAGGGGAAGAGTCCTTCTGGTGGGGGCAGTGTAGACATGGTTCTCCCCAGTACCCAGCATGCTGCAAACTCCGCCAGGTTGCAAAGCTCCCAGAGGAAACCTCCTAAGGACTCCTTGGCCCAAGGAAAAAGGCTGACCTGATGTATTTCATGTCTTGTTTTCTGGTACTGTGCTTACTATCTCATAAAACAGGAAAGCTTTAATTCGTGCTTTTGTGTTTTTAAGTGTTTGCAGTTCAAGGGCTCTGTGCTCTGTACATTTGCTGCACCTAAAACCTGTGTTGAAAAAAAAAAAAGCAAGGTGAAACTTTGAATAGCAAGTTTAGCAATAAACATTCAAAATATTGAGTCCTACGGTAAATACAAACCAGCATGGCCAGAGTCTCCTATAAACTTCTATAAAATGAAACAGTTGAAATTTTAGACTGTTGCTATTTCTAAAATTGCATTTGAGTCCTGGTGATGTCATTAAGTACTCATGCAAAAGGAGTTACCACATTTCAAAATAAATGTTTGTGATAATAGTAAACAATGAATTTTTGTTGCAAAGTGCTCTCCTTCTAGGATTTATGGTAGGAAAAAGATTTATTTTCTTGCTGCTTATGGCCTATAATTGGCAAGCTTTGCACTGCCTTCCTTGGCATAGAAGTCTGCTTCAACTATAGAAAAATATTGAATCATTTTAGGGAGATTTGCTGTCATAACCCAAAAATTTAAACAGTAAATCTTAATAGAGGAGTTACAGATACTGAGAAAGATGTGCAAAATAAAGAAATATGATTTTGAAAGGGACTGGTTAATACAGTGCATAAACATATATATAACTGATGCTACTTATTGTTAGATCTGTAATACAACATGGGCAAATGGCTTTACAGGTGAGACTGTGTATGTATATATTTGCAGTTGCAAAAAACCTTTTGGAATTGATATTTTCCTTCTCTGACTTCATGGAATGGGATCTAGAGAAACATCAAGAAGAGACTAATGCTTTTTTTTTCCCAATAAATTATCATTTCCGTTTCTGCTTTCTTGCTTCCTTGTTTTACCTTCTTTGAAAGATTAACTGTGATTTTTCTGTAACAGGCACATAGTTGTCTGTGGTCACATAACACTTGAAAGCGTGTCGAACTTCCTGAAGGACTTCCTGCACAAGGATAGGGATGATGTCAATGTAGAAATCGTCTTTCTGCATAAGTGAGTAATCTTTCAAGATTGGTCTTATCATCTGTTACTAAAACTCATCAAGTTAAGCTGTATCTTCTGGGAGGACAGAGAATCCAATATGTCTTGAGAAAGGGTTTTTTTCTGCGTTTTTCATAACTCCCTACTAAGTACGTGTGTTTCAAGCAGATAGACTTCAGACCCAGTTGTATCGTCTGGGAGGTAGATAGCTAAATGCATAGTCGAAGTGGGGCTTGGGTTATGAAATAAAAAATACTGAAATGCACATACAGGCATCAGAGATTTTTTTTAGTGGTAAATATTCCTAGGGAAACTACCAAAATGAGTAAAATCAGTAAAACTAATGAGAAACACTGTATGTTGTACAAACTTATGGTATCTGAAAATACCTTTTCACCCTAGATTTCTCTAGGAGGAATTCTTATTTCAAATTGCGGAGTATTTATAAAATGAAAAATGTCGGTGCAGATTTAGTTTTAATATAAGTGAGATATTTTACAATATATTGATAGAAATTAAATTCTTGTCATGGTGATAATCAGTACTGCTCTATATTACATTATATATACATACCTGCGCATCCATAGTATCTTGCCATTTTCGGATGTGGAATTTGGAAAGGTGTCTTAAGGTGGTTGGTGTTTCTTGCAGGGTCTACATGATGTGTAACACAATATCAAACAGCCACGTCTAGGGGAGGAACTACTAGAAAAATCCGTGTGATAGGAGACAGTATCTTTTCTGCTCTTTAATGGCAGCTGTTTAGAAGAGTTGCAAGTTATAAATCAGTAATATTTTTGCATTCAGCAACGTGTTCTGCACTTTTTGTCAAAGAAAATGATCGAAAAGTTACGGAATAATTTGTGATGATTTAACAGTGGAAGCTGAAAACTAAGAATCAGCAGCAGTTGCACAATTTTTTCATCTAGTCCTTTCAATTTGAGCTAGAGATTATATCCTCAAGTGACTACATCATTTTTTTTGCATTCCCTCTCTATGTAATAACAATTGACAGTGACAAAAAATTGGAGATCAAGATTTCCACAGTGAAAATGTGTGGTGATAGGAATCAGGAAACCGCATATTCACATGAAAGGTGTTTAGCACCTTGCTACTTGTTTGTGCCTGTAGCAATTAAATCCTTTCCATTTTAATGAGTGACACTAGAAAAGATATTTACAAGGTTGGTGCCACATTATGTAATTGACTGTAATCCATTTAATGTTTCTTTCGTTTCTGGAAAAATGAAATGAGACAGAAGGTCGTGGCATCATTATCTTTGTTTTACTTGTAGCTCATACAGGCCACAGGGTCCCTGTCTGGTTTCTTTTTCTGGTTTTTAGTGATACTGCATTAAACTCTTTCATTCAACACAGTCAGCCGTTGTGGGAATGGTGGGGACACGCAGAGAATGATTATGGTACTATATAATTTCTGTGTAGAATTCTGGGAAAGGATGTTTTCAAAACAAGGTGGGCCTGAAGCACTGCAGATAGAAGTAAGGCAGTGACAGCAATGTAGTGTTTATCTTTTAACTAAGGCACACTGTTTCCACACCACAGAAAAAGCATCAGCAGAAGTCTGAATATCTAGAATAGATAAATAGGTGGGTTTGTAAATGCAGGAAATGGAGCAGTTATGGAAACTGACTTGTCGTTTGCTCTTGTGTTTTCTTCCTCTTTCCAATGCAGTATCTCCCCTAACCTTGAGCTGGAAGCTCTTTTTAAACGACACTTCACTCAGGTGGAATTTTATCAGGGTTCAGTCCTTAATCCCCATGACCTGGCGAGAGTGAAGGTAACAGCTCTGTTGTTCTGATCTCCTGCTAATTGACTTTGTCTAAGTGCTCCTTGCATTATTTGGAAAAAAAACCGCACTAAAGCCCTTCCTCGTGTAACCCCAAAATAATGTTTTTCCATCTCTATTATCTTAAGTAATAGATTATATCTGTCCTTGTAAACGTTTTTTTTCCATTTCTTTAGATCTTCAAAGCTACAGCAGCGGTGACTTAAGATACATTGTCTGCCATTCCATTGAACTCTTTATGAATTTTTCATTGATGTTTCTTCAAAAGTGTATTTTACATTAATGTTTGATATAGCAAGATATTGTCTTACAGTAATTGCTTAAAATGCTGTTGTCTTAACTTATCAGAACAGCTAAAAAAATATTTTTTCACCTTCCAAACCCTTTTTCTGTTGTCTAGAATCCTGAAAGAAAAATGCAACTTAAAATTTTTGGTAGATAAAGTTAAATAGTTTTATTTATTTAAATATTTATTATTTAGAATTTCTAAATGGTAAATTATTTATTCTCTTAAAGCATGAAGCTTAAAAAAAAAGAAAATTAAAAATCAAGTTTTCAGATACATCATTAACTTTTTTGTTTCTTTTTCTTCCCAATGGAATGTAAACTGCCTACTTAAGCCAGGAATATTTTAGTACAATATTACTAACACTTTCTGGGGTACTAATCATGTCTTTCGTCTATTTTGACTGCAGGAATTGCTTAAGATTTTGTAGCTCAATGCATACTGTTTCAGTTCATCAGAACATGTTCTAATTATGACCATAAAAGTGTCTGTGTTCTTTTTTCCACCCTTTGTGTTGATATTCGGTTGTATACACTGGAAGATACTTTTGTCATCTGCTTTGAGTTCTGTAAAGCTCAGGTTTGTGTGAATCTAGAGGTCCTGTGAATAGATCAGTTGTCCTCTTGCTTTCTAAATCTGGTGCTCAGATTCTAAATCAGTTCAGCCACCTCATCCTGTCTCGAATAGGAAAGTATTTATATTCCCAAGCAAAGCTGCAGGACTAGCGGAAGCACTGTACTGATGTAACAGGAGCTTCTCATGGATTTAGAAGTCTAAATTCCAGTATCTGGTTAAAAAAGATTAACATTACCATCTTTGTGGCTCAACTGATACAAAGTAAGAGTTGTTAATTGAACTATTGACCTGCTCTGATTACTTTAAGCAAGTTTCAAGAAATTCTCTGTGTACATGAGAGTGGTTGTAATCACTGGCATGATCTCCCGTTAGCCTAGAAACATTTTTGATTAGCAATATTGAGAAATGACACACTCATGCAGCCAGTGCTGGATTCCTTGATACTTTATGAGGAAAAAAGAGCTGGAAAGAGATGTTGCTATATATGTTTCCTTTTTCTTTGGTGTCTCAGATAGAGTCAGCAGATGCGTGCCTAATCCTTGCCAATAAATACTGCGCTGACCCAGATGCTGAAGATGCCTCCAATATTATGAGGTAAACTCGATCGTTTTAAATAGCTTTTTGGTTCTTAACTGTGATTAGCTAATTTCATATCTGATCTGTTGCACTTAAAGAACATTGTAGGTTGTTTTGGTTTTTTTTTTAGAGGACAAATTAAAAGATCCTCACAAAAGTCCAGAGGTGAGAATACCCTGAATTCCTACCTCAGCTGTTTAGTCTATCTGCTTTAGAGTGTGTCAAAAGAGACACTTAGAGCACAGACTTTGGTACTCTTAGTCATTTTGCAGGACCTCGGGTTTGAGTATTCCTAGCTGAACACAGAGAGGAAAAGGAATGCAGTTGGGTTGTTGCAACAATACATGACAAGAGCGTGTGCACTGCACTGGCTGCTGTCAGAGGTGGGGCAGAAGCACCTTCAGCACTTCATTCCCCACTGCTGCTTGGTGGATTTGCTCCTACAAGTAATGCACTCAGGGGACACCAAAGTATGCAAGGGAGTTGTCTCCTGTCTCCATCCTGCTTTTTTTACGCTGAAGACCAGTCATTGCTTGGTTTGATTGACAAGGCATTTACCATATTAGGGACTACCAGATCTCCTCCTGCTTTCCTCCTTACAGTCTCTGAAGGAAGGAGATGAAACAGTCAGTCAGTAGATGGCAGCTAGAGTTACAACAAACCTAAGCCATTCCATTTTTGTTTTGTTCATACAATCCTAGTTTTAATGGGACCAGCCTCCTGTGTAAAATTAAAATCTCAGTCAGTGATTGATTAAAAGTTCTCTAGTATTGGATTAGCCGGTGCTATAAGCAAATTTTCCTGGCTTGTCAGATGTTTGCATGCTGTGTATTGAAGGAAGGGGAGAAATAAAAAATGCTACTAAAATTGCTCTTCTGGAAAACTACCGCTGTGTGCAAGAGATGTAGTTATCTGAGAAAGACACAAGGCTAAAATATACCTAGTTTCATTTTACAAACATGGGTTGAGTTGCAATGCAAGAAACTTTGACAGTGATTGTGTAAATACATTAAAAATATTTCAGCAGCAGATTGGTGCATTCTTAATACATTCTCATGTAATAAAATTTCATGTAATAAAATGCAAAAATTTTAATGTGAGAGTGGAATTCTCTTGTGTTTTCTCACAATATAATTCAAAAAAATGAATGTTTAATTAAGCAATTCAGCAAAAAATGGAAAATTAGAAGAAAGACCTGTTAAAATAATGCAAATTTTTCTTATTTCCTGTTCTAGCTTTGTTATACTTAAAAGCACAAGCGAAACGAGTGGTTTTCAAGATACGTGCTACAAAACACCAATGTGAACATTATGGCATTCGGTCTTATGAGACTGATGATTCCATAATAAGTCAGATATTTTTTCATTGTTTTATCGTCTTTTTCTACCTTTAGTTTTTATATACAAATTTTTTTTTGAGCTGTTCATCTCTTTAATTTTGCTTAATTTTTTTTTAATAGCACATTATCAATTCATGCATTTCGCAAACATTTTTCTTTCCAGTCACTTAAAATCTGTACACAGTTGAGTATATCTTAGATTCATTGAGTAACTTAGAATGTAGAAAATGTTTAGATTATGAAAGTAGCCCCATATTTTATGAATTCAGCATTCAGATACCAGTTTTTATATTGATCTTTGGATTAATCCATAAAAATTATGATTAATTTGTATGTGTAACTTAAAAGCATTATTCAAAGTGTTTAGATATGATGAATGTCTAGCAGCCATAAATAAATAATATGCGATGGGGCAGAAAGAAAGTAATTTTTTCAGACATTTATCGTTAGGAAACTTGATCAATTATGTTGACTGAAAGACGCAAAGATAATCATTGAGCATTATGGCATAATTCCAACTGTATTGTTTTCCTAACAGAATGAGTATCTGAACAGACCTGCCAAAACAAGTCTCTTTTTCTGCAAACTCTGTAAGAGCAAACCATTCAACTGAATAATTCCTGAGGTTTATTGCTCTCTAGTCCTGGCCATTAATTCTTACCTCAGTTTGACTATATGTAAATATTGCATAGGTCTGCCATCAATCAGTTTGCTTTACAGGCAGATGAATAGGGGGGTACAGTTTTAATTGTGGGACTTGACAACACAGTAAAGCAGAGGTATTTGGATGCATTATCCAAATACCCTATCAGTCATAAGTTATTTTAATAGGTTTTCCTTTTCGTTTTAGAGTTATTTCAATAAAGAATTATCATCCGAAGATAAGGATTATCACTCAGATGTTGCAGTACCACAATAAGGTAATGTGATGGCCAGTGTTTCTTCTCAGAGTTTTTCGCTACATTACATTCACTCATACATAATTTTTCTAGTTCCATTAACAGCAAGCATTTTTCTTTCCAAACTAAAACATCTTCATAAACCTTGGCATGTAATCTAGTTACTAAGTAATTTAGTTTTATTTATATATGCAAGGGACTCTATCAAAATCTTGACATTTATTAATTGCCTAGGATCTAATTCTCAAAGCTGCAGTGTCCATAGTTGCTATTGATTCCAGATGACCTTTCACCACTTAGTTTCTATAAGTTTTGCTCTAATTGTCACATTGGAGGTTATTGTGATTTTTGATTCTGGCGTGACAATGAAGACCTGAAATTTTCAAGCAGCAGCTCCAAACTAAGTAAAATTACACGGTTTTTTATATAAAACATAGCTCAGTTGTTGAACTTGGTACTAAAAATATTGTTAAGTTAAAAATTACAATCCACTTTGGAAAGGAATATGAAAAAAATTTTTGCCAGTAAATTTGTGACCTTTAAACACAATGAAGTAAATTTATTCAATTCTGAGATGTGGAAGTCCATGAACTCCTGACTAACAGGATTAGGAGGAATATATCAGATAACACAGTACTCACATGTGCTTCTTTTATTATTTCTGAAAGAATCAACCACTGCCCGCTGTTTGAGAAAAAGCTTGACTGTGTAAACCTTCATTCAATAAAATACACAATAAATCTGGTACTAAGAAGGTTTGATAACAACTCCGTAACCTGTTGCTAGAACAAGAGCAACTACTGTTGCTTCTTATGTCCTCTTCCTGTATGTTACGGAAGAAACCTGTCTTTTTATAGACTAAAACCAAGGTGTTTCTCTGCTTTATAAAGGTTCAGAGGAGATTTTTTAAATCCTGCAGTTTGTTTGGTATTCCAATGATTGTCTCTTCAAGAACAGCTTTTATCAATGTGCTGAACTGCGGTATTAATTTAGGAAGGGAACCAAGGATGAAAGACTGTGTTTCCTTGTATCTATGCAAATGTAGAAGTTACATGTCAGAGAAAATCCAGCAGTTATGCCAATAGCTGAACAATATTAATTTTTTTATATATATTTAAGTAATATATATATAAATATATATATTTATATTAAAATATATATATTTTATATTTTATTTATTTTTTACCTAAATGATCAGTTTCAATAATGCAGGTGTGTCTTGCTCAGTTGTTTTCTTCATTCTATCCTTATAAATGGCATTCTTAGAAAAAAGTTTGGATTTTCACTGTCAAGTACTCTGCTTCATGGTGGAAGAAATGAAATAGAAAAGACAGAAGATGTTGTATACCTTTTTAGATTATAGTATCCTTTAAAGGTTGCAGCTTCACATAAGTTGTAATCTAAGTTGTATTCGCTTCCTGTATATTATGTATGTTCCTTATTAGACAGTAGGTCAAAATGCTCTAAAAGGAACATGCAGAAGGTAAGGAGAGATTTACAATATTCTGCTTGTTCAGGTGTGAGGATGGACCTGACAGTGTCACAGCCAGCATGTCCTGAGAAATGTGAGATTTTATCTCTAGTTAGGTAAGAGTGGAACGTTTCTTAGCATAGAATTAAGCTCTGAAACACTTGAAGTGCTTCTGCCTACTCAGAAAAAGTCAAGGCATTGATAGAGAAAATCACTGCTATCTTCTCCAACTGCATTTGAGGAGGTATTTCTGGTTCTTCACCTGTGGGATATTTTGTTTGTTTGTTTTCCAGGCCCATCTACTAAATATCCCAAGCTGGAACTGGAAAGAAGGGGATGATGCAATCTGTCTTGCTGAGCTGAAGCTGGGTTTCATAGCCCAGAGCTGCCTGGCACCGGGCCTTTCAACAATGTTAGCCAACCTCTTCTCTATGAGGTCATTCATAAAGGTAATGCCTTGTCTCATTAAAACCTATTCGTCTGCAATTCAGGTTGTCAGAAACTGGAGTAGAGAACATGACTCAAATGTTGAACAGATAGAAAGACATTGATAGATTTTTGTAACACACAAAAAAAGCCCCACCAACACACACTTCCGTGCAACAGTTTTTTGCTGAAAATTGGGCAATAAGCCAGGTTCTGTCAAGTTATGGTTTTATTTTTATTCAGCACATATCTGGCCTTTACACCTTTTCCAAACCATCATCCATTTCCAGGGAGATATTTCTGGCATTTTGTGTTTTTGCTTGATTTTAGATAAACCACATGTTTATCTATGAGAAAAGTTGCTGCTGTTAAAACAAAAATATGATTTATGTAAGTCCCATATAGCAACAAAGTGCCCAGAAGAAGGGACTGGTCATTTTGGTCTTTTACATCAGGTAACTAGTGGACCTCTGACTGTAAGTAAATAAGGAACATGTGTTAGCACTGAAGCCCAAACTTCCCACAACATCATTGATGTATTTGTTTCTCCTCAGTCTAAGAGCTCTTTTGGAATTAGATTGCAAAATTTTAACCCAGTTATTCCTAGACTTCTGTGGCAGCTGTACTGGTTCACTGGACCAAGGCCTCAATTGCAGCAATCAGTGCATCCTTCCTGGTGCCTTTCTGGGGCACTGATCCCAAACATAAAGGGTGGGCAGTTTCCAATGTCAGGGTTGTTATTAATGGGGTGGGAAACACTGGAGTAAAAGGTAGGCCATGGTCCACTTCAAGTCCATTGTGCAAGTAAGCAAAAAATAAAAATACCCTAATGTCCTCAGATGGCAAAGCCAGGACTGTTCTCTTAGAGATGTATATGTGGGTGCAGGACAGTGAGTGTTTATTTGCTTCTTATAAAATCCTGACACTATTATAAAGGTATCCTTAGAAGACAGCAGGCAAATATTTGTCAAAATATTTCATACTATTGCATTTAATAAAAAAAAGCCAGTTTTCAATATGGAAACAACTCTGGGCTCTGCACTTTACTGCCTGCAGTTACAATATCTTCATCTTTATTCATCTTTATTCATGTTCTGAAAAAAAACCCCAACTGAAAGAAACAGAAAAAAGAAAGTAATTTTACTTCAGCAAACCTGGAAACTATCTGTGACTCATCAGCATATGGCCAGTTGGATATTAATCCTTTCTACCTATATCCCAGAAGAAAACTGTATCTCTTGTGAACATCATTCTCCTTTCCAGCCAGTTTGGTCTCTCTCACTTTTGTCTGCTGTGGTAATTCAAGACTTGCAGGAGTCTCAAACATTTGTAACAGTCACACTAAGGTATGCAAATTACTGAGGCAGCCTGGTGTATGAACTTGGTTTTGGCATCAGAGTACATGTGAAAACTTTTCTCGCCTTCTGTCTTTCCAAAATCAGAAGGGGTGATCTTTCTCCTAAGGCAATCCAAATATATGGGTATCCTCAGAAGCCTCAGTCTTAATTCAAGTTATTTTAATACTGATTTTAAACAGTGAGAAAATGGAGAGATTCACAAAATGATAAAGTGTAAAAATGACTGACTATGGGGGAGCCGTACTAGAAACACACACATTTATGGCCTGGATTTTTAGCTAAAAACATTTAAAGAAGTCAAAACCTGGAAAAGTACAGGTACTGTGTTTCCAGAAGACATATCTAACTACTTCTGTCATTATCTTAGCCACCTACATTTTTTTATTTTGTAAGATATTCTTATAATAGTTTGTCCTGGTTTGAAAGACAGTTGTCTGCTAAGGAAAGGCAGGAGACCCCTTGGAATGGCGGATGCGACCCCCCTTCCCTCCAAGTTATTATAATTCCAGAATCAAGGGGCTTTTAGGCAAAGATGTGGGAAATAGGAATAACAGTTCTTTACTATTATATATCTATATGTGTATAACAAGGCAAACAAACAACAACTATGGCAGTAACAGCAAACAATCACAAACCCAGTGCCAGCCTTCTCGGCTGTCGGGCCCTTTCCCCTCGGGTGCAGTTCCGCTCGCAGCCGGCAGGGGCGCTGGCGGCTCCCGGTGAGCGGGGCAGGTGTGATGGTTCCCCCGCGGCTGCAGGGGGCGCTCCGGAGCGAGCTCGGGGAGCACGCGGCACCGGTGCCCTGGGATCCCGGGAAGGGATGGGACAAAGGCTTCACAAACCCCTGGGCAGCCGATCCCGGTGTCCGGCTGGACCCTCAGGAACAGCAGGCTGGAACAGCAGGCTGGAACGGCAGGGATGAGCACAAATCCCGGGTGGCAGACCAGGTGTATCCAAACGGGGAACCCCCCGGGGGTTGGGGCAGGCAGGGCGAGCACGGCTACAACGCAGCGAAGGCTCAAAGCAACGGCGGGGCAGGGCGGCCACAGCCCGGCTCCCAGCGGGGCAGGGAAGGAGAGCTTTGGAATCCCGGGGCTTCTCCAGCAGAAGGAAAAGCAGCCGAAGAAAGAAGCCTCTCTCTCTGTCCAAACACCGGGACTGACTGACTGCACACCCAGGTGAAACAAAAGAGTAGCCAGATGCACCCCACCTCAATGGCTAGATCTTTTTTTTTTTCTTAAATACCCAGCCATTTGTCCCCCTAGCAACATGCATGCGGAAAATTCCTTTAACAGGAAAAAAAACAACAAAAAAAAAAAACCCAAAAAACCAAAGACAAAAGCAAAACAAAACAACCAAAAAACCAAAAAAAAAAAACCAAAAAACCCCAAAAAAACAAACCAGGAGGGGTCCCAAAACCCCAACATAGTTCCAGTACAGTTACAGATTGGATCTCATTGATAAACAGTTTTAAGGTGAAGGCTCAGCTTTGCAAGGCATTACTCAAATTACATCTGAGTATTTCTCTGTACACAGAATGAGCATAAAAATAGCAATGAATTTGATTTGGAGGAAGCTGTCATTGTCAATTTTGCTCTTGTGTCTGATTGTATATAGTTACAAACAGAGTAGTGTGAAGACCTACCTTGACTTGTGTGACTTCAAATGTCATCTTCACATGGCACTGGTAGGAAAAAATGCCATAATATAGTGCATTAAAATTGCAATACTCGGTTAGTACTGGTTAAAAGTATGTTTTCCACTTAACTAGGAGTGAATTTTCTAGGCAAGTTAAATGTTCATCTTCACTTCCAAAGATCTCTGACTAATTTAAAATCTGAAGCCAAATAAATTAAAAGAATTGAGACACATTTCTTTATGTGAATCCACCTCTTTTGGTGATAACAAAAGGTTTGTTTATTTAGCCGAAAGGATGTTCTTTCTCATGTCTGTCTCACTCTAAAAGCTTGAAAAAGAAAACTTACTGAATAGTGGCTATGAATCAGCAGTGCATTGTAGGAGAGCAGCTACATTGGTTAGAAAAGCTAAAGAGGACTCTATTGAAGAGAAATATGTCCATTCCCTAAAAGAGCCTTCATCCCTTTTCATTAAGAACATTGAATTTTAATACTGTCAGACCTTCATAAATTCCTTGGGTAACCATTATTAGTGGAGTCTCTCAACAGTCAGGAGTTCGCCAGGAAAAAGTACGGAAACTTCTGTATTTTTTAATGAAAGTTTGAAATGTGTGTTTGTTCCGCCTCCATAGTGTGATTAGAAAGTGATTTAATGTGACATAAATGTTTGGTCAGTCAAACACAAACAAACATGATTGACGGTGACATTGCACACATTTAACTCATTATGCGTTACTTTACGGCAAAATTATTTGTGTAAACAGTCTGCTCAGTGTTAGAAGTAAAACAAACTAAGAAACCTCAAAATATTGTATTTATTCCTAATATTTTCCTTTTGGTTTTAGCAATGTAGCATCATATTGAATCTTTTATACTCTTTTTGGCACCAAACTGAACAAAAATGAAATCAGCTTGAAGAGATTAATGTTCTGTAAACACTTAAAGACAAATAGATTGCACCAAACTATATGCTAAGGGAAAAAGCCTCACCAAAATTTACACCTGTAAAGTGTATTTTAATAGTCCAGTCTTCTTATAGCATGGACTGTTACCATTGTATTAGAAAAGGAATTTGGACTCTCTATTAACTTGCGCAGTCTCAGAAAAAGATGAAAATACTGCACTGTACTGCAATTTCTGTATTGTTTGGATTAACAACTGCATACCGGAAGTCTATCCATATGAAAAACATTGCAAAAAGCAGATAAATGGAATAATAGAGGTGATCAAATTTTGTCCCTGTATACAATCCTACAAGCCAATATAAGTTAGTATTGTTGTGTAAATTAATAAAATG
Source organism: Corvus cornix cornix (assembly GCF_000738735.6). Taxonomy (NCBI): domain Eukaryota; kingdom Metazoa; phylum Chordata; class Aves; order Passeriformes; family Corvidae; genus Corvus; species Corvus cornix. The sequence continues at coordinate 22,912,239 of NC_046336.1, read as the reverse complement.
TGGAATGTGGTACTCGAGTGTAACACAAGTCCACAGCCAAATTAGTTTTGTCTTTGCTCTGTAGGTAAGACAGCCAGTACACCTCATTCCAGATCTGAAAATTATCTAGAGCTGTCTCTATTATCCTCTAAGCTATTTTGAGAGCAGGAATGTTTTGTGGGCTCTTTTGGCAGCTTTTGCACACATCTACACATATGCAATACCCACTTGACGTTCCTTTCTAGTCCAGGCTGAGAGACATAATAAAGCCACACAGATTTACATTGTTTGGGTGCTTTCCTACACTGATGGAACACATCAACTTTTTGCTATTTATTTTTGACCACCTAGGCAGCCTTGGACTGTTTTAAAGTGTGGCACTCAGTATGAACAGCGAATTCCTTGACATATAGAAGGGTTTTAAAAGGGGGGTGAGAAGGAAATGCAATGTCTCAATTTATTGTGAGGTTCTTCAGGAAGCTGCATAAACTGATTACATGATCCTCCTCACAGGACCTAGACCAAATATTAAATGTAGCTTTTTACCAAATACATTTCTCTTCAAAGATCATGTGAAGATCTTCCTGACTGTAATGTTTTTAATCATTGATTCTAGGAATTAGAACCTGTAAAACCTGTCGTGGTTTAAAACTGTTTGCTGTGTACACCTAGTATCAGTTCTTGTGATAAGAGTATATTTGCCTTGGGCTAAAGTCTACCATGGGACTGCATTTTCAGTCAATCATTTGAACAGATCAACACCAGTCTATCTTTTGCCTCATAACTGGATAGAAATCTTGCCCTGTTTTGTAAATTGGAAACTCTTAGAAGTAGAGCCTGTATGCTTTTTGGTTCAAATCCATCAAGGCCAGCATCTAAAAAAGAATTAGATATCATTATATTTCAAGAATACTCTCTCTGCCTTGACACACTACAAAATTCTGCATTAGAATTAATGAGGAAAGGTGCATAAATCTCATTTGAAATTAGAACTAATACTAATTAGCATATTTGATGTTTTATAAAATATACTCTTTTTGTACAAATTTTAAAAATCATCCTTGCATACAGAAAGCTGTGGAAATAGTTGACTGAGACTGTAAAGCCTTCATAGTACTAAGGATATTTGTTAGCTTTGATTTCAGCAGACAATGGAGTTGAGTAGAGAGGTAGTTGATAATTTGTAATACTTAAGGAAATACAATTGTAAGACTGTAAATGTAAGAAGCTTCACTCTGTGATACGACCATAAGAACTGCTTTCAGCCAGTTACTTCTCTGTCAGCTTTAGATATCCATATGTAAAGGCATAACAAAAGTAGACACTTACACAAGCAATTTGGGTGGACTGAAAGGGCGTTATAGGTGAATGGGAGGAAATGTTTAAACTATGTTGCTTTCAATATACACTTCCTTTTCAACTGCCAATCAAGAATATTAAAGATCATATTGAGTTAGGACAAGGGATTATGGCTTTAACCATAAAGGCAGAAGGCAGGATTGGATTAGATGTTAGGATGAAACTGTTTATTGTGAGGGTGGTGAGGCACTGGAACAGGTTGCCCAGAGAAGTTGTGGTTGCCTTATACCTGGAAGTGTCCAAGGCCAATTGGATGGGGCTCTGAGCTACCTGGTCTAGTGGAAGGTGTCCCTGCCCACAGCAGGGGGATTGGAATGAGACAGTCTTTCAGGTCCCTTCCAACCCAAACCATTCTATTATTCTATGGGTACTTTCTTTTCACTCTTACCTGTGTTAGAGAAATACAATGCTGCGGAGAAGAGAATTGTAACATTAAACATTCTCAAAGGCTTTGTCTTGTTTTGTGCTCTTTCCGTGGTGGTGATGACCTGATCTTATTCAATGCTAAGGAGCAGACTTTACATCTGCTTTCACTGTGCTATAAAGGAATTTAAATTTTGTTACTTCCTTAATATTTTTAAAGACACTCCGCTGTCCTTTCCCTTGCAAAATGCAATGAAAAATCCTAGGTCACACTGCAACTCTAGCATTTGTTCTCTGCTTTGATGGTGATACTTAGATCTTGGCAGAAGAGATTATATGGCATGATCTGGTTCAGATACACTCAATCTCTTTCATGTAACTATTTATGTCATTACACTGAAAAACAAATGCTATGGGCAAGATAGATCATTTGGAGCTACGGAGCTCCTGGTAATTACACTGCTGGGTGTAGGGCTGGGTGTATTAAAGGTTTTCATTTTCTCCTGACAATACTAATGGTTGTGCTTGCAAGAGCTACATAATTTTATCATATCTCTGTCACCATGTCTCACTAGGAATTGATTATATTATGTAAATATATTTTCTGATAACAATATTGTATCTATATACAAGATAGAGGAGAGCAGAGGAGTATCATGGCTTAAAAAAAGATACAGATGAAAATTACATTTCTTCTCTTGGGATGCGCTATGTAATTTTCCAGCTATTCTTCATATAGGCTATTGAAGCAGTGGGTAATTTATTTTATGACTATCCAGGAGACAGAATTGCAGTGTGACTTAGTCATGGAGAGATAATAATCTAGTTTACAGTACTAGAGAGGAATCTGGAAGATATAGATTCAAGTTCTTGTGGTAGTATGGCAGATTCTGGATCAGGTCCAACAGTAACCTAAACTTTAAAATATCATCACAAAGGCTTAAAGTAGTCAAGAGCATAATGACTCCTAAGGCATTTTTCCTCACTTTAAGCATTTTGAAATTAGTATGTTATTGACATGGATTATGGATGGAGCTGATCTGTGGAACCTTACTCTCTTAAAACTTAGAGTAAGGACTCAAGAAAATAGAAACAAAACACTGAATACTGATGGTTCTTAATAGTAATTTCATTTCTAGCAGATTGGCAGGTACTGCCTTTCAAAAGATACCAGGCAGGTGACCATCTGTCTCTTTGAAATCACAGAGAAAATGTCATGGTTCAGGTGGAGATAAAACGGAAAGGTCATCTTTAGTTGACAGTTATGATCATCTTATAATAACATAGCATCCCAAATATCAGCAATTCTTTAAACTCAATAATCAACAATTCATGGTATCCTAACAGAGCATATCTTAAATACTCCAATCACTTAATGAAGTTTAATTTAGTCCTAATTGATATCTTGAGATACTTGAGCTTGATCACTGCTTTGCAAATGTTTGGTTTTTTCCAGTCCTTTCTTGGTCCTTGACTAAGGGTGAGTATTTAACTATAGATCTGATCTGGAGTTCCTCCCTCCAAATCAAAACCATCTGCCTAAAGAAAAGAAAGCAAGGGAAGAAAGTAGAAAGGGAGACACGTAATGTATTTGTATATTTCTTCCAGCCCCAGGTGGTGTCAATCTAAGAAAAAGCCACAAAATAGACCATAAGTTACAAACATGCCCTTGCTATCATTACTCTTATTTTTTTACTAAGCCTGCACTTTATCTCTCTTCTGTATATAGAGTTGCTGATCAGCAACATTTGCAAGCTTCCTATAGATAAAAGGGTTATAAAAAATGTGATATGGCTTCTCTGTGTGTGGTGGGGAATAACACAATGCAAATCCCTTTTACCATCCCACATGGCCTCTGAATGGTGGAACAATTTCTATGGAAGAAATTTCTCCTGATTGTTTGCAGCCCACTTGTGAGGCTCTATATGATTTGGAACATCTCCATATTGCAATTTATTCTTGCAGTTGTTTACATCTCCAGAGCTAAAGTAACTGATTATTTGGCAGCCTGTCAACAGGGGAAGGGAATAAAACAACAAAAAAACAACCAAAAAACCAAAACCAACCAACCAAAAAAACCCCAAACCACTAAACCACACAAAACACCCCAAAGAAAACAAAAAAAGAGGAAAAAAATCATTTTAACTTACATTTCACCAGGTTTCTTAACAAGTTTCCAATCCTCCTGTTCTTTAGAGCATTTTTTTGAAAGAGTGCCTTTTGACAAGTTTAACATGAGTAAAAGATTGATTGAATCCCAAATTAATACTCAGCCTGTAGGATAAAAATGCAAACTTATCTAAAATACTATAGAAAGTCCTGTCAAAATAGCTCTGGAATACTGAAATTTGAAAACTTGAAATTTTTTGATCCAAGAAAATCATAGACTCACAGAATATCTTGAGTTTGAAGGGACCGACAAGGATCATTGAGTCCAGCTCCTGGGCCTGCACAGGACATCCCCAAGAGTCACACCCTGTGCCTGAGAGCATTGTCCAAACACTGCTTGAACTCTGCCAGGCTGGTGCTGTGACCACTTCCCTGGGGAGCTGTTCCAGTGCCCAACCACCCTCTGGGTGAAGAAGCTTTTCCTGGTATCCAACCTAAACCTCCCTGGCTCAGCTTCAGGCCATTTCCTTGGGTCCTGTCAGCAGAGATCAGTGCCTGTCCCTCCTCTTCCCCTCACAAGGAAGCTGTAACTGCAACGGGGTCTCCCCTCAGTCTCCTCCAGGATGAGCAGGCCAAGTGGTCTCAGCCGCTCCTCATTTGGCTTCCCCTCAAGACCCTTCACCACCTTCATTGTCCTCCTCTGGATGCTCTCTAACAGTTTAAAGTCTTTTTTTATATTGTGGTGCTGCAAACTTCCCCCAGGACTTGAGTGAGGTCGCCCCAGAGCAGAGCAGGACAGTCCCATCCCTTGCCCAGCTGGCAATGCCTCCCCAACAAAGGCTGAGAAAGCTGGGGCTGTTCAGCCTGAAGAAGAGAAGGTTGTGTGGAGACCTCGTAGCAATCTTCCAGTATCTGAAGGGGGCTACAGGGAAACCAGAGAGGGATTCTTTTTATGAACTGTAGTGATAGGACAACAAGTAGTAGGTAAGAACTGAAAGAAATTTAGGCTAGATATTAGGAAGAAATTCTTTACTGTGAGAGTGGTTAAACACTGAGACAGGTTGCCCAGGGAGGTTGTGGATGCCCCAGTTCAGGCAGTGTTCAAGGCCAAATTGGATAAGGCCTTAAGCAACCTGGGCTAGTGGGAGGTGTCCTTCCCCTGGCGGGGAGGTTTGAGATTAGGTGATCTTTAAGGTCCCTTCCAACCCTTTACATTCTGTGATTCTGCTGTTTTAAAAAAGAGGAAATCGCGAAACTTTTTTCCTCATGCTCTCTATGAACCTGCTTTCACCGCATGCTCAATGTGCTTGACGAGAATTCAGTGCATGATTTTTGCATAGGATACTTGATTTACTGACTACAGGGATTGGGTTTTGGGGTTTTTTTTCAGCATTCTAGAAAGCCCCTTAAAAATAAGCGATGCTAATTGCCATAACAGTGTACTGACTTATGTGATAAAATCTGAATCGTGTTTAAGCAGTTGTTTGTACATTTTAAAGAAGGCTGTCACTTTTACTCAGAACTCTGCATCTGTTTCTTTGGTTTTAGATTGAGGAGGATACGTGGCAGAAATACTACCTGGAAGGAGTTGCAAATGAAATGTATACGGAATATCTGTCTAGTGCCTTTGTTGGTTTGTCCTTCCCTGCAGTTTGTGAGTAAGTAGAAATACATTTAATATACAGAAGTAGTTCCCTTCTTGCAAGAGAAATCTAATTTTTTAGCAGGAGACCTTTTCACTCTGCTAAAGTCCTAATATTGCTATATCAGATGGTGTCTAATAAAATAAACATTAAAGCAATCACTGCATGGAAGTATCTGAAACACTGTAATGCCTGGTTTCAGTAGAGATTTGTAATTAAGTGATTGTAAATAAAAGCATAAATGTTTTTGGTATTGAACAAACTCATCATCAATCGCTTTAAATTGAGTTATTTACTCAAAAGCAGTATCCTGTTATTTTTTCTAATGATTCCTATTCTTTGAATAGTGGTGGTCAGTATCAGCATCTTGGCTTGTGTTCCATTCCAAGAAAACCATTAATTCAACAGATGTCGTGGAGTCATATAAGCAGTGTGGCACCCAGAGCTCTGTGGAAGTGGTTGCAAACCACTTGCAACAAGTGAAATATGTCAGAGAAGATATGTCAATTCAGTTGAAAGAAGCATAGAGTACATAACCATAGCAGAAGCCATGCAATAACTTCATTTCTGGAGACTGAAAAATGCCTATATTTATCCCAGAATGGGTCTGTGTATGAGAGATTTGTATGCATAAGGTTTGTTTGATGAATACTTTGGCCACATAATCAGGTTAGTTTGGCACTCTCGTATTTCCTCATTGGTTGGCATTGCTCTTCATTCCAGTCATACTGGAAGGTCACCACAAGGGCTGTGGACAACTTTTGCTAGGGGCTGTGGAAATGCTTAAAAAGAAACAGACCCTACTTTGATGAGCTTGGTGTCAAACTAGTTAATGTAGAAAAACTTCTGTAGACTCCATTCTTACAGGAGGAAATAGATGAAGAAGTAAAATACCATCTTCTTATGTAAAGGAGGATGAGTATGCTTTTGCTCCTAACTTCTCGCACCTTTCCCAATTTTTACAGGAGCATAAACATGGCATCAGAATGAGGGGAAAACAACTGTTAGACAAATATTATCCATTTAGAAATTGTCTGGGATGTAGCTATGACAGAGCCCAGTGTTCAATTTCCTGGTAAAATTAAGGGTATCTCACTCCATCCTTCTACTGTGTCAGCCAAACTGTGTCAAGTTTACTGAGGGGAAAAGTTTTTTACTATAGCTACAAAAATTTATGTGGATTTCTTGAAACAGGAAATCTCATATTTCAGAAATGTATATTCAGAATGAATTGTAGTTCGTACTGTTAGCACTAGCTACAGTCATGAAAATTAAATCTCCGTGCCAAACAATTTCCAAATGTGTCAAGTTTCTATATGAGTTTCTAGGAAGATTTGACTGAGACTGTATTTGACATGAAGCTGGAATTCATTTATCTGTGCTGGTAGAATGGAGATAATCAATAAAGAAAGGGTGCTTATTGAGATTTAGAAAGATTTCTAAACTTTGGAGCTCTCCTCAAGCAGTTGGGTATCTGAAACATTAGCAAACTGTGTTTGCTAGTTTAAGTAAAACAAGAAGTTTTATCTCAAAATTTCCGGCATACTAATAGCTCTATTAAGAGCACATTGAAAATTAAAATTAAGTGTTACTTATTAATGAGTTTGGTGCATAGGTATTTTCATTACTGTAAGAATTGACTGCTCAATTTCCAGAAGAAGCAGAGCAAAAAGTCTATTGCATTGGTTTGTGAAGGGGAAATTGAAGCAGCGGACAAGCTTAGTGTATTCAGCTACCCGTAAAATATACAGACTTTGAGAACGGATTTTGTAGTGTAGCTTTTAAATTCATCCAGTCAATGACATTTTAAAAGTCTGAAATTAAATGAAATGTTCTGCTTCCTCAGGTTATTTGTCATAAATGCAAGTCTAGGAATGTGATTCTTTTGTAAATAGGCTGCCAGACAGTCTGGATAACAAAGAGCATGCTGAGACAGTGAGGATGGGAAACTCAATATTGCTGAAGAATTTCAAGCTTTTGATGTCAACACTAGGGGGAAGAATTAGATGGAAACAGAAGTTAATATCAGTCTGCCAGTTCTATTTATAACTCCGTGTGTGTACTGTGTAAACATATTCCAACCAATATATTTTCAATATGTGAATGTAATTCCTAACATTCTGTGCCCTTGGATATTGCTGGACCAGCTGTGGATGATGTTGATTGAAGATAAACTAACCAAACTGTCCCGCACTAGTGCTGAGTCTTGTAATATTTAGTAACGTAAGGCTAAATACCCCAAAATTTTCCTAATGACGCCAGCGCATCTCTAGATTGACACTTGACCTACCAGTGGGAACAGCCACCTGTACATGTGTGATGTTGGTAGTGAAAAGGGACTGACTCTTGGCCTCTTCTCTTCCTGCAGACTGGTGTTTGCGAAACTAAAGCTGTTAATGATAGCCATAGAGTACAAGTCGGAAAAACGCGAAAGCAGGTACGTCCAATGCCTCCAACTTTGGAAGTTCTGGAATGCACTGTCAAGAATTTTGCCTGCTTTTTTTTCAGAATGAACATAGCTATTCTTTGAAACATTTCAGAATATATTTAGCATGCCATTGCATTGCAGCATTTCATGTAGTACTGAAAGGCACTTATTTCTGCCCTCTTCCTCCCTGAAATTAATCCAAGTCAGAAAGTTTAGTAGAAGGTGCAGTAGTACTTATGTCCCATCTCCAGAAGTGATTCTACTTATGGAAAAGCTTACAATATTTTTGTCTGTAGTGTATCTCTTTTAATCAAAGGTCCAGCTTACTCTACTGAAACCAGAAAAGTGGAAATCAGATGCAATATCAAAATTCATTATGGCTATGTGTATTCTCAAAATACAAATTTAATTTAAATTAATTTGGGAGAACCAATTTAGATAGGATACAGGAGAAAAAAATATAGGGTAAACATAATATTTAAATGGTATCTGTTCTGACAAAACTTACATGAATAACATAATGAAACTGGAAAAAGTTAATTTAGCCTTGAAATTACCGATTGGCTGGCTACTTTCTTAATCAAAAAGAAAAAAAAAAGTCATTATTTAGTAAAGATTCGCAGATGGGAAAAGAAGTGTTTCTTGCATTTTTTTTTGTACAAAAGTTCATAGAAACCTGATTGAATATTGGAGTCAATCTTCCATCAACTTGTCCATCAGTGCTTTAAATGATATTCATTTTTAGGTAACAAAAACTTATAAATGTTCTCTGCAACATGTGGAGGGTCACATAATAAAAATATGACAATAATGACTTTGAGAGGAATTTGATTTTCCTCTTTCAAAATTATCTTTTGTACTGCTGTAGTAAACCTGGAGTGAAACATACTAGTTCAACTTCTTTGTGGCTACTAATTACCTTTTAGTGGCTAAAGGGCACTTTTGAGGGCAATTGCTTCTTCTCACAGGAGAACCAATTCTGTCAATTGAACTCATTCTGCAGTTTCTGGGGTTTTGAAAGTTTTATACTTATTATTAACTTTCATAATTTCTCTTTATTAAAAGAATCTATAAAACCTGTGCTAGACATTTGATGTGGAAAAAGCAGTGTTACAACTATTTAGGAGTATTTCCATGCCCTATGGTTGATTTTGCTGGATTCTTCCCTGTGTTATAAAATGAAATGTGAAGCGGTGTAGGTACTATTGGTATCATTTTTGTTCACACTGTGCTGATTAAGAAATCCTTATTTTTTTAATATCAGATTTTTATGCTGTATTCAGCTCCTTTGGACTCTTAAAATACTTTTCCATTGAATGACCTCATTCTGCATTAGCTAATGTAAAGCAAACAATCTATTCTTCTGTCTCTGAACAATTTAATCTCTTGCTAGAAAAAGGAAAAATATGATAGTAACAGCAGTGGAACAATTTACCAGGTTTTGTGTCTTCAATATTAAGAAATATTTGGTTTCTGTTTTTCTCCTAACAATTATTGGCCAACTTTATGGTGCCATTACTTCAGTTGTCATTTACTTACATAAGAGCTAATATTGCAGTCTTTTGCAGTAATAACAGATTGTTCTTGGCTTCCATATCATTCTTTGCATTAACTTCAGTGGGAGTTGGATTGAGTTCTTAATCAAAAGGTGGTGCAAAGGATCCCACAAAAAGTAACACAGTGTGATACAATCATGTACTTCTTACTTAAAGCCATGTAGGTAACAGTTTGCAGTCAATTAATTTAGTAGGGGAAAAAAAAGGAGCCTAAAATTGCAGGAAGCAATACTAACAAAGGGATATTAACAGCTGGATTTGGTGAATATGTATGTAACAAGAGGAGGGCATATAAGGTAGATAGTCACATTTTCTTATAACCCTGATCCACAGTAATATCTACTGGTTTTATTAACCAATGATAATTTTATAGTCATTCTTGGATCAATTACAGAGCTACCTGCAGCATATCTTTACTGTTCTACTTGTTTTTGTTCTCTTAAACCCAAATATGTTAACTACATATTTGTGGTTTTCTGATCCTTTAGTCCAACCAGAAAGGTAATGCAGCAAAACCTCAGTTTCTCACCTCCTAAGTATACTTGCATCTCCATGCATCTTATTAAATGAAAAGATGGGGAATTAAAGTTAGAATAACATAGTTTAGAAGCACACTCTCTTTTTGAACCATGTAAATTTGTCATTTGTCAATTATGTTTGTTGATGCTGACATTGGAAATATTTTATTACGCTCATATCTAAATTTCTTCCTGGTAATTCTTCATGAAGGTGAAGTGGGAACTGACTATGCATATTCTTTTAAGCTTTCAGACTTTATGGGAGTGACTAAAAGTAGATACATGCTTATTTATTTTATAATTACACTTTGCATTCATATTTTGTAAAACTATTGAGAAGTTTTATATCATTTAAAATTTAGAGAAACAATAGGAAATAAAACGAAAAATTTAGAACATTATCTAGGCAGCACCCTTTTATTAAGAGCTAATACTTCCTACCATGGCTGAGACAGATCTAGGAACAGTATTTTCAGAAGCAGAGGAAATTTTCAAAGCATTCTTTCTACTTAAAAGATGAGAAGATCTTACTCCCAACATGTTATTAGTCATAATAAAATGTCTGTATCATTAAATTATATATCAGATGTTTTACTTACACAGGGAGTTCCCTGTTAAGATTAGTTTCGTCTGCCTTCATCACTTTGCACTCAGAGCTAAAGCAGTGAAAAAGATTCAGGAGTGTGTGCAGCTCTCAACAGTAGACATGTAAGGGCATTCTAAATTTCCTAATCCCCTCTTCAAATCTTCAACTCAGTCTCAAGGATAAATACTAGTCCCATCCCATTCAATGGCAGGCTTTTATTTGACTGCTAATATTGTGATTAGATGTAGAATGGCATCAATACTAATTTACCTCTGCACATTTTTTTTTTTCTCCAGGCAGTCACCTAGATTCTAGTTTTCTAAACCTTTCTGATTTACAGCCAAATTCTGTTAACTCTGCTGTAAGGAGTTTGAAATCAATAGTAATTATAAATTATCAGAATTCTCTCCAAGTTAATATTGCTGTACAAGTTAGCAGCAGCTGAGCTTCCTGCCTGCAGATGGTTTTTTGCTTCTTTTTTCCTGACTACTAATAAAACTACACAAAACAGAAAGCACACCTTGATAACAAATTTTGTCAGTATTAGATAGGTAATTATAAACAATTACGATTTTACAGGATGCTTAAAAGCAGCTATTCAAGCCTAAATATAAGTAATATAGTTATAAATGTGATAAATGCATATTAGTTTTCATATAATGGGTAGAGTAAATAGAGTATGTTTATTTTTTTAGGCAACTGCTTCTCATCAAGGTATCTTAAAGATTAATTAAAATAGCCATGATTAGATTTTTGTAACAGTTACATTTATATATTTAATAATGTTTAAATTACTTCTCAGCTATCAAAGAAATCTCTGAGTTTACAAATCTCAATTTAGAGTGCTTCTGACCAGCTACTAAAGTCTACACTCTAGTAACTCCAGCTCACAATATGAGTTAGCCATTCCTTCATCTCTGATTGGTTTCTGGGAATGTTATAACCCCTTTACTAAAAATAGGAAGCACTTAAATTTTTGTCTCCCTGATGCAAGCCAAATCTTAGTAGCTTAAATAAATGCTCTTAGCTCATTTGGAGAGAGACTTTGGCTTTTTTGTAGAAAAATGCAAAGGAAACATGGAGAACATGAACCTGAAAATGTCCCAATGTTAAATATATAAGAAAAACTAACAGTTCAAAATTCAGATATTCAAACTCCTCATCTGAAATCCCTTTTAGAGAGATTTCTGCCTTCCTTCTTCCCCTGTATTTTTTTTCCTTCATAAGTAAGCAAGAAGGAAAGCCTAACCAGGATTCTTCCCTCCTGCTCCCCATTTATACTCCTCTTGTAAAATTTTCTCTTTGTCTATCCATATATTTGTTCTCATTCTCAGCAGAAAAACCTTTAAGCCTTGAAGACTTTTAAATAAAGGGTTTTTTTGCTTTTGCTTTTGGTGTCAGTTGATTTCCTATCAAAGTGTTTGATTTGCAATTTTTTTCTTGTCGTTTGCAGAAGCCGAAAGCGGTATGCCCTCTTCGTTACCTTTCCTTCCAACCTCAATCCTACCTTCACTCCTTCTAACTTCAGGACTAATTCCTTGCCAAGAACACAGGAAGATAACATCTTTGTCTATCTTTCTCTGTATATACACACACATATATACATATATATTCATCTATCTGTGTGTGTATATATATATCTGTGTGTATATTTATATATGAGCCCCCAATCTCAAAGAGGAGAGAGAGAACAGCATTTTGTCTCTCCACTGTTTCTTGTGACTCACGCACTAACTTCTTTGCAGGAAGTACAAAATAAAACAGGATTCATTTTTTAGGCTTTTTTGTCACCTTTGTGGAGTCATTGGTGTATCAGATTGTTGCATTTGAAAAGCAGATTTTGCTGTTAATATCTCCTGTCCTCATTTTGACTGTATCATGACGATGTATATTTCGTCTTTACCAGCCCTTGTGCTGCCATATTGTTTTCATATTCACACTTTCATTGATGTCCTTCTTTCCCCAGAGTCTTCCTTCAAAACACATCTTACAATACAGTAGTTCATGTTCTCTTGCAGTCTCATCTTCCATTAACAACAACCAGATACCCTGATCCTTCGCATTTCTGGTCCTGTTTTGAGTCCAGTTATTCATAATACAGTACTCATTAAAGCTATTGTACTGTTCCAGTGAAAGTGCCATGGATAGTTTGTATTATATGTCACACTCATTTTAATGACATTTATTAACTCATTTATGAAGATGTTACTGAATGTATTTGTTTCTCAGCTTTGGGGTTTTTTTTTGAGATGGCATGTTTTGCATTTTCTTTGGTATACCATGCTGTGAGTCCTTTCTAGTCTACATTCTATCATGCTGCTATTGGTTTGGATGAAGAAAATAAGGCATGTTCTTCCATATCCTTGTCTCTCCTCATCTCTCTTCCCCTGACAGCTTTTTTTTTTCCTAATTGCTTATAGCAGTCTGTCTGACTGTCATTGATGGTCTGGAGACCTGCTCTCATTGTCCAGACATGTCAATTTCCTTCTTCATCACACTCTTCAAACTTTACTTTCCATGTCTATTCTGTTGTGTATGTTGTATGTTATATGTATTTAAGTTTTAGTCTTCCTATAGTTTCTGAGTAGATGTGTGATAAGAGAGGTGGCTTCCTGTCAGTTTGGCATTATTGATATGATCCAACTGCAGAGAAGTTACTGCAACACTTAGCATCTCCAAGGATCTGCAGCTGTTGCACCTCTACTTTGCTTCTTGCTTCTAAGTATATCTTATCTTGTGGTGAAGGCATGTTAATGCTGGCATGATGAGCAATATGAAGAAGTGTTGTACCAAGTGAAGTTGCTTGCTCCCAGAATAAAGTATATTGTTGTGCCTCATTGTACTGATAATTAATCACTTCTGGAACCAGAAGGAATAATTTAATTGTTTCCCAGTGTATTGAGTTCACCATCACTGTTGAGCTAGTCTGGACTATGCCCAAATAAAATACCTCATGCACATCCTGTAGACCATGACTTAGTAGGTGCTGTTGTAAAAAACTTAACTCCTGGGAGCAACCTTTTATATGCTTGTAATAATTAAGCTTTAATATACTGTAGCATGTAATGTGCACTGTGTCTTTTGCCTTGTATTCTTTTTAGTGTCTTACTAGATTTTGCTGTGTAGAGCAATACGGAGCATAATGAATTAATGTCAGTGATAGAGCCCAGAAGAAAGAAGCAATACTTACGTGTTACAATTAGTATGAAAACTGGTATGTGCACAACTCCCACTATGAGGTTTGTGCACCTACTGTCACACTCCAAAACATACCCTGAAACAAAAAATGTTCTCTTTAACTACTTCTATAGTTGGATGAATGACATGGTATGTTTTAAAAGGCCATAATGCCAATAGTGGTACTTTTTATCTGGGCATAGCATGAAACTATCAAGACGAATAGCTGGTTTTGTTTAAAAGTGTGGTAGCTATAGTCAGTAATACCACATAATTTTGTTTTAGATAATGTATTCATAGTACTTTAACAATATTATATCCTCCTGATTACTAGATGATATTGCTACTGTTTGAGTTGCATGGGGAATGGTACAGTACATCTACCACAAGGTTTAAAACAGAATTGTTACAGCTTTTGTTATGCATTTAGTCAAAATTTTGCTGTTCGTGTTTCATTTAATTCAACAATTGGTCATTTTTTTTCTTTAGAATAGGGTGATGGCAGTCACATGGGTAGCCATACAGCTGAAAACAGCAAACAAAAAAAGAAGTAGGGTTACTAAATCAGACAAGTTTCCTTGATGCAGGAAGGAACTGTTCAATTGGTCTCTGATAATGGGATTCATCACCTAACTTTATCAAAATGTTAAACATCTAATCTCCTGTTAGTTATCCAGACTTAGTCCATAATTGCAAGGGAAGAGAGAGACAGTTCTTGAATGCATTAGAATTCAATCCCAAAATGGATGAGATTAATCCCACCTTTAGTGCTGTCTAAAATGTAACATTGAAAGTAAGACCAAACAGGAATAGTACGTAACAGAGACATGGATAAGGGAAATCCTTAAAAGATCTCTTCTGGTGCATGTTGCTATTGGTTGACCTTATCTATGCTTTCAGTTTTCAGTGTTCTTGTAGTGCTGCTAAAATGTCGTTACCCTTGCATATTTGCTGGGCACCTCCACATGCCTTTGTCAGCTCAGTTTAAAGACCTTCACCACACCTCTTCCGTAGTAGTAAGATCCCTCTCTTGTTTTTCTCAGAGAAGGCTGACAGTTACGTATATCTGAGAGTCAGCCACTGTACTACTATGTCTAGATTAAGAGTTCAAAGTTACATTCATTCACAACTTCAGCAGTAGTGGGAGCCTGCTCAGTTTCAAGCTATGCAAAGCAAATTGTGGAGCCATGCTGCTTAGCAAGTGGCCTACCAGTAAACACATACTGCGTAATAGTGGTTCAGACTCTTGACACTGATTGGTTACTTTTTCCATGTAGTTCATGTAGAAGATAGCTGAATATTCTAGAAAACTACAGGAAACATTTTTCATCTCCTACTGAAATCTTTTTTATGCCGATAAATTATTAGAAGTAATGTTTTAAATATTCTAATAATATGAAAAGGTATCAGGTTTCTATAACTTTTTTAATAGCATTTTAGCCCAAGAAGCATAATTTGAATGCAATATGTGTGATACTTGAAAGCAGGAGACACCTAACAGCAGAAATGAGTAAAAAATAAATATCTGGAGGGAATTAGTCCTACCCCAAAGTGTCAGTTCACAAATTGTCTTACAGTTAAAATCTCCAGTTATTAGGCTCTCCATCAAATACCTTTAAGTTCAAGAAAACATAGAAGATCCGCAATCAGTAATCAAAACCTTAGCTTACTTTTAGTGCTTTAAAGGAAGATATATTATGGTATGCATTAGCTAGGTCAGAGTATTGGTGTATTGTGCAGTCAGTCATCCGTGCACTACCAAAAAGTATTGAGCGGCACTCATGTTCTGGAGTAGTTTCAGGTAGATAGGAGTGGATGAACAGATATTTTCCTGTATCTGTATTTTTTTGAAGGTAGCACTTATACTTAAAACATCAGAAAGATATAAACCAGTAAGTGAGTTGATCACAATTAACATGCAGTGAGAAACATGAGTGGATATCTATTCTCCACAGACATATGAAAAATTCATCATGTCCTATCTTTTCATTGAACAATCTGTGTAAAGAAAACCATAAACATTTGTCTAGAATTTCTGTGACCTTGTTTGAATTTTTCATTTTTTTTTTTTAAACTTTCCATTTCAAATGTGCACTGATTTCTGTTTGTGTTTCACCTGCTTATATTTCTGTCAGTCTGGGAACTCATTTTCGGCTGTGTAGATAATACTCCTGATTCTTTCTTGTGCTTTAAGTGTTCAGTGTCAGATTGGATGGGGCTTTGAACAATCTGTTCTAGTGAAAAGTATCCCTGACCATGACGTGAGGGTTGTAATTAGGTGATTTTTAAAGGTCCCTTTGAACATAAACCATTCTATGATTCAGTCTGTGATTCCGAAGAGTACAACTGAATTCAAGGCTGATTTCCACATTTTCAGTGTGGGACATTTTCATTGCTCTTGGATGCATGGTCCTGCATTTAGTCACCAAGTGAATCTTCTTTAGCAAATGGGGTAACTTTTGCAGATAAGTGTAGAACACAGGTTTCCAAGCTGCATATTCTATTCCACAAGTGGCTTCCTAATTGTAATATTATCAAAAAGTAATGGAACTGGCTTCTCCTAAATTTATGGTGGTGAAGTATGTTAAATTCCCATTGAACACATTAAATCGTATTTAATTTACATGGCTTTAATTGCCATGTGTCCTAAACATTCATGTGTGAAGGAGCAAGCAATCATGTGAGCCCTGTCAGGAAAGGTTTTATCCTGAGGAATGTATTTCTGGAGCTGGAATCGTTAAAGAAATTATGACTAAATGTTTTTGAGCTTGCTATTACTTGATTACCTTCTGAGGTAACCTAAACAAGAAATGTTATAGAATTACAAAGTTTGATCAAGATCTTATAAGCTTCTAAAGTACTTGGCCTTCCTTACTTGGTTTCATGAGCTGATTTAGGAGATAAAAAAATCAAATTGTGCTTTATGATAAAAACATGTGTTTCGAAAAATCAGCACTATTTTCAATAATATTTTTTTCTGATGTGTGGCACAGAATGCATATATAATGGATTAGCTATATCTATTGCTATAAAACCTCATGAATTTCTGTCCTTTTTCCCTTTTCTTTTGTAGCCTTGGAGATATATAAAAATGAGACATTAGCTGAAGCTGTCTCTCTTAAAACTCCTGTTTAGTTTGCCACGTACTTATATTCTCAGCTTTGGGGATATATATATATATATATATATGCATATTTTCATATTAAAAAAGCACATGCATCTCTAAATAACTGATGGATGCATTTTTGTTGAAATACTCAGAAGACTGTTTTGTTTTTCTCTATGCTGTTTGTTCCCCATATTCTATTTTAATTCAAAACTTTTCCCTTGCTGTATATATTAGAGTGCTTATCAAAGCATAACTTCAGCTAATGACAGTACAGGTGTCATAAGAAATAATTCAGTTACAGCTTTAATAAGCTGTATATTTAATATATGCATACAGACTCAGTAGAAATTGCTCACGATTTTGCTCTGGTTATACATCAGTGTGTATATAAACCCAAAGCTTTATGAACTTTTGCTGTAACTCTTAGCCAGTAGCAGTGATGGGGCAAGTTAATTTTCATTTCCAACAGAAGATTTTCCTGCTGGGTTCATACTGCATTAACTGTTGTCACATCTATATTTTGTGTTTATAAATACATTGTATTTGTGAAAAGAGGTATATGTGAATGAAGTATAAGATATGAAAAAAATAAAGTCTGTACACCGACCCATGTGAATTGATTTAATGTGTCTCAGAAAACCTTGAGATACAAAATCATGCTCACAATACATTGCATCCTAAATGAAGCCAGTTACTTCTAATTTATGACTGCGTTCCATGCATCTTGAAAGAACAGCTTCATTTGTTTATTACTTTATTAAATTTTAAGTTTTGCTGTGAGGAGTGAACATTTATACATCTAGTGGTTACCTCAGTTTGCGGAGTTTGGGTTGTTGAGGTTTGGGTAGGAGTTTTTACTCTTTGGTATGGTTTATCCATATCCAAGAATTGTATTGAGGAAAAAACCAGCCTGGGCCTCTGTAAGGAAATGTGTTCATCTGTTTTCACTGAAAAGCTGTAACACTTTAGTGACTTCAGAATCAAGTAAAGAAATAAAAAGTATTTTTCAGACAGAGCAGTACCCATTTGTACCTAAGAAAAACAGCCAACCCAAACTATACTACAAGACCTTACATATTTTATAAGGAACAGTATAATAAATACATGAGATTAGCCTCTATAGAAGATTTTTTGAGTTTAGCAGCTAAATTTTCAGTGTAGTGGCAGGTTACTACACAATAGCAGGCAGGGAGGAGGAAAGGTAGAGACTAAGATGGCCAGTATAGGACTCTGCAAGTGCTAGTAAGTACTTTTTGGGTTCAATTGACAAAAGCTTGTGCAGGAAAGCTAAATTTTCCAACCTGTTTTTGACCTGAGTGACTGGTTTCATATGAAGAAATTATGTGATTTTTTCTTCTTTTTTTTTTTCTCCTGTTTTATCCCATTTTAAACCTGTGAAAATGCATTTTAAAACTGCATTAGGTAAAAGTTTTCATTGCAAGTGCAGCCATTAGGCCCAATTCACTAACAAAATAAATACTAGCTATGATAATAGATGATAAAGAAAATAAATACTAGAAATTATGGAAAATAAATACTAGGTATGATACCAGATGATACTAGTTGATGATAGATGATACTAGTTTAGCTGTGTAACTTTATTTCATCCCATGTATCTGTGTGTGTAATACAGATGTTATTTGTACCATCACATTTCATTTTTTGCAAATATTACTAAAGTGTGCTGTGGAGATGAGCCTGCTTTCTGTGGTGATACCTTCCAATTTCTGTAGTTCTCCTCTCCTTTTTTATTTTTATGTTGCAAAGCTTGAAACTGTGAATGAAGGAAAGGGAAGGATATCTGGGTAGACGCTTTCTTTGAGATTTGATTTCTGTTCCAGCCTCTGACACAGACTATCTGTGTGAGAGGGAGATAATAATTTTAACCAAGTCTTCTGCAGCTGGTCTCTGATTAACTATATTCATTATTTTGGGAATCAGAGGCTAGGCTTTTGGAAATGCTGAGCATTCTTACAGCAGAAGTCCCTAGAAAGTGTGTATGGACCTATGCAATGCTAAACACTTAGAAAAAGTTCGCCTGTAGGCATCCCAGATTAGTAAATACTATATCTCATAGTGACCTAATCTCTCCTCTGTAAAATGAGATTATACTATATCTTCGTTCTTCCTGTCCTGTAAAAGAAATGAAAAGTTTGTGCATCTTTTGCGTGCTGTAGAGACGAACATGGCAGAAAAACACACAGGAAAAATAAGATGCTGATTTTAAAGAGAGATAAATTACATGAAGTCATGCCTGAAGTAGTGGCAGTAAAATACCACTGAATGAAGTTTCAGATTGTGAGAAGGAAGGAGGTTGTAGGTATTAAATTAAGAACTGTATCGTAAGATCTACCTAATGGGGGCTGAATTATGACTTCATAACCAACCTTTTACTTCTGAACTCATGAGCACTTTATTTTGTGCCTGCATATTCTTGTCATAGGGCCTTGCGGGCATGTGGAATTACACAAAACAATGTGCCCATTATTAATCTTTCAGATACATTATGTTGTCATACTAATTTATTCCTAATGCGTAAAGAATAAATAACATATTGAATAAGAGATGTACTGAGATCCATTTTCCCTCGTAACAGTAGCATGAAAGACTTTGGACCTTCAAATTTTAGTAATGTATGCCTGTTCAGAATTGTGCTTTATTTATTTTTGTGTATATGTACTTCCCTAAAATCAATTTTTGCTAGATGGACAAGTGTTTAAATTGCTGGTAGTCTTTATTTACTCTAAATTGCATATGCGTACCATTACTACATTTTGAGTTAGAAAAGCTAAACTTTAATAAAAGACAAAAGAGAGAAAACTTTTGAAAAGCTATATTAAGTTTTAGAGAGTCAAAAGCTAAGATATATTACACATTAATATAAACTTATTGGAGAATATATTTATATTTATCTCTATCTGTATATTCATATTTTGCTTGGTACTTTGCAAAGTGCCTTACCTAAAATCTAGAGTTAAATTATTATGAAAATAAAGAAGATATTTCATAGACATGGAGTACCTCACTTCTTGATACCAGTTCCTTTGTCAAAGGTAGCTGAGGCTCTTCTGTCATGGTGGTTGGGTTATTTTTGTTCTTTCATGGCTGCATAGCAGAGTTTTAAAAATTTTCTATCCGTTTTATGTTTTTTCAGCTGTCGTGACTGGTTGTCTTGTACCATTCCCCTTGAGTGTATGTGTGTATTTATGATTTTAAACAATAACATTACATGTCCAGATAGGGGTCCCATTAACTTTCTATTTCACTAGAAATTGGCAAAAATTTGCATCAAAAGGTTTAGTTTCATAAGTGATATTTTTTGTTGTTATTGAGTGGTGGTTGCTGCTTTCCTTTTCACTGTATTGTGAATTTTTCACCACTTTGCATGACAGAGCAAGAAAACAGCAATGCTCAGCTTCACACATCATGTTTCTGAGAGGTTTTTGTGTAGTCTATATTTAAAGCAAAAAGATAAGAAAACAGATGTAAGCACTTATATGATGTGATTATAGGCAGGGGCATTTGACTGTCTCAAACTAAAGTTTTTTGTAAAAAGCATGTGAAACTTATTTGATTGGAAATATCAAGGAAGAATGGCTTAAAATTTCCTTGCAGCCTTTCCTAACTAGTGGGTCCCCTATAATAGAATCAAATAAAGCTAATTTGGAAGAGTCAGTTAAAATTAATTTATTGTTTTATTGGTTTTGTTCTTGTTTCACTGAGCAGTATATTAATCAATCCTGGAAACCACGTCAAGATTCAAGAAGGTACCTTAGGATTCTTCATTGCAAGTGATGCCAAAGAAGTAAAAAGGTAATTAATGCACTTTTATCCTTGAATATAAACAAATATATTTCATTTCAGTTTTTTTCTTTACATGTAAATGCTTGACCTAATTTTCATTATTATCTGTTTAAAATTTCTCAGGGGGGATTGGGTTGTTACTTTTGAACCAGCTTATGTGCCTGAAGTTTTCTTACCTACAGTCCTAAATATCAAGGAAACAAAATTTGCAGCAGATATGAGAAGTAAAGAGGCTGGGGTTTTGAGTCCTCCTAGAAAATGTGAAATATTTTTATTTGTTTTCTCTATACTTATTTTGTCTCAGAGGAATTACTATGAGAGAGGAGGACAGGGATTACAGTTCTGTTAGTTTCAGGTTTAGAGGAGTTCTTACCTACATAGGCTTTAGCAAATTCTTGATGCAAGTTAGCTACTGTGTTCATTCTGTAATTGCATTAGAAAAATAATATTTATATTCTTGTAATTTTTCTTTAATGGAACTACAAACTCTATGTCTTCATAATAATAAATAAGGCTACGAAAGTGCATTATATCTCAACCATTGCAGACAACTTCACAGGCTCATTGTGCTTGGCTGTACTAGATTTGGGAAGAATGGAAAGGAGTTTTATGATATTGTGTGGAGGACCAAATGTGTGTACTCTTGTTTGTTAGGATTATAGTATGCTTGGAAGGAACAAAAGAGCAATGTGATAAAAGAATTTTTCAAAGAAAAATATTCAATGTCTCTGTGATTAAAAAAAAAAAAAAGAAGAAAAGGAATATTTGCAGCTGAGTGCTTCCCTATAATTTGTATTTTCATTATGAGTCATGCAATCAGCTTTTTACTGATATTCTCCATGGGTTTGGTATTTTAACTAAATCCTATACTTAAAATGATAAAGTATGCAAATGATACCCTTTATTAAGTTCCAACCTTTTAGGATTAAATATAGTGAAATAATACCTAACCAATGCACACTTGCCATGAACACTTAAAGCAAGTGAAAACACCAAAACAGTGGAATTAGAGAACTTGAATTCTATTTTTGTTGAAAGAGCTAAGATAGTTTTTGGCTAGGTGAAGCATACAGAACAGAGCAGCAGTGCTCCTGTCCTCTCACATCTGTGGTACCATCTCTGGAGTGTGTGCATCCTGCACTGCCCCAGGGACTCTGCCTTGCAGCATACAGTTCCTTTCCAATCTACTGCTTTTCTCCAGTTGAATATACAGAACTGTCTTTACTCAGCTTTACTGAGCTGCTAGTTTTCTTTCATTTATAAGCATTTTACACTCTCCAATGAACTTTTTCTCAGACTGCAAGTAAAATGGCATAGCATTTTTAACTGCTATGGTTAGGGAGAAATTGACTGTTATTAAGGAGTTTAGACAAATTTTTCACATCGTTCATCTAGCGTGTTTTATTTGACAGTGAGCTTGAAACAAGATTTCCAATTCTGCCCGGCTTTTGGCAGAAGACTTTGTTTAGAAATATCCAGCCACATTTAGAAATATCCTTGCCACATTTCTTAGCTGCTCTGTGCAAAGCAAATGGCGATCAGATGTGTTTCAACTAACAAAGCCAATTATGAAAAATGTTCATTTCACCCTTTGAGCTATGAATCAGAGTCAGAAATGTGTTCTAAAATTGAGGTCTTTCAGACGGGAAAAATGATTTTTTAATAAGGCAAAATTAAAGGTGTTTTATACCTGAAATGCAAATTAAATTATTCTGGTTTTG
Source organism: Corvus cornix cornix (assembly GCF_000738735.6). Lineage (NCBI taxonomy): Eukaryota > Metazoa > Chordata > Aves > Passeriformes > Corvidae > Corvus > Corvus cornix. Next base: position 22,889,887 of record NC_046336.1, on the reverse strand, counting down.
TTAATGAAGACATTTCAGCTCCCTTAAGCTATTCATATTTATGTATCCCACGATGAAATAAAACATACGATGTTCAATTACTCTTTCTGTTAGAATCACTTTTGCATTTGTAGAAGAATAGTTTCCCATAAGAAGCAATTATACCTAGGTAAATAGCAACAATTATGCCTAGTTAAATAGCTTCACATAAAATCTTGACTGTTTAAATGTAATACAAACTACATGAATTGCATCTTCATTATTCTTGATTCATTTACATGTTACCACTAGCATCAGAAATCCACTTTCTTCAAATCCGCTTAATTCACCCCAATTATCTAGAATAATTTTATTACAGCAATCACTTCAGGTATTTATTCTTTAATTTGGACATAGGATTGAAGGTACCCTTTAGGACAGTTGTCCTGCAGTGAACTTCAGAAACATGATCTCTAGAAATGACCAATATCCAGTTTGTGTTATGAAGTTTTTGTGAGGAACTATTTGTGGTAGTTGATTGTTGTTTAATAAAGGGGCTCTACAGCTGGACTGGGGAGAAATTGTAAAAATTTGAGGCAGTTTTCTCCTCCTGGCTTATATCTTGACATCAACTCATAGTTTGAAAAATATTTTCTTCTCATTTCCTTGGAGGTAGTTTATATTCTTTTTGGTGGAATGTGAATATCTTGAAGACCAGAAACATTCTGCAGCAAAGTATACGTGCTCAGAGAAGGCTTTTTCCTTTCATATTTTGCATCTTGGAAATACTAAGGCAGTTTCACAGCCTGAAAGAGTAATCCTCCTGGAAGTTTCTTAGAGAAATAAGGGACTTACATTTTCCATTGGTAGCTTCATACTGTATTGATTTTAGAAATGTTAATAGCATTCAGTGTGGTCTCCCTGCAATTAAAATTTGTATTTAAACCGATATGAAGCATCGATGTGATTCATCTTTTGTGTGTTAGACCTGCTGTCTTTCTCCTGATGGGTCACTTAACCGCCAGTATAGTTCTACCTGTGGTGGCCATGCTATAGTTAATCTAGAAGGAATAGTAGCAGTCATCCTGGCTGCAGTGCCAAAGGCTGTGTTTAATCAGAGGCTGTGTATTAATATTGGTTTGGATTTTGGTTTTTTTCATATTTTGGACTGTAGATTGTTTTGTTTCAGTGGCCTCCCAACTGTTGTACCAATCCAACCATCCCGTACCGTCAGCAGAATTGGTTGCAAAGTGGGGGCTTTTCCTCTTACTGCCAAATTGTATTGAGAAATATGCAATGAGATGGGGTTAGGGAACATAGGCAGGGAGCTGACCTATCCTGAATGTGGACAAGTGCAGGGATTTTCATCAGGTTAAAAATTATGTTTAATTTGCTATGCCAGCAAGAATCCTGGTAAACTGTGAATGTCCTGCTAGAGTCCAGCTGGGTGATTGTCATGAAATGTGTCGTGGCAGCCTCATGTGGCATGTTGACTTGGCGGTCATGATTGAACTCTTCTATAGGCAGTCTGATGCATATTTATTAAATGAGAAATTTTAAAAAATCTTATCTAAAATAAAAAGGTTATCCTTTCTCACTTCCTTAATTCTCCTTGTGCTGGCATGGGGCATCGACAACTTCCCTGTGCAACCTGTTCCAGTGTCTCACCACCCTCACAGACAAGATCTTTTTCCTAATATCTAGTCTAAATGTACTCTCTTTCAATGTAAACCCATCCCCCCTTGTCCTGCTGTTAGATGCCCTCATAAATAGTCTTGCCCCATCTTACCTGTAAGTTCCCTTCAGGTACTGGAAGGCCACACTTGGGTCACCCAGAAGCCTCCTCTTTTCCAGACTGAACAATCCCAATTCCCTCAGCCTTTCCTTGTAGGGGAGGTGCTCCATCTCTCTAACCATCTTGAGGGCCCTCCTGTGCACTCACTCCAACAGGTCCATGTCCTTCCTGTGCTGGGGACCCCCAACACTGCAGATGAGGTCTCACCAGAGTGGAGCAGAAGGGCAGAGTCTCCTCCCTTGTCCTGCTGGCCAAGGGGCTTTGGATGCAGCCCAGGACACATTTGGCTCTCCGGGCTGTGAGTGCACATTGCTGGCTCATGTCCAGCCTCTCATCCACCAGCACCCCCAAGTCCTTCTCGGCAGGGCTGCACTGATGTGCTCTTCCCCCTGGATTGATACTGGGGGTTGCCCTGACCCTGCACTGGGGTCTTGTTTAACCACATGAGGTTCCCAAGGGCCCAATTCTTGAGCTTGTCCAGGTCCCTCTGGATGATATCCTGTCTTTCAGGTGTGGCAACAGCACCACTCAGCTTGGCGTCATCTGAAAATTTGCTGAGGGTGCACTTGATGCCTCTGCCTTTGCCATTAATGAAGGTATTAAATAACAGTAGTCCCAGTATAGATCCTCAAGGGATCCTCTAGTGCCTGGTGGGACTCTGAGCCATTGACCACTACCCTCTGGATGTGACCATTCAACCAATTCCTAATTCACCCAACAATCCCACCCATCAAATCCATCACTCCAGTTTGGAGAGAAGGATGTTGGGGGGGGGGGACCATGTCACAGGCTTTACAGAAGTCCGGGTGAATGACATCTGTAGCCCTTCCTTATCCACTGATGTAGTCACTCCATCGTAGAAAGCCACTGGTTGGTCAGGCAGGATTTTCCCTTGGTGAAGCCATGCCAACTGTCTTGAATCACCCCTCCATCCTCCATGTGCCTTAGCACAGCTTCTGGGAGGATGTGTTCCATGATCTTTCCAGGCACAGAGGTGAGGCTGACAGGCCAGTAGTTCCCTGGATCATCATTTCTACCCTTATTAAAGATCAACGTATAGTTTTCATCATACAACAATGATCAACAACCTGAAAAATTGGCACAGGGTGCTAGACAGTCTTTAAAAAAAATCACCGTGGTATAGCCGATAAGAACAAAAAATTCATTATATATATTTTTTTTGTGACAAAATCCATTGGATGTTCTTTTTTCTAAGATGAAAGACAAATGAACTAATACACTGTGGTGTACGTGTCATCCATTCTTCCAATTACTTTTCAAATAAAAGTGTATTAAAAGAAACACTGATTTGGAGTCTTATATTTGAAATTAATGGTCTTGCAGCAAATATTTCCTACTTTACATGTCTAAACCTTTTCAAAGATAAAGGAAATTAGTGTTGGGGCATTTTGTTAATTGGTCACTTTAGCAAGAGGAAATATGGGACTAATTTCATTTACATGGATTAAGAAATGTGTCAGTTTTTCCATTCTGTCTCTCTAGGGCATATTTTTACTGCAAGGCCTGTCATGATGACATCACGGATCCCAAAAGGATAAAAAAATGTGGCTGCAAACGGCGTAAGTAATATTTCTATCCCTCCCTTCCTCTCCTTTTCATGAACTGTTCAGCCCTGAAGAGTACCTGTACGTGTGTTTACATGTTTTGCACATTGGTACAGAAAAACTAAGAAATAAATGCATGGCAGCATAGTAAGTGCTATTTGGGTTTCTGAAGTCCGTATGTTTTTATTATACTTCACACCACTCAGACCTGTGTCTTCATTAAAAAGTAAATTAAAGTCCAAAGCTAACAAAACCTGAAGAATTAAGTCAAGCTAGATCTAAATGTGGAGGTTTCTGAGTTAAGAATTAGCCAACAGTGAAGTTTTTCTCTCATTTGTAACATGCAGAAATTAATTTCAATAGTTTTCTGTTAAGTAAAGAACTTCTATCTGTCTTGGTGAACCAGATTCTGCAAAAGAAGAAACTAGGGAATTATACTCTATCATATAGCTATTGAAATAAATTTTTGTTGAAATAAATTAAAAGTTTTACTGGAGGAAAGGGTTGTCTGGAAGAAATTAAATGTTAGCGCCTCTGACACATATCCTCTTTAGCTATAATGCTAATATTAGGTTAAGTTCTTAAACTGTTTGGACAGTTTTTTATGAAGCAGTAATTGAGTTTTCGAATGGAGATCAGACTTTGCATCTGCATTTCTATAAATATATAGCAGTCAGCATTTTACCTATATATACTTTGAAAGGACCTTTTCCAGGAACTATCACAACCACATTTTGGCCAAAGATGTGTTTGACCCATGCTTATTTGTAATACCGATAGCAAAATGATTTAGGAATCAATTCTCATTGAATATATAAATATTTATGTGCATTCCATGGTGTTCTGCCATGAAAAAGATCATTCAGTTCAAAGTACTGATTAGGTAAATTGAAAGATATCAGAAGAATTTGATCATGCCTATTTTACTGTTACTTTTAAAAGGGAAAAAACTCTCTTATTTATTTCTTGAGTCTGCGTTATCAGTGCACTATTTTAGAGGATGGAAGAAAGCCTAAGCTGAACATTCTCTGCCTTTTGGAGTGCCTGAAATGGATTAATTCTTTAAGATCATTTTAAAAAGAAAAAATTTATCACTGGAGATTTTTTAAAAAACTCCTGTCCTCCAAAACACCAAGAGTGTGGAACAACAGTATGATAGCGAGAAAGCAGCTGGAACTGACAGAAAATGGTATTTATCTTCCCAGTAGCCACAAGGAGAGCAAAGCACATGGAAAGCATGCCTGATGTGGAAGGAATGTATGCATTGCCTAACATATTGGAAAAAAATTGTTCAAGAACAGTTTATCCATGTGAGAATGTGACCTTTGAACTGCTGCCAAAGCCAATGAGTCTGCTGAGTAAGTTCTGGTAAAGCCAGTTACAGATGCCTCAGGGTGCCTGTAACTCTCAAATGAAATCTTTTATCCAAATTACTCAACAGTTAAAGAGAAATATGTTACCTGTTTAATTTTATCTGGTTCTGTCAGGAAAAAAAAAAAAGACCTATTTTATTTCTATTTTCTTCTCTATTCCTCCTTCACATGGTGTATGCTTTTTAAACATGTCCTGCTTAAAAAAAAAAATAAGTCCCAAAGATCTCGCAGTTTAATGTGAGATCTACAGTTTTCATTGTCATGTTAGAAGATAGGAATCAGGAACTCACATTATAAAGGTTAAGAGCCCTTTATTATACATTAATGAGAATCAAAGTAGCTTTCTCAGTACTTTGAGACCTGGGAGGAGACAGGGTATGACCCAGCCAACACAATGGATATTGTCAGCAGTAAGGCCATGGAGAGGCAAGAGTAACAACTTCTGTAAGGTGCAGTCGGAAAGGTTACAAATGGCATGGTCACACATATCAGTCCAATAAATGAAAAGGTGTTGGGCAGATAACAAACAGAATGATTGAGTTAGTGAGGCAGAAGAAAGAGGTGGCTGTCCGAGCTGGTTCAGTGAGCACTGAACACTAAGGAGGGAATGCTCTGAGTCAGGTGAAAAGTAATGATCAGTGAGAATAAAATCTTAAATTTCTCTTTCATTGTCTCCCCTCTCCTCAGTCTGCCCTCTCTCCTCCTGTTTCCTAGGCATGCAAGAGGTAACAGATACCATGATAGCAGGGAGCCTTTAGTAGAGCTGAGAACAGCTTTCAATGAGGAGCATGCTCACAGGTGTTAGAAATAAGGCAATTGCTTTGCTTTTAAAGAGCTGTCAGTCAGCAGAAAAATTAAATGAAAAATTTCATCAGTAATTAGTGATTTTTGGTTCTCAAATTTGGTTGACAATTTTGAGATCCCTTTTATGGGATCTGCTTTTTGGGTTTGGTTTTGTTTTTAAGGTAAGTCTTAAGTGCAGTCTGTTATTCACATAAAATGTTTTAGCTTTCAAATCACTAATCACTTTTGAAAAACCTTAGATGTGTTATCCATCTGTAAATGATGCAAATCATTGGTCTTAAAAATGCAGTTCTAACCAAAACAAAGCATAAATTGAGAAAACTTTTCCCCTGTTGAGTTAGGAAGCTGTCAACTGCTCTGTCAACATCTAATAGATTACTATGTCAATTTGATTTTCAAGACATTGCACACATATGTATCTACACAGATCTATATGATAAATAACATACTTTAATGAGTGAGTAACATAGTAATTAGAAGCAGCAGAATGTGGAAAATATGTAAGATGAAAGGAAAGGCTGTATATAAAAATATTGTCACATTCAGGTGAATTAAATGTGAAAGAATGTCTTTACATGGAAAACTTAATTATGGTGGCATTAATTAATGCAGCTTCCCATAACACTTTAAGCCCACATTCTTTAATAATGTATCTGAGGTTGCACTTCAATTTAGATACTTTCTGAATATTAGCTTGGGGTATTGTTGGGGTCTAAACGTGAGTCTGACCTACATAGCCATTTGTCCAAACTTATTAGGCCTAATATTAATAATTCAGGGAAGATCAGTACTTTCTACAAGGCCAGGGATAATTCATGTAATCCTGCTTTTGTTTTGCAGTTTCTTTGCCATCCTTTTCTCCTTACCCATCCCCACTCCCTGAATAACACATAAACACTGATGGCATATTTTCCAAAGAAATACTTGTGTGGGAATTTTATTTGCAGATTGTCAATTTTTTTTAATGTTTTCAATCTCTTTCCTATACCATTTAACTGTAGTTTTTGCAGCAAGAGGCCAAATATATGTATATATTTATATAAAACACAACCACGTTGGGATGAAATCTCTAAACTGGATGACCTGTTCCTCCTGTTTCTTCCATTTTGTGCAACAGCTGTGGTCTAATTATCTATATATTTTTTCCAGTGACAGTGCTTGCTGTGAACGGTGGGGGTTGAACCCCAGAGGGGACATATCATGTGTACGTTGATGTGTTTGAAGGAATTTCTTGTAATCAATGACAATTGACAAACTTTTGATTTATTTTTCCTCTTGCTGCCTTGGAACACGGCCCCTACTATATTTTAACTGCACACTGATAGTGATCTATTGTGAGTAAAAATGGGTTCCCTGTAGCCCAGAGTGCGGTCCAACCTGTCTTTCTCTAGCAGAGAGTATTTTTGTTCAGTATTTTGGTTCTTTTCTTTATTTATGTTGCATGTAGCAGTGACGTCATACCCACAAGTTTCTCATCGTTTACACCAATGGAGATTAGGGTGACGTTGAAGAAAATACAGCAGTTTCCCCCTCTTCCACCTATTTGCCCCTTTTTTCCACAAGCTCACATTTTATCCCTATTTGAAAATGAGATCTTGGCAAAAGTTTCCTTGAAATTATTCTAGAGATATCTCATGAATTTTTAGGGATATTGGTTAGGCTGGGGTAATTGCCACTATAGCACTGTTTGCCTGGTTAAGTACAATTCAACTGTCAGATCCTTGTTCAGTTTTTTGGTACTTTGTCCTTTCCATTGCACAGCTGACACAAAGAGTAACACAGCAGTTTTTTAGTGTCCATATCTAACTTTTTTCTTCCCAATGACGGAAAAAAAAAGAGTTATGGGGGAAAGCCAGACAATGAATTAAAAATGTGGCTTTTAATGTATAAACCCAGAGATATCTTCAACAGGAAACAAGCTGCACTGATTATTTTCCTGAGCTTGCTGGTCATTAGTTACATAAGAAGACACACACTGACTTTTCAGGACCTTAGCTGTAAGATTTTACATTATTATTTTATACAGAATATGAACTTTATGGACCACTTCATGTCAATCTAGGTCATACCACTTAGAAGTGTACAGAATCTGTGAAGGCTCTCGTCAGCCACTTTCAGTGTGTACACTTGTGGTAAACACAGCATTGGGGACATGGAAAGAATTTGCTGCCTAGAAATACAAGTGTTGCAAAGAAATGTCCTGATTATATGGGCTTGTTCTTTCAAAGAGCAAGGGGAATCGAGTTATCTCATAGCTGCAGTGCAGAGTTGCTGTGCCAGATTGAGGATGTAACTTTACTGTGTAACTGCAGCTATTCTAAGTAAAGGAGGCCATGAAACTTAAACATTTTACTAGGTGTTCTGAATTTATTGTGTGAAAACACTTCAGGTCTTAATCAGGATTGAGATATTTTTTCCCTCTCAGCTCTATACACTGTAGGACCTAGCAAAGAATCAAGGAAAAATTTATGCTCTTGATAAAGTGGTGGCCAACTTGAAATTATGGTGGCCTGCATTATGGTTATCATTTTTTACTATTTATTTTATTGTTGTGCCTGCAAACTACACTAAAGGATTGAGATGCTGTTGTGGAAGAAAATATTCAAGGATAGAACAGAAATTTCTCCAAACATCTTTTTTAGCCAGTAGAATGACACAGCAGAAAGATGAAGCAGCATGAAAAAGGCACATTGTGAAACAGGTCAGCATGATAAGAATCAATAATAAAACATAACCTAATTTCTATGGATGAAATGGTGAATCCTATTGACTTTGAGGTGAAATGCTGGAAGTAATCTGGATTTATCTGAAGCAATATATTTATTTCAAATATGATCCTGTGTTGAGACCTTTCTGAACTAAAGAAATTTGTTTAAATAGTAATAAATAAACAAATAAAGGAGTTATTCATGCTGTGAAAGAACTAGAAAAGAAAAGGTCATGTAGTTTTGATTTGTTTTTTTCCATTTCCCCAATAGCTTCAGTTTGTTCAGCAATGCAGTTTGCTTTGTGAGTACACTGGCTGAGAGTCTTCTTTGAGGTAATGAAAGAAAGGTCGTGATCAGATTTGAAAATTAAAATGAATTGGTCTATAAATGTGCCATTACATCAAAATCCGTGAGTCATTCTTATATCAACTAAATTAGGGAAAAATGTCCACTCAGATCTCCTGCTGTTTTTACAATTTTGACATAGAACAGCACCATGTGAATTGGAGCAAACAAGTAACCAGTTGTCTTTGATGGCAAAAATTGCAAGACAGTAAGCAAGCTCACTTTTTTTGTCTTGAAGTTGTCTTGTAAAAATTAAATAATGGAGAGATATCCTTGCCTGTTGTGTTAAGGTCAATAAATTCTCACAAACAGTTTAAGGTACACTGCTGTACTTTTCAGGAAGCTGAAACTGTGCTGGGGGAAGTCCTGTCTGTGTTTCAGTCTCATGATGCTAACCAGCATTGCTGAGAGGCGATCACATCGGTCTGGTCGCCCTTTAATGCTGATGATTTTTCACTCATAGTTTGGATCATGAGAACTTGATGAATTGAAATGACACTGTGCATTTCCAATTCTAAAGTGTATTGGAACATTTTTTGTACCATTCGGTGGTCAGGAAACTTCCCGTTCCTGCTCCTAAGCAGCTGCTGCCTGAGAGAGATCCACTAGATGTCCTCGGAGCTCCACTCTGGCTAGGGCTGAGCCCAGGGAAAAGCGCCGTAGTGACGGGAGCAGTACCAGGATGGGGTACAGCCTATGGTTTAAAAAAAGAAAATCAGGAAAGAAGAAGGGATACTTTGTTCCGCTTTCTTTAAAGAAAAAGAAAAAAAAAAAAAACGAGAAAAAGAAAAAGGAGCTGTTCCTTGACATTTTAGGGAGAGAATAATCTGAAGTTTCCTTTGCTTATTTTTGCAGCTGGAAATATTTCCCATTACTGTTTGTGAACTCTAAGTAACACTTCAGATCCAGACAATCTACACATTTTAAGTGTACTTTTTTGACTGTCTGAGATCAGAAAGTAAGGTATTGTGAGAAGCTTAGACATCTAGGGACCTATTCTTTCTTCTATAGAATGGAAGGCTACTGCCTTCTGAGAAAAATTACATCTAAAAGTTTCTAAAAGTATTTATTTACTTTATAAGTAATTGAAAGAAATTTTTCTCTCCTTTTTCTCTTAATGAGTAGTTCATATAGGCCTTGTTTTGTAAATTATTTAAGCAGTCTTATCTTCATGTCCATTAAAACTTCCCCTGATATTTTTACTGATTAGTTTACAAATGCTGTGTGATTGTCATCATATTAAGTAGAAGGATCTGTTCTTTTTTTTTTTTTCTATTTATTATACAATTGAAAATAGGGAAGTAGTTTCCTTTATGTCCCAACTTACATTTTCATCAGTATCAAATAACAATTCTATTTAACATTTATAACACATCTAGGAATACAAATGAGTTGATTCTTACACAGATTCTACAGGTGTCAAATAAATTTAACACTCACCCAGAGGCTGTTCTTAAGGTCCCCCTGTCTCTCTGATGATTCCCATTTTCTGTTAATGTTTATGGAAGTTTTCTAGAAAATGCTATGTGTGTGGCTGAACCATTTAAAATCATTTCTGTCCTGTCTTTGATCTTGTCACTAGTCATCCCTACTAATAATGTGTGTTTTGTTTTATTTAAAATAAGTATTGTATTTGGTATGAATGTAACTGACTATAAAGGAATGAAGAGTAACAGCATGTTTTCTTTCCAAAAGTTATTGCTCTGATATGCAGTTGCTTATATACTGGTTGAAACCCTTATAGCAAGTCCTTTCTGCTACTTATATTTCCAGGTCCAAGCCTGTTTCCTGCATGTAAATGATGTGAAATATTCAAATGATGATGCATGATCTCCAGAACAACTGACAATAATAGTTAAAAACAGTCCCTGAGGGGCATTGCTTTTGAGAAACGCCATCATGTCCTTCCCCTATTGAAGAGAAGGCCTTAAATTTCCAACTTTATTGGTTTAAGTCTGATGAAAATGATACTGAAAGTTTTCCTTCCCAGCCTTCTTTGCCCTTAAGGATGATTCTTTTTAATTTTCATAAATGTGTCCTATCCTATTATTGACTGTTGACAAGATATGGCCGGAAGTAAATGAAAACCAGGGACTGTTACTTACCAATGACACAGCAGTTGAGAATTCCTGAGCAGTGTGTTTTGCTACAGTGTTTGATTAGAAAAAGTCCTTCAAAACAGCTATAATTACAGCAAAATGGGCCTGCCTTTTACCTCACCTACTGTTAGTGTGTCTCACAAATGCCCTTTATTTTTCTTTCATTTCCTTAAAAAATAAGAAAGTAGGCATACTGGAAAGACTGTCACACCTTTGGTAACTTATTTCACTTTTCTTTTGCTGTCCAACTTTTCAACTTTAAAGAACATGTTGGGAAGAATTAGACAGAGGGAAAACATGGGAAAATGCTGTTTTGAATTTTCTGTGTAGTTTGAATGTGTATGCATCAAAAGCTGCAGTGGAAACCTTCTTACTAAAAGCCAAGCTCTGAGGAATGATGTACCATGCAATGAACAAGCCTGATGCTGCATGATGAATTTCTGAACAGCTGTAAGATAACTCTACTAGGATGCTAAAAGAACATGGCATTAGTCATGTGAGCAAAGTTTTAGAGGAATGGAGTCGCTGCTGAAGAGATCACTCATTCATCTCCCTCAATGCCTGTTTTCCACAATCATAATGTTACCCTTGCTTGACAAGTATACTGTATGGCAAGCCATCAAGGCCTTAGAACAGGACTTGACCCATTTGAGTGATTTCAATCCCTCTTTCCTGGTGACTGTGGGATTAAGAAACTGGAAAAAAAAATTCTTTTAAATTTAATGTCATTATCATAATGCAAAAAAGACATCCTAAACTGAAGGTACAGGCCAGAGAAACATTACCTTTTTTTTGCATTCACTTTTAAGGTTTTGTTTTTGCCTGTCAGTGTTGTTTTGTTTTTAGTATAATTGAGTCAGTTCAATCTAAACCATTACCAAAAGTTGGTTCAGTGCAACATGTGAAACAATCTAAATGGCCTTTGGATTTCTTGAGACGTAAACATACCTGATTCAGATGACATAAAAATTGCAGGATGGTGATTATACGTGCATTTATGAAGTAGGATGCTGTATATTTCCAGAAACACATAACAAGGATATTCGGATGACTGAAAGATAAAAATGTTTTGTCTAACCTGTTTTGGAATTAACATGTAGTTCTACATTCAGTTATTTTGTTCTTGATTGACTTTTGTATCCAGAGCAAAAAACATGCCAATGATTGGTTCAGCATGTTTCAGTGGACCAATGCTTTGTGTCCTTTTGGTGATGCCTTATTTGTGAACTGATCTTAATGTCAAGCATATTTACCATTTTTAGTTTTGTCTCTTATATGGGCAAATTTTGGTATTCTGTCAAGAGTTAATTTGAATTCCTGAAGATACAATGTAAGCAAAGTAATTTTTTTGGAAAATTTTATTAGTATCTTGTAACTCTTTAATAATGTGTGATTAATTGCAGTAAAGGAGTTCCTTGGCACAGTTTAATACAGACAAATTGTTATCATACATTTAAGAATAAATATATTTATATATGTATATATATGTGTGTATATGTGTAATGCATATGTGTGTATGAGCGTGTGTATGTAAGAATATATGTGTATGTGTGTTTTTGTGGGTGTATACATACATATATATATATTTATATATAAAGAAATCTCTGATTTTTACAGGAAACAGGATAGACCAAAAGTATCTAATGGACTAGCAATTGTTGTTGTCACTTTAACCCAATGGTATTAATTGTGCCAAGGGAAAACTATATTCTTAGAATTCTGTGCTTTTACTGTGTTCTATTTTGATCCAAACACTTGACTGTAAACAGTAATTCTTCCCCATGACTGCGGTCACCCTCTAAGACTGAATAGAAATAAAGAGCAATTTATCTTTTGCCCTGCTTCTAATGTACAGCCAAAGTGTTATCAATAATCTCATTGCATTTTTTTTTCCTGGGTCAAGACTGTTAACATTAACTAAGGCCTGTATTAAATCCCTTAAATTACCTTCCAGCTGCCTTGTTATATATATAACCTTGCCATTAACCTGCTGCTCTTCCTCTCCTCCCATCCAACACATGGTTATAGCCAAGATGTCCATCTACAAGAGAATGAGACTGGCATGTTGTTTTGATTGCGGACGCTCTGAGCGTGACTGCTCTTGCATGTCAGGCAGTGTACATAGTAACATGGACACCCTTGAGAGAGCCTTCCCACTTTCTTCTGTCTCTGTTAATGATTGCTCCACCAGTTTACGTGCCTGTAAGTTTTAACACCAACACATGCTGTTCCATGTCTGTGGTGTCTGTGGTATCATCCCCGTCTTGTGTCGTGCATTATAGTCTGTGAGTTTTACTGGGCTGATGCTTTTTTAAAAAATCAACCCCAAATTTGATTACAGCTCTGTATTTATATTTCTGTTTTTATTTTTAATGCAAAAAAATGTAAATCATTATTTTGCTTTGTGTGCTCTTTATGAAGCATCCTCTTGCAATAGCCTGCAGGACCTTAGTACTGCAGTGTGGTGACACCTTTTCTATTTGATTAATACAATACAAATTGTCATTAATTAAACAAGAAGTGCTTCAGTGGAGGACCAGGCCTGTGTCTTAATCTGTGACTGGTGCCAAGTGGGTAGCTTTAATAATGCTGGCACTAAAGCACCACACAATGGGCAGTGGATAAATATACAGGATAAAACGTAGTAGCTGAACTGTAGTAGCTGGAACTCTATTCTGTGCTGCCACTTTTATCATTAATTTTGTTTGTAACCCTTCTCAGTAAGGCAGGGTTTTCCATCTAAAACTGAAACCACAGAAATGCTTGTACTTTTTGTAGTGCTTTTTAGAAAAACTAGCCTGATGCAAATCCCTGGGACAAATGTTTTGAAATTAAATGTAGAATATGTTCCATAGGACAGTAACATTTTGGAACATGCCCTGAAGGTTTTTTTGAAAGATCAGAGTTGAGAGGGGAAAGACAGAGAACCTAGAACAATTCTGCATGGCCATTAATTCTTTGGACAAACTGTAGGGACTCCAAAGCTTGGATTATCATTGTGATGTCAACAACTGGGGAAGATTGTTAAATGGCTTTTTTGTTTGTTTGTTTGTTTGTTTCATTTTTTTGTCCTCTTTAGCTATTCTTAACAGGCAAAACTATGTCTTGGGACAGGAGCAGTTTTCCTTTCCCTACCCAAATGGCAAAGAAAAGCTATAAAATTGTTCAGGTACATCTATGAGTATACATTGGGATTTTGATCAGGAAGCATGTCCATTTTACAAGGCAAGTCATTATGGATGAAAGTGCCTTCCACTATGAAGAATATGGTGTAGTTAGTAGATTATGCATCTGGTTGTCTTTTGGTACCATAGGTATTGCAGTATGTAGTCCAACTGGTGAATGACTTTGCTTTAACTATTTTGACTTACGAACTGTTTTTCCAGTCACAAATATAACAATCCTATAATTGTTCTATTTTTTTGTCTGAAGACTGTGTTAATTAAAAAGTATTCTAATAGGATTTCTTAGAGATTTTACCAAAAATCATTTCTCTCTATTGGTGTATAAGCACTCTGAACATCCTAGTTATCTACTTGTTTGCAACTCATGTATCACCATAAGGTGGATGGTTTCTCGTTTTAAGTCCTGTTCTAAATCACAGGAGGTTTTATCCTTTAAAGTGACTTTTATCAGGGTAAAATGTAGCAAAACATATTTTTTTAAGAAAAGTGAACATGAAACCTTCCTGTATTGAGAATTGCTGCAGGCAGTTTTTTAAGCAGTGCAACAGCCTCAGTAACACAGTGTGTGGTAGAGTTTGTATGAATACGGACTGGTACAGAGAGTATGGGGCTGGGTCCTGGCACTGGTGTTAACAGCAACCAGATTAGGATAAATTAATCTGTCCCCTGCAAGTGGGTAGAATTTCTGCCATTAGCACTGCTTGGCAAGGAAAGAAAAACTAATTTGTAGGTTTACTATAGCTTTCAAGTCCACTTAAGACTGTACAGAGGCAGATAAAGTAAACATTTTTGATTGTGTTGCCTGCTGAGCCAAAACCCTCCACAATAATGGTATTATTTCCAACAAAAGCCAATGCTTTTTGGGAAACATGTTAGAGCTATGTTATATTTTGAAGGATAAGTGATATTGACAGCTTTGAGGATTTTTAGCATCCTATCCTTCAAGGGCCTTTTCCCCCCTTCATCACTCCATCAAATCAAAAGAGATCTCAGTCTTCCCCTTGTGAGACTAGTCACCTTTGACTGTTAATAATAAGTACAAAAATCAATACCAATTCACACTCTTTGCAAAGCAGCATAAGCCTTTCTTTTCCAATTAAAAAATATATATACACGCAACGTTGCACTGGCAGGGCTTCAATAGAAATCAGTGTGTTTTCTTTGCAGTGCACAGGGGTCGTATGATGCCCATCTTGACAGAGCTAGTTAGCTCAAAGAATGGTGGGGAGAGTCAGCTTTTCATTAAATATGAGCAGATGTGAAATGTAGAGTGTTTGACAATTAGAAATGGCAGCAGCAGGGCCCCAGAATCAAAGTGAGGTCAGATTGGTGGATCAGATTACCTCTCTTACATTCTTTAGTTGTTCTGAAAATCATTTTGAATTAGTGTCAGTGGAGCCATGATGGGTTTTGCCCTTTGTCTTTTATGCTACGACTGTATTGTTTCCCCAGACACTCATTAAAGGTCATTATACTATTACAGGGCTTGCTTTGGTCATGGTGCCCCAGTTCAGTTGGTTTGCTTCTACAATTGCTTAATGCACTTCTTTCTTTCTTTCCTTTTTTTTTTTTTTTTAACTTTTGATTATAAAAGCAGGGTTTTTTTCCAAGGTAAATAAAATCACAGACCACTGTATGAAGCTTCTTGAAACAATGAGTAGTTTTTGTAAGAACTAGTGCTGTTCCTAAAAATCAGATGTTGAGTAGAAGATATCAATTTACATATTCAATGATGTACACAGGATTTAGTCTACTAATTGTATAATCTGCAGGGAAAGTAACACTTGCAGTGTATTTTCCACTGTGAATGAGTCTCTCTGTTATTATATTGTTGTTTCTACTTTCAGCAAATGAAAATCATGTCTTGATTAAGTATAATTACATTAAAAGAGCTTTTGACTTTATAGGCTGTTTTCTGGAAAATTGCTTATAATTCTTCTAAATGTAAGGAAAGAGAATTTTAAGTCTTTTTTTGTGTCTACATTTTTTCAGGTTTAGCTGTATTTGGTAGAGTGCTACATGAACAGCAAATGGTCCAAGTACTTTTTGCACTGTAGACTCAAGTCAATTAGAGTGAAGAGAGGCACTTAGCCACTGAAAAACCTGAGGTGGTTTGTACAAAGAAATTATCTTATTAACAGTGTGATGTTTCTGCTTAGGTCTGTGCCAAGTCTTGGGGGATGCCATTCAAATAATTAATTGATACAGGCAGAATCTTAACCTGAACCATTTAATTTCTGTGTTTCTTCATCACCATATGGCTGTGCTTCTCAGAAACATGAAAAGTTCATGTTCCTAAAGGAAACCCTCCCTAAAGTTGTCACTGCACCCACTGCCATGGGAATGTAAATTTCCAAGGATATTCTTGATATTAGGCCCAGACATATCTAATTCAGCTTGTAAGAAAACATGCTTTGGCATGCTCTGATAGTTCTGAGAAGCTTTGTGAGAGGACTTTTGCTTTGGTGAATATCAGGGATCTCTGGAGACAAAGGACAAGATTAATTATTACTGTATTTTGAATTCAGGGTTCAGCCCAGACTCTTAGACATCTTACATGGAAAGACCATGCTAAGACAAGTAGGAGAAAGCTTAACTTTTGAAAGTAGGCAAAGCATGTATGTACCTGTGTGCTAGACCCGGTTTAAAGCCATATATTCCATATAGTCTTCTAGTGTCAGCACATGTTTTATGCTGTACAGACAAGTTAGCAGCTGACTCTTTCTCAAAGGACCTAAAATCCCATTCTGCAAGATTAGGTGAACATTTTGGGTAAGGTTGGTAAACTGCACTGAAACTATATCTGGCAATGTGACCTTAGCAAGTTAGGCCAAGAAAACCTCCAGCTTCTTCATTGACCTGTGTTACTTTAGACTCTGCCTGTGTATCTTTGCAACTGAAAAAGCCAAATTCTATACTGAGAGCTGAAATGATGTATAACTTACTGATTTATCCAGAGAGATGGATGCATAGCACACGCAGACATTGGTCAGCATATCTAAAACCAGTTGTACAACTATGCTTGGGCTTTCTAAATGAGTTGACAATTATTAAGTCCCAGGTTCCTGAATTACTGACTGAAAGGCCAGCATACTCTTTATTTCTCCTAGAATGCAAGAGAGTATCCTCTGCTTTCTACAGAGGATGTATCCTCTGCTGTTCTAACCTACTGCTTCTCTAGTCCTGCTGTAGTAGCCAAGACAAGAGCTACTTGCTGTCATGCATGAGTAGAGGTGAGGGAAAGGCAGGTATGTGACCTGTCAGGAGACAACTTTCAGTGCTAGAATCTTCTGTTCACCCCTTAGCAACAATGGTTTGCCTTTTACAGGATGTGCATACCACCTTGTAGTAGCTAGAGACTATGAGATGCTCAGTCCAGCTATGCATATAATGACATTTACCTTATGTTCATAATGCTCTAATTATGACAAGGTGGGGTAGTACCATTGCTCTCTCCCACTACACACCTTTTCTGAGCTGTGAGACTTCTTCAGTGGCCACAGGAGGGAAGTAGACCTGTTTGCTTTGAAAACCTTACTTTTGCATATGCTGCATAAATCCTTTCTCTTTAATATGACCCACTGATCTCTCTGTGGTCACACTGTCTCATCTTTGTCCTGTATAAAAGGCCAACATTATGCCTTTAATGTTTTGAGGAAGAAGAGATTGAAGGAAGAAATAAGCAATTTGGTCTTGGAAATTAAAACAATTGGGAAAGACAGATGCTCTCCTTTCTAAATGGCATAAGGTCCTAAACAAGTGATTATTATCAGATTGTTGTGTTTTTTACAGTTCACTCCTATGGAGTGACCCCACCTCTGTATACTGGACAATGAGAGCACACCATGTTGTGTAGCCTAACTTTTTTGTTTGTTTGTTTAATGAGATTAATGAAAATGGAACATTAGAATGAGACATAATTATTATTGGTAATAATAAATTACCAATAAATTGGTAATTCAAAGGCACAGAGAATATAAATAATAAGCCTGGGAGTGAAATATTAATTTATGTAAAACTGGTTCCAAATATTGTCCTTTTAGGGTGACAGTTTTACTTCAGTTATGTTTGTTTCCATGCATTCAGTGTTGTATTTATGAAAACTGATATGACTATGATGTTTCTTCTAAATACTTCTACAAGACTATGTTTTGCCTTTCAAAATACTGAAAATAATGTAAAAATGGATATCTGTGTTTATTTTGGTTACCAGTTTTTTGGAAAAAAATACTATTTTAGATAACTCAGTTAAGATACAAGTCCAGTACAACTGAAAAAGAAATCAAGCATACACATCTTAACATAGTGTCTGTTGCTACTGGGGAATGAAGGGAATCACCTTCCTTAGCCATCTTCTCAGAATGAACCACTGTCAAGAAAGCTGGTATTGCTGAAACTGGACAGTGGGGTTTTAAAGTATAAAACCAGAAAATGGAACAATTGAAAAAAATACCACTGTGGGAGAATCCTGTGCTTTTCTATAGAGGTTCTTATGGTGTAGCCACTGTCACGAAGTCAAGCTCCATAGCCTGGTACTGGCAAATCAGAAGCCAGACACCATGAGATCTGCTTTCCTGGGACTGAAAATTACTGTTCTACTTTCAGACTTAATTTATATCTGCAATTCTGCATAGCCTACTTTCTTTCCATCTTCTTCTCCTTGTTGCAGTCATACAAAGATGCTGGTGTTTCCACTAAAGAAGATAGGATGAATTGTCTCAATAAATGCAATCACAGTCTTAACTAGCATTCAAGAGCTGCTTGCTGCAACAGTGGTTTCACTGAGCCAACCCTTTGTCTGCCTTTCTTGCCCTCTTGACGTGCAGCCCTCCAGGTGATCCCTTCCTTGATGCAACTGTACTTTTCTCTGTATTGATAACATAGAGATAGAAGCAGTGATCAGAATGGACTGGTATATGCCCTCATGAGTCTCCCAAGTATCTAAAGGGGGGGAAAAAGCAACATGAAACAATAGGTATTTTGCAATAGGTGACTCCAACTGTGTAGTTTGGCTCTGAGACAAAAAATCAATCCCTTTTATTGTTCTATACTTTAACAGAACCTGAGTGCTGCTAAATTATTTAAGCTTCTTTTGGGCATAGTATGAGCATATAGGTGAATACTGAGATGTAGAAATGCAGTAGTAGAAAAAAAACCAGAACAACCCCTCCAAACCAAGCTGTTTTCAGATGGTAGAATGGTAAAAATGAGACAATCTTGCTTATTGCTAGATTATATAAATAATGAGGCATGCACTTTTTCAGATGAGTTTTGTGATGCAGCATATATACCCCTATGCTGATGAGAGTGAGCTCTGCCCAGTTTGTGATGTCTGTAATAAGGAGATAAACTCTCACATTGCTGTGGGATAGAGGCGCTGCTAAGTTTAGCGATGAAACCTTTGAAGAATTGGAGTAGTGGGGGAAGGAAAGATCAAGAAGTCTGCATTTAATTCCTTTAGGCCTTTCTGTTGAGTAGTAATTCTTGCCAGGGTCACAGGAAGGGACTAGTGAGTGGCTTGCTTTTATGGGGACAAGCTAGGAAAGGTGCTGTCTGTATCCTGTGGAGTGAATTTAGCAGAGGTTCTTATGCAAGGTGACATGGAAATTCTGTTTGCATTTTTAGTTCCTGAGTGTGGCTGGTTGTCGTGAAACTCACCATGACAGTTTCTTACCACCAGGCAGCAGATTCTTCTGTTACCTCCTTGGTGTGGGACAGATGCTGGCCGGTTAGGTCTCCTTCTCTACTGCTTCCGAGCTATTTCAAGCGACAGATGCCAGAGCTGGCTCAGTTTCAGCTTGAGCATTTCTGTCATAGCCCTGCCTTGAGCCCAAATTCTGACCTTTACTATATGAAGTAAAGTATTTATGAACAAGCAGTGGCTTGATCCAGAGCAGGCTTAGAGCAAATGTCAAGTGTCAAGTCAGTCTCCTGCCTCCTTATACCACCTGCATTGGGAACCTGGATTAGACCCTAGACTACAGCATTGACTGCCTTAGGCTTTATGGGTCTGGAGAGACATAACTTATTAACAAAGAGTTATTAAATTTTTATCAGTTTTATAACGCAATGTAAATGCTTTCTATGAATCTACATTGTATTCATTATCATTTAAAACGTTAATTAAGTCAAAGATGCATTTAATTTAGTTCTAAATGTGCCTTTGGGAGGAAGCTTTTTAAAACAGCTGCAGGATTGAGAAGCTCATTGATGCTGGGAAGTTGTTAGTACCATTTTTCAGGATAGGTCCCCCAATTTGATTGCCATTTTGACTCTTAGCTAGTTTGTGTGGATGTTATTGGGCAAGGTCTCAAATTAATATTAGAACAACAACAGCAGAAAGCTATCAGCTCATGTTAATCCCAGAGACAATTTGATACGTAATTCATGTTCTTTTCTAATTATTTCAAAACTAAAAATTTTGATTTGTAAACCCTGTACATCTCATACTCTTGTTGTAATTTATTTTATTTCTATATTCTTATTGTTTGGCTCTTTTTATAATTCAAGAAAAAAACATGTTCACTGACTTGGAATATTTCCCCTCAGATTGAGAGAAAAAGAAATGTTCTGACCTAGGTCTTACACATTTCATGTAATCTGAAGGTATTGTAGTGTGTAGAAGGAGGTGCTCATTGAAGTATACACTAGTATAGTTTCAACGTATAAAGCGGAATGCAGTTTAGTAAAAAACCTCCTAGAACAAAAGCCCTTGCATTATATATAGCAGTGTTTTTGCTTTTGATGCAGTTTCATGTAAAAACAGGAGAAAGATGGAAAAAATTAAACACAATGGATCCATCATCTGATTATTCCATGAGACCCCTGGCATATTTGATGTGTGCATACCTTCAATCAGGTCAGTATGTGACATTAGTAGTCACTAATATAAATATTATGTGGCTCATACTTCTAGAACTGGAAGCAGGGGCAGCCAACCTATTTCTTACCTAGGCTAGGAGCATCAACTGAATTAGAACCAGAGATCTTCAGATTTTATCAAGGTCAGAGTGGGTCCAGCAGAGTGGTTCAGCCCCAGTTTAGAAGTCAGAAGCAACTTACAAGACAATTTTTCTGGGTCTTTGTATTTTCTACTGAGTACCTAGAACCTTCTGGGGTATTTACATATGCCAGGAAACACAACCTCTTGAATTATTTATGTTCTGCATGAAAAGAGGAGACTGTTGTCATGTAACTCCATATGTGGTTCTTGAAGTGCCACCAAACAAGCACCCATGCTGTATTGTTGCTTTGATTTGGGTTATAGTAGACAGGAGGGAGTTGGACAGAACACATGAGGAAAAGTTTTAATTTATTTTTAAGAAATCATAAATATATTTATTTTAGTATGTTAGTTCTTAACTGTTTGATAATACCCTTTATAATACGTTAAATGTTAGTCATCCTTTCACTTTTTGAGACTATTCACCAGCTTCTTTTAGCATTCTTTTTTTTATAATACAATGATGTATCTTTCCTTATGATACTTTACTTATTATTGAATGCTGTAAGTCTGTGATTCACTTATTATCAAAGATTTTAGGGAACATCATGTGTGCTACCTCACACAGACATGCTTCACTGATACTGATCAGGTCTTGTTAGTACAGTACTATTATTCTGAAAAGGAAGGGTGGGAAAAGCCTTATTACTGTGTAAGATGTGTCCAGTGTTATCTGGTCAAACACTCCTGTGTGCATTTTAGTTTGACTGGAAATTTTACCTAGGCAAATGGGAAACAAAAATGCCCCAAGGCAAAGATCCCAATCTTGACTGTGCCACCAACTTACTAAGTGACTATAGGTCTTTTTCCCCTCAGAGACTGAAAATACTGTATTCTTAATCTATTATTCTATATTATTACACTGTGTGCTAAGAAGTGCTTTGAGATCTTTACACTTTGAAGTCCTAAATACAAACCTGAATGTCCTTTTGACATAGTTATTCCCCTTCAGAGGCCAATTTTCAGATTTTCTGATCTTTGCTTAAGAAGAACATAGATGCACAGCAAGAACGAGAAGAGAGTGAAATGGGGTACATGACAGAAAGAAGGTGTGGAGAAATTACCATAACTGCCTTGCTGCTGTCTAATTTAGAGAGGTTTAGAAAGGGTATACTATCTGAGAGGGCAGGAATAACTTGGGTTTATCTGCATCAGCAGAGAACTGTCTCTGCTGCCATATTTTTTAAATCATCTGAAGTTTTTAGCTGCTTCTGAACTTTAATTGGAATGCAGAACATGTTTACTGTATAGAACAACTGAAGGAAATCCAAAAAATCATTATAGCATCTTTGATCTTTGTCATGCAATTTTCTTTGTTCATTCTTGCATAAAAGATTTTGCTTGCGCTAAGCATGTTCCTTTCTCCATTCCCATGTTCCTGACGTTATCTGCACACTCTCACTCAGTGGTGTTATATGTTCCCTGACACAGCATGTCTGACAATATGGAGAGAGATTTTACATCACCATATGCTATGGAGGAACCCTGGCAACAGGAAATGGAGGCTCTGTTTTTGAGCAAACTCTTGCCAGAATGAACCAGTGGGTGTGACATCTAACAATGGACATAGTTTAGTGTAAAATTAGCCCTCCTTATGTCACACTGAGATGATCCCTTATGAGATGTACTGCTTGGTCATTTGGTAGAAATAGCAGCTGTGACACATGGACAGTAATTTAGAGGTCAAGATAATGATTTTCCTAGCTGGTAAAGTTTTATCAGCTGATAGAACAAAGATTCTTCTTGAAGAGAGTAAAAACAATTGCAAGTTTTGAGCCTGATGTAGAGATGATGCTTATTCCTGTTCCATGAGTAATATGTGGTAAATCCATAGTTGCAAACTGATAGCATATTTCATTAGCAGGCATTTGTCCAAAGATTATTTTTTTATTTTATTCATGCTTTACCTCTTTTAGAATTATTCCTGATTTACCAGAACG
This sequence comes from Corvus cornix cornix, assembly GCF_000738735.6. Classification (NCBI taxonomy): domain Eukaryota; kingdom Metazoa; phylum Chordata; class Aves; order Passeriformes; family Corvidae; genus Corvus; species Corvus cornix. The sequence goes on along the minus strand of NC_046336.1, from coordinate 22,867,112 downwards.
TGCAAGGACTGCCAGGTTCTCTGTGATCAGTCAATCACAAGATGGGTGGCAGCAAGGAAGTAATACAGTATTTATTTAGAATTGTAGGGTATGAAAATGAATATAATTCACATGATGAGACAGCAGAAGGGTGAGAAGAAGTGAGATGCACTGCTGAATAGAGCAGGATATACTTTTCTGGCTCCCACTACAGATTGTCCTTTCCAACATCCGGGACGTTTTCCCAAATTTTCAGATGACATGCTAATATTTCTCATCAATAATGGACTTTGACTCCTAACCATTCTTCTATCTTGTCTTGTTTTTAACAAGAAACAATTTTTTACTTGGTTCTGAACAAAGCCAATAAGCTTTCCAATGACTGACATAGTTTGCAAACTCTTGGATGCTAAGAACTGCTTTTGATATTCCACAGAAAAAAGTATTTACCCTGTTGTGTGAGGTTGCACATTTTAAGAGTTCTATTGATGTTTTATTTTTGACAAATGATGTTTTGTGTAAATTGAGACGTGAAAGTGTAATTTTTGTTTCATTTTACAAACAAATTTCTGCAGGGAATTAAATCAGTTTTCATTTGCTAAAGATCTAAATTTTTCAGTAGTTCGTAAAAGATGGAATTTTTTCCACCAAAACTTGTGTTCCATAGAAAAGTTATTCAAGGAAAAGCAAATAAATACATATATGAAGAATTTCATTATATATTTTTTGATTATTTGTATTCAAGAGTCTCACTGCCCTGAGTAACAAAGATATACCTTAACTGATTTCTTCAATCAGACAAAGGAGAAAAGATGAGAAGACAGTAGGGCTGGGACAGATGTTCTCAGCACAGATTCTGCAATGATAATCATAGTGCAAAGATTGCAGAGCCTGCAGTCAGTAATGTGATCCTCACTATTTAACAGGATCCTTCCATACAAGGAGTCCAATGTGCAGGCATCTTACACTTTGGAGAGTTACATGACTCAGCAGAAACCCTTGGTTATGTTTGGAAGAGGAGTAGATGAACAAACAATTTGCGGTGCTGGGGAAGACTCAAGCCAAGAATCAAATCACATAGTCTGGACTTGACTCATATTACATCAGTGTGAAATTGTGTAAGAGCAGGGATTGACATTCTTTTAACCTGCTGACACCAGATCCTTCTGCATGTTAATTTATGAAGTATGAATTCTGTGCCATATCTGCACTTCAGTATGTCATTACCATATAGTTATGGCATTCTCAGAACTCCCTTTACCTGAATTTGCCTGTTTCAAGCATAGGATTATTTTAATTTTTGTTTCAGATCTCCACTGTTACCACTACCACATGTAGTTTTTTATTAGAGCATGGTCTGTGGAGAACTTTCTGTCTTTCTGTTTTTTCTGAATAATGCTTGAAAATACTATCTCCTACTTTAATGAAAGTGCCTACTCTGTTTTTGGATTCAGGATTTCTAGTGTGGGTGTGTTTAGTGGCTGATCAAACTTTAAAGGTCTTTTTTATTGGCTGATTGAATCTTTTAATGCTGCAGCTCATTCATCCACAGTTTTACTGGTACTTCTGCTGCTAAATAGATACCAAAATTCTTGTTTTGCATTTAAAATTGTAGCTTGAGGGCATGCCAGAATCATATCTTTAGGTTCGTATATTCAGCCTCAATACTCAAGCCCCACATACTGTTCAGGAAACATCTTGAAATTGTCCCTTGGGTCAGTATCCTTGAGTTCTGCCCATGAGGAATATAAAATATGTCAAAATATGCATTTGGTTTTAATCTTCCTTTAGCATATGAGTCTTTTGTCTGCCCTCTTCTTTCTCCTCAAACAGGACAAAATAAAATCCTCAGAGGTAGAGCTCCAAGCAATTTGATTTTGGAAGATGACTTTCTTGACAGCTGTCAGTGTCCCCTGAGCATAGAATTTCTGGATGCTTTCAGTATCTGATTCTCAAAACATCTGGCAGCAACAGTATTTCCAAATATATTGGCATCCTGTGGCATTTGTGGTTGATATAGTTACTTTTAGGGTAGTAACTGACCTGTAAATCTTATGAAATTTTATACATCAATTTTTTCTTTGTTGCAGAGAGTTCCTCAGCTCCAGGTGATCGTAGACTTTATTGTGAAAATGGTGTGGTAATAGAACAGAAATGTTGGAAGTTCAGTGGTTTCCTGCAGAAATTTCTTTCCTTTTTTTTTTTTTTTTAATTTTATCAGTCTTTCTTCCTTATCATGCTACCTGCTTTGAAAAGGGACATCACCTGTATTTAATTTTATAATTGTACACTCATAGTGTATAAGTGATTTTTGTGCTGAGCACAGCAAGTGTTTTACAAGACACATCTAAGTAACCTGCTAATTCAACACCTTGACAATCCTCTCTCTCTCTCAAATTCTCCACTGCCTTCTTTCTTTTCCTCTTGGTTCATTGCACTGTGTGCTGACAGTGAGGGTGCTCAGTGTTGGGTTCCCTTCTCCTTCTCTGGTAACACCCATATTCTCATCAGGGTTTGGTTAATGAATTCAGCAGTACCAAGCACGATGCAGTTGGGTTTGATGAAATTTTCTTTCTGAGGCTGTTATTCATCATGGGTTGTGATCTGTCTGATCCTTGTCATGAACTAAGCAAGGCTGGCATCTTCCTGTAGCTTTTAATATCAAAGTAAAAACTAAAAGGACAAAACATATGTATTTTAATTTTTTTAAAAAACATTGATATCAGTTTAGCTGGATAGATTGAGCATTATTTGCTTTCTTTCTCTGTAGCTAGCCTGTGTAATTTTATACCATTATAGTTGGTATTACATGAAGTGAATATGAGATAGCATGCTTTCCCCTCTTACAATATTTCAAAAGAGTTGAACCCTAGTTGCTGCAGAAATTTCAGTCTTATCAGTACAGTAGATTTTTTAGTAATAGGAAAATTAGAGAGAATTCATAAAAGTCATTTTCTTATTTTCTGTGGAGGTATTTTGAGCCTTTTCATGTTATGTTTGAAAAATGTGATCCTTGCTATATACATCCATCCTTTTGAGTATTCCTTCTTTTAGAAATCAAAATGATGATGTAAGTAAAATTGTTATTATTTTTCACCATTGGATTTCTTAGCTTTTGCTTTATTTTCCACCCTTATGGGGTGGATTGCGCGCTCTTGCTTCCCATAGCAATCGATTTCAGCCAGACTACTGTGAAGTTTTTGCAGAGATTTGAGTTTTGGGGGGTTTTTTTACTATTGTGCTGTTTTACTTCCTCTTTTTTTGCCAGTATGTACCTAGAAATTATGTACTGTACTTCCCTAAATTTCCATGGCAATTGATTATATTCCATCTCCATTTTTGCTATCACTATTTTTGCTGTTGTTTTATAGATTTAATCTTAGTTATTTATATCTTGGTTGTTTTTATATTAATAGATTTAACAGGAGGTTTTGGTTTTTTAGATGCATTTGTTCAGAGCAAGAAAAAAGCCTCACAAGAATGGAGTACATTGTGGAATACAGTAAAGTAGGGAGCACTTAGAAAAAAAATATATTAATTTCTTAGTGTTATAAAGAGTATTTAACTATGTATCTGTAAGTAATAAAGCCAGCATATGTGCCAATAGGCGTTTTAATACAACAGGTTCAATCTATTTGATTAATTTTAATGTTTACCCTGTGACTTACAGTACTTTGCATAAAATAATTTCTTTGTTAACATTCCCTGCTCTTATGAAAGCCATAATTCAGATAATAGAGTATTGTTAAACTGCAACCAGTCTGCTAAAAATCTCTTCTGGTAACAACATTTCTGTGTATAAGAACAGCTGAGAAATATTGCTCTATATTTCTGCATAGATTTGAAGACCAGAAAACAGCACATTGAAACTCCCTGTAACCAGCAGGTGGTGGTGCTGGCTTAGAAATCAGTAGTGGCTGAAAAGCCTGCAAGAACTTCATTATGTACTGCTTTGCTAAGGAAAAAAATTTATTAAAAAAAATTCAGATGGCTCTTTTTAATTGTGCTAAATTTTCTCCAGAAAGGTATATCCAGTGTAAGCACTTGTCTCTAGAACCTATGTAAATAGGCACAGCATTTTATACTTTACATATGAAATGATATGATGGCCTCACAAGTTAATAGTTGTATGAAGACCTCCATCCCAGAGGAATACTACAGCTAAGCCTTAAAGAGGATTGGGGATCACTGAGCCTGAGCCTGTGAAAGTTTAGTAAATGGAAGTTTTTCCACTGATGTGGGTGAAAACTGAATAAGACTAACAATACGAAAGCCAGAGTTAAATGTTAATATTTCAGTTCTTGTTCAGAGACACAGACACTTCTACACCCTTTTTTACAAAGATTAAACACAAGCCAAAATAAATTCAATGGTATCAAATTTTAAAAAGTAAAAAACATTATGAAGAAAACCCCAATTTATCGGTCAGATATTAACCACCTAGTTAAAAAAGAAACAATCTCAGCCAAATCTTCTCAAGTGAGTTTTCAAAAGTAAGGTAACTCATGGGTAGCAGAGGAAGAATTAGAAAAAAAAAAAATCTTAAAATTTAGGAATATAGTCTCTTGGACTTACAAGAAGTTTCTGGAAAATCTTTACTTCACTGTGGTATTGGCAGGGACACCTAGTATGTCTTCTTAATGAGCAAGGTAGATGAAATTTTATTTCGGTTTAAAACTTTAGGATATGCAGGTTGCAATTACACTGCAAATCTGTTTTTTTTAAGCTGTTAAGAGAAACTGGCACTTCTGAGTGGAAAACAAAAGTAATAATTCTAATGAGATTTCTGCAGGATGAAATCTACCCTTCCAAATATTCACAGGAAGGAAACAGTTGCAGCAAGACCGAGCTAAAATTTGCCGAGTTGTGCTCCAAAGGCATGGAACTATCACTTTCCTGTGCACTGAAATACTCTTCCTGACAAACACCATCTATGCTGTAAATACAAGATTTCTAATCCCGAGGAGCAGAGCAATCACCAAGGACTCCTGAGCTTACTTTTACCCTTAGTTACTTCAAGGCACTGTATATTTTTCTTGGAATTTAATGGAGCTGGGGGAGTGTAAACAGTAAAGTGATCATAGGCACAATGATGAGTGGCCTTTCAAATTTAGATTTCTTTTTTTTTTTTTTTTTTTTTAATAGTAGCTTATTTTTTGTCCACAAATAGAACTTCACTGTTTTCTGCAGTGACTGATCAGGTTGTAAGTGTGTTTAGTCACAAAGGGGAAACTTCCTTAATTTTGTAAAAACAAGACAGATTCCTCCTACAATTTAGCAGAACTGCAGAACTGCAGTGTGTCCTTGCTAGTGCTGCAACTTCTTCCTCTGTATCCCTTATAGTTGGTGTCAAAATCCTCTTTGAGGCAATAGGACAAAGGACAGTACACTTTGGGTTGCTGTGCATTGAAACAAGGATAGTCTATGACAATGCATGGAATACTATCATTTGCTCTGTGCTGCTACTCTTAAAGAATCTCCCAAAGATGTGCCTTTTGGCTTTACATGTCTTGCCTTGGGGAACTTTCAAAGGGCCACTCATAAGGAAATCAGCGTCCTTTAATCAACACTATTTTTTTAAGGAAGGAAAATAGAAACACAGAAATAAAAAGGATGTTACAGTTATTCAATGTTAGAGGCACACTTTCGTGTCTAATAAAAAAAAAAAACCAAACCACCAAACACTGTAATAACAATCCACTCTTTTCACTTATGAATATAGTATATTTTTATGGAATGTATTCCAAATGTAGTTTTCAAACAGCAATAGCAACGTCACAGACTTAACACCTGCTAGATCTGAGAAAATTAAAGATTAACAGCCACAATTTTAGATCATTTGGTCACTTGAATTTTAGAAAGATCTCTGAGTAAGGAACACCTTCACAACAGAATTGACTGCAAGTGGGCCACCCAAGGCTGTATAACCCAAGATCAGTGGTAAAACTAAATCCCAGTCAGGAGATTCCCAGTCCTCTGCTTGTAGCCATGGGATCATCAGGTAGTCTGTTAAAATGTTAATGTGGCTTTGAGCAATCCTTCTGTACTTTGCTCTGCTAGAGAGAGAAGCTGGGGCTCCAAAATTGTAGTTCGTAGCTGCTTGTGACTTGGTAAGAAACACAGGGTCTGAACAGCTCTTATTTGACACATGGGGTAACATTTTCTGTAGCTCCTCCTCCATGTTCAGAGCAGAACAGCTTGTTGTAATGAAGTAACATAATTTAAAGTTTAACTCAGCATATTTACACTTGCCATACTGATGAGACACTTTGACTTTTGTTATTCTCTGCAGTGCACTCTCAAAAGACAAAGTTAGTTCCCTTCACTTTGATGTTTGTCTGGGAAACAGACCCCCTTGAAAACAGACCATGTTCTAAGTTCTACAGTTTAGGCACATCTCCATTTCTTCACCCTTTCCCAAAACAAAATTTACTTTATCCAAATAGTATTCTGTATGGATACAACATGTGGAGAAATCAGTTCGACAATTAAATGGACAGGGGGGAAAAAAATCTACTGCTGCTTTGCTTTTTTTTAACTTTCATTTGAGTTTTCCAATAACAGTATAATGACTTGAATAAACAATTACAGAGTGAATCATAATTTGAAAAGGCAGTGGAGAATGAAGACTAAAAATCGAGAAAAATGTATGAGGGAATACTAAAATCTGATTTAGAAAAGATGTTCAAGGTTCAATGGATCTATGACTTAGTCTAAATATAAAGTAGGATTTGATTAGGAATTGAAGTAGCTTTTTTCTACTGTGCAAATTTGGCAGGGGAAAGAGATGTTTGTTATGTACAAATAGTGTCCTGTGGTCTATATACCTCTATATCAGAGCAAGAAACCAGATCCATGAAATTAGAAGCCTTTCTCAAAATTGCACACGCCAACTGTAAAATGCTGTATTATGGGAAAGGCTTTCTCCTCATTTATAACAGCATATACATGAGGTATGAACAGCTCCTCATCTAAAGTCCATTGAAGTCAGTGTAAATGTTTTCTCTTACTTAAGCGGACTTTGGATCAACCACAATTTGGACAACCTTAAACCACTTCTTTGCTTGCAGAAGTCATAGTAATAGAGAAGTGATAATTACTGATACAGCATGCATAATCGTTATGTTCTTGAATTAAACTGGAGGAGCAAAGAAAAAATATCAGATTTCTACAATAACCTTAGAGAGCTGCTCTACCCTTAAAAATAAATACAAATGGTGTAAAGCTATACCCCAGACCTTTTTCACCAAAAGATTTAAGTTAAAAGTTTGCTGGGTTTCCAAACTCCTTTGTAGTCTATCTTTCATTCTATATACAAGTTACTCTAAAAGATCAGGAACTTAAAGTTTTTAATGATTTCACTGAATATCAGAGTAGCCATCTAAAATTAATAACAGGATCCAGCATGGCAAGATTCCACATTTGCTATTAACTATGTTTTTTACAGCATTCAAGGAAAAGCAAAGATGAGGAATATATCTGTGGCTGAGTTTCAATTCTTTACGTGGGAGAAGAATTAAGACTGAAAGACCATGTATTATTAATACAAAATTTAAGTATTGGATGCTAATAGAAAGAAAAGAAAAAGAAAAAGAAAAAGAAAAAGAAAAAGGGGGGGTGGGGGCAAGTAGTAGACACAATGCATTTGTTTTGCAATTTTATGTGCTTTTAACCAAAAGGTGCAAGCCTGGGACAAAAAGAGAGGAGAAAAGAAAAATATTTCTTGATCTGCACTTTCAAAGAGAATATCTCATGTAAGCACCATTCAGTATTTGCAAGAGGTTCTGATATGATGCATTCTTGACATTCTTGGATCTTGATGTTTTATCTGCTTCAAGTGGCACACTCTGCAACTAAAAGCCAGCCTCACCTGCTTTTCTAATGGTGCTAGTGTGTAGAGATATGCAGCATATCTTTTTGTATTAAAAAACCAGAATGAAATGCATTTTTCTGAGTTTGTAATGCACATAGAAACAAAAGCAGCAATCCTGTTTCATTTGAGATTACCATTTCAGACACCAAGTGAACGCTGCTCTGCTGTTTCTAAAATTAACATTCTTGTATCTCATCAAGCACCATTATATTGTAGTTTCTAGTCAATGGTTTCATTACATCTGTTACCGCCAAAAAAAAAAAAACCCAAGTAAATTTGTAAAATAAATAGTTCACTGGCATAAAATGATTTTTAGAGGAGGAATAATGTGGGGGTTATTACAACACATTATTAAACAAATAACAAATGTTTTGATTAAATCATATTTCAATACTATGCTAAATTCCACCTCCAACTGATTTGGCACATTTTCTTTTTTGAAACTACCTTTGATAAGAAATGCATTACAAACTCATCAGTTTAGCTTCCTGTTAACAAAGAGACAGCAGCCGTCTGGATTATTCTAGATCCGCAGTGAAACTGCCACACTATGTATGCTCAAACTAAAGCTGTGCAAGTTTGACAAGGGGCAGATGAATCCAGGAGTTATTGTGCAGAGGTTTAAGTCTATGCGGCAGCTGACGGTTGAAATAATCATCTATACATCGCTCTGAGCTAGCTGGGGAAAGGTTGAAGCTGTATATTTTCAACATATCTAGCCTAATGGTTAATCTGTTGTCTTGTACAGGGGGTGCTGGGTGGAATCACAGCAATAGCTGACAGTTTGGAGGAATTGCTGTGGGTATTTTCAGTTGCCTGATTCACAAAGTGGTAGGTAGCAAAGTCTGAACAGCCTTGTCATTGAATGAGGCAAGTCATGCTCACTGTCACTCCCATCAAAAGAACTCTGGTAGCCAAAAGCTCAATCAACATATTGATTATTTGCATTTAGTAATACAGGGCTGCAGCTTGTCTTCACCCCCCACCCCATGAAAGGTGAGCCACATTGCAGAATGGTGACTGCTCCTTTGGAGGTCAGCTCAGAAGATGTTTAGGAGAAAGACATTGGTTAAGTTGGGGGAAGAAATAAAATATTTCTTCAAACCAAGATAGTTTAACTGTTAGAAACACTCTGTATTTCTAGTGCTGGATCTGACATATCTTCACAGTGACATGGCATTACTCACTACAGAGATTAAGGGGGTGCAGTATGAATTAGACTGAAACAAAAATGAAGTATCTGCAAGTGACAGCTCTGGCTGATGGCTGACTATGAAGGAAAACACTGTGCTAGTGTCTGGCGAAAAACAGTGCTGAAAGCCTAGCAGCTGATAGAGATGGGGGAGGAAAGGAGCACTGGGTATCAGTGGTGGTTGTTTAGAATGTCTGGTTTTGGTCAGGATATTTTTTCTCCTTTAAAACACATTTTCATCTTCCCTTCCAGGCAAATCATGCTGAAGCCAGTTTCAGCCATTTTGTTGAAAGCACTGTACTGGTATTCTGCCTTGTTACATTTAAATTAAAGCTCAGCCCAGTTTTAAGTTATGGCAAGTGTATGCTCACAAAGAATAAATAGATATTGCCACAGGCATTAGTTTAACTACATTTGTTGTTTTAAAAATGTTCAGGGAGTTGCAGATTGCAATTCAAATTATCTTCATTATAATAAATAAAATGTATAGAAATAGAAACAGGCATGATTCCCTAATGCAGTCTGTAGGCAAGTGTATATTCATTGAGCTTGAAAGGGAGTTCCTGAGGGTGGGGGTACGGAATAGGAATATATGCAACTTCAAAATACCTTTACAACTGCATTAATATATCACATTTTATACATAATATTTTTTCTTTCTCTTATGGTGACAGGCTTCTTGGGCAAATTCTGTACAGCATTTATTAAAAGTAGGTAGTGTTCACCCAGTGTGCAATTAGAAAATACTACAGAAAATGGAATTTCTTACCCTTACTCTACTTTTATCCCATTCCTTATTGTTTACTGTTCTCAAAAAGTAGTTTAAAATTTGCTCTCAAAATGGCTCTCAAAATATTCTTAGGTAATAATAATGCCTTATGGATGCATGACAATCTACTGAACAGTTCTAAGGAATTTTGGCAGCATAAATAATGCAGGCCTGTGACCATTTGCAGTGGAAATAAAGTCATATGTCATATTACATAAAAAGAAATTAATCTCACTATAACTAGAAAAATAGTTCTGTTTTAGTAGACTTACTGGTGCTAAACTCACCTCATACTTGGAAGAGAACCCTGGTGGATTTGGAGGTTGTGATTTGATGTTGCACAGTGGTACAACAAATTACCCCAATCCAGACAGTTTGATTGCCAAACCTAGTGAGGCAGTGACAATATGTAAGGATGTATTTAGTTCCATATAATTAACAGCAATCTTTGTTTCCCAAATATGTTTTCTATGGAAATCAGTCCACACAGTAGTGCAAGAACCCAATCGGATTTTAAAGAAATTATTAATAAAACTCAACAGTCTTTGCTGAACAGTGGGATGCTCTGTAAGTGCTTTAGGTTCTGCCCGCTGTAGTATGTATCTGCTGAAGTTGGCTTGTGTGTCTCACCCGACTGTACAGTACTGCTTAATCCAACAGCTCCATGCTTGCACATGGAATTCAGGGTGTATCCTGACAGCCCCGGTGTGTGTGGCACAACGTGCACCTATAGCTTGACAGGCTATTTACACTAAGAGTAACCAGTTTTACTCTTCTGTGGTAAAAAATATATAATTTGAGGAGAAAGGGAGAAAGAGATTATTATCTCTACCAAAGATAGGTTATTCAAATATTATTCTGTAACCCTTGCTTTTGAAGATTGAGTAAAAAGACATGGGCCATAAATTGTTGGAGTAAGAAAGAAAATTGTCCTATGTACGAAGAATTTCATCACTCATCCACTGTGGGGCTTCTTCCACATTGATCTGAGCTCCTGTCAGAGGCAGGAGGCTAGAAGTCATGGGATAAAACCAGTAGTTAGAACTTCTAAATCTAGAATAATTTGACAAAGAAAAAATTGGCAACTTGTTATGCCCATGCTCAGTAATAGTACCTGTCCACACTGTTGGAACTAAGGGGAAGTAACTTAGGTTTTAAGCAGCTCAGTCTGCCTTCCTGGTGAACAAGATCATGTGGTGCTATTAAATATGATGCCAAGCTCCAGATATGAAGCCATTACCAAAGGACAGGTATTTTTGTTCTGACACATGCTGTGCCACTGCAAACACAAAATCTTGGGAAAGCTTGATTTTTGTCTGCATGGAATATGCTATAAGACATACACTGCTATGGAAGGTTATTGCTTAATAGTCAGGTCTGGTATCTGAAACCATCACTTACTGAACTCCAGGAGAGACTGTAAAAAGATTGTGATGTTTCTTGAACAACTTGATTGGAGGGTTGATAAGCTTAATAGGTTCTGGTCTTCTTCCATTGCATATGAAGATACTTTGATACAGGATGTGGATTTTTAAAGATTATTTCCAGTATTACTATCTGGACTTTAAAAATAGAACTGAGTTGATGCATATCAAAGCCTTCAAATACATGTTTGACCAGTGGCATGTGTAGAGAGATAGGTCTCTGCAGATATATTTTATCATCTGAAAATTGTTTCACTTGGAGGAATATAAAAAATAGAAGTACAAAATTTGATAAAAATCCTGGTAACTCTGAGGTAAAATTGATAATTTTCAAGTAGTGTGTTCAATATTCTATACAGTGGTTTTTGTGGCAGTTTTGCCAATCAAAGATATATACTCTCCTTTGATGTTTTAAAATATATATGAACTCCAGTGCATATGCATTGTTATTATACTTTAAATGTTACTTCTATTAGTAAAAAGCTGAAAAACGTTGTGATTTAGACTCTAGTTCTTTTCCCACTAATTTTTCTATCGACCTCAGAATAGTAGCAAGCCATCAATTCAGAGGTCACAGAATTGGAATGGGTGCTTTGTAACCAACCAGTTCAACCTTGTTGAAAAGTAGCTTCAAATGACTCTTGTAATTCCTATACACTACTTTTTTCATGAGAGAGACAGATTTTGTGCTTGAAGAGAAATGGCAAGCATGGGAATGCTATTTTCTTATCTCTGCTGTTACCAGATGGTGTTTCTAGCTGGTGGTAAACTAGACAAAGATCCCAGAAAACATGCTGACCTCCTCAAATACTTTGCTTCTACTTTCTGCTCAATGTTCTCCATAGAATTTTTAAGGCAATTGAAACGTGGAAATAATGCTGCAAGTTTATCAGTCCACCAACCACTCCTTACCTAACCTTCTTACTTCATTATACATAACCAAATATAAGGTCTTGGTGGCTCAGTTACATACCTTCTTCTCTATACTATACTCATTCAAAATGAAACAAGCATTAGGAGAAGACCTTTATTGCATATTTTTACCAGAAAAACATTTTGTCTTTGGTTTTTACTGAGGGCACCATTTGTTAGAGGTATTAGTTGGGGGGGAGGTGGTGTTTAAATAGTCTTGATATATTATCAATGGAAGACTAAGAGTTTTAAGCTAAATCCATATTTAGGAAATTGAATTTCTTAACTTTCTTTTCAGAGGCACCATTTATGACCTCCTGAAATTTACAGTATGCAGCGCTGTTGAATACTCAACAACTTTTATGTGGGTTCCTAAACATCAGTTTAATTCCATAAGTATGCTTGCACAGTTTTGAAGTGGTGACCTTACGTATTCTATGATTCCTTATTTATTTTAATAGCAGCAGAGTGCTTTACCTCCCCTGTCATTTTCAGTAGTTTCAAAGAAATAAACATCTTCCACAGACAGTACATCTCAAAGCCTTTATCAACATGGGGGAAATAAGTATTTCCTCAGATATACTTACCCCAGGATGGGATTATATTAAAGGTGATAATATTGTTGAATAATCCTTTTATAAGTATTCTTTTATAAAGAGTCATTTTTAGAGGAAAAAAAAGAAACCTAACCTAAGAGAGCTGCAGGTATAAACCTTTATTTCTGCTGTTGGAACTGATCCCTTAAGCTTTAATATCTGTATTTCCACATAATATCAAAATTGATTCATGCCTGTGGTTTGAAATAATTTTTAGTACAAAGAAATTAATTTAAATTTTTTCTTATTATTTAGAAGTAAAGAATGCAGCTAGATCAAGTTACCCAAAATGTTCATATCAATTCAAGAATGCAACTACTAATGCATTGATTGATGCCAAGTCCACTGAAGGAATCCTGGAACCTGTTCCACTTGTTAATAACCGTAAAGGGAGCCTCTTCCTACCCAACAACCCCTCGCTGCTGCACCTTAACTTACTGAGTTCTGTTGAACAAGGAAAATCTACCTACTGTAGATTGCAAAGGGCACTCAGCCTGCCTGTAAAATACCGCTACCATTCCCAAAAGCCTGGGTTGAACCAAGATCTCCGTAGGTAGCCCAGTAGCTGGATGCATAAGGCAATACAGAATGGTTTGTGCATGGTTTTGCAGTCTGTTTTCAATGTGACTATGACATTACTAATGCTCTCTTAAGTGCTTACAGATGTGGGTTTCTCCAGATGTGGTGATTAATAAGTTAATCAAGATAGCTAGTCAACTAATGTTTCTGGGTGGTTTGTGCTTTACCTTTCAAAGGGTTTAATTGCTTTGAAGTATTTACATGCTAGGCAGAATGAACTCACTAGGTATCCCAGTTCATGTGATGTTCAGTAACATAGATGTTATTTCAAATTTCAGCGCTTTTTGGTGTCTAAAAAAGTATCTGTAAACTGTTCTGCTAGTGACCTGGGAGAGGCAGTCAAGGAGACAGTGTTGTTTTAAAAATAGTTAGAAATAACAAAGAAAAAAGTTATGAATTTATCCACTGCTTTGAAAGACATTCCCTTTGCTTTGCTTTAAAAATGAAATGAGGATAAAAGTCAAGTAATATGTTGTTACAGATGTTCAACTCCACATTAAGGCTGTTAAAATTACCAGCACATCTTAAACCAATTCATGGAACATTGTCTGGAGGTTATGTCATTGAAATAATGAACACTCTTTACTCAAGAATAAGCAAACATGTTAAAACATCAGTGTAACTTTAAATTAAACTCCAGCATAAAACTGAGTGTCTGAAGCCTCATTAGACTCGCCTGACATTTTTTTAGCACTGAGTCTTCCTGAACTGCAAAACTGTGAGCTCTGGGTTGTTACAGCAGTACATTAAGTGTTATACTTAGGGATGTGCAAAGAAGCTCTTGAATGTTATTAGAGCTCGGAGGCTGAATTGAGTTCCAAATCTATAAAATTCTGTGTCCAATTCTTGAATTTATTTCCAATTTTCCTGAAAGCTGGTAAAGAAAGTCTGCATTACATAATATGACTGTAGTTAATACAAATCCTGTAGTATAAAGACATAAAAAATGGGGACTCATTAAAAAAAGCAAACATACGATACCAGAATTGAGTTGTCATCCATCACAGCCCATTATTCAAATATGTTTGTCTTTCATAAGAACAAGAAAATTTAAGACTCCCTTTTAAATTAATGCAGACACAGAAACCATGAAACTAAAGTATTTAATAATCTTACTAAAAATTTTGCTAGGTACACTTCTTTAAATAGGCAGGAAACTGATAGGAGTATCTGAAGGATAATAACTAGATGTTTTATATCCTACTTACTAGTAAGAAACCACTTGTAAGTTATCATTGCAACATTTTTGGGAACCAAGCCATAGGTAATAGTGTCCATTAGATGCTATTCAGATATTTCAACTTCATGTATTCCCTTCCTCCATTCTTATGGAGCTGTGCTTCTAAACTGCAGATGCCCCGTAAACTCTGTGCAGAGATTTAAATGAAAAATATAATCTTGATTTTAATCATGTCAAATGATTAATATAGATCTCCTTTCATTGCTACAATGAGAATAAATGGCTTTCTTGCTTAAGCAACAAATTGAGATCCCTCAGAAAGCTTTGCTAACAGGTATTAAGTTGTGAGCCACGTCAGCCTTGGACTTTCCAGGCAACTGGTGACAGAAACATAGTTTGAATATGACAAGCACATATCCAAAATGGAAGTTTATTTATTGCAGATGCAGTATCAATAATAAGTGCAGACTGCTAGAAATGTACTTCTAGAAGTTGTTGTCTTGAATAATTACTAGTAAGACTTTGTTTTTAATTGGGCACCAAGTTAGCATCACCTGGCAGCACTGGAGAACACAAGTGTTGGACCATATAGTACAAAAACATCCTTATTGTATTAACTTCTGGAATTTGAAAAGATTAGACAGGAGTCTTATTAGATAGCTGAAAACTTGGAGAAGTATTTTTTTTTAAATTGTTTTCTCTTGTTCAGAGAAATTTTTCTGGTTATAATATTATCTGCAGTTGTGTTAATGTAAGGTCCCATTGCCCATGGTCCTGATGGCCGTGTATCTTCCTTGAACTGCTAAAATAGTATAACAATACACTCGTGGTGCTAAACTGCATCTCTTGACAAACATTCTGTAACCCCATGGTAACAGATTAAATTGAGTGAAATTTAGAATTTTTACTCCCAAGAGAGCAAAGTTTTCTTTGAGAGTTGTTTTCTGGAAGGAACATTTTGCATGGTTCTTGTTTGTTTGATCTTTTAAGTGGTGGAACTGAATATTTATATCCGATAAAGAACGAGAGCACAGCGGATATCTTGAAACCTCTTGTCTGTGTGGAATAGCATGCAAATAACTTTTTATTAGAGAAGTTTAAAACAAGACCAGGCCATTTCCAAGAGAAGGATTTGCAGAGGGTGTTCTGAAAAGCACAAAGACTTGCACTTTTTTGCAATCAGAAATGCAAAGATATTACCAACAAAATAATTCTGTGCATGTTCACTTCATGGTACGCATAGCTAAATACTGAAGTGATCTGGTTTAATATGTGCAAACTGTCACAGAAAGAAAATGTCAATTTGTGTATTTTTGAGAATCTTCTGTGGGCTTATTTATCTCTCAGGCAAACAAAGAATGGCACTTGACTAACCATCAATAAGCATTTACACTATAGGACTTTGATCTGGAAAAAAAAAAAAAGTCAAATGAGAAGAAAATTCCTTTGTCCTTAGGGATGCTGCCCAAGAAGAGAAGAAAAGAACTTAGTGAATAAATCATTATTAGACAGGCATTGTTCTGATCTAAGTATTACTTTTTACACCGCTCTTTGGCACATTTATTTTGGGATTAGCTTTGTTTGGTTGCTTTTTTTGTCTTTTTTTCTTTGCAGTGCTTTCTTTAGTTGTGACTCCCTTGTGCTAGGTGATGCCAGGTAATTTAAAAAGAGAGCAGAATCTGTCTTTTCAGGGTCCAGCCCTTTGTTCTTGACCAAGGCAAAAGTTCCATAGCAGGCTTGGGCAAACAGACATACATGGCAGGCTGGAATGCAATAATAAAATAGTGTTGGAACAGGGTTATAGGAAAAGGCTGTTGCTTCATTTCTTCACATATAAGTCTGGGGCAGGTGACATATATCCCCATTTTGTTGTTTTTCCTGTGTATCCTGTTGCAAGTAGTATTTTTTTCTCAACCTCTGCTTGTGCACTGCTAATGTGTACTAAGCTCTTTAAATATAGCAGCTACTACTACTACTAATGTCTTTCCTTTTAGCTTTAAAGTAAAAGCTTCCTAGGCATCAGTTATATTATCTTCTAGTTAATTTTTCATTTAACAGGAGGATGGGAAAAAAGTTTATTTTTTCTTCTTTATATCAGAATAAATTAGCATTACTATGAACCTGAGAAAGCAGGCATTTTTATTCCCTTTGATAGCACATGTAAAGGTTACACACAGATTATCAAGTGCAGTTGCAATCTTAAAATAGTAAAGATAGTGGTTAATTCTTATAGATGAGTTCTTAGGAAGCTGCACTTGTTTAAGCAATACATATTGTGACATAAGTTATCTAAGAGTAGTCTATGACTGGCAAAACTGTAAGTGATTTTGTATCTGGAAATTGATCTGTCATAGAAAATGCACCTCATCCTCATTAAAAGATTGCATAACACATGCATCCTCTGTTATACAGGTATTGTCTCCCCAGTTCCATTCAACCTCATTCTGTTCACTCCTGTTAAAACTCCGTTTTGTGAGGAGGGTAGAGCGATGAGGTCTGACTTGTGCTGGAGATCTGTGCACAATGGCAGGCTGCATTCACATTCCCGACTAACTGAATCATTGAACATCAAGGCATTGAATATTTTACATCTCTTCATGAAGACTCTGTTGTTTGGCATGTGAGGAGCGAGAACCAACTGGTGTCTAGTTCATTAGCAAAAGCAGGCTGGCAGCTGTTAAGTTGATATTGCAAATAGTACTTTATCTGTCTGGGAATATAGCAGAGCACTAATTCTATTTTTCTGTAGCACAGATTAACTGATAATAACTAAGAATAACCCGAATGTGGTCCCCCCGGCTTTGTTTTTGAAGTATGAAACCAATTTGAACGCCTATGTTCAAAACCCTGGTATTCTTCTCTGCTTCTCCTTCAAACCAATCTCTTCAACTAACATGTATTTGATTTTTATTACTGTTGGGCCTATGTTAGCAATGACGTATCAGTGCGTGAATGGACATAGAGTGTGTGTTCTTTGCTACTTCACTTGTATTTCGTATTGCACTCAGAGCAGTACTTAATCTCATGAGTTCCTTATATTTCCAGTTGAAGATGAGCAGCCGTCGACACTATCACCCAAAAAAAAGCAGCGAAATGGAGGCATGCGAAATTCACCCAACTCCTCACCCAAACTGATGAGGTAAGACTGTAAGAAACTCATATCTTCATCTCCTTTCTTTCTTCCTTCCTCCTCTCCTCCCCCCACATCAAAAATAAGGGGAGGGGGTGAAAAAAGAAGATTGTTAGATGGTTTCTGAAAGGCTGAAGTATTTATTCTGTCAGCTTGTCAGCAGTTAATGATAGAGCTGAAAAAAAATTCTGTCATGAAAAACAGTTTGAAAAGCTGTTTGAAAAATACATAGGCTTTAAAGTCTTAGCTGTCACCCTGTCCTGTCCATGTGTAGTTCTTAAACAGCAGTGGCACTAATGATAGCACTAACCAATCAGGGGAACTCATGTGGTTAGTTTGCCTCAGGCAGTTCTCTTTTTGTTGGATTCCCTCTGAGTACTGTTTTCTGTACTTAAGGCCATATGTGAGATGTATCATCACAATCAAAAATGAACCTGAATATTACCTTCCTTTTATCCTGTCGATTGAAATCAAATTTCTGTGAATTGATTTAGACTGATGAAAAAGTCTAATAATATATGTACTTGCCAAAGCAAAGTTAAAAACTAACACATTTTTAGTCAAGCTAAAAGCATATTAATTATGAAATACAGGGATTTTTAAGAGGGTAGTATATACTCTAAAAGTGGGTGATGAAAACAGCATCTTGTTAGTGATATTTTTCCCCTGTTGCTCTGTGTACATTATTTTACAATATAACTTCTTTGTATAACTGTGTAGTTTCCTATCATAGGGCAAATTACCTCTAAGAGATTTGTTAAAACTAGAACTGCAACAAGAAATTGTAATCTGTTAAAATGTTATTTGCATTCTCTCTCACTGTGCTTCACCTTTTACCTTCTGAAGTCAGTTAGAATGGGATCCTGTAGTAGACTTAGAGTTTTCAAGGAAGCTGTTCCTGCTCTGGTTTTGCATATCCTGTGTAGCCAGGCTAGAACCCCAGTCCATAGTTGTATCCATAAATACCATAGCAGAGACTTTCCACTGCATGTGTGTGTACGCTGTGTGTATACATACAGAAATATGTAAACTTATTTACATATATAAACAGACACATTCGTGCAATTTGAGATTTATGTACTGTGACTGCTCACAGAGGTTAAGTGAAAAAAATTGACATAAATATACAGTTCTTTCCATATATAAAATCACTTATGAATTTTATTATTGGCAATGATTTTGTTCCTTTAACGATTCTGGATACAGCTAGGTGATATTTCTCTTTGTATTTTAGTCACTAGACTGGAATTTTCTTTGGCCAGTTACAGAAGCATTCATATTTGTTTATTGTTTCTGCAATATAGGGCATATTCAGGGATGTAACTTCTACAAATCATCTTCATCTCTGTTTAGACTACAGAACCAAAAGTGAGATTGATTCACAGAGGGAAAATGCACCCAGCTGTGGCTTCTTTTTTTTTTCCTATTGACCATCTATTTCTGTTAAATGTATCATTAAAAGTTCTCTGCCTTCCTGTTAGCTCAGCCTTACCCATATGACACTGATTTACATGCTTGTTTACAGTTTATGAGGAAGAATAAAATGAGCATACTGGCAAACTTCTCATTTTTATAGTGCCAGTTGTCATGCTAGCATCGTTTTCAATTTACTTACCTCTGGACAATCCTCTTATCTGGTGCTAATTGTTTTAACTGCTTAAAATTTAAACATGTGGAGATTCCCCCCCTTCACCTTCTCTCAGATTCTAATTTTAGGGAAGTAGAAGTAAAAAGAAAGAGGAGAGAGAGAGAAAGAGCTGAAACGTTTGGAGCTGAACACACTGTCCCTGTTTGCTATGTAAAGTATGCCTCATTTCTTTGATCTTGAGTAATAATAATTCTAGGGAGTTATACTGTTTTCATATGCTTCAAAGCTGTGTCAAAGTTTTGCTGCTTAAGGGTACTTCTTTATTCTATTGGCTCTTGGGTACTGAGATGACAGGTCCTCTGTACTAGGTGCAGGCTTTTTCAAGTCATAGCCTTCAGCAAAACATCAAATTACCAAATACAGGGTAACATACTTCTACACAAATGCCTTTCCTGTAGATATATTATACCATATATATTAAATACTTTAGTGTTACACGGTACATTTTATGTGCAATAGAAAGTGATGGTTTGAGGTAGCCTTAGGGGTACTTTTTTCCACAAGCAGAAAAAGCTAGTGTATACCGTATCAAGTATGGTTTTTACAGGACTTTCTGCCCGAAGGCCTTTGTAAATAAGTAATGATCAACAGATTGGCTGTGGGTTTTTGAAAAGCATGCCTGTGTCAGTTTGCATGATGGGGGAAGATTTTCAAAGTGCAGCCTGCTTTCATTGCCTGCTGAAGAGGGACTGAGGGAGAGTAGTCGTCCTGAGCCTGAGCTGTCTGCTCAGTAGCACATCAGAATTGCTAAACACAGGTTGAGCAGTGAGTGGAGAACTTGCCAGGCTTCCAAATCCAGACATTGTTTTCTTCCTCTTCTCTGTTACTGCTAAATTTATTCTCCAGCCCAGTGTTTGCACCCTCAGCTTCTCTCCAGACCCAACTGTCTCTTCGTTTTACTCTTTATCTACACTGACTTAACTTTGGTTCAAGGTGCTAAAAAAGACAAAGGGGATTGAATCAGAAGAGAGCTATGTTAAGCTTTATTTGTAATGGTCAAACTCTTTTCTCCTCTCTGAAAAACAAAGGTGGACTGTATTACCTGCTATTTTGTATCCTTGTAAATTACAGAAAGTGACAGGTACTTGCTTGCCTGTCCAGAAATCCTTAGTGTATGTCAGCTAGAAGTACCCAAGAGGTAAATCAGCTAAAGCACCGTCATGTCTGTAGCTGATATTTATCTTTGGAAGTTTTTTCCTACATTTAGTTTAAAAGTTCCTTTTTCAAGTGAGCTTTTCCCCTGTCCCACCCACCCAGAAAGGGCTGGCTATTTTGTAAACTTTTTCTCAGCTGTGGTTTTAGATCCAGAGGCTCTAGAAGGAGCCTGGAAGACAAGCAGTCTGGAGCATGAAAACAAAAAATACGTGAAAAATTGATTTATAAATTGAAATCTGAATTGTGACTTTTGAATCATGTTCTGAGCAACCCTACAGTTAAGATAATGTTGGAAATGATGCATAAGTTTTAGATTCCCACAGTGGCAGAGGCATCAGGGAAGCGGGTATTATGCTATGAGACAGAACTTTATGATTTCTGCTATTGCTAGATTAGAACAGAGGATGGAGATGGTACCACAGGATGGAAATGGTATCATGAGGATTCTGTGGGACCTCATGACAAGTGGTCTGACCTGGTCAGAGAGTGCGAATCTTTGATATTTACTAACACATAAGTAGAAATCTGCATTACCAAATATGATCCAGATAGATAGATTGGAGACATCTTTTTAATGGCATCTTTTTGATGGCTCTAAATTACAATAAATTACTAACTGATATAAATACACAATTGACATACAAATGCTCTGTGTACATCACAGATGGTCTAGACTCACATTTGGGAAATCACTGTTCTAACTGAATGCTGCATCACATCAAATGACATGAGCAGAATCACACTGATGCAGTACTAGAAGAGTCTAATCAATCAGAAACAAATCCTTCAAATTCCAACAATACCCACAAATGCAAATTAACCAGAAAAATACTCAGCATTGTCATGACTGTTTTTACCTGTTTTACATCAGCAAAAGTGTCCCATTAAACCCACAAGAATATGGATACTTTTTAAAAATAACTTAAACTCCAACAGGAAAAATGGATACTCCTCCTGTTAAGATGTGAACACGTGGACATCCTATTACAGTAAAAAGTAAAATTTAAATAGGAAAAGGAAGGAAAGCTGTAACTGAGAGAGTAATCACATGTTGGGTGTCCTTCATGAGGTGGAGAAGAAAGGTAGAACCAATCAATGCCTCTGGTATCATGCAGCAATATCAGTCCCTGTTCATCATCTCAGTTGCAGGTTCTGGTGCGTGTTATTGATGAGCAATCATGTTAACTATGAGGAGGCTATATCGCCTGAATATCAAATAGCAAAGCTAGTTTTAAAAAAATATGTCATTTTGGATTCAGAATGACCAGTAAAAATGTGAAAAGCCCTGGATATGAATCAAAAAAGCCACTTAAATGATTGTTGCTGAGCCTCAAGTCTGTACTTAATGCTTTGGTAGCTGCTACTGCATGAGTGGAATACACTGACTTGAAGGAAATGTCAGCCCAGCTGAGTCAAACTACCTCTTAATGCAAGAACAAATAGCATATGACAGGGCCCAAGGGGCCTGAAGAGCAAACAAATAGTTTGTCCCTGTCCACTCTGGATGTAGTGGTGTAGTTGACATAGGCCTCTAGACAAGTAGCATACTCAGCAAAGGGTCATTATCATTAGTGTCCCTGATCTCGTAAGAATCAGAGGCATCAGAGGACACTGGGTTTTCAGTGTGTTG
The DNA here is from genome assembly GCF_000738735.6 of Corvus cornix cornix. Classification (NCBI taxonomy): domain Eukaryota; kingdom Metazoa; phylum Chordata; class Aves; order Passeriformes; family Corvidae; genus Corvus; species Corvus cornix. The sequence goes on along the minus strand of NC_046336.1, from coordinate 22,845,045 downwards.
CCAAGGAGAATTTCGTAAGCCTGAGGATTTTTTTTGATCGAGGATCTAAAATAATTCCCAACCAAACAATAAAACTTGCTCAGAAACTGTCAAGACCCAGCTAAATGACATAGAAAAAAAAGTGAGCTCTTTGGCATACATTTCCAGAAGCCTAATGAGATTATTTATCTGAAGTTGAGGAGGAAACCTCCTGTCTTTTTTCCTGAAGTTGTATATAATATTTTAAGTATATGAACAATGGCTGTGCACATTTCTCTGCTCATCCACCCACTAAGCCACATACACTTAAATGTGCATACACATTTCTGCTAGTGCCACTCAGCATGAATTTGTATTGCCTCTGCCATTGTAGTGCTGCCCTTCCATGAACTGAAACTGTGAGCTTTCTCATAGAAACAAAAAAAAAAGTGATGGCAGATCTAGGGAAAGCATTTCTCAAGCCAAAACTGGTAAAATAAGTTGACTCTGATCATTTTCCATGACTCCCTTAAACCAGATATGAAGGTAAGGTTTGGAAAAGTGAAAGCCCATTGATTAACCATAATAATGGTATATATTTATGTCCCTCAGCCTTGGAAATTTCCATCTTGGACTCTCAAATTTGTATCCTGACTTTATGCAGTGGTAATATGCAATGATAACCAAGCTGCAACTCAGCAGATATATAACAGCAAAATTCACTTCTTGATTCTGTTTTACAAGTTCACTACAACCAACATGAACAACGAGTAATTCAGTGATCACCATGTTACCTTACACCAGTTTTTAACAATATTATAGAATTAAATTATTTAAATGATAGGGGGTAGTATCTGTTAGCCTATCTGACTCCTGATAGACCAGGGACTGGTAACTTTGGTTTCCTGTTTGATTTGTCTCCCTCCTTTCCATTTCTTTGTTGAACAACTAGCTTTTTGATTTGAAGAATGGTACCCAGGTTTTGAAAAGACTGTAGTGGGTTGATGCTGGCTGATGCCAGACACCCATGAAAGCTGCTGTCTCACTCCCCTCCACAGCTGGACAGGGGAGAGAAAATATAACACAAGGTTCATGGGTTGAGATAATGACTGCAATCCCTCTCAAAACAGACTTGCATTAGAGGTACTAATTGAACTTATTGCTAACAAAGTCAGAGCAGGACAATGACAAGTAAAAACAGACCTTAAAACATCTTCCCCCCACTTCTTCCTCCTTCCCAGGTCTACCTCCTCGCCCCAGAGGTGCAGGGAGATGAGGAATGGGGTTTATGGTCAGTGATCACACGTCGTTTCTACTGCTGCTCAGGGAGAGGAGTCCTTCCCTGGCTCCAGCATGTGGTCCCTCCCATGGGAGGGTTCCTCATAACTTCTCCAACATGATTCCATTCCACAGGCAGCAGCTCTCTGCAAACTGCTACAATCTGAGTCACTCTTCCACTGAGTGCAGTCCTTCAAGGACAGGCTGCTCCAGCATGAGTCCTCTATAGGGTCACAGGTCCTACCAGGAAACCTGCTTCAGCATGGGCTCCTCTCTCCATGGGCCTGCAGGTCCCTGTCAGGAGCCTCCTCCAGCACGGGCCTCCTATGGGGTCCCTGCCTCCTCTCAGGCACCCACCTTTTCCAGCGTGGGTCTCTTCCGCAGGCTTCAGGGGGATCTCTGCATCCCCGTGGACCTCCGAGGGCTGCAGGAGGACATCCTGCTTCACCATGATACTCACCATGGCCTGCAGGGGAACCTCAGCTTGGGTGCCTGGAGCATCTCCTGCCCCTCCTTCTCCACTGACCTGGTGTCTGCAGAGCTGTTCCTCTCACATGTTCTCACCCCACTCTTCTCTGGCTGCAATTACATCTGCACAATAACTTTTATTTCCTTCTGCCTAAATATATTATCACAGAGGTGCTACCATCATTTCTAATTGGCCCAGCCTTGGCCAGCAGCACATCTGTCCGGAGCCAAGTGACACTGGATCCACTGGATATGGAGGAAGCTTCTGGCAGCTTCTCACAGAAGCCACCCTGGTAGTCCCCTGGCTACCAAAACCTGACCATGCAAACCCAACACAGTAGTTGTGTTATAAACCATAGGAATAAAGCAGTATCAGGGGTTTTTTGAGGTTACTTGAAATCTTGCACAAGTCTTTTTGGGATAAGAGAGCAGTGTCAGGAAAGGAAAGGAGAATTTTCCAGCAGAAAAAAAAAGTATTATTTTTATGAAGTTCAGGGTAAGACAAGATCGACTCAGATCAAGGCAGTGGAAATAAAAAGCTCTTTAGCTATAAACTGGGTTTAAAGAAAGAATTGTATTCTTATAAACATTGACTTGAAAAAGTGATAGCTTTTATCATAAGGTCACACACTTCTTTTAAGTGACAGAAACACTCCTATATTTTATGATGCCACTTAACTGTGGGTTTATTTTTTATAAATGAGAAATTATTTTTTCAGGTACATTCTCCTACCTCTCAAAGATTGCTAGTTCTGCAGCTTCAGTAGATCTAAATGGGAAATATTAAAAACAAAAGACACATGGACTGTGTGTCTTGTGTCCCCCTCATTAAATTGCATGTGCAAAAGTCTAGAAGTTAAGTGTTTCATTACTTTTTTTATGTGAGAGGCTTTGTACTTCAGAAGCATATTCTGATCATGTCCTGAGGTATCAAGATACTTTTAAAAGCAAGATTCTTACAGTAAACAGCCTTATATCAGTGTTCTTAGTAGTCTTGATAAATTAATGTGAGATCTTCAGTAAGGCTTCTGAGAATAATAAAACCAGCAATATCTGGGCAGAGTAAGAGGGAAGAAAGGAGAACTAACACTGTAATTTGGCCCATAAACTGTACAAGACACTGGGTACCAACCTCTGTATTAGATATAGTCTTCTTCCTAGATTTAGGGAAAAGGACAGTATGAGAATCTAGTAATATTAGGATAGCTTCTGAATATAACAATGAAAACATTTAGCAGTAAAATGCAGGTTTTCTTTCTCTTGTCACACTGGGTTTTCTTCTCTAAAGCCTGGTGCATTTGGGCACTGAATCCTTACAAATTTCATTTCTGATTAACCTGTGGAAGGAAAGATCAGTGAGAGAGTGTCATTAGTGTAACACACATAGGCAACAAATTCTCATTACAACTTAATGCCATCCACACAGACTGCAGGGTCACAGGGAATGGCTAATGGTAGCCGACAAATGTTGGGTGTATTAGTCACAAAACATTTGCTGAATTCCATCAGAATGTCGTGACAACCTTCATAGCTAGTCCCAGCGAGCTGCTGGAGTCAGTGGAGTTTTCCTGTGACAAGCCGTCACTCTATCTTAGTTGAGCTTTATAGCACCAGTCAAAGCAGTCAGAGAAGATTGAAGTGACAGAGGCCCACTGAGTAAATAGTGAAACATGCAGCACATCATGAAATATTCAGCCAGGGTGTAAAAGCTCTAAATGCTTTTTCAATTATTAGCACCTGCACTGGCTGCATACATCTAACACTAACAGCATGTTAATTGCCACAATTTGTTAGGGTAGTTGTAGGAGAAATTTCTAAGGCATGAGACATTCTTTAGCGTGTCTTCAATTCCTCTCTTACCTTCAGCAAATGCACTCCTTCCTCCTAAAATTAAGTATCTGTGTGCACACACTTGCTAAGATATACCCACACACATATAAGTCAGGTAGGAAAACTCAAAATTCCTGAACCACAGGCAAAGTGACTAACGACCCTGAATCTTGTGGAGGAGACTGCTAAACAGTTTTTTGTGCACAAAATCCAGATATATCTACCTGAGAACAGCACAATTTCAGACTCTTAACAAACACAGGTTAAAGAGGAGTTGTGTTTCTCTCAGGTGTGTTTTGCTGTTGACAATAAGAGTTTTATTAGAGGGCAGAATAAAAAGTAGCCAAGACATTGTCTTACTAATGTGTAAAGACTAAGAGATTGCAGTTTATTTTCATGCAAACCCAGGGTCCTCCCTGCTGGTCACACAGTATTCTTGTTCCCAATGCTCAGCACATGGACTAATTCCACTGCAGATCAGGGAGGGTATGTTGCTCTAGTAATCAATTACATATGAATAATAGCAAGAGGGCTAAGACAATGGTGACATAATACAAGGGTATGTTTAACAATAGTCATTTAGTGAGGCAGCCATTTAGTCCTGAATGGTCTTTTCAGTTCTGTCCATTCCCCATCAGTACCCAAAAGTTTCAGACTCAAAACTCAGATTTTGTGGTAGTTATAAATGTGTGCTAGGGAAGTAGTGCTCTTTAAAATGTAATGTTGACTTCCTTGCAGTAGGTTATCTGTAAGTGGGATTTATGGTTTTGCTTTAGGCTGTTTTCTTCCAGGCAGGCTTTTTGGGTTTGCAGCTGTATCATGGCATTTAGCATCGTTTTCAAGTTTAATTGCACATAAGTGGCATTATATGCTCTTCAAAACCTTGAAAAGATGGTATTTTGCTCTTCATTTTAAGTCATGCGTATGTAATATCTGCCATAAGAACCAGAGAAGCTATTTTTAAGCTGGAGTTATGGATGAGGGAAATTTAACTTGGATTCCTTTCCTCCCATACAGGCTATACATGTCTTTTCCTGGCCAGAATGACCAAATGCTTTGGTCATTGCAAGTCAGGAAAAACAATATCTTAATTAAAACAAATACTAGGGATTTAATTTACAGAAAGTGCTTTTCTTTCTACAATTTGAAGTCTTAAATCAGATGACTTTGTAGCCCTGGAGAACATAATAGCTGCAGCATGAATATAAGCATTTCTACAGTAACCTGCCAGTGTGACTCAAGCAAAGCTTGACAAGGCCATCTTCAAGGATGAGGAGGCAGAGAGGCTCTAGAAACATTCAGTCCATGGTTTGGCTGTAAGGGCAATGACTGTAATGCTTTGTGGAATATAAATTTTAATGGGAAGAGGGTGTCCAAATGCCTTAGGCAGATTTGACAGCTTTGGCCTCTCTGTGTGTCTGTCTTAATTAATTTTTAGTATTTGCAAAACAGGTTTGGATCATCAAATTAATGAGGGTGTGTATATCCAAAGTAGTAATACTATTTTATCACTGTTCTGATCAATTCTGTTTTTAAATATATAAGTCAGTGTATCTTCTGATACATTCAGTAACATCTGAGGACAAAGGTGGACCTGTAGCAGAGTTTCCAAGATCCAGAGACATCTTCAGGGATCACTTTACTGAGAACAATGAAAGAACATTGATTAAAGAGAGATTTAAATAGTATCTTAGCCTAGAAGACTTAAATTTAATAAACACACTTATATGTATAACCCCACAGATTGTGAAATAGAATGTGGCTAGTCATATCACAGAGTCCTTCTCAGGCAATAACCCATTATCCTAGAGTAAAAGTAGTACAATAATATTTCTTAGCATGCTTTCATGTTGTGTGTCCCATCCTATTTGCTAGCTTTAAGGTTCCCACTTGCTGTACTCCAAGCAGTAAAGCAGAGAGTCCAAACAGTTTATGATACTGCAAATAAATGCATGTATTGATTTAAAAACCCCAAAAACCTAAAGGGTTTTTTTGGTTTTTTTTAAATCACAATTTGTGACCTAAAGCTTCAACAGGGAGTTATAGCTGATGAATCACATTCTTTGTTCTTCCCTCAGCCTACTTATGTTTAAGCCTAAAATATTCTAATAAACCTTTGGCACAAACTACTTTGAATGTTCCCTGTTAGAATGCAAAGCCCAAAAGAACTATGCTAGGCTTTAAGCCCTCATATTCTAAAAATTGCCTCAAACCTCAAGGCAGCTGACCATAGTTGGATGTCAGATATCCATTACCACCTGCTTTGTTATAACATTCCTTTCAATTTGTATCATTTTTGTGAATCATTTTTGTGACTGGGATTAGAGTATTGCTAAATATTCATTTGTGTTAAAACTTCAGATGATCTATTTAATTTTAAATCTCAGAGCAGAAAGGAAACACTGATTACAAAACTAGAATGTGGCATTTTTTAAGAAGTGATTTATTATAGTTCCTCTGATGAAGGATAAGGGGGAAAGAAAATTCCTTCTTATATGTGCTTGATTTCTGAAAGGAAGAGAAGGTGATTTGACCAGTGAGCTTTGCTTTTGTTTCAGTGCTCCTCTAGAAAAACTCATGAAGAAATGTTTTGTGAAAGTATTAGGGAAAAAACCCTAACCCTGAAACAACAGAAAGAAAAACATTTCTCAGTGGAAACTCCTGAAAATTCCTAATCTTTTGGCAAAGTTTCTTATTTTGAAACACATAGCTAACACATTCCATTAGAAAAAATAGCTGGTATAGAGCACCACTAAATATTGTCTGAACATTAGTACAACCTTCAAATGGAAGTGTGTTCACGGCTGCAGATCTTACTGTACCACCTGCAACTCTGAGCAGATGGAGAATGCCCAATAAGCAGCATCACAGTCAGCTCTCAGACAAAACTACCATGGCTTCATCTTGTGATGGATGGAGGAAGAGAATGCAGAGTCTCAATATTTTTCTAGAAATAAAAAAACCCCAACAATACGTCAACCAAGCCCCCCGACAAACCCCTTTGATGCAGCTTTTTCATCTCTGCTTCCTACAAAAGAGGAAGGATCCACTTATGCAAGGCCTGTCATTAGTCAGCTTGGGGTAGGGTCAGAGACTCCAGGTAGTCCACCAGGGCTTCTCTGCTGCCAGTGGGTTATAGTGAAATCACTGAACTGTGTCTCTGGAGAGAATATAAAAACTTTGAAAACATAGTGTTTCTTTTTTCCAGATGAGTCTGACTTATGTCTTTGCTATGCAGGGCCTTGATTGTCTTAAAGCATCAGTAGATTCTGGTTTAAAGGGAACATTGTATTGATAGTTTCTCAACTTTTTTGGAGCAGCTTTCTTTGAAGTTGACCCTGTTTGAGTGAAATGCGTGAGAATTTTCCACTGATTTCAATGGCTCTGTAATCAGTGGCTGTGAAATTACACTAATTGTTCACCCTGACTGAATTCGAGATTATACTGTTCATAGGAATGCAACTGTTGCTTTCATGGTAACTTAGCATACCATATTCAGGGTAAATTAACCTGTATCACACACTATGTTCACAGTCTGCTTCAGCAGATCATGCAGAAGAGAGGGTCTCACCACAGCGTGCTGGTTCAAATGCTTTAAAAGCAGGAAACTTTCCTGTTTTAAGAGTTCAGGCAATGTGGGCATTTCTTTAACAGGCTTCAAAAGGCAAACTGCTTTAAAATTTGGATATCTGTTTCAGAGTACTTAGCATATTCTTACATTGCAAATACTTTCTTCTTTGAAATGTCTCAATTCTGTATCGAGATAGTTCAAGCATTCATGACAAAAACCTGAGGTAAAGACTGTGGCTTTCCAGACAAAGCACTATTAACCTGTGCTAAATAAAAGATTTTAGGGTCAGTTTACCCTGTATCTTGTGAATACAATTTTGCTAATGCTACTGTATAATGCAGTCACTTAGGGGTCTTCACCAGCATCTGAGAGTGTTGGAGTCACTTAGTACTTAGCTTAATGTTTGATTTTAGCATATAAATTAGAGAACTGTATGTGTCTGTGCTTAGATGTAGCTATATAGCTGGAGAGCAAGTTCATAAAAATGTCTTTCATTTGCTTCTCCTTTGAGAAGCCTTGTGCTTTAAAATGTTGCTGCAGAAACACTTAGAGGGTTATCACAGGTAGAGTTGTCAGAGAAAATGGACATTGTTGTTTGGTATTAAAATCATGTATTCCAGATGTGGGCATTTGTTAGTCAGTCTGCTCTAAAATGACATACTGTTGAATCTTTAAAGGGCTTCAGTTTGGGAAAGCAAAATATGATTGGGCAAATTGCTAAAATATTTAAAGTGCAGCCTGTTAAAGCTTTTACTGTGAAGAGCATCACGTCAGAAGTTGTACGTGGTAAAAGCAAGTAATTGGCTTTCCATACTTATGCCAGTCAGTCAGCATGGGGTTCTGTTCCTATCCCTTCTACTTCATTGCAAATGCCTATAGGAACTTTGATATTTGTTTCAGAGGAGTGGAACTGGAAAGAAGAAAACTTACATGGTTGTGATGGTGTCAGAAAACCCAATTTAAAATTAAATTATTATTGGTATAGACAAGTACAGAAAGTTTTTGAAACTGCACCCAAAATTTAAAAATTAACTTCTTTTTTTGATATGCAGCTTTTGTTTAAAAATGTTCTTATTGAAAGCATGTTAAAGTGTAAATACAGTTCATTTTTTTACTTTTATCCCTCTTTGTAAACAGCTCTTGGGATATCTTTTCCATCCATAATTCATAGTATTTTCCATTTATGTTGTCCTCAACTTGTTTTTCCCCAGGCATGACCCCTTGTTAATTCCTGGAAATGAGCAGATTGACAATATGGATGCCAATGTGAAAAAATATGACTCTACAGGGATGTTTCATTGGTGTCCAGCCAAAGACATTGAAAAGGTCATTTTGGTAGGTATTGATGATAAGTTGTGTTAAACCATAGAACTGATGTCTAATGGATTAATAAATTAGTCTCTACAATCACGAAATCCAGTGTATTGAAGTCAGGAGCACAGACTGGTGAAACCAAAGCTAGGATTTTTGGTTAAAGAATTCTGATCATTTAAATCTTTATGCACAGTGCAACAATAAAAATTTGTCCAGTATAGGGAATTTTGTTTTCATAAACTGAAATTTGCATATTTGGTTTAAATCTTTAGAGAATTAAGATTAGAAATACTTAAATCCTTACATACCCCATTTTTCTCTTTACACAAGGCAGTAATGATTCTAACACAGGCAAGTGTTGTTTTGACTTGCCTCTTATTTATTGATGTTTATTCATTATTGTTAACTGATTTTTTATTAATTTTGCTCTCTTAGAACTTCTCTCTCAATTCCCAATATTTCAAGATGCCCAAACAGGCCAGAGCAAGTAGTGCTCCTACTCTATCTCTAGCATGTTGCAGTGACCCCTGTCTATGTGTGTCTTATTTCTTTAACTGGGAAAACCCATCAACTGACTCAAGTAACTAAAAACAATTAGGAGGCCTATCACAGCTTATTTAGAAAGTTTGTGCCACTTGTGTTCATTTACTCACACCTAAGAGTAGCAAGTAACTGAGTGCAGATCTCGTACGCAAAACTGATTCTATTTGAAGTGAACTCCCTGGTGGATCTTCACTTTGTCGCACTTCATAAAGCTTTTCCCGAGCCTGCTCTCTTAGATTTTCCTGCACTGTGGCATAGCGTAGCCAACGATGGTGACAGCCCAGTTATTCTAGCAATCAGGGGTTAAAAGCTTGTCTCCAGTTCTCCTCAGGGGTTTCTGTAATAACTCTGACATTGCCTGGAATTGCAATATCAGTGTTTAAACAGTCAAGCAAGTAAGTTCCAAATTTCAGAGATGGAACTTTGAGATGGAGTTTGCCTGAACAGCTTTAAATGGTATCATTTATTTGTAATCAGCAAGCAAGAAGGGGTAAAAGTGTAAAACACTTTGTAATAAACAGAGATAGAAATGTGCCTTTGTGCTATGAACACATTTTAGCTGACGAACTACCAGTTGCCCGACTTTGAAAAGTGTTCCTCCAAAAATGGTGCTGGGGAGTGACTGAATCATCATCTCTTGGTTATGCCGTGTTAGTTTTTTCCACTACCAGCCTGTGAATCTTCAAGTCTGTCCAGGTGCTTTCTGCTTCATACATCATCACAAATAAAGACACTGCCAGCAAAATGCTTCCCTACACCTTTTCAAACTTGCAGTCCACAATTTATGTCTATGTTCATTTCTATGCAAATTTAATGCTGTCCTTAGAGACTGCAGAAGTACAAATTAGTGCATAATTTGACGATGATGGGATTTCCCAGTTTGTCTTCTAATTGATACTTGGTGATGTCCCAGTCAGAAAATAATTCATTTTTCTGCCCAAGGTCTGTTTTGTCTCTGCGACATTTCAGCAGTACCCGGTAGTAAGAAGGGATTTTGCCATATATGGCTACATACAGATTTATGGCTGATTTATGGAGTGACATTTTTCACATACCTGCTTTCAAGACTTGGTCTCCGTCTTGTAAAATCTGAGTATTCCAGATGTATAGGCAGAGGCATGGGACAGCTTACATGCTTCACTTGAGGATTCGCTCATGTCTTCTGCTGTTTGAAGGGCCAAAATGACTCTCTTGGTCAAGATGTATGAAAATCAATATAATTGCCCTGGAGAAATTGAAAGCTCATGCATTTTTTAACTGATGAGAAAACTTCTAATCAGAGTTCCCATTCTTCTGACATAATGAGCATATCTGCTGCATATTCCAGTCTTAATTGCACACCACCATGCTTCTGTAAGATAGAAGAATGGCATATACTATGGATAAGTGAGAGGAAAATTTTGCAGTTCACCACTGTTTTAGTTTTGTTCCTTGGTAAAATTTCTGTGTAATGGTCCCATGTACAATTTCTTGGCAATACATCGATGGATCTCCAGCTACTCGATGGACGACAACAATGTCAAGACTGGCTACAGAAATTAAGCTCATTTTTTCCTTGTGGCATTATTTAATCATCTTGGTGTTTGAATTGCCTGCTCAACTGACCTAAACAATGCTGAAATTAGTGCAAAAATTTGTTCTCTCACTGAGACAAGAAAATAATTCTGGACATCGTTTAAATATTCTCCATGAGACCTGTTTCCTCAGGAAGTCCAATTGGCCTGAAAATTTAGTATTAGTCACAAACTTTCGCTTTGATTTTGTCACTGAGAGAAGCTCTGTGCAGTATAGTGGGCATCCATTGTAAAGCAGAGCAGTGTAGAGCATTTGTGGATTTCTTCTCAGGGTAACAGCAGCTTGTCTTTAAATAAGAGCTTTGACTCTAAGAGGCTGTGGTCCTCAATTCACAAGATCTGAGTAACATCACAAAGCCCTACTAGGAACACTGGACACTCAATATTTTCCTTTTCAAATTGGTCCTGAAAAAAGTCCAGCTAGTGATTTTTCAACTAGGGTGTGATTTTGCATCTATCTTCCATAATCCTTAGCTAAATCCACAGTGCTTTGTAACCAGAGTCACAATCCACATGTATAGAAACTTACACAGGACCAGAATTTGATCCAATACAATGTCTTCCCAAATGCTGAAGGATTTGCGAACAAGAACAAATTTTTTTTTCTGCTGAGCACATTTAATGAAGGATAAATAAGGGTAAAATGAACAGCTGTTACCAAACTACTTCTTTGTGCATGAACAATATTGACAGTTGTATTTTTCCTGGTTTTAAACTCAATATATGATTTAAGATGCCCTTTGTTTCATTTTTCCCTTGTCTTTTTGTTTTGTTTTGTTTTTTATTTTAGACTCGAAGTGAAGCAGCGATGACAGTTTTAAGTGGGCATGTAGTCGTTTGCATATTTGGGGATGTTACATCTGCTTTGATTGGATTAAGAAATTTAGTGATGCCATTACGAGCCAGCAACTTTCACTACCATGAACTCAAGCACATTGTGTTTGTGGGTTCACTTGAATACCTGAGAAGGGAATGGGAGACACTGCATAACTTCCCCAAGGTTTCAATCTTGCCTGTAAGTTCAAAAGCCATATTATTGATACTTTGTTATTTGGGACACCAACTGGACAGATTCATATTGACTTTGATCTTAGGCTTTTTTACTTTTGTCTGCTTATAGGCCTGAGGACTTAGATTTTCACTTTACTGTGTCTGTGAAAACAGAGCCCTGTGAGACCTTATTAGAAGATATTTGCTGCAGTGTTTGGCTCCTCATCATCCTCATCGGATGAATTTCAGCCGCTATCAGATGTATTAGCTGTGTTATGTATTGAACATTCACTGTAGTGCACTGCATGGAGCCGGTTCTGATGTTGTGATTTCCCTGACAGAACGACAGTAGTTATTTATGATATTATTTATGTATTTATACCCACAAAACCTTTGAAAAAAATATTGTTACTCTATCTACTTAATATTTATACATATTCATGTATTTATATGTAAAGACCTCCTGTGGACTGGCCTGCTTTATACGGAACACTGTCATGGCATTTCAGTACAGAGTCCTGTATGGAAGTACAGCAAAACCTGATCCTTTTTAAATCAATGAAAAGCTCCTATTGATTTTAGTAGGCACAACTACTAAAACTGCAAAGGTCCTTTTTCTCCTATGTGTCATTAAGATTCACTCAAATGACCAAAATGTAGAATCAAGAGCTCCAGGACTAAAAAATGAAGCCCTCCAAGCCAGTGATCTTAGGTAATCATAGCTGTAAATGACAAGTGGGAGCCCATGGTATAAGTATGAAAGAGAATGCTCTGCATGTTATATAGTAAAGTTAGTTTAGATATTTTTTTCCAGAAACAAAAATTATGGGTTTACTAGTTTTTAATAACTACATTTCAGCAGTTAAAAATAAATAAATCAATGATGGATGTAACCTTAACTGAATAACTGGGAAAATAGCTATAGAATGAAAGGACTGTCTTTGCTTTTTGATTAATTCAGACTGTAGGTCTTTGTTACTGTAAATGCAGTTTTAGTGTTAGCCCTTGGCATTTTTCTGTAACCTGATCCAACAGATGGTGTCACAAGATTCTCTGCTGTCACAAAAATGGTGTCAATATCAGATTTGGTCAGTTAATATCCTCCTTTTTCTGCCAATTCCTTTTAATTCCAGTCACTGTGAAGGCTAAAGACTAGGGAATCAGAATTAAATTGATAATACTCTTGAACTATCGAGCAGAATAGAATCCTGCTACTGCTTCCAGTATATAATGTGTATCCATTATTATAATATGTTTTTGGAAAGTTTAGATTCTGAATTCTGAAGAGGCATTAAAGAAATGTACACCAGCTTTACTTTCCCCAGTTTACACCAAAATTCAGAATAGCTTTAGATTAATTTTGACCTGAACAGCTTAGACGATGCACCTTTAAAAATACAGAATATTATAAAGGAATTGTATCTCACATAGAAATCAAGGGTGCTGAAGACCACACGGACTTCATTACTTTTTTCCCACTTTTTTTTCCCCAGCCTATCTGGTTCAAAATGGTGATATAAGGTTAAAAATAGCAGCAATTTTCTGATCTAATTATACTAATTAAAAAATGTACTTAAGTTTCTGAGATTATACTTGTAGAAAATTGTGTTAAAGGGAGGCCACTTTCCTACTTCTCTGTGCTTTGGTTGACGAGGTAAAACTTGCTGCTGCTATCTGATGGAGATGTGATTATAGCTGAATACAAAAACATTTGTTCTGGTTTAAAGAAAAAAATTGGAATTTAAAATCTGTATTAAAAGAGGCCTTTAGGCTGCTGAATAAACTCTTAAAAAGTAGGCAAATGCCAATTTTAAATATCCTCAGGCAGCCTTAATTCTGTCCCTTTGCATAAAATCATTAGGAGTGAGCCTTTAATTAATTACATTATTGCATATTATTTTTCCCCATAGGACTCCTGCTTCACTTGGTGTGCAGTACAGGCACAAAGAGCAGGATTAAGGTGGCTGGAATAATCGTGTTCTAACTTTTGAGCAGTTTATAATGAAATCGTATCTGTTTGATACACATTGTTTTTCACAAGGTTTCACGCCTCAAATTATTGAAAGTTACATGGAATAATTAAGCTGGCAATCACTGAATAAGAATTGGGCTCTTCCTACACTCTGTGCATTTTAAAATCACTTTTGCTGTGAGTACTCTCAGTGGACTTCAGGAGATATTCACCATTTACGATCAGGAGATGGAAGAGCAGGGTCTTGTCTTGATTTTATGAAAGTCGCTGCGTGACAAGGGGACAGTTATGTCTCCTCATCATTAGGGTCTTTGAGTACCAAACCATGTGAGGCAGCAGAGCAGAATCTAGTTTCCATTAAAAAAAAAAGTGTTTTTCCTGAACCTTGCAGCCCCTGTGATGTAGACTTAATACTCTGTAACTATAGTTGTGGACTGTTGGATGTGAAAAGCATGTGTAATTTTAAACAAAAAATACCATGTCAAGTGTCATATGTCAGTTTTGTTCACTATGAAAAAAATCCACAGGCTACCACAGCATTTCATTTTAGTGACTGCATTCTCTGATTGAGGATTGTGGAGCAGGGACTGTTGCACAAGTTGTGCCCATTAGGATAAAGTCCTGTTTCTGTTTCAAAGGGTTTAATCACACAGCTTTGAAGCTCAGTGTGTTTTCCTTCTAGAAGCACCAAAAGCATGCTTCAAAAAGGATTAACCTTTTCTGTGTATTGCTTTAGGTTGAAAAAATAGCTTTATCCTGATTGCATTTCAAATGTGCCGGACACGTAATGCTTTCCTGTTTAAATTGCTGTTCTTTTGCCCAAGACCATTGTGACTTGGTAGTAGATAAATAGACATTTAAAACACCCCCCTTGTTATATTCAGAGAGCCAGAGGTTGCCACATGATAGCAACTTAAATCAAGACAATTTCAAGTCACCGATGAGATGTAGAATGCTGGCATTATTCCTGTTTCTTGTTTGTTAGTAATAGCTTGACTGAGTATTGAGACTGAACCTAAAATGCTGCCATCAGCACCAACTACCCTTTAGATTAGCACACATCTCCTATTCCCTGGCACATAGTTAGACCAGCTTAATGTCAGAGCATAAAAAAGATACTTGTTAAATAATTTCCCAAAGCTCCTTCTCAATCTTTAATTTGTTTTTCTTTTTTCCCCTCTTCTGCACCCCCCCTTTTTTTTCCCTGTGCCGAAGGGTACGCCATTAAGTCGGGCTGATTTAAGGGCTGTCAACATCAACCTCTGCGACATGTGCGTTATCCTGTCAGCCAATCAGAATAATATTGATGATGCTTCGCTGCAGGACAAGGAATGCATCTTGGCGTCACTCAACATCAAATCTATGCAGTTTGATGACAGCATTGGGGTCTTGCAGGCTAATTCCCAAGGTAAGGACTGCCCTATAATACTTCTCTGCAGTGCCTACAGGGGACAGGACCTGGCAGGAAGAATATCCCTCACTCAGTAATTCAAAGAGCCCTACATCAGCTTGCTTGACAGTTAAACCTGCTGATTGGTATGATGGCTTTTAAAGGGACAGTCACGTAGTTTCTCTGCTACATCACAAAGCACATCATTCAGAGAAAAAATGAATGAACATGAAACTGGCATTTTTTCTCATTTTAAAATTTTCCTAGATAATATATAAAACCGTCATTTTCTCACTGTGACTTTCTTACATGGGGAGTTGCTGTTGTATAACCAGTGATAACTTGCAATTATTATTTGGAATATCTGAAGTTTCTGTCCAACAAAATATCTTTTTATGTAGAGCACATTAAAACTTCAAAGAAAATACAAGTTTGAGTAATACCAGCCAAAAAGTAAAATAAAAAAGAACAAGAACTTTAAATTTTCTTTACAGCTCTGGCACCTTCTTGCTCAAGAAGTTAACTGAGAGTTAACTCAAAGCTGATTTCTTCCCATGATTTGACATGTACTCATCCCATTTAAGGACGTTAAACAAAATCCTTCAATCTTTCCTGAGAGTAGGGGACTGATTCATAGGTAGCCAAAGGCTATTTTACACCATCTATGCCTGTGCAAAGCAGCTGCAAAGCAGTCATAAGCACCCCAGCAAAGACCATCAGAGTAAAAACAATCATCTCCCCATCCCTGAAGCATCTTGCAGCTTATGCAGCTGAAGTCCTACCTTTGATAAACCTATTAGCTGCCGCAGTAAATATTCCCTCTGGATCTAGTTTTGCTATAAATGTAGGTGGAAAGGATTGTGCTTTGGTCTGCAGTTTCCCTGTGAGCCTGATCGAGAGGTAGTTTTCCCTCAAGGACGGTGAGAACTAAGATTAAGTTCAGGTTTTCCTCTTTACACTCTTATCAGGAAATAGGAATTATGTGCCAAAAATCAGAGGCTGCAGTGTAACTTCTTGAATATAGAAACTTGAACATAGAAAATTCTTTCTTAGAATCTGCATTAAAATGGTGGAATTATATTGTACCAGGAAGCTAAAAGCTTGACGTTTTCAAAGTCAGATCAGACAGTTTTCTGGATAAAAAGTAGATTTAGAGAAGAAAAGGAAGAAACTGGTTGTTTTCAATCCCATGAGTGTTCAAAGTTTCAAATCTTTGGTCTGGAAATAATACAACTCCAAATATTTTAGAGTTCTTTCCTCATAAATTTGTGAGACCAGCTTGCTCACACTCTGATAGCTTATAGTTATGATTAAGAAACTCATTGCAGAAGTGGAAGACAGGCATAGAGGTTCCTTGTTTCACTGATCTAGACCTGGGATTTGAAATTCTGTATCTCGAAACTAAATCTGTACTTTCACTACCAGGCTAATGGCTACTCTTTGATGAATCTCTCTCAGTCTCCTATCACACACATAATTAAAATAATCAAGAATCTCTTCTTGAGCATGAGCAGTCTGAGAGAATTTTCTGTCTTTGCTCAGAAGTTAGAGACATTTTCAGGACTGTTGTATTTACCTCTTGGTGTACACAGCATCTCACACCATCCCTCAGTGAGGATGGAGGAAACTTACCAATATCCAGTCTTGTGCACTACATGATCACCTGTCATTTTTTACTCCCCATCCTTGGAGGTATTCAAGACCTGACTGCATAAAGCTCGAAGAAGCTGAGCTGACCTTGTAGTTGACACTGCTTAGAGCAGGAAATAAGACCGGAGACCTTCCAATGTCCCTTCCAGACTGAATTGTTCTGTGAATCTCTAATACCCAGGTTGCTGCTACAGCAATAGCCCCTATAGGTCAGGAAGCGTACACTGGCCATGGTCCAAATCCCTTTAGCCCTGTTAAATGTTGCTGATGCAGAGAAGAGAAGGAACAATAGGTGAGCATATTCTTAGAAATTTTTGACATTACTTCAGGTAAATACCAGCTTGCATGTTAAAAAATAAAAGGTCATTCTTTCGGTAGCTGTTCTGGGGAAACAGGGCATGACACAAGGCAGGCAACCAGCAGCCTGTTTTAATTGGGATCACTGAATAAGGAGGGGTTCTTCCAAGCTGATTTGCTTCAGAAAATAATTATCTTCACGGTAAATTCTCTGTGTATGATATCCACAACTCCTGAATTGGTTGCATTCCTTTCAGTACAGTAAATTTTCACAGAAGACCTTGAATAAAATGATTAGACTGTCAGAAGCAGTTAGATCAGTAGATAGCACAAATTTTACTGGAAATTATATGCAATGTGACATTTTTGTCTGTGAAATGCAGCTTTAACATACGGTGGACACAACTATCATGACAATTATATAAACCAGGTGATTCAACTTTTGCTGGTCAACAAGCAGTGTATTAGAACAAACTCAGAGATTCTTACTGGCAATTTAGTGCCTTTATTTACAGAGCAAGTTGTTATTTTTCATTTGTGTATTGCTTGACATACTTATCCTTAACACGTTAACTGATAAAAGCTTCAAGTATTGCCAATCTTAGTTTTTCTAGATCTTATTGTATGATTTTGAATTAAGACATCCTCATCAACATCATGCTTTGGATCTTCTGTGTCGTTATTTTATGTTACTTCTGCTACTGATCATCAGAAACCCTGGCATTAGAAAATCTGGAGGTATGGCAGAAGGTCAGTTGACCTGTGACAGGGTGTTGAAAAGAGAAGAAATAAAGCAAAATATGTGAGCAGTCTGAGAAACATACGGGCTGAGCTTCAAGATTTTTGGTGAGGGATTTAGCAGTATGACCTTACCCTTGCTATTCTGAGTAAATATGTTGTATTATATATGTATAGTTATGTAGTCACCGAGCAGTGGAATCTCATATGAAAACCTGATATATAATTTATGTTTACATTTCTGAGAAATAAAAATACAGTCATTTACTTGATAGGTTATTGAATGTACAAGGATCTTTCTAGTTTGTATCTGTGATTATTTCATTTCAGCATCAGGCAAAAGATGACACCAGTACAAGAAGGGTGCCATAAAAAGCAGGATGCAAATTTTATTTAACAATCAGATAAGCCATAATCGTTGGCAAGTGTTGAAGTACAGGGCTATATCTATAACTCCTTTGCTCTAAGTTGGTAGCAGGAGAAGAGTCCACAAATTTTGGGATTTCATTCCCTTTTTCCCAGAGCCTCATCCTCATTACCTACTTTAACACTAAAGTCACTCCCAGTCCTAGGCATATAAGCATTCATCACTAGCCAACCCTCTGTATCCCTCCAAACATGCCCTTTCCAGCCAGGGACAGAGCTTTGAAATGGAACCCTGGTGCAGCCCGAGAGGAAAGGTCTTGTAGAAGGAACAGGTGGGTGGACACATGACAGGAAGCTTTGCTGAAAGGGAAAGTTCTATGACAATAGGGCTGCCAATTCCCAATGGATTAAGTTAACTGCTGAAAAATCAGCTCTGTATTATTCTGGTTTGCATCAACAAGGGATTTTCTCATTACTAGTTCAAGATTAAGTTAAAACACACACAGCTATTCTCATACAGAAATGAAGACTTGAAAGTACCTCCTTATGGTGTTAAAATATCCCCAGGTTTTTGGACTGGTTAACAGTAATTATCTGGACCTTCTACAAGTAGTGTGGAAACACTTTTGTCCTCTGGCCTGCCTGCCTTGGATCGTAACTGATCCAGCAGAACTGCATCTTGTCCAAGTATGGTGCTCTGCCTCGACCTTCCGCAGAAGAAAAATCCAACTCAAAATTCCAAGACACAGGAAAAAAATAATATTCTGGACCAGAGCTACAAATGACCTGGAGTATCCAGAGGGGATGGCAGTAAACTATCTAAGTTGTCAAATCTATGTTCATCATCAGCTGTCTGGCAACATACGACCAAATGCATGGCTACACAGAACTACAAGTGGAAACAAGCTGTCTTCCTTAGGAGGAAAAGCTTACTAACAGTTCTGAAAGGATTTGCTGGTCTCCTTTACATAAAGTGTGTACTTCTACTCAAAAAGAACAGGCAGTTCTTTCAAATTGGATCTGTCCTGTTCAAAGTTCTCAGGTTGAAAATGTTCTCATGGCTGTCTGCATTGATAGTTTCAAAGCTGACTGTGCAGCTCCGTAGGCTTGCTAGAGGTTAGGGCTGCAGACTCTAATGTCCTGAAAATGAGCTTTTGGAAATCATCAGGGCAGTTCATTGCCTTTGGGAGACCTAGAACCTGGATTCCAAGGACAGAAAGACCAAAGCGGATCCCACTGAAGCTGCATCAAAATATTGCTTTCATTAAGATATCTCCGATTTTGAAGTACAGAATGCTGTAAAGAGGGAGCTTGGCCCACCTCCTCACAAAATTACTCATAAACTCAGCCAAATGGCTTATTTGTGACAAGGAAGCCCTGTGTTTATCTTGATTTCCTCTTATAGATCTTGACTTCCTAGAAAGATCTTAAAGAGGTATGTGTTTGTGTTGGAGAAAATGGTCACCCCTAGGTACTAGAGATTGGTTTTTACTGTCCTTTCTGTTTCTCGTTCTGTTCCCTAAAATAGAAATTGAGATTATTTTATCAAGAAGTGTTTTGGAGAGCAGACCAGAGAGAACTTTAGACCCATAGTCATAACATGTGCTCCCGAGTCATAACATTTTTCCAAAGCACCCAGGAGGACTGAGTATGGGGTAGGTTCTTCCTTGGCTGTTAAGTTGGCAGGCCCCCAGTAATTTTCCTTTCCTTCATTTTGTTGACATTTACATCCTTTCTTCTTCAAGTACCATCTATTGACTATTCCCATTTAGTTCTTCATGTTTCTTGTTTTTTTCTTAGAGCCCTACATTGTGGGAATTTTACTTGTTATTTTATCCACCAGATGAACATGGCCAAACACAAAATATTTATCTTCAGTTGTAACTAAAGCTGCTATTTGGCTTTCTTCCCAAAACCCAGAAAGACAATTATACCTAACAGTTTAGAGATTTATAAATACTGTACCAGAGTAGCCTCTGGGTAGTAACTTTAGATATCCAACTCAATAATTTTCTTTTATTGGATAGTGATTTAGAGCTTATTTTGAGTCCTATATAATAAGAGCAGTACATTTCATTAAAAAACACTTACTAAACAATAAAGAAAAGTGATCTTATAGCTCCAAGCAGGTCTACAGGACAGAAAGGGGAGGCTGTATAGTAACATTTTGTCCATAGACATTCTAAGACAGATCACAGTACAGCAGTGTAGATGTATTTCAGCAAAGTAGCAATTGCAGTTGTTTTCTGAATGACTTCAACTTATGAGAATTTTCCCTGGGAATGCTATTTCTATACATGAGTGATCTTTTTAGGGCCTTCATTTACAGTTCTCATAATAGATCCTCCAACAAGAAAGAATAAAGAGAAAAGCATTAAGATTGGATGAACTCCTGGGTAATACATTTCATACATCGTGGCAGGATTCTTCTGGGGAAAATCCTATAAAACCAAGTAAACATACTCAGAATTTTACACATGACTTTCAAGTGTAACAGATCACACAAGGTAAAGTAGCCCTGTACAAGTTTAATTTCATTTGATCCAGTTCCTTAAAAATCACTTTAAACTTCATTGTCATCTTTTGTTGGAGTTGTCTTAAACTTCGATTGAAAGGACAGAAACAGCCACAGAGTTTCATTAGATTTATTTCACAATCTGATCATTAATTCTTATATCATTGCAATTTTTTATGGACTTAGTCTCACAATTTGCTGCAAGAAATTTATTATTAAGATGAATTTAAGATCTGGTTTCCATTGTGCTTGCAGATAATATATTCTTTTCCACCTCTCCTGATTAATAAATCTTAATTGCTTTACAAGTTAACAAAAAGGCAGAAAAACCATATTATCGAGACTGAAAATGAGAGAAAATTCTTAAATAAGGGGAAAAGATAAATATTGTCTGAAGTGCTTTGTTAGCAAAGGGTTTGTGCCACTTTGAGATAACTGTATTGTAATGCTCTTAGAGAAAACTTTTTATAAATTCAAAGCAATAGTTTTATTCCTGAAGGAGGGAGGTTTAGTGAATGTTCAATCTTATTTCTCTTACTTTATAGTCATAAGTTTTAAAGTTAACATTTCAGAATATAGGTTTGGATAATCACAGATGCAGTTAATTTTTAGGCTGTTACGGAATTCAGTATTCTGTGGCAACTCCAGCACTGCTCCTATGTTTAATTTGTTACATTTAATGCAAATGTAGGAATAAAGAACCTTACTTTCAAATACTGAAAATCAAACTCTATTTAGCTGCACTAAATAATTGCAGAGTTTAAGGAGCTACTTAACCTGCTTAGGAAAGCTTATGAGTAAATGCAGAATATTAAATGTAGATGTAATATTAAAAATAAATAAATGAATAATGCTGGCAAAAAGTGAAAGATTTGGGGTAGTTTTTAAAAGTGTCAAAGTGAGCTATGACACTAGCTTTATTCTTTTCAACCCTTAGATTCCTGTGTGTCTTTGTATATATTTTTAGACTGCAGAATGCTTGTTATACTTAAAGATAGCTCATAATTACCTAATTCACATATGTGTTTTGAAAGATATTCTCTAAGACAATATCAGTCCTACCAGTCACATTTGCAAAAATGGTATCTTGCATTGATGTCAGTGTTATTGGTTTGAGGACTGATAGTTTAGTGTAGGAGTTACACCTGATTAAGGATGTTTTTATACTGGGTTCTGAATGTTCCTTGTATTTTTGTTAGCATCAGTTGTTGCAAAAATAATAATAATCCAATTAACAAAATTTTCTACTTGGTTGATTGGTTATTTTTTAACTAACTGAATTTTGAAGTGTTTGTTGTATTTACTATTTTTCAAAACAAAGGCAGACCATCCTAAGTAATGAAGTTAATAACTGAAAAATGAGATAAGGGCCAGACATGTCCCATATCACTATTTACTCACAAAAAATAGTCCAATTTTTGAAGATCAGGTCACTGTGATAAATAACTCAGTATTACCTTTTTGCAACATGCACATAATTTCTTATCCTGCTGAACTAGATATATCAGCTGATAGCTGTTATTTATTTTATGGTAGCACACTGGAGCTCTAGATGGAATTAAGAGCTTGTTGTCATAGTCCTGATATATACAAGAATAAAATATGGCCTTTGCCCTGGCAAGTTTACAATCTGATGCCTTGCTTGTTCCAAAACTCATGTGCAATGTTATACAGGTTAATAAATCTCTCTGACTTCAATGAAACTGTCCACCTGTGTAAAGTTAGATTATGTGCAGGTCTTTGCAGGATTTGGACTTAAATAAACTAAAGAGACTGGGTGGGAGAGAGGCTTTTCACTCAACTTTTTTCCTGTGCTGTAGAAACCAGCTCTGTTAGGACCTTGCTAGGCTTCCAGTTTCCACATGAAACCCTTGACAGGAAAGGTCCCACACAGCATCCTTCACGTTTTTGTACTTTTCCTTGCACCTGGACACCAATGTTGCCTGCTGGAATTACATACAAAAAGTAGTTTCCCACCTCCCTCAAAGTTTTCCTGGAAAGAGAGAAAAACTATTAAGAAACGAGGGTTTTCAATTCTGTTGCTTATAAAACACTAAAAATGTGTTGGATGAATGGCTGGAGAGACACATTTCTTTGACACAGTTTCTCTGTATTTGAGAAATGCTACAGGGTTCTAGGCCAAATACCTTTAAGTTTTCACAATTGCTTCTTCCTCTTCTGCTTTAAGACACCTTCTGCTTCAGCCAGAGAAAAATAAAGCTGGGTGAACTACGTAGATAATACAGTACATCAAATGTGATCTCAAACTCTATTTAACCATCCCAAAACTGTTATAAATTGATGGTAACTCTATTTTATTATTATTTGCTGTTCAACATCTCAGAAGCAAACCCCCTATTATGAAGGTGTACTATTTTGTGCATTTCTGATGCTGAGGAATAAAAAAAAAAGCACTCTTTTTATGAGCATTAATTATACACCAGGCAAGGAAGCAATTGCCTCTATGTTATGAAATATTAAATCAAAATGCTTCCTGTTCCCAGATGTCCCAGAGATAAATACAGCAGTATTTTGAAGCCCCACTTGGAGCTGTTTTCCCTGCAAATTTATAGTTTTGTCTCCATTTTCAGAAAACCCTGTTTTATGTGAAGTATAGCACTCTTGGTAGTTTTTAAGGAGCAAACTCCTCTGGAGTTGCCTATGTAGGCAACAACTCTTATGTAGATTGCACACAAGGGATCTGAAGTTGAAAGGCTCCTTTAAGATGACAAATGGGTTGAAAGTGTTATTGTCTTTGATTGCATGCCTTACATCATCTGTATGTAGGAATAAGAGAGCTATACTTTATCTTTAGCCATTTTATAAATATTTAAGTCCTTATAGTTGCCTAAAGATATTAAAGCATATTTTACAGTAGTTGGAATATAAATATTATATATAGCACAAGATACCAAAGTAGTTTAATGAATTCATAATTTTCTGTTCACTTTTATTGGAATGTGTTTTATGTTCCAAAACTTCCATTTAAAGAATAAGAAACCATTCTGCTCCCTGACAAGATGTAAGCCAAAAGTGAATGTAATCAAGATGGTAATATGAGGCTTCAATTAGCAAGAAGAAAGGGAATGTGAGTATTAGAATGTACTGCACCAACCTCTGTGTTTTAAATTAAAAAAAAAAAAAAATTTAACAAACCCATATGTAAGTCTTTAAGAAACTTTAAGGTGTTTTGCATTTCCCTCTGTGTATTTTCTAAAAGTTCTTAATTGTATAAGAAGATGCATATCTAGATCCAATTATACAAAGGAAAATTTTTTAAATTTGAACTTAATTTTCAAAAATAACCAACCATAAAAATTTTATGACATTAAATGTGTAAAAGGTCTGTGTTTCATGGCTTTGAATACAAAGGTATGTTGAGGTTATAATTCTAAATCTTTCAAATTCCTATCAAATATAAAAAATTCTTTTTAATATTTCAGAGTTTAACTATTTCCCAGTAGGAGTCCATGCTGGGTAATGCTTGCTAATTACCCATAACAAAAGTAGACACACAATGCTGGTAAATTACCTGACCCTTTGCATTTTAATGAGACAACAAGGATTTCATGAAGTGATGTTGTTTCAGTGGTTAATGGTGTCAGCAATGTTGTAATTGTAGGCTGAGGCACATTAGCTGCACAACCACATGTAGGCAGGGCTTCTCTCAACAGGCCCTTTGGAGAATAGAACAGGGTATTATCATTAAGCCTATGTCATTTGCATGCTGCTAATCACTTACTTTATTATCTTGTGTATCCATTGTCTTTCTTTAATTGCTCTTTAAATGAAAATTAAAAATAGTTCCAATGCCCACGATACTTGTGATAGCATCTTGATTATGAAGATAACTTCAAGAAAATGGAACATATAGATAATGTATTGCAGGAATACAAGATAGTTTGAAAGTTATGTACCACAGCAGGCAGCCTCATGGGTGTAATTCTGGTGTCTTTCTTTGCTTCACTACGTATTGTTTGCTTAATAAATGGTTATTTATATTCATAAAGGTGATGGGGTTTTTTCAGAGATCAGTGTCACTGGTTTTGCTTTACTGTGGAAGAATATACACAGCTTCACTATCTAGCAGACTTTACCAGTCTAATAGCATTACAGGAGAAAGAGAGATTTTTGTTGTTTCCAGTTAAATCCTAGTCTGTGATATCAATGCAGAAAAGTAGCATCTATCACCTGCTAGTGATTTGCAGAACTTTGACAACTTTGGGATAAAATCTACAAAATTCTTGGCATTCTCTTTTCAAGATAGACCTGTTGATTAAAGTTCGACATGGTTAAATATGAGGCAGCCCAGACTTTCCATAACAGGCATTTTCTAAAAGCTTGTTAGCTTCTGGTTATCAAGAACCTGCTAGTTCTTTCAGCATCTGCATGGTGGGATATTCAGGCTGACTTGAGGCACAGCCTTTTGTGGAGAATCAGTACTACTGTGCTCCTAATAATGTATTTTTGCAGCTTTTCAACATCTGAACAAACCAAAGCTGAAAAAGTAAATTATGAATTTTGTAAATGGTATGGTAAGAATTTTTGTTGAAGAAAGTTCTGAGCTAGTTCTTGTAATTTATTTTTATTCAACACACTCCAGTAAGATTGTGGCTAATGGAAATTTTTGCACTGGCTTATTTAGAGACAAGATTAAGATCTTATAAAATATCTGTAAAGTCACAGCACTATGTGGTGTTTTGCAAACTTTTCTTAGAAGTTGGAAGTAGATCCTGTGAAAGTATAATGGAGATTTCACCTTTCACGTTGATTTGAAGCATACATCCTTTCTGTAAGTTTGACAGAGGTTTTCCTTAAACACATAGACAGGCTTGTAGTATGATTGGATGGCCACATCCTGTTTCTAAGTTCCTGCCAGTCTGCTTGTTCTGTAACTTCGTCTCCAAGTGAGGGCAAAGATAGGCAGACATTTTTAAAACAACTCCTCTGAAAATAAAGAAAAAGAGACTGAAATCAGGCAGTGTAGTGTGGGGCCTGAGAAACCATTGTTGGAATTGTTTATTGTTTGTTTGAGGACATTAATTGGGCTAACAACACTATAGTTACATTCTTGAGAACAAATTTCCATTAGCCACAAGTGTCAGCTTGCTCAAAAATGATTTATGCTGTAAAAAAGTCAAATTCAGAGCAGATGCTTGGCCATTTTGTTTAACATACTCAGCAGTGCATTTTAGAAACTGTATATATCTGTTGTAAATCCTCAATAATTTGCAAATATTTTCTATTCTAACCTTTAATTAAGTCTCCAGTTCTTTAGTGACAATGTGAACTCATCTGTCTGGACATATCTTCCATTTTCAGTGGAAGATGTAGACTGAATTAGATAGACAGAATCCTTCTAAAAATTTAGAATGTGTCTAGATTTTTTTTTTTTTAATGGCATCTTGCTCACTGTATCACATGTAAGTAAGGCCTTAAAATTTGTCTGCAGATTTGTATTTTAGATTGGCCCAAAATCACCACTTCTTAAACTACCCCACTAGCAACGAAAGTCCACATTGCAGCTTGAATATTTATTCTCAGAATCCTATCAAATAACAGTGAATAAACCAAAGACTCTCAGAAATACTCAAAATGCCTAATTGAAAGGAAAGCTATTTCCACTGATATTGGTACTAAAGAAATTAAAACAGAGAGGCAAATATTTTATTTTTCATCAACCCATTTAACTCACTAGTAACCAATAATGGATAGGAAAGTTATTGTGTTAAGTGTTTGTAGAGAGCACAGTAGTATTTAGATGCATGGATGATAGTAAGTAGTCAATACTAAAAACCAAAAAACCACAACAAAACAAACAAAGACAAACAAAACCCTGCAAAAAACTGCTGGAAATTTTCAGGATGTCTGTACTGGGACTGGATACCATAGTGTACATTTTATGATTGCCATTTAGTTTTCACTGCTTAAAGAATACCACATTACATTTTACTGTTATCACTGTCTTTACCAGCTTGTTTGCTAGTGTAATGGGGTTTGTATCCCATATAAATAAAATAAATAAGGGGCTGGTGTAGAGACACTTCTGCTGATACTTCTTTAAATATAAAAAGACATTTGAGCTATAAGAGGTAAGCAAAACTCTTCTAGATTTTAGAAAAAAACTCTGATAAATTAGTAAGTCATTCTGTCGTGATAAGTAATTCATTTTCTTTTTAACATTAATGTTTGTAAGAGGAGAAGGACAGTGAGCCAAAACTGTGTGAACTCAGCAATGGAATTTTCATCTTAAGACTGTACCTCCTCACTGGTTTTGTGAATACCGTTCCTTTTTTCTTGATATATTTGAGCAAATTACCTTTTTATTTACACTGCTGACTGTATGCTTCAGATACTCCTTCTCCTAGAATGGCCATCAGAGGCATAACTTGCTCTCTGAATTCCAGATTCTGACTGAAGCAGGGGTTCCCACGCTTTACAGATTGGGTGAACCCAGTGGTACCAGTGCTATCACTGCTGTTCCTCAGACAGTTTTGTTGACTATACATCTGTAACTAATATATTGCTACTGGTACATCACTCAAGAATACTCAATTAGAGAGCTACTTCCAATTCCTCCTCATTCCACAACTGCACAATTTGGATTTGGATTTTCTTAAATAGAGAAAAAAAAAGGGGAGTGGAAAGAAAAGGCAGTGTGCTTTACTGTACTTTCCAAGGGAAAGTTGGTTGAGTTAGCATTGTATAGAGTGATATAGTTAAAATCAACCTGATATTATTTTTCACACATTATATCTGCAAAGATGTCTTTAACAGACATGCTACTCTGAAGTTGTGTGCTGCAGAAGGCAGTATTTGAATGACAAAGAGCATGACTGATTTTTTTTTTTTCCCCTATTTATGATGTTCAGTTTGGAGTTCTGGTAAAAATTTTGGCTTGCAGAAAGCCTTTGTAGTGATATGCTGGAAGCTTGAGTGCCAGAATTAAATTCGGTGTTAAAGCCTCTTTTAAAGAAAAATATATTCACACATGAGCGCAGGATCCATGTTCCTTCACTATGACCATTTACTAAAGCCCTGAAATTTTTTAAGCATGTATTTATTTTTTAATCACCTGCCTACTGGCACTTGACTATGTGCATAAGACAATCTGTCAGCTGAAAGGTTCTCTAGGATTTGGTGAAATCTGGTAGGACAGGACATGTGCACAATGTGCTCTCCAGTCAGCAGGCTTTGAAGAGTTGCATTTTACAATATAGAGTAATGTAGGAGAGGAGCTTTTGTATAGTTGCAAATAGATTAGACTGCAGGAAATATGCAGGAGGGCTGTGAAGCACACCTGCCAGATAAATTAGAGGTGGTCTTGATCTGAATCCAACCTGTCTCAAAGCTCAGCTCTGGGAATTCTGTTCAGATGTCTTTGATAAAATGGGGCTTTAGCCTTCACAGTTCAAACTTTGATCCCCAAGACAGCCTTGAATGTGGGATTTTAGTTTTGACCCAGCCTGTAGAGAAATTAATGACATTTTACCGTAGGTTTCCAGCTCAGTTCCAGCTTGAGTAATTTGCAAGTCTGCTGGCACTATTTAGCCCACACAGACCATGAAGTCGACCGTAAGTAAGTCCAAGTTGATGGAAAAACAATATTGCTAGAACAGAGTGACAGATGTTGATTATCACAAAATGTCTGTTTAAGCATTTTGTATGTATCCATTTCCTCACTGCAAACACCTGAAATTTTTTTTAGAAGTTACAAAGTAATTATACTTAAAGATGTGGAATTGTCTGCTAAAGAAATTGTCAGAATACATATTCCAAAAAATGACTGCTGTCGTTATTACTGTTGCTACTCAGGGGAGCTGTTCAGATGCCTCATTTATTGGAGCTTAATAGATTAAAAGTCCAAATTGAGTCTCATGATATAAACCTAATCAAATTCTAATCTGCATAATTTTCCCATAAGCAGCAATGGGAAATTGGTTTAATTTATGTTTCAGTAGTTGCCAATCAGATGTTGGACAACATTGTTACTTTTATTTTTCAAGTATTTTAATTGATTGAATTTTTATTGCTATGATAGCTGGCTTTGCTCTTCCTTTAACACTAAGGAAAATTTACTTTTTTTGATATAATGACATAACGTAGAGTCTCACCTAACATGCCGATACATCATTTTTAGTGGTGAGTTTTCCATTTTGTTTCTAGTTACTGGATACCTGTCTCTCTAAACTAGGTAATATAGCTTAATTTATTTGATAATTTTTATTCAGCATATTTATTTTTGCCTGAGGTCTAAATATGCAGGGTTGATTAATGATGAAACTGAAAAGAGTTTGGCATCATTATATACTAAATCATTTTAGCTGCAAACCTGTGCTACAGTTAGATGCTACCAACCTTGTGCCCTAGAAGCACCTAGTGTAGAAAACTATTAAATGGTAAATGGAGAGTAGGAACAATTAAAAACTAAAGTTTGTAAAGCAAGTAGCTAAAAAAAGGAAATTTAGTTTTGTTTACTGTATAGAGAAATAGAGTTTCCATTCAGGCAGACTTAAGGGAAGTGCTATGGCTAGCAACTACGTATTATCTTACCTAAAGTGAGAAAAGTAGCAAGGAGTGAACATCAAGGCTATGCTCTGCAAATCATTAATAAAGAGAGCCCATTTGTTTTGGTAGTTTTGGGTTGTGTAAGCTTGTGCTGACCCTTGGCAGAGTTAGGGTTTAGGTAATTACCACATAAGATTTTGTGAAGGGAAAAAAATTTCTGCAAAGCCAACAACAAAAAACTAGGCAGTTGCAGGTGGACTTCATTTTTTAGGGTGTGTATGATAGTGAAACTCAAAATGGCACTTAAACTGGGGAAAGATTTATGTAAGTACCTGTGAACAAACCCCCCTCTAAGTTAAACATGATTCTGCCCTAGGCTTAAAATATTATGCTCTTCTAATATATTATGCTGTTCACAACTGAAATGGAATCAATGTGGTGTGATTCAGTGCTAGACCTCAAGGTGATGAAACTCCAATCCTTCTCTTGATCTTTGTTTTAACAGCTTAATTCTACCTTGTTAGAGCAGCCCAAGAACCAGCGGACGTATAAATCATTTACACTTTCAGCACACGGGGCCACTAACTCATCCAGGAATGGATCTCACACTTTGGGGAGCAGAAACTGGCATTGATCCCACTGCCCTGTGCTTCTGTTAGAGCTTTGATTTGGACATCTTGGCTATAGGTTTCTGTATTTCAGCAGAAAGGGAACAAAGGGACATTAGAGAAGAGCACTTTCTTGGCAGGAAGATGGCAGCTTTTTCTCTGTGACATTATCTCTCAGAGTTCAAAGCTCCAAGTGTTGTTCCAGTCCCAAAGCATTGGAGGGTTGCTAAAGTTGAGAAAGTTATCCTCCTTTAGCCTCCACTCTCTGTAGATTTACCTTGGCCTATATTTGGGGCTGGAGCATCTCTGAAGATGCTGTAGTCTCTGAGAGAGCTGGGAGCTTATGTAGTCACATCTGGTCTCCTGCATTCCTCTCCTTTTCCAGACCTTTAGTGATAATCTCCAAGAGATTATTAGATCTTCAGAAAAAAATCACAGTAAAAGTAAGAACTGAAGCCAGAATTTAGGATTTCCAGGTTCTCAGGCCAAACTACAACTCTGTCTCAGACCGACCACATGGGACACTGAAGCTAGAATTGTTTCTAAATTGAATGGCTGTAACAGATTCCCATGGATGTCAGCAGCTCTTTAGCTGCATAACTGCTGCTGAACTTTCTAGGTATATTCAAGGGGCTGTACTTTGGAGAATAGCAGGTATAGTCTATCATTCAATTGAATTCACAGGAATATTAATGACATTGTCAGCAAACAGTAGCAAAGGGATACAACTGTGAGATCCTTTTTGAGAATTATTTCTTTTTGGCTGGCTCTGCTTAATGAAAATACTTGTCCCATATTTCTGCATGATAACTTGTTGGGGGCGTGTTTGGCAGTTCACCACTTATGTGTTATTCATATATGCTCAAAATATTATTGTTATCTCATATTCTTAGGTGAACCAGAGGTAGCTAAATGTATATATGCTTTTTAAATTATATTTGAGGACTTTAGTGCATATATCACCCAGTGAATGCCAGGGCATCTTTCCCTAAAATAGCATTATTTAAAGGGTACTATCAATTTACAAGGTGCTTTAATAACAAGGCCACAAATTTTAGGTCTGCCAAGTGGATTTTCAGTTTGGGAAAGTGCCTTCTGCCTGCATAGTTTAGTAAAACATATGCTTGAAAAGGAAGGGAGGCAAAGGAGAAAGGAGCAGAGAAAAAGGGGAAGAGAATCATAAAGGATCAATTATGATCCTTAAGAACAGAAGATATCTTATAAATGTAGCATAAAAATCCATTTTGAGAACGTGCCCATCTGGGTCTTGGTGGAGTCAGTGGAACAGAAGGTGTGCACATCCACAGGACAAATTTCCCTCTATATCAAAACCCCAGTGAACCTTTATTGGTCCCTTCAGGAAACTTAAAGAATATATTTACTGCTATGAAGAGCAAACCTTCTTGCATTTTGTGGGACATTACTCAGTGCAAAGAAAAAAAAATTAGTGGTTTATGGCCAGCACAATCAGCAGATCATTTGGCCATCAGGCCAGTTGCTCACACATAAGCAGAGCAAAATTGGTGGGACTTCCATGGCATGTTTAGCCATGTCAGCATTCCTTAATTTTGAACTTCATCACAGTGCCACTGTGGCTCTAAGAATACCAACACATTACTGCTGAGCCACAGTTAGTGCCCCCTGGGAGGACCACGGGTCAGCCTGGCTCAAGAGGCACAGAGCTAACGAGCTGTGCCCAGTGCTGCTCATTCCTTTACAGGTGGTATTTGTAAGGGACAGTGAGGTTTTACAGCCACCTGGCCATGCTGAGCTTGGAGCAGGGCAGCACCTGCATCTCCTGCCAAAAAGAGCTTGCCTCCTGTTAGGGAGGAATCTTCCCCGGTGTTTTTCGACAAAGATGAGAACATCTTTAAGACTTAGATTTTTCCTCTGATGTAATTGGTTGTTTTTTACCTACTCTGTGAGCAGTGGTATCTTAGAGGGAGCCAGGAAATGCTCTTTGCTCAGAATCAAGGCACTGAACCAGCAGCTTTCTGCAGAGAACTGCAGGAGACTCAAACTCCTTCATAGCAGGTGGCTGAGTTAGGGCATGGGAGTCCTTCCCTCTCAGGGAGGGAAGGTGCTGCCAGGAGGGAAGCAGTGACTGCTGGCCACCAGGCCTCACTGATTTGGAGTATGTCAGGAGCCCAAAACCTGTGTTCCTCTCAGAGCCATGATACACTTACACCATTGCTTGGCAGCATCTTGTTTCGGAGACGGACAGGGGTGGGCTCCCTCCTATTGAATCTTCCTCAGTTTGATAAGGGAATTGCTTATTGCTCTCTCCAGCTACCTGAAAGGAGGTTGTAGTGAGCTGGGGGTTGGTCCCTTCTGCCTGGTAACAAGTGAAAGGACAAAAGGAAATGGCCTCAAGTTGTGCCAGGGGAAGATTAGATTGGATATTAGGGAAAACTTCTTCAGTAGAAGGGTTGTCAAGCACTGGAACAGGCTGCCCAGGGAAGTGTTGGAGTCACCATCCCTGGAGATATTTAGAAGACATTTAGATGTGACACTTAGTGATACAGTTTAGTGGTGAACTCGGTAGTGCTGGGTTAGTGGGTGGACTTGATGATTTTAAAGGTCATTTCCAACCTAAGTGATTCTATAACTCTGTTGGGGTGATTTTCACTATAGCCAATGGTGGTGGGTCAACTGTGACTGACAACTAAGTCCCACAGTAAGAAAAAAACTGATGGCCTGAGGTAAAGCCAGTTTATTAAGTGAGGAAAACAAAAACAAGCCACAAAAAAGCAAAATTCAAGCGATACAAAGTCAACCACTCACCCAGTACAGCAATTTAGTACCAGATGCAGTGACTCCCAGAAGTGATATGGGTTTTCTGTACCTTACCTCCTAACTGTTGGCAAAGAGAATTCCCTTCACCAGAAGCCCCCCCATTGTCACTGCGTTTCCTTTCATGGGGACTGTGCTCAGACTTGCACAGGCATGTGAGTTTTACTGTAGAAGTTGATCCTTTTAAGCAGTTGTAGCCAGAGCTCCCTCAGTTGTTTGTTGAACAAGGAGACACTGTTTGTAAGATCACAACTATCAGCCCTGTTTTACGATTTTTGTGAGCATTAATAGAACAAGGTTTGGGGACTGAAGGAGAAAATGGAATATGAAAAGGAAAATGAAAAGAGGCTGTGAGGAAAGCATGTCATTTCTAAATGAATGCTCTGTGCAGAGGAATTGAATCTTTTCACAGCTGAAAATGGATCTTAAATCTGATGCCTTAGCTTGTTTCAGCTTCTGTAATGAAATAGTTTCCCTAATACCCTGTGACCTGAATTTCTCCCTGCTTTATGGGTGCTATTCCTTGACGTACAAACCTGTATTTCCTCAAGTCAGCATTTGATGATGGATGTCAAAATACAGGTCATGTATTATGCATATAGCATTACCGATTTAAGGTGTTTACTTGTCAAGTTGAAGAAATTCAAAAATGTCACATTCACTGAATCTGCACAGCTGTCACTTGTAGTTTTTCATGCCTTTAAATGAAAGTTCTGATAAAGCAGGTTAGTTTCCTGCCTTTTTTTTTTTTTTTTGGTTCTGTCTTCTGGAGGAGAAAGCAGACAGCCTATGTATGGAAATTACTTGGTGACTTAGGAGCAGGAATGTGTCTTGAAGGTGTTCACTGTCTTGTGACTCTAAATATAAGCACACAAAGTCCCTAAATACACCAGTTTTCCTTTTCCTGAAAATATTGCAAGATTTTTATATTTCTTAAAAGTGTATTTCTAGAAGTGTCTGAATTAAGTACGAGCAAGGAAATTAAATTCTCAGATACTTCTCACATCTTTCAAGACAGTAGGATGAAAAATATTAAGGCATGAGTCTATTTTTCATTCAAGGAGAAAACAAGATCCCTTTAGCATGCTTCCTGCATTTCAGACTGAATGCACTATGTGTGCAGTGTGCAATTACAGAGCTTCTGACAGTCTGTGTCTAACAAAAATGCCACATTTACTTCAATCTCCTGACACCATCCCAGGAAGACAAATATTCTAAGGGTTAGAGAGGTGGCTACAAATGGCCTTCAATGGAGAGTGTGTGTGTCTCTGTGTGTGTGCACATTGCAGTGGAGGGGAGGCAGGAAGAACTTACACATTTAGAGGAGTTATGCTGACTTCAATTTGCTTTAACAGGTAGGGAAATACTGATGTGCTCCTACCATCTGAAGGGCCTGATTCACTGGAAGGTGGTTTAGGAAATGCATCCTGAGATGGGGGGAGGAAAGGCTGCCGGAAGAAAGGGAGAAGCAGAGCCTCTAGGGATACTCCCAGCAGTACAACCCCTAGAGTGCATGAGGACAGTATTAGCTCTATTTTCTTTTAGATAAGTGAGCGTGAAAAGTCTTCCTGTTGCCATTTGGACTTGTAATTCAGCAGAGGACCCAACTGGGCCTGCCACCTTAACTGCTCAAGGACTCTTCAGCTACTTGAGCTTTTTCTAATGTAGCAAAGGCCATATCTTGCATCTCCTAACAGAAAGCATTCCATAACAGAATGCAAGACTTAAAACACTGGATCCTGCTGCAGAGGGAGGTGTTACACCTCCCCTCAGATACCCACCTGTCCTCAGAGAGCATTTCCTCCCTTTGGAGTCCCACTTTAATTTTTCTGCTGTTGTGAGAGTGTCAGTGTTACCTGTAAGTTATGAGGTGATGACTGAAGGACCTCCATCCATCAGATTCACTTGGTGAGCCTGCGGAATCTCAGGCTCTGCCATGAAGAGGTAAACATCCAAATAGCCAAAACAGCTCTCAGTCATAGTGCCAGATACAAGGAAGCATCTGGAAACCAAAACTGGCTGGGACTGCAGCTCACTGTCACCAAGCTGGTCTTCTTGAGTTCAGCACAACAGGTCATATTACATGACTGCTGTTAACATTCCCCATTGCCTCTAAGAAATTTGCTTTCTAAAGATTTTCTATCCACTGGTAATATTATATAAAATTTCTTTACTCACTTAGGTTTCTCTATGACAATGCTTTTGTCTTGAAAGCCTGTTGAAGATATCATATCTACTTCTATTCTCCTGAGGAATTTCTTCACAGACTTTTCACTCCCTTTTTAAGCTATCCTGTCTGTACAATCACCATGTTGCGTCTAGTTTTCTTGTGATAGAATGAAATTCATACCAGTACCTTCTGCAGAGCTAAGAAAGTCTCTTCCCAGTGATTCTAGTTTTGTTACCTGTATATTCTGTATGTGATACAGACAAAACATAGGGATAGATGAATGGAAGGAGAAAATTAAATCCCATTAAATCAAGAAGCCCAAATCTAGTGGTCCTTGTAGTTTAGGGGCAATTTAAGAGTGATGTAATAATCACTGGAAGAGAACCATAAATCCTTAAGGCAATATAAAACCAGTATTTTGGTTAAACTACAATTTAGTTTAGAGATTTCGTGGTTTTTAAATTGGTCCCCAAATTGAAGAAAGGTAAGGTAGATAATATCATATCAACTTCTGAATTCACTAACAGGTGAATGTATCAATGAATTTAGTGGAGTGAAACAGTTTCCACACCGCAAGAAGGTAGTGAAATTAAGTCGGCTGTGATTAGTTTAGAATAAGTATATGGAGAATTCAGAACTAGTGACAGAGGACCAAAAGTCTGTCCCTGGATGTCGGGTGTGAAGTCAAAGAACTTGGGAACAATATGTCCAAAAAAAAAAAAAGTATTTTCTAAAAAGTGTGGCTTAAAGTAAGCTTGGCTCAATCCTATTTGTCTGTCTGTCCTAGCAGACAGATATTTGCCTAAAAATGCTGCCTTGACATTGGTCTACATGAAACCATAAAGTCAGAAGTCACCTTCTAGCTTCACCGTCACTTCTGCAATGAGCATTCCCATGCTTTCTGTAGCTTTACTGGACAAGGGAGATAGAATGCATTAGTCTCAATGGTGAATTTCCACTCCTGCTATTGCATGAGCTTTTGTATAACTACCTGGTTTTTTTTGTATAACTACCTACTTACAATCAAACTCCAAATTGTTTTGACTGAGTAATTTTTGTTTAAAGAAAAAAAAAATGGATAAAAAAATGCTCAATATCAAGAGCTCCATTTCAAACTGTAGAGACTCTGGCTGAGTCAGACTGTAGAGACTCAATCTTTTTTAAAGGTGAATGTTGCTGGTCTCCAGATTTTGTTTTTCCTGTGAGTGCCTTCCAGCATGTTTCCTCTTCCACCTTTGTTTCCTTCACATCATCACTTCTTCCAGTTCTTTTCAAGCAATCTTCTTACATACCATTTGAAAACCTGTGTCTTTTTTCTTTCATCCTTTTTGTCTGTTAGAATGGACCCTTCCATCCCAGTATTCCTACAATTGTAATCCTCACAGAAATGAATATTATAAATGGTACACACCATTACAAAAACCCTAACATGGGTGGGTGGTAGTGCTCCTGGAAAAGTTTGGTTATTTTAAATCTTGATTTCTGATCAAACCTAAAACTGGCTAATGGAAGCAGTTTGTTCCTCATGGTTGTATTACAGTTTACAAACAGTACTCTTTAAAATCTTAATTGCTGTTTAAGGAAAGGTGTTTGTTTTGAGATCTTTTTTTTTGTGTGTAGTTTTTCCTCTGTAAACTTTCTCTATTTTCTCTATTCTTTTTTTTTTTTTTTCCTTTTAGGCTTTACACCCCCTGGGATGGATAGGTCGTCTCCAGACAACAGTCCAGTCCATGGCCTTTTACGTCAACCCTCCATTACAACAGGAGCCAACATCCCTATTATAACAGAGCTAGGTAAGAAAAGCTAACATTTATCCTTTCATGTACATTCCCATGTATTTTTCCCACTTTCCTTGTTACGCAGATACAGAAAAATTACCCATACTGTGTCTTACACTGTTATGTTTTCTCTTCTGATAACTGCTTTCAGTTACTCTCTCTAAAGAAAGTTTAGTAACAGTTGGTTCACTTTATTTGAATAACTGAAATATATTTCTCTCCTTTGGGTTTTCTCCATTTTCTTAAGTAAATATTCTATCAGACAAGATGCTTTTTGCATAGTGTAACAAACAAGCAGGGGTCTTTGGGCTAAGGTTAGAAAAGGAAAAAGGCCACAGTAAGTATAAGCAGATATTTCCTGTGCATTTAATCAATTGTAAGAGGCCATTTGTTTATTTCTTCATGGTCCAAAACTGTTTAATCATGTGTAACCAAAGTCTGTATAATAGTATGAGATATTTCACTCCTGAGAATACAATGATGGTAGGTAACTAGACACTGATTTCCATTCTAGCTGTGGGTATTTATGTTGTCAAGTGGTGTGATGTGAAGTGCAGAAGCTGTTCTGTTTTTTTCATGGCAAATACAAACTTGATTTGTGGTCCTTTGTCCTGTTTTCTTTTTCAGTTTTATTTTTTAGAGCCTTACCTGTCTTTTTCCCTTACTTTATTCTCTTTCTGTACTTTCTTTTCCCCCTAAATACTTTACTTACTAGCTAAGCCTGGCAAACTTCTGCCTTTGGTTTCAATCAGTCAGGAAAAAAACAGTGGAACCCACATTCTAATGATAACTGAACTGGGTAAGAAGTGCCTTTTTCCTTCACATCACTGTCTTATTTTCTGTTGTTGTTGTTGTTACTGTCATCAGCTTTTCCTTTATTTATCTGGCTGTATCAGAGGGGCTACCCTCATGGCACTGCTTTGAATGTGTTTTATTTGTGATTCTGGTTGAAATTGACTGTCTCGTTCTAGTCTTTCTTAATGATTTTTTTTCACGCAGCATCAGTAAACCTTTGATCACATCGTCTGACCTGCCGGCTGTTTTCATAGCACCTCCTCACCAATTCATTGTTTTTGGCCTGAGTCCCCACCTCCCTGGCCCTTGCTCTCCTACACCAATTTTTCTCTCCTTTTCTCTCTTCTTTCTCTTTCTTTTTTTGTCACTTCAGCCTGTTGTCAATTTGGTGGACATGCCTTAGCAGCTTTCACAGGAAGTCCAAGAAGAAGTAAAAGATACCAGAAAAAACCCCAAGCATCATACTTTTCCTCAAGCTATTTTTTTGTTTATTTTGTAGAGTAGGCTTTTTCTCAGAAGCTCAGGTTTTGAAGCTGTAGAGAAGCAGCCAAGCTTCTGCGTGGTTCCCTCTCAACACAGAATGCTCTCACCAGCCTTTGGAGCAGCATTTGATGAGCTTTTCCCTATGGCACAGCACCACCTGTTCGAACCCAGCTCACCTGGCCCACAAATCCCAGTGATAACTTGCATTAG
This sequence comes from Corvus cornix cornix, assembly GCF_000738735.6. Classification (NCBI taxonomy): domain Eukaryota; kingdom Metazoa; phylum Chordata; class Aves; order Passeriformes; family Corvidae; genus Corvus; species Corvus cornix. The sequence continues at coordinate 22,807,246 of NC_046336.1, read as the reverse complement.
AAAGATAAAGATGCTGAGGATAAACACACACCTGCAGAACTCACAATAGATTTGTAGGACCTCAGGAACTGCCCCCACGCATGGCTAGCATGGTGTCTAAGACAGATGTCAGTCTACCTTAGAGGAAGGTAGAAAAAGGATGCTACTGTCAATAGTGCCTACTCTCGACTAGCAAATTAAACTGAGGTACAAGCTTTTCAAAAAGTACATTTTGAAACTATACAGCAGGCTTTTAAATACTGTATTTCTCAAGAATCTGAAGGATAAATTGATAGGTATTGTGCTAAAGAAAGAAGTATTTCTTGGATTCTTCTGATTCCCAGGGCAGAACATTTCTCTTATTACAGTACTAAGGTGTTATGTTTAAACAGTTACATCAGGGAGTGCAAAGGCCAGAATTTTAAATTCTATCCTCATCTCATTTAGACAGCTATCATGAGGCATTAGCTGTAGTAATTCATGTTTTGTAAGCTAAACATAGCAAGCACGGTAGTATCGAGAGTTTGGAAAAGGAGTGGATGTAAAATAAGATTATATGGGAAAGAAAGAAACTGTATGAGAAGGTATCATCAGAATAGCAGGTGGAAGAATTTCTGACTTAGGAAGTCCAGAGCTGAAATCTGATCAAGGTAACGGCAACTTTTATGTTCTTTTCAGAGTTTGCTGGGTTGGCTCAGGAGATGCGTTCACATGGGGAATAGGGACATAGTGTGTACAGTTTCAAATGCTCAAGAAGTTTTTCATTTCCCTTTCTTGGATGGGAACTGAAATTAATTTGTCATTTAGTAAGTTGAAGGGTATTTCAATGGCATAGCTAAGCAGTCTGTGCTTTCATGCCTGAGGGAGACTAATATGGAAATGAAATATTTCATGAAATATGATCCACTTGATACACTGATCTCAAGGAAACAACTATTTTTAGTTGGAATGAGTTGGAGGCAGAGAGCTTAACTGTGACAATGAAATGCCAGAGAAAGTCAAAATGACAAATACTACTTTATTTGGGCTTTTCTCTAAAACAGCCTGATGTAGATTCTTTTTCATACTGGCTAATGTAGAATTTGTGGCTGAGAAAGTGAAGTTATAGAGACAAATATTTGAACAAAAGGCAGTGCTGCAAGAGAATAACTGCTCATTCATTCAGATAGATGCATGTTAAAGGGACAGTTTATCCTCCTTTGAGCTGTAAGTGCATTAACACCACTCCAGTAAGAATCACAGCAGCACATCTAACAGATGCCTGTGGGCTATGTCAGAGTTTTCTTGACAGTCTTTATTTTACTAACTTTGTATCTTGTGATAATGTTTCACTGTACATGCATACAGCCTCAGCCACTGTACCCCACCAATATACTACAATTGTCTCAATATACAAGAGCATAATGTATCTCATTTTGAGCACAGGCAACTGGTGCCAAGAAGCTACTTTACAGGAAAGGGGTAGTCACCTGTCAAGAACAAGAGTGTCACCTCTTAGGAGCAAGATAATGAGCAACAGATTTTTAAACGCACATTTTCACATCCATCTTGATTTCATTTTCAGTGACGTCAAAGACCCAAGTCTGTGTTTCCAGACATATGCCGTTTCTTTTTCTTTGACTGTGTGATGTGTAAGGTCACATGCTGGTGACCCAGAAACACCTTTCGATTTTACTCTTAATATTATTATTGTTATTTTCAGTAAATGATTCAAATGTTCAGTTCTTGGACCAAGATGATGATGATGATCCAGACACAGAACTGTATCTCACGCAGCCCTTTGCATGTGGAACCGCATTTGCTGTCAGCGTGCTGGACTCTCTCATGAGCGCAGTAAGCAAACAAAACCTTTTTCATTCCCTTCTGTCAGACTTGTTGTGAAAGAGTGTGAAAGTGTAGGGACTTTTCCACAGGTAGGCAGAAGATGTATTTTTCTTAGATGTCAAGAGAATTTTGGAACTAAGCTAGGTTATTTTCTTAGTTGGACACAGAGATTTTAACCGAGATATCTAGGACTTCCAAGAGTCCACAATTTTATAAGGAAACGGTCTCATGTCAGGTTTTAAGGATAATATTTTCCAAAAAAATTTGTCTCTTCCTCCTAAACCCAGAGCCAAATTCAGTGTGTCAGTCCCTATGCTCACCATTCTTGTCAGACAGCATCAACTGTGTTTTGAGCTTTTAATTTCCTGTAGCTATGTGTGATGGTCTGAGTATGAGTGCTGGGGGACACTGATAGAACTCGTGAAAGCCATTGTACACATCTCATGAACTCTACTTGTGTGAAGGGAGGTTATCCTCTCTTTTTCATATAAGTTTTCCTGTGAATCAAAACTTCAGTGCATGCCAGAAACCACAGATGGTGGCCTTTGGTTATGTCTTCATTGGGGCTTTTGGTTTGCAGCCATAGCACATCTCTGGAGCAAACGCCTCGGTCATGCTCCTTTTCATCCTCCCCATACTGGCTGAGTTTTCAGACCATTCTTGCTCTGTGTGACCTCCACTTCTTTCAGAGGGACCTTAAACTCTGCTAGATATAGCAAGGACATAGTCCTTTTAAAATCTGAGCATGGGCTTTCTGAGTTCCTTGTGGAATAAAATTCCATAGTGCTATGAATGATCTGTTGTAAATCCCAAGTAACACTACATATGAGCAAATGGGTTTCTCTAAAGGAGCCAACTCTGACCTTCACCTGAATTCAGAATTAAACTTTCTACTTTTAAAAAGAATTCATAGTGATCTTTATTATTTTATTTGTGTTTCATATTTATGTATCTGTATTTTGTGATTTTTCCCTGCTATATTTTTCATATGTTCCATCCACAGATGAAAAGATGAGTCTACACAGATAAAATTTTATTCTAATGCAGCCTATGAGTTTTCAATAACCTCAGAAAATGCTTTTCTTGAAAGCTATTTACAGTATTTTGTAGATGTGACAAATTCAGGAAACCTAAGCAAGCACTCTTAAACTCTGTACCTTCCCTAATTAAAATATCTATCTATAAAATATTTAGCATATTCACATTATAAATGGGAATAATTTAATGTGAAGGTTCCAAATGTTACTTAGAGCTGTTTTTCTACTCCCATTATTATCTAAGTCAATGTCTCTGAATGTATTGTTCAGTAGGGCACTTGAGAATCAAAAAAAAAGTAGGGCTAATCCTTCTGGTTGCCACTAGCATTGCCATAGAATGACATGTTGTGGGCATCATTGCTTTCTTGTGCAAAGGTATCTCAAGTAAATAATAAGGATGTAATGAAAAATAGGTACAGCATGCCTGTTCAGAAATTTTAATACTTTTAGTTGTTGCTAGCTTTTATTAACTCTTAGTTTTGGACAACATGCCCCTCTGTTTCTGCAGTTCCTTTCCATAACGGTCCTTTTTCTAAATATTTTCACATCTAAGTGGTCATATTATGTGTCAGGGACACTGCAGGCTGAAGCCAGAGAAATGTGATAACAAGAGTAGAAAATTCTCTACTTGAAAAAATAACTAACCAAGAAGACAAGCCAAGGATTCAGTCAGTTAGAATTGTTCACTATCCTGTCTTTTCTTTCACCAGTTTTCTGATCAGTGGCAGTGTTATTTTCTGTTTTATTCCTCAAAGGCCCAGTAAGGAGTTGGAAAAGTACAATTCTTCCTGACCCTTCAGAAAGTGTAAAATGTGTGAGATGTTTTCCCTTTACTATCCTTAGTCTCATGGGGAAGGTGTGTTCTCCTTCCACTTCTTCTCCAAGGAAAAGAGTGTTTCTCATACAAACTAATCTATTTGCACTATATTATTTCTTACCTTTATTTTCTTTTTTTTTTCTGGAGTACACTTGCTTTTAGCAAATAGCTTCTATTTAATTTGACTAACTTTATACTTGCCAGTATGGGCAAACTGAACCCCAAATCCTAGCTAAATTGTGAGATCATGCTTTCATGCTATTAATTGCACTGGAATTCTGTAAGAAGTATATGATTTGCACTGTGCTGTCCTTTGCTAGCTCACTTGGAGACAAGCATATAGTTCATTATTCCATCTACTTAGTGATTCAGGGGTTTTTACTGCTTATTTTCTATGGGAAAATTCCAATTTATTATCTATTGATACCTCTGTAATGAAAATTCTTTATGTAGTGTACAGTGCAAATGGACAATGCATTAACTGCTCCTTCAAGAATTAATCTCTCCCCACAGTAGTGGGGTTTTGTAGTAAAACAGGTGTAAGAAAGATTAGAAAGTCGAATAATACCTGTACATACGGTATGATTTCTGACCTGTGGGTAATTTGAAACAGGCATATAGATGTATGTATATAGAAAAAGAGCTAAAAAATGTTTTTAAAATAATTTGCTTAAGTATTCAGTTATTGCATAATAATAATTCTAAAGTATTAATCGGTATTAAAGTATTATTTAATGTTTTATAGTTTTATTAATATTGAAGTAGTACATTAAACCCAACTCATGAATCACAGATTAGAAAATTTGGTAACTTTCTAATTCAAGTCTGAGTGCTGGAGATCTTTACGTTCTGCTAGTTCAGCATTATTTCCTATAAAATGACAGTACTGGACATTTTCAATTTGAAATTGTCTGTTATTTCCATATTTCAAAGGTAAAAGTTTAATGAAGTTTAGTTTTCAGGTCATCTACACCTGATGCCTTAAGAGGCCTCCTAGAAACAGAGACTAGACAGGAGTAAAGGATTAAAAGAGGTATTTATTTGAAAGGCCTTCAAAGGTACCCCCTGGGGAGCCTGACGCCATTCTCAAAATGGACCCCAGGATGGGCCTAAGGTCATGAGTTCTTCCCTCTTTATAGGTTTGGTTCATTTGCATAGCAGGGTTAATTCTCCAATTAAAGCTTCAGTTTTCCCCTCAGCTTACTCTCCCCTTTAAAGGCTCTTTGGTTTATACTTTTGGCCTAGGACAGTCTTGGTGTCCTTGGAAAGCAGGGCCAGAGAGGCTTTGTTATGTCTACCTAGCATGAGAGAGCAGAAGTTAACAGGCTACAAGAAACTCCAGAGTCACACACCAAGCAGTACAGAATTTGAAAAATATAAAGATTAAAACCTAAGGCATCACACCCACTTTGGCCTTTGCAGCCAAGGCAATATATTCCACAAGCCCAGGATTCACAGTGTAGTAGCTCAAACTAGCTACCCAGAGTTGTTGTAGTTGTAGTTGCTCAGAGGACAATCACAAGCTCAAAACCTGCATTGTGTTTTTGAAGAGCTGGTAGCAGTGGTCTCTCCAGGTTTGTTTCAAGAGCATTGCTGTGCTCTGTGGGAAGGCTCTGGGCATGGGTCATGTTGTAACTGTGGCAGTGGCTATTATTAAAATGCTCCAGCTAATCATTATTGTGTCTTTGAAGAGAGATCTACTGCCATCAGGTACTTGAATGATATATTAATATTGTTTTTGTTGTAGCATATCCAAACCCAGGTAATAATACACGTTTTCTGTCAGTCTCAAGGTAGCACTACTTCTGGAAAGCAGAGCATGCTTCCATCACCAAGTGAAATGTAACTAAAAAGTGTGGGATTGAAAGCATCTTTTAGATTATGTGACTGTTTTTTAAAAATGTTCAGCTGTAGAAAAGTTACATGACATAGGATAGCCTAAGAGGAGCAAATTTTTGAGCAGAAGTACTTTTTCCCTTTCTTGTTGAGATAGTTATTCCATAAAATCCTCTACATGCAAGGAAACAGTTTTATCAACACACAGTACCTTCAAAGGTTTGAGCAGTTGTCCTGAGAGCCAAAGCTTCCCTGTGACTCCTTCTGGCACTGAAGATACGAGAACTACAGAAGTTCTGGCAGGCTGGCATCCCTCCCACACCTACCACTGCAACAGATCCGAGGTGCTGCCGGAGTGGTGCCATTGGAGCAAGGATCTCCAGAGCCAGATTATACCATTTAACATTCGCTATCCTGGAAATCATTTGCTTGTGCTAGAACTTTAGGTCTTGATTTTTTTCTGTATTACCAAATCCTAGTTTTTCTTCATATAAACAAAAGCACAGGATGGAAGAAAATAGTTTAAAAAGTTAAAAATAACTTTTCATTATAGCTCTTACTCAAGAGTTCTCCCGAAGGGAACCTAACAGTCTTATTTGTACAGAAAAGAAGCTTTTTCTAATCTTTGATATGGGCGTTTTGAAACAAGAATATTTTTCATGAAAGTCTGTTTAGAGAATGAGCAAGCAGCATCTTGTAACTTAAAGTATCCCAAACGTCTTTAAAGTTTAGACAATAGTTTGACAATTAATAGATTTTCAAATGGTGAAATGCTGTTATTTATTTTCTGCTGTTGATTCTGGCTCAAAGGCCCTCTTGTTATTGGTATGAATTACTGATGTTAGCTCCGTCATTCCTCGGGTTTAGATATATATTATTCCTCCAACTGAGAAAGAAAAGCAAGTTAAAATATTTGTTTGAAAGTGAGGTTCAAAGCTGCAGATAGTGGAGGAGGAGTCTTCATAAAAGAAATTCATTCAAAAACCCACTAGCAAACACAAAAAAGGCAGATATAACTTGAAAAATGACAATTTTAGCGTAATTATAAATGAAAGGCAAAGTGCTATTAAAGTTAAAGCAATATTATTAAAAGATGTGCTAATTTTCAGTTAAATTTTCTGTAGAAGACCAATTAATTTAAAAGACATGACAGCATTAACTGCAAAACATAAGCACTCTGGTAATTATACTTTAAAAAATGATTGAACAAATGGGAAAGCATCCTTGAGACATTTGAAAGAGCTGCACTACAATTCAGAAGCAAGGGCTAGGTGGCAGTGCTAGCTCAGATATCTGTGTCATGATTTCCTTGTAATTTACCCAGTTTCAGTGTCTATAATGCATTTCCTTTTTGCTGTGTTTAGAATACACCTATTTCATATTCTCATTCCGGATGCCAATTAAAGTGATACCATACACATGTCCAGTGTGGGGTTTGGTTAATGACAGTAGCAAACAAGTATTTCCTCAGTTATGATTTTACACTCAACAAAGGGGATTCTTTTAAATGACTGGAAAGCGCCTTGTTACTTTAAGTACAACAGCACCTTTCCAAAGACATTCTGTAAGTCAGTTTCTTATAAGTACTGGCATATCCAGGCCATGTACCCTCCCAAAGAGCAAGTAGAAGATCACTCTGAAATTAATTTCAGTGTATTATTATTCCAAAGGAAATGTATATCAGCTAGTTCAGCTTTTCAGTGTTCCCCTAGTTCCAAACTGGCAAGATGTAATGAGGAGACTGATTTTTGTGACAATCAAAAGCATGGACAGACAGCTTTTCCTTGAGTGTTAAATACATTAGTACAGGAGGAAGTAACCCTATTTAGCAGAAGGTGACAAGTTACAGCTTCCTATTCATCCATCTTTTCTTGCTTATCATTGGGCATTTTCTGATCAGACACAATGCTGCAGCAGTTTGTCCCAAAACTTGAAATCTTTTCTCCCATTGATTGCAAAAGAAAAAAAACCAAAAACCATCTTTTGGCTGCACTCATCCATCTGACTAAATGGTGCCATCCACATCAGTCATGGTGTGAAACCCAAATTAAGCCATTGTTCCACAATAAATGCTGCCTCTTTTACTAGTGAGGGTCTTAGCTTTGCCATAGAAGTATAGCACAGTGGGAAGAGTTGCCAAAGAGGGCAACTCTGATTCTCATCTCAGGGACATCAAGGAAGAAGTAATTGAAAAATAAACAGTCATGCCTGAATGTCTTCTCTCTCTCATGGTGGCAATTCCTATTAAACATCATGTAATCGCTCCAGACTTACATTCCTGCAAGGGGTCACATTGATTTTTCTTTATGTTAAGAGAGGTTTGAGTATTACACTTGAATTGTTACACAGTGCATCCACATATGTAAGAGCTGATTTGAGATTAGCTGTTGTTTTAGACTAGCTGAATCTTCCTGAACCTCTACTTATGTCAGACTACTCTTTACAATATGCCTTGTAGTTAAAATATGTAGTCCCTTACCCAGGTTAACTTAAAATAATTGGAGTTGATGAGATGCAAATATTTGCTTTAGGCCATGTATAACAATAAGAATATGTTCATTTCATTTTAATTTAGTCAACAGGTGAATGGCATCTATGCCTATGTAAATAAGCAGAGAAGCTTGAAGTTACAAAACCTCAATGTAAAGTGAAAAACATTGCTGCGTAGAACTCATTTTCTTCTGTTTTATCTGTCATCTCCAGCAAACAATGAAACTGGAGTTTCATTATACAAAGAAAGAATATCAAAGTAACATGGATAGGAAGCCAGTTCTGCTTTTTGATCTCAGGATAAAATATTTCAACCTGTACCTCAGTTTACCCATGTATTAAATTCAATTACATTATATGGATGGAGCAATGAATTTCATTGAAAAATATTATTTAAAAAGTTTTATCTTTAGACAGCAAGCACTGTTTGAGAATTCAGCATTCATTTTCACTTGGTTGGATTACAAGCATTTGTTCTAAGTCCTAAATTCAACAAAATCCAGAAATCCAGTAATGTCAATCCTGTGTACTCTACAGTGAGCTCATTTTCTCCTTTTATGTCCCCGGCACTTGCAAAGCTTCTGAAAACTCAGACATTGGTGACATTATAAGTGACAGTCTTTCCTTTTTTTTGTTCAACTTTTTTTTTGCCCAGTACAATACATTGCAGATGTTTAACTGAGTATGTCTGAACTATACCAGTATACTTTTAAGTGAACTTGAAAGTCATTCATCTGGATTTAAATTAATATTTTAAATACCCATTGTTTGCCTGACAGACCAGCAGTGCTACAGATGCTGGCAAAATGTCAGTATGGAGTAAATCTTCCCTAATAAACCACACTTACCCTATACCCTAGAGTTTTTTAAAAGGACCACCAGGATCCCAGACTCATCATACATTTATCTGGAATGAACTCAAGATGTTTAATTGATACATGCTTATGTCTGAACACTGTCAAGTCTCGTAATAAGATGTTTAGTACAATACATTGGTTAGACTGCTAGAGTCCAGCCACAGTAATAAGTAATGACATTTGCAGCACAAAGGCAGCTCCCCAACGAATTGGTGACAAGAGTAAAAAGGCAATCTAGCCTGTGTAAGCTTTAAATGTGGTCTGAATTTTACAATTACATGTCCTAAAGCCCATTATTAGACATGAGGGCGATGAGAAGGAAAGCAGTCATTGCATCACTACTAACACCAATTATAGGAAACATAAATCATTCAAATTTTTGTACTTTAATAAAAATCAGCCTGAATTGGTGTTTAAAAGGAAGGATCTAGTATAGGAGCCTAATGGGATAGAAGAAAATAGAGTAATTGGAGGCTGCTGTCTTTTCACTTTCTATATAAAATTATTTGAAGAGACAGCCAAGAACTTTAAACAGCAGAAACCCAGAAAAGTTGTAATTTGGATGTCTTCAGTTGTGACTTTAATGGTGTTTGCTTAAAGAGCTTTCTTTTATCTCTGCAGACATACTTCAATGACAATATCCTCACACTGATACGGACATTGGTAACAGGAGGAGCCACACCAGAGCTGGAAGCACTGATTGCTGAGGAAAATGCATTGAGAGGAGGTTACAGCACGCCCCAGACACTTGCAAACAGGGACAGGTGTCGAGTTGCTCAGTTGGCTTTGTATGATGGGCCATTTGCAGACCTAGGGGTAAGATCATGAGGGAAATGTAGGACCAAGGCTGGTCTCTGCTATGCTAGCTTGCTCTCAGACTGAGTGAAAAATCTATCTTAGTAAGCATATAATTTCTATTATTTAATTTAATAGAGCTTTTGGATTGCTTAAAAATTTACAGCACAGAGTGCCAGGTTTGCTCTTTGCCTTTTTAAGAAGCTGTATAATTGCCCAGGTTCCTTGCCTGCATATTTCATACAGAAAATCCTGTGGCTCTTCTTCATTGTCAGCTAAAGAGATGGATGAGCTGCTTTGGATGATATAATCATTGTAGCAATAATGAATTCAAAGTACACACAATATATATATCTTTCTTGGGTGTTGATAAGCTTATTTAGTGTTTTCACAGAGCTTCTGGTTCTTAAAATCTGCTTATTAGCTTGAAAACAAAGTTGTTGGGTTTTTTTCTGCTGGTTTTGGATGAACTAAATTTCTTGTGAAATCCAAATTTTCTGACAATTTGACTCCATTGAAGTCAAAAAACAAGCAAACAAAAAAATTTAAAACCCCCAAACTAATTAGAGAGCACCCACTCTGCTTTGACAATGATGTAGGATTTGATGTTTCTTAAATTAACCTTGTGTTCACCAGCTCTGTCCAAAAAGAATGGAATGAACTTCTTCACAGAAATGACAGGGAATCCCAGTTTAAGGATTAGGGCAGCAAGAGTACACATATAGAAGCCTACAGTCTTTCAGTTCATGTAGCAGTCCAGTTGTAGCTGAGACTAGCAGCTCATCAAAACACTTCGGCATGCAGCTTAACATTTCCACAAATAAAATAAGCAACACCAGACTTTCAAATGCTCTTTCACCAGAGCCTCAATTGCACTACAGCTGTGAAGGCAGAATGCATTAACTCTCATGATTACTTAAGAATCACTATTTTGGATATACAAATGAGCAAATCTAAACTTATGTTTTTGCTAGTCATACATTTAGTCATTGTTTTACGGCAGCAGATATTTTATTATCCATTTAAACCCTTAGAACTCTAATTTCTGTTGAGCTCCTGGTGAATTGTTTTTTGTCTGGATGGCAGTATGGCTGCTGCCAAGAAAGGGTCAAAGATACTAACAATTTTAATACCACAGTTAAAGTAATTTGTAGAATATGCATTGTCTAGTACCAAAATTTATATTTCCAGCTTAAAGCAAATCATTCACTCTTTCCAATTTGCCATTATTTCATGGACCAAGGCTCTCCAAAATAACAATCATCACTTTACATAGTTACTTATTTGGAATAAAACATTCAGATTATTCATGTCATTGGGTGAAATGTTCTCATTTGAGAGAAACAACAGACTGTCTATACATTGTCCCTTTTTTTGTAAGTTCATACTGAACGACCTGTTCCCTGACATTGTGTTAACGGAGCAAAGAAAAGAAAAAAATGTGCTGTTCTCTTTTTTTTGTTTATTTTCTGTCTTTCCTCTAGGATGGAGGTTGTTATGGAGATCTATTTTGTAAAGCACTGAAAACATACAATATGCTTTGCTTTGGAATTTATCGATTAAGGGATGCCCATCTAAGTACTCCCAGCCAATGCACTAAACGGTGAGTCCAGTCTTCACTGTTTTCAGTCTTCTCAGCGAGGAAGAGCTCAGTGCTGGTAATAAATATAAAAAGAGCTTTCTCCATTTTTGCATAACTTTTCCACAATCCTCTTTGAGGATTTCACGGTGACTCTTTATCTGACTTTAAATCATAAGCTGGATATTGCAGCCTAAGTTGTCAGCTAATTTTATTCAAAATTTTTTAATTAAATTTTCAGAACGTATCTTTATCTTATTTGCTTTATGATGATCCACTGTTTGCATGCAAGGAAAGGACTTCAGTTTCCTTCTATCAATCAACTCTAGGTTGTGGGATAATAATTTAAATTACAGTAGCTAGTCTGTCTTCTGAATGCTCAAAAAATACTCCTGTGGGCTTCCCATCAGTACCATCTGTGTCTAATCATAATTTCTTCCAGTAAATGGAAACTCTCCTCTTGGTAGACTACATTTTTACTTCAGTAGCACCAAGCCTGACCTTACTGCTTTAAATAGAGCAGACACATTTCCATCTTTGCAAACTGAAGGCCATTTAGCAGCTTGCTTGAAATGTGTCTTAATTAACTGCTTCCTAGAAATACACACACAGACCCATACCAGAAGTATCACAAATCTACCATCTGTTACTATTTCGTGCTCTACAAAAAGCATCATTATTGGGTGAACATGGCAATAAACAACACTGCAGCCCACCAAAGCGCTTTCTTCTGTAAGAATTGGAAGAAATTGGGTAGAAAAAATGATTTGCCGTTTAGATTTACACAGTAGTTGCTATACTTGGGATTATTTGTTGGATTAATAAGGGACTTCTGTCCCTGAAGCAGCTAAGCAGATTTCTTATGAGCATTGAATTAATTTGAAAAGAAGTAATGAGTTTCGTGTTTGATTTTTATTCATTTCTTACTTGGACAGAAAATGCCTATTGCCTTGCTCAAGTCTGTTTTTCACATGCATGAAAAAATTTAGCAGCTGGTCTATAAGCCCTTCATACCCTGAAAGGCCATTAGGTGAAGGTGGGGATTCTTGAAATTGAGTGAGTTTTTATTTCAGGCCTGGGATTTATACTAAGCAATGTTGGATTCTCGGATGTGCAGATTTCTCTTTATAAATGCTCTTTGAGGCCATGAATGTACATGTGGAATGAATGAACAAAATTAACCTCACTATAAAGTTACTGATATATTTTCCTTAACTTGTTTTAACTACAGTCACAATCCAAACCAATAATTATATCCCTACTTCTGTTGACAGTATTTAAATATTTAATAACTATGTATATTAAATATATATTTAAATAAGCTGCATATAAAACCCTCCTCTCTCTGCTTTTCAGCCATTCTTTTAAATACTGTTTGTGGTGATGTGGTGGTGTATGCTACTGGCTTTTGTCAATATGTAAATCTATTTGCTTCAAGTCATTGCATTATGGTGCATCCAGAGAAAGGAGCATGATTTGTATGGGGTCTTCTCTGAAAAATCATTATGTGATTCACTTGAAGAACATCATTCTCAGACATTATGTCTGTCTGACAGAAAACATTAAAAAAATGATAGCTGACATAAAAAGCTCCTAAATCATAACGGGGATTATGGGAGCTAAAATTAGGTACAAACAGAAATGCAAACATTAGGGTAAATGTTCATGAGCTAACAATTCTAGAAAAAAATTTTTAGAACAAATCTAAACCTGTTTTCTTTTTCTTTCTTTTTTTTTTCTTCCTTTCTCTCCAGTTATGTTATCACAAACCCACCATATGAATTTGAGCTTGTGCCGACGGACTTGATCTTCTGTTTGATGCAATTTGACCACAACGCTGGCCAGTCCCGAGCCAGTCTTTCTCATTCCTCCCATTCCTCCTATTCTTCCAGCAAGAAGAGCTCATCAGTTCATTCTATCCCATCAACAGCAAACCGACTGAACCGCACCAAGACCAGGGATTCCCGGGACAAACAGAAGTATGTGCAGGAAGATAGACTTTGATATGTGTATCTACTCCCACTGTGTGTGAAACTTGCATTCACCACCCATTCTCCCCGGTTAATGTTTCCAGCAGTAATGTTCCCTGTTTTCCCATGGAGTTCTCCCTTTTTGTACACATATTTTGCATATGTATGACAGTGTGCATGTGATTGTCATTTTTATTTCACCACCATAAAACCCTTAAGCACAACAGCAACAAAGCAGACGGACCAAAAGTTATTTATGATGCTAGGGGAGAATAAAAAAAGAATTCCAAACCCATAGGCACACAGAAAACATAAATAACTCACTGCAGTTACTCTACATATCCAAAAATAGAGTATATTTAACATGAACACTTGCTCTTGATGTCAGAGTTACACAAAGAAAGTCATTTAGTGCAGAAGTGTTGATGTATGTTGCAGTAGATTTTTTTTAATACTCATATTTACAGGAGCTGATACATTTATTTGAAGCTTATAAAACTATCCTATTGAAAAATACCCCAAAAACTCTGTAAAAAAACCCCCCTGCTGATTTTTCACTCTCAAAGCTTATATTATATAGGGCTTACACTCTTTGTATAGATTATTGCTACACATCTGCTTTATACCGAAGCAGTATCAGGGACTTTTCTGCTTGTTTAAAAACTTTCTCTAAAATACTAGTCTTTTGGAGATGGTGTATTTTCCCTTTAACACTGAAATTGTCTGGGCATGAAGTAGTAAAACTCCAGTGTTTAATTTAAGTTTAGAAAGAGTCTAATTGCATATTAAATTATTATTCTGTCTATTTATATTGCCACATGAATAGCTATATTTTCTTTCACTTTTGACATTTGGGATAAAAAGCCATATGTATCATAAATATTGGGTGTAAGTAATTAAAAACTGCCTTCTTGGGACTTTTACGTCTTTAAAAGGTGAATTAGTCACCTTATGTACAGAATAAATAATGTTCAGAAAAGAGCAAGCATTTTTCTATGCTTACATATCAGATCTCAAGGGACTTTGTTCCTTTCCCCAGATGGTAATTTAACTTTTCCAAGTTAGTGTTGGTATAAATCTTCCAACAAGCGTCCTAATATGTGAAGAACCTTCAGAAATCTTGCCGCATGTTCTACCTGTTTTTTTTCAACAGGTGCATGCCAGTATGCAGGAATGCAGGGAAGACAACTGAGTGCCTTTAAATCTCTCCCATTTGGGGAGAAAAGGTGCTGTGCCCCGGACAGTTAATGAGGAGAACAAGAAGGCTGGGTTGGAAATATTCACTGTGCTGAGGCGACATGTTCCAGGCACTTGCCAGAATTTAGTTCTTGCAAATTGTCACCAATGACACATACAGCCAAAAAAAATTGTGGCAGGGAACTAAATAAAGTAGTGCAAAGGAACCTGCCCTAGACAGCCATAGAAATGATACTTCAGGCTTGCTTTTACTTTTTGTTCTTGGTTTCAACTTCAGAAGCCAATGTATATTTTGAAATATACAACTAGCTCTAGGTTTATGGAGGGTTTCTGAGGGTAGGGAGGGCAGAAACACATACCCTCTTCCCTGGCTATCCAGCAAGAAAGCATGCAAACAGAAAAAAATTACTTCTATTTGGAATGATTAGCATTGTAACTGCCAACCCAGACAAGGTGCTTTTATGGTTAGTATTGTCTTCTACCTTCCCCTTCCCCAAGCATGATAATTTTGAAGATTTGCTTGCTGTGTGAATTGACAATAAAGCCAAGCACTTTTACTGACAAAACCTGGAACCATGTAAGTGGGCTACAGAGAATACCACTGTGCAGTGCTGAGCATAATGATTGGAATACAGTGTATATGTGTGAGTGTGCATTCAAATGCAGCTGTAAGTCCAATCAGTGAAATATGTTGCAAATTATGGTTCTCCCCTACAAATGAGACTATTACAGTTGCTCTTCATCATAAAGAAAAATTCATGTGTTCCTTTTTGCAAAGAAAGTTATCATGTTTTGCCCTGAGAATATTTATTACTACAAGGATGTGCCAGTTAAAGTGCTCAACCAGAAATATGACAGTTTAAAAGCATTGTAAAACTTACATAGCTTACTTCTTTTTCTAAAGTGCAACAAGGATGAATAGAATGGGCCAAGGTATGAAAATTAATGGTTCTGCATGACCTAGCAACTGCTGTGGGTTTCCCTCTATAACTTTGTCCTTGTGAAAACTTGTGAAATTAAAAAAAAATAGTTACAAACTTTATTCAGTTATTGGTTTGTTTGTTTGGTTGGTTGTTTTGTTGGTTTTCTTTTGCCTTTTTTTTCCCTCCAAACCAGAAGTAAAACTGGCTGCTGCTGCTGCTGCTGCTGTTTCTCAACCCTGTTTTATTTTTTTATCCTCTCATCTGCTTGCCTTTCTAATTGCACGTGTCCTTTTGTAAACACCCAGGTTCCTGCTCAATGAAGATGCCTATCGTGGTGCAGACATTACTTTAATTTCCCATTCTTCATTCCAACTTCTTTCCTCCCTTCCCCTCCCTACTCTCCTATTCCCCATGTATGTACATGAGCATCTTTTTATGTCGGCAATATTGATTGAAGATAGTTGAGAGCAGTTACACATTTTGGAAGAACGTTAATGGCTTTGACACCAAAATGCTTTTCCATTAATGTTTTATCTGTTTTCCATTTAGCAGAGAAAGGAAGGGTGTTAATATGAAGCCACTTGTCACATCCTACATAATGATTTTATCCAAAAAAATAGTATTTGTATAACAGTGCAGCTCAAATAGGAAAAATATAAACAGAGTACATTAGAGAAGCAGCTTGCCTACTCTGAGAGCAGCAGAAGAGGAATATCTAATATGGATGCAAATCTGAGTTCTTCAAATTACACTGAAGTCTAGTCCACCTCTGTCTTCTATCCTAAAGTTAGAATTCTAAAGCTTTTGACTTTTAGTAATATTGTGTACAATTTCCACTGCTGACTACAGTTAGATTGATCAAATAGTTTATTCTAGTGATGACGTTTTTCTGATATGGATATACTGATGGAGGTTGGTCATTATAAGTAGAGAAATGCTTATATCAACTTTATGTTGGTTTCTGTATGGAAAATTAAGAGGAAATGTCCTGTTCTATCCCAGGTAAAACAACCATAATACATAGTTAGTTTTTGAAAGTGGAGAAGTATCACCAATGTCAGGAGGTGACATTTTAGAGTTTTAAATGAAGGTTCTGCCATTTATATCAGTCACAGCATGGTTTCAGCATTGGAAACCAGGTTCTTAGTTAGACAAAACCATATCTAGCAAACCTGCAGGCTCTTGGCATGGGTTCCTACTGACCTAAACACAAAGGATCAGGCATTTTCCAGTGAAATTCCCATTGTCAAAAATAATAATTTTGGTAGTTTAAAAAATAAAAAATCAAGAACAAGTCCAGAACATTATCTTTGTCACAAAATTTTAGTTGTCCTGGAGCAAAGTAAAGTTCTTCATAGAAAGAATAGTTTATTCTCTCTTTCCCTGCAAATTTCTTACTGCCTGCTACATGTAAAATACTCATCTGCCAAACAAAGAATTGCTGAGCAGGTGGGTGGAGAAACTTTCATTACTTTTTTTTCCTCATGCAGGGACAAATTACATGGGAGAATTTTCAGCTTAGTTATAAACAAGATGGTTACATGCAGGGGGGGACACACAAACACATACATGCAAACTAATTTGAAAATGCAAGTGTCACAGAAGACAAAAAAATCATGTTTTAAACAATTGGAAGCTAACCTGGGATTATGGTGAGAATAAAAATTTAGTAAAACCTTTGTGTTATGTTTAGGTAGTATTTTCTTGGCCTCTGCTTAGAAGAGAGGGTGTTTCACAGTGACATTTGTTCTAAGTTTCTACTCAGTCTAGAATTAATGATAGAAATTTTAAAGCACCAGTACAATAAATCTGTTGGAGAGAATTGCTGGAGTTCTGTACAAGTTGAAGAAATGTATTTTGATCTCTTTGCTTTGGTTATTTATATCCTTTCTTTATGCTGCAGGGAAGAGTCTTACACAAAAATGTTAATTTTTATTTATTTGTAATATGAGCATTAAGCCTTTTGAACCCTCACGGATGCACTGATGCTGATAGCCCATTACAAACACAGATGTTTGCAAGGAAAGTAAATGTTTTCTGCTTTCTGATACATGCAGTTACTTAGCTGTTCCAACATCTGTCAGGTGATGCTGTCAAAAAGAAGCCTGTCAAATAGAGTAGGAAGATCAGGGACTTTGTTCAACAGTTCTTAGAAAAATAAGATAAAAAACTATGCCTATTGTCACTATAATGTAGAAACACTTCTGGTAAGGATCAATATGCATATTCCAAAAGGCAGAGAAACTGAATGTGACAGAGAGCTTAGAAAAAGCTTGGTGAATACAACAATATATAAAGACTTTACAAATGGGGTTTCTGAA
Source organism: Corvus cornix cornix (assembly GCF_000738735.6). Classification (NCBI taxonomy): domain Eukaryota; kingdom Metazoa; phylum Chordata; class Aves; order Passeriformes; family Corvidae; genus Corvus; species Corvus cornix. Next base: position 22,789,621 of record NC_046336.1, on the reverse strand, counting down.
CTGATTTAAAGGAAAGAGTAAGTAATATTTAAGATAAGTAAAAATCTGTGCTGAGACTCAGGAAGACATACCAAAATCAGGTTGTAAGCATAGCATAAAAGACTGAAAAGTCTGTAAGGGCTTCAAGAAGGACATTTAGTATCTGGGAGCAGAATACCATAGTGGCCAAGAGTAAAGATCAGGAGTGTTAAGCTCACATTTCAAAGGTAAGTAGAGAGGTCAATGAACTTTCACAGGAGATTCATCGTTATGTGGTCAAAGATAATTTTAACAACAGAAAGGAACAGGAAGGGTATAAAGCTGGGTCCAAGCATTGGATGCTGGAGATGATAATGCTTGGATCACGGTTTCAGCACTGGCAAGAAGAAATCCAAACAGCAGAAGAAATCAGAATCTACCAGCTTCTGCATTTATTATTAATTTTCTGTATTTATTACTTGCCAGGTAAAGGCAAAAAGAGACTCGGTGGTGTCTTTTTAAAGAACAGCTCCCTAGATAGGAGTTTTATTGTAAAGATTAATACATAAATAAATAGCTTATTTTGAAAGTTTTAGGGAAAGCAGGGTATTTCAAAGTGCTTTACACTGGCTGCTGAGAAACACAACACAGTTCTGATCCTTAGCACTCACGCAAATCTCCCCTTACTTGCTACAACATTGAATTAACTTGCACCAAGTTCTATTCGTAAAGAAAGTTTTTGCACCATGTGTTCAAAAAAGAAGGTAGTGATGAAAGTTCACGGTGCTTAACTTGCCTCAAAATCATTTTAAACACAAACCATTAGAAAACTGTTAGTTTGAAATTGTTTATGTGATCTCACAAGGCTTTTAAAACATGATAACCATCACACTTTACACCTCTCTGAAAGGTTAGTTTAATCGTAGATCACATAAAATTGGTTTCCACAAATGCGTAATGGTTCATGTGTCACACTTGAACTAAATGGTTTTTTAAATGGAGCTGAAATTATTTTGATGTGTACAGATTCCCAGACTTTTTTTTCCTACAACCTTTCTTAAACCGGCCCCCATCAGGAATCATTCCCTTAAAGTCTCATTAATAATTCAGATGTTCTGATTACTTTAAAAGATCTATGGAATTGAGGCTTTTTTTTTTTTTTAACTGCTTGACAAAAAGATAAATGAATGTAGAAAGAAGCGGTAGGAGTCTGGCAAGCTGTAGATCATCTCTGAACAGATTGTAACTTTATCATTCTGTCAGGAAGAATAATTTAAAGCACTTAATCAGTTAGCTTCAGTGTGCAGGATGTAACATTATGAATTCCTATCGTCCAATCTGTTCAAATCAAAGGGAACTTAATTATAATAGGTGAGAGAGAGGGAGATGGGAGATTGAACATCGTTCAGACTCAGGCAACTTTAAGGGGGCAGGGAATTATTTAGTCTGGTCACAAATGAGTAGGATATTTTTAAACAGAAGTGAAAAGCATTTTAGAAAACGAAGAGAAAAACAATACAGTAGTTCTGTTTCCCTTCAGTAGCAAGCCACTAATAAGTAATATAATCCCTGGGTTTGATTTCATTTCTTAAAAAAGTTTAAGAACAGGTAACAAGAACTGGGGGGGGTCTGGCATGAAAGTTCTTAAAATCCATATAAATTGGAAGTGCTTTAATTTGATATTTGTGGAAGTGACGGAGAAGTCCAGTAATTCTGGAGATTAGGGCACTTCTTGAGAGACTCTAACACCAAAGCTCTTTGTTTATTTTTGTGCACTTACATCCAGGTATTTGTCCTTTATTCGTCTCGGTCTTTCAATTTCTTTTCTCTCCTTTACCTCCTGAGCTTTTGTGCTCTGTCCTTGGGTTTCTAAGGTGAATTTTGCTTTGCTAGTTTTTAATCATTTATTTATTAAAAAACGAGCATTCTTTCTGCTCCTGTCCTGATTTCAGAATTTCAGTGGTTAGCAAAAGTAGCAGTTTATATTATGAGAGACACTAAAGCTTCTGCAGCATTTTGGATTCTCCATTGGCATGAGAAGTAGTGCATACATGTAAGAGTGGCAGCTCTGGTGTGACACACTTTGAACCTTGCATGTAATAATGCAATGCCCAGAACTGTAAGTGTTCACTGCTCTGCCCACCCACCTCTGGAATTTGGGGAAGGAGGACAAGAATGGAGACAGACCCCTGTTCACAAATGCTTGTCAAAGCTCAAGTGCACCTAATGACCATTAGCCACTCTCTAGATCAGGAGTTTCCAAGTGTTTGAATGAAGTTATCTTGTAAAGTTGCATACCTGTCATTGAGAAATTACAGCAGAAATTGCTCCCTAAGGGGTTTAAGATTTTTTTTTTTTTCTTTTGTGAATTTTAAGAAGCTTTTATCCATACCTGCATATGAACAGTGCAATATAGTGGTTACAATGATAAACAGCTGGGGAATGGCTGCAATTCTGCAGCCTCTCAGCATCCTCACTCCCTCCCACAGTGCTCCCAGCCCGCCTTAAAGCAGCACCATAAAATCCTCCTGTGTTCATGGGAACAGATACTGCTCAAAAATAGAAAAGAAAGAGCTTCCTCTCTAATCTTCCTTTAAGTCCTTGCTTCCTCTGTCTTGCTGTCACCTATCATGACCAATCCATTCAGGATTAGCTGAAGCCCCTACTACAGTCACCTGCAGAGTCTGGTGTGTTCCTTACCCCATTTTAAACCCTAGAGTTCAGCAGTGCCCAAGCACCTGTGTGCTTTCAAAGTAGGGATATAATGCCCACCCTGTGCAGCAAGGCTGCCATCTGGCAGCAGGAATACAAGTCCTGTTTATTCTAATAGCAGCTGCAGAAAGTTCTTTACATTCTGCTGCATGATTTCTGGGCCAGCAGTAGCCACCACCCCAAGGCTGAAATGGTTCAGAGAAATCTCTGACTCTTTAGGTGCTCCTCTGCGTGTAGACTCACATGCTCTTTTCTGCATTACCTTTATTGCAGCTGTTCTCCCTGGCTTCTTTGTTTAGACTTTGATGTGTATCATTTTTTTCAATAAAGGAATCACCTAAGCATGGGGGCAAGGAAAGAGCTCTCTTACATCCAGCAAGCAGACTAGCATGCTGGCAGTTTTCTTTAGCTTCTGTTATCAAATCTGCAAGCGTCATCCTCCTTTCATGTCAGTATTTTCAGAGGTATTAATCTAATGCACTGTACTGCTAGTAATTAGTCAAAGTCACCTTCTATTGATCTCTTTTTCCTATAAACTTTACTGACTGCTCCCTGTATTTTTATTTTTTAATGTTTCTGTGTATGTGTGCTTCACTAACTAAAACTTTCATTTTTCCCTCCTTATTCTGTCTCTACCTGTTTTGCTCCTTAGCAGAAAAGAAATGGTTTACAGATGAGCCGGATAATGCCTATCCCAGAAACATTCAAATCAAGCCCATGAGCACTCACATGGCCAATCAGATCAATCAATATAAATCTACAAGCAGCTTGATACCACCAATACGAGAAGTTGAAGATGAATGTTGACTTCTTCGAAGCCAGAACTATTTTTTTAAAGCCTGACAAACTTCATGAATGGTGATGTGACATTTATTCCTCTTACTTGCTGAACCACTGATGGAGAAGTTAAGAAGGGCAAGTTTAATGGGAAAATAAAGTAGACAGATCTTTGTTTGTCTGCCTTTAATATTGCTTCCACGTATTTTGGAAACTATTTCATTTATAAATGAACATAATCAAAACTAGTCATGTATAGCCTCTAGCATTTTAAATTATTTTTATTTATTAGAAAAAATATATTTTTCTTTTTTTTTTTCATTGTTAAGTATTTTCCCTTAAAAAAACGGCATATGTGGCCAGACTCCTAAGAATTAAAAAAACCCAACAAACCCTCAGTCTTTGGCTTAAAGGAGAATGATGGTCACAGTTATAAGGATATGTAATTAAGGGAGACAAAGGATATATTTACAAAAAGGAAAAAAGGTCCAACTTGTATTTTAGTAAATCAAAAAAAAAAGAAGAAAAAAAACCTACAACACTTCACCAAAATGTTTCTTTATTGGAAGATGTGTATTTTGTTCAGCATTGACACCAGCTCTTAATAAATTGAACTTATTTATTTTCAGAGTTGAAAGTCATATTTTTGTACATGTGACATTCTTCTGAAATATTCTTTGTTTTATTAGCATATATAGATCACCTTGATTGCCAGTTATGTGAGGGTCCAGTAATCCCCCCCACGGTGCCCTGTCCCTTCTCACGGTCACACACCCACAGGAACGCAGCACCGTCGGTAACGCGCTGTGACACAGGCACAGGGAATGTCACCACCCCAACCAGGGGCCTTGGACGTAACGGGCACTTGCTGGAAATGGCAAACCTGGCAATTCACTTCTCATTAGCCATCAGCAGCTGCTAATTTCAGGAAGGCAAGCTTGGCAATTCTTCTTCTTTTGCCATGTATTACAGTGCTTTAATCCAGAGTACATAAAATAGTGCATGGAAGTGTAAGTTATAAACCATCTCATCTACCACATTTTGTTACTTCCTTACTTCAGAAGTGCTGATGGCCTTTCATTGGTCTGAGATGGCACAAATTCTTCCTGATATGTATAGAGATTTAGCTCCAGATCCTTGTACTTTGGTCATAGCTCATACCCTGGTAAAGGGCACACTGAATCTCCTTTTGGTGAATTCAGATCAGGATAAAAACTGGTTTAGCCTCAGCTCTACAATCTCACAACATGCTGCCCTCAGTTAATTCTTACAACAAGCAACATCATATATTATCAGTTGTTTTTCTGGTTGTTGGTTTTTTTTTTTCCTTTTATTTATTTTTACTTTGCTGGAACACCACACATAAAAGTACAGTAATAACCAAATCAAAATAATAAAAGTGATGAATGTATTTATTATGATAACATGCAAAAGGCCTTTGATGGGTGCCTTTTGTGTCAGCAGTTTCACAAAGTTGCCAACAAGCTTATAGCCATCAGACAAAAATGTGATGTTTCATATCTGTGCTGCAGTATCTACCCACCCAAGAATTTAGGTTCTAAATGATTTAGTAACTCTCTCTATCTCAAATAAGCAACATGTGACACAATTGTGTGAAGAAAAAAAAAAAAAGGAAAGGCTGTGCTAATATGGAAACAAAAACCAAAACCACAAACCCAGAGTCATCAGGAAAAGCAGATTTTCATTGTGCGAGTTAACTTTAGGCTTTGTAATTTTGCAGAATTGCTAAACACCACAATTAAACATACTGTGGTATTTTTATCATTAGAGAAATATCAGTGAGTCAAACAAATACAAAGCAGATGATGACTTTATTGTGAAAACAATGATGATGTCCACTATATAATCCAACATTTAAGCCAAACTATCTCAGCTTTAATGTTTGTCCACTGGCTGCAGTACAAGTATAACCATACTAACACCTAATAGGCTTTATTCTGGAGTGACTTCTTGGACTGTGACTATTTTGTTGTTACATTTTGTAGAATAGCTATTTAAAGACAATAACAAGAATTGTTAATACAGTATCTGTAAAATTGGATTGTTTAAAATATTTCACTCTTCTACAAAGTAACAAAAAAACTCAAGCAGTTTTTCATTATTATTTAGATCCACGTTTAACGCATTTCACAGTCCCCAAAAGAGAAGATAATTCCAGTGAGTTCTTCCGACGTATGCTGCTTCAGCTAGTGACACGTTATAATTTACATCCAGTTTCTGCATTGGGTCATGTTAAGCCTTTTCTTTGAAGTTGGTGCTCCTTTTTCATTTATGAACTGCAGTCATATTACAACCAGAATGAAAAAAGCTGGTCCTGGTACAGGAGAATTGTAGAAATTTGTGTTCAACCCCACCAAATACATATGATTTTTTTTACCTTAGAAGACTGGTGTTTACTATAGGGGCATAGAACATTATATCTTATACCTTATCATATACAGTGCCAATTCTGAGTGTTCTTCCTGCAGAAGTGAGCATTCACTGGATAAAACATACCAATGAATCGAATACAGCACCCCTACATAGCTAAGGTTTGTGTGTGTCTCTGTCCAGTTTAACTGTCACACCCAAAAATCCCATGCTACTAACTGTATATAAATAAAGGGCAAGACCTGAACACACTCACGAGCTCTTCTGGAACAGATAGCTCCATAAACAATGGCTGATTGAACAACATTCAGAAAGAGCCAGCAAGACAGAGAGAAACAGGTGGAGTTACGGGTTTACATTTCCTATTTATAGAAAAGCTAAAATCAGTAATCTTTTCTTACCCCTATTTTTGATAATCAAAGATGCAGGACTATCATCTGGAAATTGGATGGAGGAACAGATAGAAAACCTGTTGGGAATCTACGATATTCAGCTATTAAGGATTATAATAAGGCCAGGACCAAAAAATGGATATATGGAGTTACATCAAAGCTGGGAAAAGGGACCTAAGTGACAGCTGACAGATCACATGATGACGAATATAGAAATAAGTTCTTGGTCTTTATCAATAACTTCTACCCCTTTCTCAAAAGGCAAAAAGGAAAAAACCTCAGGGTGGGGAGGGAGGATTTTTCAGCTTTATTTTTTTTTTTTGTCATTAACTGCATGCACTATTGATACAGGCTATACAATGTTTTTTGGTAACTCATGGATAAATAGTGTGTCTGTGTGTTTGTGTTTGCATATATGCATGTCCACACATGCACACACATGTAGGCATATGTGGATATATACACACATATATGTGTATATGTGGATATATACACACACATGTATTTATATGTGGATATATACACACACATATGTATGGGGGTGTGCATGTATTTGATAGAGTCATCACAAGAAGGTGTCATCATTTTTATTTTCCATTAACTGGGGTGAAGAAAGGCACAAAAAAGAAGAAAATGTGTGACTTGCAGGGCAGCACATGGAAGAATTGTTTCTGCTGTTTCCACCTGTTTTGATCCAAACCCAGACATCCCAGTTAGTTTTATGGGAGATGCACTGACATTGTGCTGCAGAGCCTTCTCTCACTGCTGCAGCGGCGCTGTGCTCCTCACACCCCTGCACTTGTGTGCTCTCACTTTGCCAGAAAGTCTGCTGGCTCTCTCCGTTTCATGGCTATTATTTTAATTTGTCCCCTGAAGCCTATGAGCACTAAGATGAAAGGATAAAACTGTCTTCTGATAGATTTGGCAAGTGTCGAGCACAGCAGAAGTTGAAGTATAAAGAAATGAAGATATTCCTAGTTTAAATGCAATTTTTAACACCTTGATGTGATTGTCTAGTTCCTTCTAAAATAATAAGTATGTGATGTATTTGTTAATAGGGAAAAACAAGATGAAAACATTTCCTTGTACTTTTTAAAAACATTCTGAAACTGTCACTGACATTTTAGCAGCTTGTCTTTCAAATCAGCATCGATGGCCCAACAGCTGGGAATACATGGGACAGAAAGTACAAACCACTTTTTCTGGGCCAGGAATGGTCAGCTGGATGTGGAAAGGCCTCAGCCATAGGTGGCAAAGGGCAAATGTAATTTGCAAGCACAGTACAGGAGACATGCAAAAGCATTAGCCTTCTATTATACATTGTTGGATGGAGGTGGATGAGGTTGGCTGCTTTGGGCCTGTGAAAGGAACATTTTGCATTTCTTGAACTCTTCATATAGTAGAAGGAGAAACTACAATAGTGTATTCTCATTCAGGGAGGACTGGTTTTGTTGGGGCTGTGTGTGTCTGTGTGTAAACTACAGCTAACAACTATGGCAATAATTGGTTGCACAAACTGATGCATAAACATACATGACCAAAAAAAGCAATAATTCACAAGTGGCTAATAATTTGTGTTTTCACTGCTTGACCACTCACTGGCCAATCCATAAAAATGTTAGCAACTGCCCTGGACTAGCTGACTCACACGGGCTCAAACTCAAACACAGAGCAGGTGCTTAAATGGTTTTAAGACGTGGATTCCTAAGGGCTCCTGGATCCCAATGTATTTGAAATGAACACATATTGAGGTCAGTGTGTGTGTGTGTGTGTGTGTGTGTGTGTGTGTGTGTGTGTGTGTTTTGTTTTTACAGCTGTTATCATTGTGAATTTCTTTAGCACCAAAAGAAGTGTGTGTCTCACCTTTCATTTCTAGTGTTGAATGTGCTTAAACAAAATAACCGTGTGTGTGAAAGGCGATGAACAGAACAAAGTGAAAACAGAAATCTGTTCCCAGTGTTACAGTGGATTAGCCTGGGAATATCTCTCAATGGCAGATGCACAAAAAATTCAGAGGAAAGGAGAACTCTTTACAGTCCTTCTGTTTTTTTCCTTTCTGTGCCATCTGAACCACCAACATACAGACAAGCACCTTTTTAATTTTAATTATTTTCTTTTTCATTCTAAAGGTTCTTGAATAATCACAGGCTTAAGGGAAATAGTTTTTTTTAGAAGTCATTATATATGCACACCAGGTCTCCTAATATTCCATTAGCAGGCCTAATATTTGTAGTATTTTCATGCTGAGTAATAGTAGTGGTTACAGCCCCATCTGAAATAATGAAAGGAGTGTAGGAGCTCTTCCGCTGTAGTCACTGCCCAGGATGGTATGTGGGCCTACAGTACTCGTAAGTGTGTCCCAGCATTTATCAGAGCTATATTTATGTGAGTAATGCATCTATTCTGCACAGATTCTCCACTGGAGAACACGCAGCCACGCTGAAGCTGTGCAGTCTCTGTGCAGCAGTCTGCATGACCAGGTAAATTCCACTGGAGCCCGTAGCGAGGACTGCTGCTCTGAGGCACCTGCTCTGTACAGTGGTGTGTTATTGGTAACTGCCAAAATGAGAAGGGGTAGGAAAAAGGAAGAAAATATAAAATATAAGGTATTCTTTTATTACTTTGGATCTAATTTAGAGCAATATCTAACTTAGGAAGCTAAACAGTAAGGCTGCATCTAATTAGAACCTTTATGATGTTGAGACAAGGTTTCTTACTGCTTCAGTCAATGCATTTTAGAGGAGATCTCTATAAATTGAAAAAACCAAACAACCCAGAACACAGCATATAGGCAGTTGAATACATGTAATAAAACCCATGGATTTTTCAGAAACAAAAAATGTGGCATATGAGCATTTTGTTGACTGGACAATAACTAGTAGGAACCACATAAAAATGTCAGCAAAAGTTATCTCAAGCAGTTAAAAAAATTTCGCTTCTGCCATAGTACAGCTTGGGACACACATGCTTAGCCAATGCAAATATTCTAACCACTGGCAAAAAAAAAAAAAAATATATATATATATATATATAACTTTTACATTTCTGTAGAGTTCAAGACTGATGAAACCATTTTCTTCCTTCAGAAAAAACACACACACACAAATACATATATACAATATATTTTGATTGTTTCACATGTCTGCATTATTTATAGTTTGGAAATGGAGATGGTGAGGAGGTACACTGAGAACCAGCTAGAATCTTAATTTAAAAGTTCGTCAAGAAAAAGGAGTACGACTTCATCATTTTACTTTTAACATCACGGGTTGGTGAGAGAGAGCAAATGCTGGTGCTCAGAAATGATCTACCTGACTTTGTCATATGTAATATCCAGTGAAAAATATATTGTCCTGTAAAAAGGGTTTGTACATAACTTGTACATGGTTTCATTTTGTATTTTTCTCAGATTAAAATTTATGTATTTGTGTTCTAAAAGAAGGAGAGATTGCTGTGTTTTCTTTTTTCTCTTCTAGAAAGTTCGTAACTTGTATCACCAAGTCATGATTACTGCATTCATGAAACCAATATTATTAATACTTCGACCTAAGACTAACCCAACACCCTTTCTCTCTTGCTTACACTCCAGAATCAGCTCCTTGCTAATAATAATTAATATCAGGTGCCATGGAGGATTCTGTGGGGACTGTAAATGAATAATTCTGCAGCAGCAACAAATGCTATCCTAACACCAGCTATGTAGTCAAATACAGATTAAGTCTGGTTTAATTTAGCTGCTTTACATGACTGAACAGAGCATTTCATATCACCTTTAGCTCTGAAAGGTCAGGTTTAGATGGATTGATAATTTTGCTAAGCAGTCCAAAGACTTTTTCATGATGAGTACATTTAAAAATTCTCTGCAAGTTTTGGACTATGCTTCCATTGCAGCTTGGGAATTAGGTGTCATCCTACATGCAACTGTATGGTTTTAGGCTTAAGAAAACCAGTCTCCTTCTGGAGTCTGTAACATTGTGTGCATGTGGCTGGCATTCTGCTATAAAATAACCTTGTCATTAAGGTTGACATTATTAATCTTCTGTGCAGCAGTATCACCACAGTGATTTGTAATCAAGCACAGTTTGATAAACCTTGCTTGATCCTGAATAATGGAGAGGAAAGAAAAGGAGCAGAGCTCTGGAAAAGACTCAGTTAAGCATCTGAGAAACCCCCAAAAGTACAAAAAGTCAATTGGTCCTAACACAAAGAAGCTGATATAAAATGGCTACACTGATTGTTCTGTAAGAAAATAAGAATGGTTTTGTGGGAGGGGGAGAATCAATGCATGACAGTCTTTGTGCAGGACTATGGAGAACCATGTAAGAAACTGGCTCTGCACCAGTAAGGCAAAGTGGTCCAGTTCTCATTGAGTTCACTTGCCCAGACCATCCTTAGACTCTCTCACTGGGGAAGGGAGTTTATGTGCCATAAAAACTGTGATGTCTGCCTTGAGTAGTTCAATGAAAGGACTACTCTGAATTAGTGTATCTGTATGCAGATGTCTACTTTGGATGTTATTCCTTGACCTTATCCCTTCTTGGTGCCAGGCATTAATTAGTAAGCTTGACTTTTAATTACTGAAGGAGAATGATAAGAGGAAGTGATGGACAGTCATATAAGGCACCATGAACAGGTACCCATTTTAGGATTGAATTGGGAATTCTTCATCACAGGTTTAATCATGTGTCTGCTCCCTGCACAAGGTTCCATATCACAAAAGAGGTATTTATCCATACTGTACTAGTTTGAAAACAAACCAGTGGGAGGCACCAAGTCAGAATAACAATTTAATGGAAATTAAAGAAAAGGAAAAAAAAGTAAAAGAAAACACTGGTTCAAACTGACAGAGTCAAGGTACAACCTGACACCCTGTTAGGCAGGGTGGTGGTAGCAGTCTGGTAGAATGGTGGCTGCAGTCCTCTGAAGCGGTGATCCTGTAGAAAAAAGGGTCTGCTCTTCCTCAGAAAGTCCAGTGGTGGCTGTGTAGCTCCTGTCCTCTGGAAATCCAGTGGGAAGGGTTGTCTCTGGTGGTCAGAGTCCCAGATTATATCCACGATGGGATGCTTGGTTCCTCCCTCTGGGTGGAGCATCTCACAATGGGGTGATGAGTCATGAGGCAAAGTGTTGATTAGGCTCATTAACAGAAGATAGTCCGGAGGGAGTTATCTCTGAGTCAGGCGGCAGGACAATGATGGGCAATTAACAGAAAGATAGTCTGGGGGGAGGAGGCAAGGAAACACTGCCCCACCTGATTTCAACAGCTCCTGAGGATGGTAATAGAATACACTGCAACCCAGGACACGTACATAGACATGTATGGATATGTGTGTGTGCATTTAGACATGAATATTTATATCTATACATATATGTCACTACCTACCAATATTTTTAGGGTCTTGGCTCCTAGATGGCACAGCTTGCTGTCAAAAACACTTAAATCAAACCTTGCCTTAGACTAAGGTATGAAGCTGGTTTATTATGTATCTACAGCCCTGATACTCATCAGTACAAAGACTAAATTGAGCAGAACTCTATGCAGTTCCCCCCAAAATTATGTAGTAATCTTAGTTAGCAAGTAGCTGCAGTGAATGAACAGGCTGCTCACACCTTTTCTGGACCATAAGGCAGTCCTGCTACTCTTCCAAAAGACTCCACTTGTAATATAGCAATTTAATGTTGATATTGTTTAAAATTTATTTTAATTGCAAATATGTGGTTCAAGCTAGGGAGGTGATTCACAAATATAGCTTTGTGCATTGAAGGAGTGCCACTGAGGGACAAGGGAATTGTGAAATGAACTTTTGCCTCACAGCTCAAAAGCAATATTTGCCATAATCTTCTTCAACACTACAAAAACACCCCAAAACCAACCAACAAAAAACCCATATAACCCACAACAAAACCAGCTGTCCAAAAAAGCCCCCAACCACACAACAAAAAAAATGACCCCTCAAAAACCCCCAAAAAATCCCCACCCAAAAAACCAACACCTCCCCCGCAAAAAACGAAAAAACCAAAAACAAACAAAAAACTACCCCAAAAGAACCACATCTCCCCACCCCCCCCCCCCAAAAAATTAGTCTTTTTTCATTCATCCCTCAGTTACCACAAGCCCACCCTTTGCCACCTGCAGCCCCTAGGGAAAAATGCTATTTTAAAAAAGACTGTAAATTTTCTCCTACTTCAAAGATGGAGAACGTTCAGACCTATTTCTGAGTAAGGGCCATCTATGACCCTAAGCTTGATTTCTGTCTGATTGACCTCTTCAAAAAGCACTACCCTCTCCCGCTCCCCCAGGCCTCAGGTGTTAACACACAGACATATTATTAAACTTTTTCCAAAACATTCATTATGCTAAAATTTTCACCTACCTCTTGGTGTAGTTCGCCTGGTTTTGCTTTCCCATTTTTTTTCACATAGACACTAGTGTCCACTAACCAGCCACTCTCATTCTCTGTCAAAAAAATCTTACAGTCAGTGGGAGAGTGAGTTCAAACCATCCCAGTGGAGATGCTGGAGAGAGATGAACACTCCAGAGCACTTTTTATTTTTTTTTACAACTTTATTCAATTTCCACTTTCTTTTCCTGCTTGGAAGAAGAAAATCTTCTTTCCAATATCCTTGTCTTCTTAGGCTCTCCCTAGAGACTTGCAAATCAAACCACAGTAAAAACTTGTAAAATAATTTATTGCACTTGAAACTTCTGACTCTTGAGAAGCTTTAAACATACTGCTCCTTTTTCAGTTCACTCATTCAAGTGTTATCCAGCAAACTCTTCAGTTAGACATCAGACACAATAAAATATATATATTGAAAAGCATTTGTTGCAAGATACAGTGCAAAACAAATCAACAAATGTTGGTTTTATCATGGATCAAAGACTTTAAATGTAGGATGCATAATCCATGTTTGCAGGCTGAATTAGGTAGCCATCTACCCAGGTGTACAGCTTGAATGCAAAGCTTCTTTAAAAGTCAATATCATAGTTGTTTAATGTTTGGAATTAAGGGAAACAAGTCTGGTTCCTTTACTTCAAAGATAACTCTGGTCACACCAGTTAAAGCCAAGAAAAGCCATGATTTGCACATATATATTATTTTCCCATTGAGGTAGAGAATGTTTTAAAGATAACTTTTCCTTCTGATAGACTTTCTGAAGGGTGCTGTAAAATTAATTTCCTATCCCCCCACTGCACATGATCAGACATCCCTGTTCTGTCTTTTCATAATGCACAAGCTTCGTTGTTTCTTCAGCAATATTCTAGTCAGATTATGAAAAAAACCACCCCTTCATCATTCTGTATATGGACATAGCTGCTATTAAGTAATTATAAACATGTGCAAGACAGTGGAATTTAGGAAACCTGGAAATTTTTCAGGTTAAGCTGACATGCAGTCACCCATGCTGATGAATTGCTTCTTGAGAAACAGCATGTTAGAGAATCAAGTCCAAGCAGGTTATGAAAATTATCACATTATTTACAAACTCATGCACTGACATGGAAGCCTGGATGGAGAAGAACAAGAGATGATTAGGTGTGTAGACAATTACATGTGACAATTGAGCTGGAGAGGTTTGTTGAGGGGATATGGGCACAGGTAGAAGTTTGGGTAGCTGGGTAACCCAGTCATTTGCATGGATGGCAAGTATGACAAAGAAATCCCTTTTACATTTACCAGTTGCTTCATAATTCCTCTGCAGTGTTTCCCTGCAGGATCAGTGTCTGCAAGGATACGCTACTAGGTTTTGCAGATCTTTCCCATTCTTGGACTCTGTCCAAAGAATTTTCAGGGAAGATCAGGGCACCAAGCAGTGAAACTCCTTGCAGCCATTTGATTCGATTTGTTGTAGCTGGACTTTTAGGAAGTATTTCTGTTAATGTGTGCTTAAATATCTGCAGGGTGTTTTGTAGGGATATCAGGAGTCTGGTCTTTTTAACATTGCTTTGACGTGTCCAAACTCACTGAAAAGCACTGCTCTGCCCAGAATGAAACCAACTGCTTTCCAGGAGCAGGAGAAGCTCCAAGTAAAGAATTTCTAGTTCACATTCTTTCTCCAAGTCAGTTATTACGCTCATATCCATTGCTTGCAGCTAGGAAGTCAAAACTATCCCTATAAACAATGGGAAAATCTATACTTGTTATAAATTATGTTTTTCATCCACTTTTGTAAGAAATACCCAAGATATGCCTGGAAATCCCTTTCAGAATTAAATCCCTTTCAGACATGCCCAACATGCATAACATGCTTTACTAATGCAAATAGCGTCTGGAACTAGCAACAGAACATGCTTCACTTTATCTGCTCTAACATGGAGCTTCGTAGTATGTGGTAGTTTAAATATTATTGTTGCTACTTCCTACCACTAGGATACACATCAAGAATACTGATCAGAGAAGCTCTCTATAAAACAGTATCTTTTCCACTTCTGCCAGCACAGGATACAAGTCCTGGAAGAAACTGATGTAAATTTGATTCCTGTACCTTTCAAATATTGTGGTGTGCTACAGTGACCGCTGCGGAATTTGTACGTGGTCTGGGCTTTGATAAAACCACAAGGGCCTCCTCCAAGAACAAACAACAGGAGTGCTTGCAGTTGTGATAGCAGCTGTATCTGCAGGATCATTTGCATAGTTATTAGCTGGAAGTTATTTTCTATAGAGTCCCTTGTAGTCAATTCAGTGCTGTTGGAGGCTGCAGGATCTGCTCATCATCCTCCAGCCGTTCTCTCATTAATACACCTCTGACCTGGAGGCCTATTCTGAGTGGGACAGAGACTCTCTAGTCAGTTAAATCACCCTCTCTTGGCTATGCTATGAAGATATAATTATAAGGATTAGACTGTGAGCATTAATTTAGAGTAAAAATAATAACGTCTGTAAGACTTTGAAGATTTAACTCCCCCAGACTCAGCAGCAAAACCCTGGTAAAGCTCACGTTGTTGTTGGACCTATTGCTGTGATAAATTCCAGAGAATATTTATTTCATAACATCTTTAGCATTCTTACTAAGCACATAGACCATGCTCCTTGCAGCAAACAGCAGCTATTTAACATAAAATGCCTTTCGAGGATGATTATGAGTCTTGACTGTCTATGAAGGGAGACTAATGTAACTGGGTATCTGAGACACTTCAGTTTAAGTGGAATTAATCTATGCCATGGGTTCTGTGACCCGTTAATGGAAGACAGTTTTGATATACTGTGATGAAAGACCTTTTGGTAAGGTGTACGGCTCAAGGCCACCTTCTTTTATCGCTCACCTATCCAGGAAAATACAATCACTGAAGCACGGAACATGAGCTTGTGTTTTAACAAAGCAGTTTTTCGGTTTAGAAATAGGCAGAATCTCTAAAACCATGACACATCCAATTTTCCATGCCTCTGTTCCTCACAGTTGTGCTCTAGAATGATTTTCCCAGAATCCTTTGATGTGAAAAGGAAGACCTCTAGCAATGTAGTTGTTGTCTTGATATACATGCACTGTAGTTTTTGGGTTTTTTTGCTAGTCAGGTAAAAAATCTGAGGATAAAATATGGCCTTTTATCTCACCCTGTTACCCTACCTACTTAAAAATGTAGTTTCATTTACCTTTTTTTGTTCACACAGTTTGTTTGAAAGGTTGCTACTAGCCCTGCAATATGAATCCATTTAAGAACTCAGCTCATGGGGCATAGCTGAAGGAGCAAATCTGTGTTCCATGTTTAAAGCTAGCCTGAAATTTAAGTACATGGAATCGGCTATTATTTATTTGGAGAAGTTAGATTTCAAATGCTCTGCAGACTAAAAAAAAGTTGTGAACCCCATCTTTTATGAGACCAACAAAGAAACAAGCATTATTTAAAACAGTTAAGGAAGAGGGTAAGAGAAGCAGGAGGCATATTAGGCACATCATTAGGAAAGGGTGTGTTGGAGAAAGTGGTATGGAGAAGAGAGAGAAAATGGCCAAAAAACAGAAAAGCACAAGTGCTAGGTCAGGAAAGGAAACCAACTGAAAACATGAGGATGGAGGGGAAACAATGCAAAGGAGTTCATGATTGGTGCAGAATGATCAGACCAAAACTAATGAGCTTTTTGTCACGCTCTAAAATCGACAGATCTACCATGTGCTTCAGCGAACTGTGGTTTCTTTCCACAGCAAGGCAGATGACTTTTTATCAGATGTGTCACTTGGTGAAATAATTGCCAGCAATAATGGTGCAATAGCAGCATACTCAGAGCACAATTTATCCATGTCTGTTCTATCTTTCAACTTCAAAGCTTCTACTGCCTCACAGATCACATCAAAATGACACCTCTGTCGTTAATGACAGTGGTCTAATGCAATACAGAGAAGTCAAATCATTTCTCCAGATAGGCAGAATGCTCTCATACAGAAACTAGGCATGTGCACGGGTCCTGACATTCATATTCAGATTTGTATTTGTGGGGAAGAGGGTGGGTTTGACATACAGATTTATTCACATTTGAAACAGCCTGTTTTATAAAGCACAAAATTCACTAAAATTAGAAAGGAGTGGGGACAAGAGTAGCATGCAGAGCCTTAACTTATGCAAAGTGAATGCCTGGATGTAGGAAATTTCCGTTTGCACAGCCCACAGCACGTGCTAGCCAGTGTCACAGGTCAGAGATGTGAGTTGTCTTTAAAGAAAGAAAGAAACAAGCAAATAAATGAGTCAAATAAAGATAAATGTACCTTAAAATGCACACTGTCCTTGTAGGCAAATGCACATATTTTTCTGGATCTAGGAACAAAACAAGCTGCTGTGAAGCCCCTCCTGGTGGTCATTACTCAGGTAAAGAAGAAAGCTGGCAAACTGCAGTTATTAAAAAGAAAGAATTGTCTGTTTATTTTCCAGTGCTGTTTGAAAATTACCATAGAACAGTAAATCTCTAAATACGAAAAATATTTATTCTTCTTACATAGTATACATAAACACACATGCAGCCAACATAGTGGCAGGGATGCCATTTGTTTAAGTTTCATTAAGATGTGTAGTTAAAAGCCTTATTAAAAGGGTCCATTTCTCACTTCAGTGAGTTCAGTGAAATTTATTGCCCGAGGGTTAAGTAATGCTTCAGAGGAAAAATGAGATCTAGGAATATTTTCATATGTTACCATCTTTTCCAACAGAAACATTTCCTGTAATGGCTGCTTGGATGGAGGGTTTAGACTTCACTATAGTGTACATTTTCTCAGTGCTTTATGTATTAAATAGGCAATGAAACAAAATAACCAGCTCTCAGCTCCACCTCTAAGGGGAAAAAGAAAAAAGGAAAAAAAATCTTCCTTGGGTAAAAACCAAGGCCAATTTTTAAAAATAGATTTATTTTTCTCAGTTGTTGTTGCTGTTCTACAAACACGGTAAGGACAACTTCGTTTAAAAGATAAATAAATAAAGGGAAAGAAATTGAAAAGTAAAGTGTTCTCAAACCCCATGTTTTAATTTAAGTGTTTGGATGGTGAAAAGGAGGTGTTCTACCACAGCTGTAAACCGTGTACTGCAATGTGCATAGTGTATATAGTGTAAATTACTGACTGCATGTTTGTGTGCTTTGTTTTGTGTGCTGGTGGCCTTGTTACTTATTGATTGTAGGCATTTTGGAACAGCCTAACTTGAAAATCAGTTCCACTAATCAGATTTTGCTCCTAGACCATGATTATGGGTCAGAAAACTGCTTCCATGAAACTGAAAATTCCCATGGGCTGAGGAGGTTTACAGAGGCCCAAAGAGACTGTGTACATTTAAATACAATGCACTGAAAACTGCAGTGATTATCCAGTATTCTGTTGCTTTGTTGTCTTTTTCTTTTAATTATTTATCTTAAAGCTGTAGATGGGAGACAGCAGAGAGATTGCTGCACTGCTCAGTTACTGCTGCCCTCTTCAGCAAGGGAACAAATTTCAAGCATCATTTAGTACTTGCTTTTCTAGTACTTCACTCATTAGGCCTTGCTTTGGCATAAGGAGGAGGGAATTGTGGTTTGGCTTTTCCTGAAGAAATACGGATTGAATGTTTATTATTACTCAAGCCAACTCATTTATGCAATAATTTTAATGAAGTCTTAATTCTGCATTCTGCTTGCATTTAATTCGTACCTTTTATGTTATGTCCATGACCACAGACCCTTTCCTCCCCCTCCCACACACCAAATTTCACTCACGTTATTGTATAAAAGCTGAAATCAGTTCTGTTCTCTTTCTGTACATAGATTTAGTTACCTATCATCCTTTCAAATGTAAGCTCAGTTTCCCTCTTGGTCAGAAAATTCTGTACAAACTGCACATCAGTGGTGGCTTAAATGAGAGTGTCTCTCTGTGTATTCACCCTTATTTATGCTCACTGCCTTTCTCCTGTTTTCTCAAGCATTAAATGTTGCATTTTCTCCAAAGGGATGACCACCAGTAGCTGCTGCAACAAGTATATTTTATACCTATTTCAGGTTCGGGATTACAAATATACTAAAATTGCTGTGAAAAAAACCCACACTAGATGTAAGTTTTTCATAGTAGTAAGCATAGAAATGTTTTTCTCCCCACAGTGGCTTTGTAAAAAGAAATACTTCTAAAACCTCTGCCCTGTAATCAGCCGAGGACCCTAACTAAAAAGCACTTTTAGAAAGTGCAAAGATATAATAGTCCCAAGATGAATCTGCCCTACAGTTCCATTTTCTGCCATACAAACGTTTGGGAGCTTATCGTTGAAGCCACATTAGTCTTGATTTAAGGTCTTTTGACACATTATTACAGCACACTGCCATCACTTCACACCTGCCATTCTGTCAGTCAGAAGAGAGGGAGGGGAAACAATTTTGATGTCAATCAACAAATCCTTCGGGAGGTGTAACCTGTTAAGACATATTACCCTTTGCCCATTGCGACTTACAGGCTTTGAATTTAAAGGACATATGCCAGAAATAATTAAAGACTAATCTTTATTGTACTCATTTATGAATGAAGGCATTTAGTACCACCAGCACATTTATATTGTCCAGAAGAAAAAAGAGATAGAGGAGCAGAGTGTGATACTCCAACTACTCTTTCCATTTCTATTAATCACTTTTTCTGTCTGGATGTTAAAACCCTCTGCCCCCATGGAGGAAATATTTAGGTAGCAAGGTAGCCTTTACTCTTACACTCGTATTAATGTCCTAGGAATGTACAGATGATTCCAGTATGATGCAAGATCTGTAACATGGTTTTTGAATCAAAACAGTATTTCAAAAATAGGAAAAAAAAATGACATGGAATTATTGAAAAAATAATCTAGTGAAATAGAAAAATAAACCCCAACTAATCCTGTCCTCTACATTTTAGAGCTACAAAAGTCATTCTCAGCCGGGAGAATTACAACTTCCATAGGCATGGCTTTGGGTCACCTTGTAATTACTCTGTTATAATTTACTTGGAGGCACCAAAGGAGTGATGTCAACCTCAAAATCTGAATTTAGGATCTAAATCCTGAGTTGAAGGAGGCTAATTTTTTTTCCCAAGCTAGGTTTTCAGAATGACACAGAAGAAAGAAACATTTACACAGCCTACTTGTTACTGTTCACAACTCATCTCTGGAAGGAACATCTTGTCCTTAGACTGACCTTAGAGCTACAATCTAAAGGAAATAACTGCAAAACAAGAATAGCTATGGAGTAAATAAAATAACAGGCAGGGACTATATAGCCCAGAGGAAACCAGAATAAAAAAAATTAATTATATTGTAAATTTTTTTACACAACTGCACTGTATTACTATACATACAGCTTGTTTGGGCTAGAAACTGGGTGGAATTGTGGAAGCTCTGACTTGCAGTTGCCATCACATGCTGTCAAAACCCGGCTGCGAGGACAGTTTTGCTAGCTAATTTGAAACAAACTTTGGGCTCACCAGCAGGTAAACCCCACATCATTAACTCATCATCACAGAACTTTTTCCTGCCTCTTCTTCCAGTTGTACCTCCCTCATTACATACAGATCCACACACAAACACCCAGAAGGAGACAAGTGGAGGTAGGAACAAGAAAGCAATTGCCTCAGCTGTGCCACAGACCTTTAAGGACTAACACACCACTCTCCTAGAGAAGCATACAGAGCGCGGCATGCTCTGCTGATAGATGGCGTATCACAATCACACAGGTGCCAAAAGCACTCTGCTCACGTTTGCTTATTAATTTGACCTGAGGGAATGGAAGGGCTGAATTGGTTTTAGTTGGTATTGTGGCAAAAGTGCACACTTTCAGTAACAGTTCATTTTCCATTTCCCAAAATATGGAATCAATCTCACATATGAAAGACGACGCCATATCAGCTCTCACAGTTTAAAGAGGTACTTTGAAAGAGTGGGAAGTTGAAAGACAGGGAAGTTGGAATGAGAGGTGTATTTTGATTTACCATTTTACACAGAGGAAGGAAGGAAGAAAACAAATGATTCCTCATCATCTGTCTGATTAGATACTCTGCCTCTTTTCACATTTCCATTACACTCTCCCCCACCTGTACTGCTTTCTGCTCTCTCTGGAGGTGGCTCGGACACTACCATGTCAGCCAGACTTTTTGCCTCAAATTCAACTTGCTGGGGCATTCATACACATACCTAACATGCAGCAGCAGCTGTCCCTTGACTGTAAGCTATACTGGAAGTGAAAAACAGCACTCCAGTTTTTACACAAGAAGACAAGACTTTCTAGGACAGGCAGAATTGCTGATTTCAGGGAATACCAGCACTCACAGCCATGCATAAAGCAAAAACCAAATAACTATACCTAATACAGGAGCAAAAGACAATACACAGTGTCTTTTTTCCTGTTTTGTGGTAACTGTAACATAAAGAAGCACTGTGTTACCTGCTGGCAGCTGACGGCTGATTCTGCTCTTACAGAAGCAACACTTTTAAGCAACACTGGCAGTGGAGTAAAGCTGGTAGAAAATGTGATTTGAATCGGGCTCTTAGTTTAAATCTGGTCAGAATAGAACCTTGTCAGCCCAGAAGACTGTCGAATATGCTGTGACATTTAATCAACTGCTTGACTACAGGCTCACCTTTAGTGTCTGTGGTGAAGTGAACATGATTCCCCTCACCTTGCTTCACATCACACATCACTTTTCAGTGCACTGCTGTAGAGAGCTGGGTTATAGCCTTTTTTTTTCCCTAAGAGGAACACAGTAACAGAGGTCAGCTACAGTCATGAATTTTATGAAAGGTTTGCTGGGAAACCACATTAAATGGCAACATCAGTCCATACATCAGCCCTGTAGTGCTTTTATTCCAAGACTCTGCAGCTGAGTGATTTGCAATGTACTTGCATTTCATGGCCATCATTTTTAAGCAATGTCATTTGCCTTGGTATCCGACACTTCAGCTGCACCAGAATCCACCCAGCTATTCATGATAAATTTCTTTCAAGAAAAAATCTCCACGAGAAACACTCCCAGGATCCCCAAACTCCAATCTTCAGAAGACTTGGATATAAAACCAGGCACAGACACTTCAAAATGCAGTAGTGGCTGAAGATAAAAAGCTGAGAAAAAAATTACTGTTGCAGAATTCAGAAAAATAAAAAAATTTGATTCAAAAGTGAGGCCAACAGGATACTATTAAAGCATAAGATGAGGTCTATAACATTAACACGGCAAATAGAACGCTTGGTTTTTTTGAGTTTTTGAAGGAAAACCAACACTAACAACTTTTTTCTCCAGAGAGTAATTTTTTCCCAGCAATAATATTAACTCTATTCCAATCAAAACACTGTATATTTTTTTGTGTTTAGTATTGTAAGATATTCATATGCAGAAGTATGACATGTCCATCACATCACAGATCCACTAAACTGTCTACATGAAATTATGCTAAAACAATGGGCCTCTTAATCCCTTCTGAGAAAGGCGTTACTCAAAAGGTAACAATAAACACTCAAATTTGTCAGCAGGTGTGTTAATATTTGAACATCATGGAAAGACTCTCTATCATCATGAGTAAACTTTAATGAAAGTCTAGTAAAAGTTGTACTCCTACTGGAATATCTTGAAGTGCTAGACATTAGGCTGTAATCTTTATGGAGATATTTCTTGCATCTTGGAAACTGTCTTTACTGGCATATTTAAGAGGGCTCACAACTCAGGAAGTCTGTTCCCGAAATGGCTTCATAAACTAAAGTTTTAAATATCAGATGTCTTGTGACAACAATAACTACACATGGATGCACAATCCTCCTAATTTCACTTAGGGATTCTTAGGCCAGAAGTCTGTGTCTGCAAATCAAAGGAGAGAGAGCAGTGTAGCAGGTGTGACAGCAGCACAGCATCTGGCCCAGTATTTAGGGAAGAGAAAAAGAGGAAAATGGCACCCACCACCTACAGACCCTGAGCAGCTGGAGGAAGCAGCTGTAAGGCTTTTCTTGGTCTTGCTACTTTGACAGACATAATTTCTATTGCAGAATTTCCAATAATCACTGTAAATGCCTGCAACACCACATATCCACTACTCTAAATCAAAGCTACTTTACCAGAAGGACTTAAGCAGTCCATTATCTCCACCTGTTAGGAAGGCAATCTGTATCCATGACAAGGAGAAACATGCATTAACCCTTGTTAGCAGTCATGAAACCCTATTTGTTGCAGACCCATTGCAGCCACGGCAAACCGACTCACCTTGGTTTTGTTCCTGTCTCCAATTTAGCTCAATGGCTTCCTGTTCCACTCTAGGACCAGGGGGACTGAGTGGTTGAGCACTGCTCATTGGCCCACTAATTAGAAAGTAACACTGTAAACAGAATTACAGTAGTAGATAATACAGCAAGAATGGTCAGTTACATCCTTATTTTTATCTGGAAACCTCATCTATTTATTCCAAGTGAAATATGCCTCCTCCAGGAGTAGGAGTTCAACATGCTACCCAAGGAAACTGAGGGATTTGAATGAAGGCGGTGGTAAGATGGGATCAGAAATCACAGTAAATCTCCTTTCCATTTATCCCTTAAGAAATTTTATATAAAGAGTAACTGATTTCCTCAAAGTTTCTGTGTATTTAGCCATGGATCAAGAAATACCAAGAAAGGATTGGCTGACCTCTTGATTGTGGTAAAAATTAGAAGCAAGTGTTTGCAAGAGAAGATTGAATATGATTGCATTAAAGCCAAAACCAAAGGATCTTGTTACGGAAGTTTCAGTTCATCATAG
Organism: Corvus cornix cornix; assembly: GCF_000738735.6. NCBI lineage: Eukaryota > Metazoa > Chordata > Aves > Passeriformes > Corvidae > Corvus > Corvus cornix. The sequence continues at coordinate 22,766,222 of NC_046336.1, read as the reverse complement.
CATATCTCAGATGTTAAACCAAAAGTCTGAATCTCTTCCAGGTCATACTAACCCCAGTGGTTGTCTGATGATGGGCAAAAAATGAGGCACACAGAAGGTGAATTCCTAGTGCTATTTCAATGCCTAAATTAGAAGATTCCTCATTAGAAAATGGTCACCACGGAAAATACTACCTGTGGTAGTAGTGTGGTTAGTTGTCACCACACAGCAAGGAAAAGCCAAAGATAAAAACAAACAGGCTTTGGAAGAAAGGCAGAGTTCTCTTTTCACCCATTCTCAACTCTGTGCTTGACAAAGAGGACAAAGTGATAGGGCATCTACAGAAAAACCTACTGAACAACTGTCTTGCTTCTCTTTATATAATAGCAGTTCTACAGAGTTAGAGAAATGCAGTCTCCAGCTCTGCCAGTGTGATGTTCTTCGCAAAAGAGTAAGAAAGTGTGCACATCTGTAAATTTCAGCAGCAGAAAAAGTTTAAGAGTGCTGTCACCTTCTTCATTGTATATATAGCTTGGTAAATAAGGGAGAGAGAGTGCGCTCTTGGCAAAACCATTCGGCATTCTGTGCTCAGCCTTCCCTACTGAAATAAAATACAATGCTAAGTTTTTCACACTGCTTGTTTGATGTATGGCTCTGTTCTACCTCATCATTCTAGTATGATTCAACAAACATTAGAGAGAAATTCTTCTGTTTAAAACCTTTACTGCAACAGAAGCAAATATCTTACTTTTAGAAAACACATTTCTTAAAGATAAAATACAATTCTACAATACTCTTTCAGATAGATTTGCCATAAGTCAGATACCCTTGTTCAAATAATGGACTATGAACCTAATTTATCTTGTGCCTTCAAGAAGTACAGAACTAGCTCTTATTAAGGTGCTCCATTATGAAAGTCTGTGACTGATAGAACGAATTGTTTTTCAGCTGTGCTGTGCTTGCCATTGTAAGTCTTCTGGTTGAATGAAAAGGCAATTAAGGGGGAAAGTATTTAACAAGAGACCAAAACAAAATGATACTGTTTTAAGGACACATCGTGATTACAATGGCATTTAAACTGTCATTCAGCTAAAATAAAATAACAATATAGAGCTGCACAGGACTCTGGCAAGGGTAACAGGAACAAACCTATTAACTTAGGAGAAAAAAAGCCACTTCATGCTGTAATAATAGCTTTGAATCAAGAACATTTGCTTTCCACTTCCTTTTCACTCTCCACTAAATTATGAGTGCATGCAGGAGCAAATACAAGTTTCTTATTCAAATGACATTATCCTATCTATAGCTGGATGACTGACATACTTAGATGAAATTTTCTAATGTTCTTTTTTCAATAGACAAGTTTCCATTTAAATTCTGAGTTTAAATGTATCATTCAAATTTTGGGGAAACTACTTCAGTGCATAATAAATCCAGAAAAACCCTCAAAGTTCTTTTGTTTCTTAAAGGATATAAGTCAGTCCTGTGTGAGGAAACAGTCCTTGTGCTATGCAAAAATACAATATGCAAATATGACAGTGCTGGTCAGTACACTATGCTGTAAAATAGGTAAGCAGAAGGAAAGAAAAGCAAAGCTGTGAAATGCTTTAATAATGGTTCTTCCTATTAAATCTGGACTACACAAAGTACAGTGTATATCTCCTGAGGTGTATATATCTGAGATTTTATTTCGTTTTTGCCTAAAGAATCATCAAATTATGTCCAATTTTTGGTCCTCAAGCAAGATACTTCTAAGAACTGGTGTATCTGATACTACCTACAGTAGTAAGATGCCAATTCCGTGTTTTATTCTGTTTGTTTGTTGACTCTAATTTGACATTTAAACATTGTTTGCTCATTTGATTTTCTGTTAGGGACAGAAATTGGACCAAACTGGGTTTGAGAAGGTCAAAAATTTTGTTTTTATAAAGTTGCGTCTGGGCGCAAGTTGCATTTGTATCTGGATTCGTTCATGCTGCCTTCAATGACTACTTCATCTCTTTCCCACCACCCTCCAGGAGGGCTTGTTGGAAGAGAGAGCAAAATCAGAGCTTCAGATTTTTGCTTCTAATTCAACTGAAGGCAATAAACACTAATTCAATAGAGCTGTGTCTGAAACTTTCCTTCCTTCCCTTAGCAGCAGTATTGCTATGAAAGGCAGCTACAGTACACCTATTAAAGTCTCTTTTTCATCAAAAAACAACAGAAACGGTAACGAACAAATCTCATGAGCTGCTCTTACCGGGCATATCTTTCTTGAACAATTTTTCTGGACTTTAATGCAAAGTCAAGAAAACTTCCTTCTGGCCCTTTCCATCCCCTCCCACCCCAAAGTTCCACTCCAGTTGTGAAGCTGGTCTCTTGTTCACACTGAGTAGGGATCATATAGGACAGTTCTTAATGACTAACAGCTTTTTCAGGTTTATCAGTATGAGTATGTTCATTTTAAAAAACATCTTGCAAAAAGTTTAACTCACAACACCATTGACAAGAATTTAACTCTATAGATCTTTTACTTGAATTGCTACAGAGCAAGAGAAAGGGAAATTAACTGTGATTGCAGAAGTGTCATGGGACCAATTCACATCTGACATGAATTAACTTTCACTACAAGTGTGAGAATATTTCTATGCACACTGGGTATGGTATTTCACAAGCAGCAGAAAGAGCTTTTAGAATTATTTTCTCACATGAGATAAATCATTTAAAAACTGGGAGATAGTGTAAAAAGGAGCTACATAGCTTTAGTCAGAAAAAAATGTTTTTTATTGTTATTGTTAAAGAAACTACAGATCAAAAAGGTGAGGGACAAGCAAAAAATTTTATTTACCCATATTAACAAAAGAATGCATTTAAAATTAGTTTTCTAATTATGTGGGGAAATAATACACTGATGTAGTGGTTGCTAAATCTCAGAAATTAAAAGGCAAGCCTGAACTGCAACCTAGGGTTTTTAGAGCAGTCTCAGAGCTTGGAGAATTCATAAACCAAGTAAACCTTCTGACATAACTATAAAATGTGGTATAAACCCTAGGAAAAAATAGCCATCTTGAAAGGGTAACAGCACTTTTACGAGAATTTCAACTGCACCATGGCAACATCAACCCGTCAAAGCAAATGAAGGGCAGTAAAAGTAAAATTAAAAATGATGAAGGGGACACCAGCTTGCTAACAGCTTTCCAAGCTGTAAAGCTTTCAAATATTATCTCTTCATTGGTTTGTTCAATCACACATGCCGGTTACCAAGCTTTTTCATATTATGCATCTTTTCCATCACTGCAGACTGGCAGGGTTTGATGGACCTATGCGTGAAAAGACAAAAAAACTCTTTTCCCTCTTGGTGCACACCCCTCCTTCTTTCCCCTTATTGGTTCTTCTCTACTGGTGTATACTGTCTATATGGTAACACCTCCTCATATTAACTAAAGATACAGAAATTATGAGAGAGTTCAAAGGACTCCTGGCTACTTCAACTTCCCATTCCTGTCTCCTTCGTGCTTCACCCACACACCCCAGAGCCTGTCCCCATGGATTTCAAACCCCAGACTAGGTGTGGCTGCCCTCTCACGTGGTCATGTATCACAGTATCTACTGCTTGGGTAGCCTCTCTTCAAAGGTTCTATCACCTGTACCTGCAAATGGCAATTTCCTAGTTTGCAACTCATTCATGTGTTGTAGTCAACTTGTTTCATTCAGTTCCTCAAAGTATTCTGAGATACAGTTTTGATGCAAGACTCAAATGCAAATGCAGAGTCACATGTATTGTGCGCACTGAGTTTGAATCTCATATCTTCTGCATAGGCCTTGGTAAAGAACTAAAAGCTTAGTCTCTCTGATCCATTTAGTAGCATCTCACAGTAAATACTTCTACATTAAAGAGCCACAGCTTTCTGACTGGGCCTTTGCTCCTGTGATTCCTCTCATTTTTTATTAGCTGCAACATGATTCATGTTTTAATAACTTTCTCATTTAAAAATGGCATTAAATCAGATCATAAACATTGCATATATGTTTCATTGTCATTAAAAAGACTTTATATTGCAAAAAAAGGTGTGTTAAAAAATAACATTAATAAAATTTTAAGTAGAAGGGGCTTTTTAAATTAAAATCAGTCATTAAAGGACCTCTATCTTTCAAGGCAGAGAATTATCAGAATGTAGAGTTCTGAAACTGTAACATGTCACAGTTTTTTGGGTGCAGAAAGTGCTTGGACTCTTTCATATTTAAGCTGTCACTAAGGAAAGGACAATGGACCAAAGATCTCTGAAAATGTCATTGCTAAATATGAAAAATACTGAATATATTTTTTTTTTATTATTTTGGTTTTTTGTTTGTTTCTGGAGAGAAAATTTTTGATGTTTTCTCCAACCAGTCAGATCAGTAGTATGACCTCCATGGCAGGGTATGAAAGGATTTCAAAAAGAAACACTGCAAGTTGTTACAACTTCATCAAACCCAATGGGGCATAAATAGTCTTTTTTTTTTTTTTTTTTAATGCTCCTACAAGGTAGTAGCTCCATAACCTGGGAGCCACAAGGTATAGTAATTGTAGACATATAAGAATATAATGTAAAGTAGGACAGAAAGTTTAGAATAGGGTTTCTATCCCACGCTGAATCTTGCCAAACTGAAATTTATTATGTATTATTTTCCTCAGGGTAAACAATTGCTTTTTTTCTGGTGCAAATTAGAAAAATAAAGCAAGTTATCATCTCTACAATACTTAAGACTGTATGCCTATGAAAGCTGGCTGTTGCTTACCAGTACTCTGGATCTGGCATTGCTGAGCTAAAGGAGACATCCAGATGGACCAGGATCTGCTCCTTCAGGATCATTCTGCCCCAGCAAAACCTGAGAGAACCCCATCTCATTACACTTACTGCACTAGTGTCCTGTTTACTCCCTATCAGTTAGTTTAAACAAACCTCTACAGAACTTTTGCAATGAAGCAAAACTACAGAATGGTCCCAGAGATCTGAAATGCAATTTCCCTTAACAGGTTACTGAAGTTAATATAAGTTTGTTCTTATTATCGTATTTGGATCAGAAAAGTAATGAAAAACTATTGTATTATCTATAATCTATCTAGAGATAAAATTGCAGTCACATAGTCAGCATAGTACCTCTTGATGGTGACTAATATTCCAGCAAGAGTATTTAATGAATGCTAATGAATGTTTAATGAATTCAGTGAATGTTTGCAACTCCTGCAAAATACATTCAGGGATGTGTTTCTTTCTGGTTTTCCATTGATGCCAAATTCGATAAAATTCAACTACTTTTTTTACATAAGGTTATTACAAACTGGTCCAAAGCCACAAGCATTAGTATTTTACAACATTTCAAGAAAAAAAAATTAAATTAATAGCGTTGAGATTAAATTGTCTGAATGAGGAAAAGAAAGCATGTTTATTTATTACCTTTAGTAATAGAGATTTGCTCTTTTGCAAGTACCTTTAATATATACAGAAGTGAAATTTATTTTCAAGTTTGGAGGAAATCAAACCCATTTTTAGGCTTTTTGATATGCATGTTTGCTTTATCTTCACAAAAGAATGCAGTCCTTGTGCAGACCACCAGCTCCTTTTTCTGGACTGTCAGCTGGCATAAGCACCGTTTGCCTGGATAGTTCTCTGCTTTCTGTACCTACTGAACAGTTTCTACCATTGAACTGTGCTGCTCAGACAGAATTCACACAATACAGGTAATGCAGTTTGGACTGATCCCTTTGATGAAGCTCCTCAGTGGTGAAGACTTTAAAGACATCTGGCAAATTGTCTACGCAGTGTCTGGGTTCATGCAACTAAAGATGACTGGAGATAACAGATTGTTCAAGCAAACATGGGAGAAATATCAATGAGTGGTGAACGTCAGGAAAAGTATATTGACAAAAAGCCTTATTGAGCTTATTATTATTCATTGGACCTGATAATTGACAGAGACATATCACTGAGCATGGAAATGAAGGTGGGCAGTGGAATGAGTCATTAGAGATGACATTTTCTGTATTTAAGCATCTTCACCTCAACTATCTGCCAAGAGGAGTGCCTACTCTTGCACTTTGAGAAGGGAGAAAAAAGGGTTTACAGACATAATTGCATCATGCAGCTGGATGCAGGATGGGAATCCCAGTATCATCAGAAAGGAGACAGGGAAAGCAGAAAAAAGACCAGAACTGGTTTGTGACTTGGTACAATCACATAGTAGAGCCACCTGCATGAATGTGAAACAAAGACCGATGTTATACATCAAAAAAAAGAGAGATAATAACTGAAGGATCAGAGATTATATCAGATAATCTCTTGTACTTTTCCTCAAATTTAAGTAATTTTTCTATAATCCTTGAATAAGCTTTTGTACTAGAAGGTAGTAAGTACACTCTAAATCAGTTGCAATCTACTGTTTCAGGCATCCTATTCTGTGCCCTGCCAGAACAAATCTGGAATCAGCAAGAAAAGAAATCATCTTCAGGATGCTAGTACTACACATCTGAAACAGGTTTTGAACTTTTATGTTAGACCTCAAGAGATTAAGGTTTTGAGGTTTTTGATTATGCTTTTAGGAAAAAGGATCAATGATTTTCCTTCAATCAAGCCCACAGCTCTGTTTGATTTAATTTTCTTAGGTTTTTATTGTGTGGTGCCCTGAGATGTTTGTTTGATAAAGTGCCCCATAAATGGGGATTTTTACTGTTATTGTCATTGCACTTCTTAGGTCCCAAACTATACATTGTTGTCATACTGACGTTTTAGACTGTCTGATTTTTCATTGCTGAGGAGGATTGATCAGCCTTGTTACTCTTGCTAGTGAGACCAATATATTTTGTAATTAATAGAGTAGCCTTTTGCAGAGTTCTGTGTTGGACTGGATGCCTAGGCAGAGCATTGTTCCTCTTTACACATACCTCTTCATTTAGCCAACAATAGTATAATATCAGTAAGCAACAGAAATACAAAGCTTCTCATGATAGCTCTGTTTCTTTGCTATTATTCAGGGAGCAGTCCATCTCATCCAAAAAACTACTGGCTGAGATCTGAGAAAAAAAACAAACTGTTTTCAAGTAAGCTAATCAATGAGAGTCATCATCTTAAATAAAAACTATGTTCTGCTTTCTAGTATAAGCAAAGGATTTGACAGAAGTGCTTCTAAGGACATCATTTGGTGCCTTTTTAAAATGAAACAGATTTGAAAGTCTTTTTACCTTATTACCTAGACTATCTTTATTCTATCTTCTTTAGTTTTTGCTGCCCTTTAAATTTTGTCTAAATTCTGTTAAATGACACAAAACTGCTAGAGTACAGAGCCAAAAGGAGGTTGAAGGGGCCTACTTGAGTCAAATTTGAAATACAGCCTGGAATAAAAGGCTAAATATGCTAAACAGTGGTCTGGGTCAAAACGTGTCAGCAAGCAAATAGTATTGACAAGAAGTTTATCAAGTTTTGGTTGATAAAAAAAGATTATAGATGATCAAGTAGGGTAATTTAGATCATCATTCACATCAAGCTGAGTTTTACTTCACTGTACTTTACTGAATGTGATTTCAGTTACACTGGCTAAGTCCACAGAGCTTCAGTTCAAATCAGTGGAGTAATAAAAGACTTAAGCTAAAGTAACAGATCAGAATTTGCTCATCTCTTCTTACACAGGTATCCAAACTTTGTTCAGCTCACTTGACTGATATAAATACATTTTAACACTTTTTATTATTGTAGCTCAACTGGGTTTGAATTACCACAGTGACTGAAGCCCAAGACTTTTTAGTCTACTCACAATACTTGCTATTTTGAAATATGTTCTCTTTTAGATTTTGGACTAAAGAATTGCTTCAACATAGCTATGGAAATTCCTGTCAATTCTCAACTTTTACTTCCAGGGTCAAAATACAGTTTCAAAAAGAAACTGTTATTCCCAGTTCCCAAGTCAAGATTGCAGAATTGGCATTTAAAATAAATACAGCTTATTTTGCTTGCAACTGAGCACAATTGATACTACAAACTAATAAATATGAAGCCCCAAATGGCATATAATGGAGACACTTTCAATGCTATGCTACACATGTAGGAAAGGTACAATAGAAAGAGTTTTTACTGCTGATGGACTAGGAAAAAATAATCCATGTTTAAGCATGGATTAAAATTATCACAGTTTTACACTGTTTTACTGAAGTGTCTTTTTAAGATAGGAACTCTAAGCAAGCCAACCAAGGGAACATATCCCGGTGTACTAAATACAGTAAGAAATCTGTGATTTTCTACTCTGGCTCCTTTTGGCAAGAACAGATGGAGCTGTTTCCATTTTTCATGCCCTTTGATCCCTTGTGCAAAAGCTGTCATCATGCTAATAATTTTGCTGTAGCTGCAATTCAACTCCTAGCAGTTCTGAGGTTTTCTTATCTTGGTTAATTTACCTCTTCTACAATCTGGAAGCTGGTTAAGTGGTGGATGTGCCCAGAGCTTTCTTTTATATTAGGGAAGTCAACTTCTCATGCCAGTGAACTCTAACATCTCAGGAGAGAACTGCAGAGTCTTGCAGAATGCCAGCATGGACAGCCCACAGTGGGATACCAGCGTTCCAGCAAAAATACAACTTGTTATGCTCAATAAAACCATACTGCCCCATCACACATGTTATTCTGTCTTTGCTAGTCACCTCCTTACAGGTTTCCTGATCAAAAGTATGAAAAAAGTCCATAATACATCAACAGTTTGACGGGGCAGGGAAGATAGATAGCTCTGCATATTACTCTGTGTTGAGTTGTCCCATTTCATCCTGAAAGGCACTGGAACACAGCCAGTAAGACAGGCAGGAGGGTCAGATAGAGCCTCTAGAGGCATCTTGCAATTCAGATTTTCAGAAGCATTGACTATGAACCAGGTGCTTGCAGATAACAACAATCTCTCTCAATAACGATCTCTCTGTCTACTAATACATTTTTCTACCACATGGAATTGCAATTTTCATTACATTTTCAACTTCAGCATTTACTATTTGTTATCAGTTTAATGTGGGCGTGTCGTGGTTTGACACTGGCCAAACACCAGGCATCCATGAAAGTCGCTCACTCACCCTCTCCTGCTACAGCTGGGCAGAGGAGAGAAATATTAAAGGGTTCATGAATTGAGATAAGGACCAGGAGAAAACACCCCAAAGGCAAAACAGGCTCAAGTTAGAATTCACCCATGCAAAGTGAGTTTATTACTGACAAAGTCAGAGAAGGATAATGAGAAGTAAAATAATCCCTTAAAAACAGTTTTTTCCCCCAACCCCTCCCTCCTTCCCACCAAAAGCACAGGGAGACAGGGCATGGGGGTTTTGGTCAGTTTGTCACCCGACTTCTTCTTCCACTGTTCAGGGAGAGAATCTGGAAGTAACCGTGTTTGCACTTCTCATCTTCATCTTTCAGTTTAAACATTCTAGAAAGAGTGGTTGTCAACTAAATAATTATATTTATATCCTCTTGTTGTACAGCATTCAGTCCAGTAATACTAATGCAGAACGTTCTTGCTAACTAACAACAATGTAAAATCACCAAGACTGACCTATTAAAATAGCAATTAAAATTACCCAAATTTGTAAATAAGGCCATATCTTCCTGCACAGACAGGTCACAGAACTTTGAGCCAGATAGCAGGCAACTGTATCAGAGAGAACACACAGAATCTGGCAAGATTATTTGCATTATTATTTTGTAAGCTGAAAAAAATAATCATAGGTACTAACATGCCATTATTTCCATTGTTGTAGATCCCGGGGATCCTAGCCACTAACCAAGTGTCTATAGCACAATATCTTCTCAGGAGCCAAAAGAGCAGTTAAGTCACAATTTTTAGTATAAACTAGAGCTACTTATTTAAATTCTTGGACTTTTCATCTGAAGACATTTTCAGAAATAATCAGGGTAGCATAATTAGGTATTTAAAGAAATATCATCCTTCTAGTAACTAGAATTTTCTCTTATTTGTAAGGATATAATTTTTTTTTCATTTTAAGTCATGATTGTGCATGTATGATTTAACTTACATTTTCTGTAACTATGCTTGCTTTACTGGATAATACAGACTTTTCTGAGTAATGTGATGTAACATCTATATTTTCCTGATTCCTATGTGGTAAAATTTGCTGCTGTGGTCATGGAGACAGACAGTGAATGCATTTATAGTTTGCTAGCTCATGAGGAATTTTCAGCAGTCACAGGAGGACAAGGTAGAAGCAAAGATCCACACTCTAATAGTGGTCCATGGAACAGGGTAAAGATATACTGGACAGCAAATACATGCTGATTAAATAAATTATTCTCCTAAATAAGTGTAAGATAATTATTTTCCTATTTTTTTCTTCCCCAGATTGAAATAATTCCTCTTACAGGAAACCATTGCCATTCTTGCGGAGTTTCTATCTGGTACTCATGCTCAGCTCAAAGCCTGTCATTCAGAATATCATGAAGGCAAATAAGCTCAGGGATTTTGTCGATGATCAGAGATGATACAAAACAAATTAAGTAGAAGTCATGGTCAACCTTGACAAAACTATTACTTGTGTGAAAAATGTGAGTTGACCAAACAGTGGTCATCTTGGTTACATAGCACAAGCCTGTTATAATAGAGGAAGTAATTTAAGCACCTTTAGAGACTCAGCAAACAGCTGGACCAGTTCTACATGAAAATGGCATCCAGATAAGGAGCAGGAGACTTGTTTAAAAGAGGTGGGTATGTGTTTACAACTGAGCCAGCTGTGTAAGGGAGGACACTGGTGTGATAAAAACTCCTGTCCTGCCTTTAAGGAACTGCTTCTCAACATCCTCTTCCATTATCTATCTCAAAACTCGACTTGTTGCTAAAAAAAGGCTGGTTTGTGGTGGTCATCCTCTGGTGTTCACCTCTCTGCACCTGGGCTGTTACCATGCATGTCAGAAAAGCACCCACTGCTTTGCAAATGGCTGATTGTTTGAGGCATTAACCATTAACATTTTAGTCTCTCACATTTCCCCCTGCAAGAGGAGGGAAGCTGAAGTTCTGAACTTGCTGTGAATACTCTACAATATTTGATAAGACACATCTCACCAGAGTATCCTACTACAAATAGAATGATAGATGAGAGGATTTCAGCTGGGATTAAGCAGAGATAGATCAGGCACAGTGTAACCCAAGTGAAAAATTAGTTTCTGTACAATCACGAGGCCTCACTGAACTTCTATTTTGACTGCATTTCCAAGAGTGGGACACTTGTTTAATACACAAGTCTCTGAAAGACTTTGCATCCAAGCTAGTAACTAAGCAATTACCTTGTAATCAGAGACAGTGTTGACAATGCAATCAGGTGGCAGCGTGTAATTACACAGCACAACATCACCACAGTATTTTGCTCTACACCTTGCAGACTAAGTGCTGCCATATTTTTTTCTCAAGCTGAATAATACTCTGGAGATTCTAAACAACTGGAAAACATGATTCTCACAGCTTTTTTGTTGACATAAGTGAAATGCCTAGACAGGGCAACATAAAAAAAAAAAAAAAAAAAGAAGGTAGAATATACCTTCTCCACTCTCTTTTATTTAGGGTAGTATGAAGTGTCTTAAAGGAAGGGTTTGGAGACCAAGCCATATATCTGTATCTTTCCCCTGGGGCAGATTCTCCAACCACTGCCAGCTGGAAGACCCACTCTCTGCACAGGCAAAATTTAGCAATTCATCATGTCAAAGAATAAGGAGAACTTCTCTGACTCTGGGGATCGATCTTAACACCCAAGGGGCAGAAGGGCAGGATATAAAGTCTCTGAGTTACTGTTAATGTTGCCTTCTAGTAATAAAGGCCATCCATTCTATCCATTGTTGTTAAAATTCCAAACCTATTGTTTTTTCCAATGAGAAAGTACCTGCACTTTTGGGATGTCTGAAAAGTGACCCAATGCATGGGAGTAAAATAAAGGTAAAAAAGGTAAGAAAATCACCACTAGCACCAAATATCACAGGCTATCATTTAAAAGGAAAAAAAAAACAACAAAAAACCAACATAAAACCCAAACAACTTCTCCATAATTTTAGAATAAATGTTTGTTGCACTTCTAATTTCTAGAGTTCTCCAGACAGACAGTTTAAATTGATGGCTTGTTAGTGAGGACTGGCCCCTTTGTGAGATGTTTTCAGAATGATTGATTTACAATAAAGTGGCTCCTGGTGGGTGCACGCAGGTGGAACTGATTCAGATCGATTCCACAGAAGCTGACTAATCAGCTGTTTAAACTGGCAGAGTGCTCAATGACAGAAACAGTGCAGCTATCATTTTCTATCTAAGATTACAAATTAACTTGTTCTGTTTATCCTGTATGCCATCAATATGGAGAAAAGCAGCTGAGAGGGAAGAGGGATTCCAGATTGATGGTATAAAGCCTTCCCTGCAGATATGCTCTCGAACATTGACACTAAAGGCACAAAGGGAAATTTCATTACATATTAATGAAACCAGTGGAGAGCAACACCAAAAGAGAAGGACTTCTTCAGTTAATTAACTAGAATGGGAAGTCAACAATATTTTTAAAATGTGACCACAAAAGGATAAATCAATGCCAAAATGGCCAAGAGTAAGTATGTACTGTCCCACGCACTCCCACACATGCTATCAGTCTGTTCCTCTCCATGCATATTATATGCACCCCAGAGGACTAGCATCTTTAGAGACTGGTATTTCCAGAAATGATTAATGCTAGGTAATCAACATTTCAGTCTCTACAGTCATATCCCTGAAAGTGTCATTTTTACAAGATGAAAAACTCCATGGGGAACACAATGTTACCCACGTAAGTGAAAGGTGTCAAAGAGAATGTGGGTAAGTGAAAGGAGAATAGATATTCCCTGCCTCCAAGCTGATAACAAGAGCAGGGGTGAAATGGGACAGGGGGGCTTCACAAAATAATTTTAACCATCTCTCATTCCTAATGCTTCCTTCATGTAACATTTCTGGCATTTGGAAAATTTGTGACTTCTTTTTTTATCCTTCTTCCCCATTCCACATAGACATACTCCATGTGTTAATTCAATTTAAAGCTGCAGAAAAAAGAGCAGGTATACCCCAGTTCAAGGGGCAGTTATTGTCTTTTTCCCAGCAGGAGATAATGGTCCTAAAAAATGAGGTTTACTTAACCTACCAAAAAAACTCCCCTTCACCAGCCTGTTAAGGCTTAGATGAAAAAAGAAGGGAGACAGAAAAAAAGTAAAGCTCTCTGAAATTGTCCAGTCCTCAGTCTCTCTGCTGCACTTGACTAATTCAGGGATAATTGCTTGCAATTTTGAGGGCCCTTTTATGTGCCTATTTATGGTCTGAGAGCAACTCATGACAACTGGGGATAAACACCAAACAAACCCAATCCACCTGATGGTCATCAATGCCTTATAAGCTGATCCAAACTAAAAGGAGTGATTGAAAAGTGCTGCACTAAAACCAATGCTTATCTTACAGAAACTTAGATTTAGTTACATCAGTAACTTAGATACATCAGTCCTTTAGGCATTAAGATGACTGTCAATCTGATTTAGTACTTGCACACATTTAAGGACCCCAAATCAAAGCTATTATTTTATTGTAACTTTTGAGCTACATATATGGTCTTACTATCATCTGCTTTCATCTAGCTTTGATAACAGAAATTAAAATACTAAGCAGATACTGATATTAAATTTGGTGGCTTAGGAGGTAAATATTTTGACAGATGTACTGCTAAAGCTACTTTTTATTGTTACAGAAAGGAAAGTAAAACTTGATTGTCAGTAATAAAGGAAAACAATAGATTACTTGTATTGCTACCTGCATGCTAAATGTCAAAAATAGTCAAGCATGTTTTTAACATGAAATAAGTCTGTGAAGAGCAATATATTTGTGTTTAAAAAGGAAAAGCAAGACGAAACTCTTGAGCTCTTCAACCACATCTCAGGTTAATCCGAGAATAAATGCTACTGTTTTCCAAGAAAGGAAAGGATTCTAATTTAGGAGAAAACACTTACTAGGTAGGATAATTAGGAAGGCACATGCAACATTTGGATGTGTCACATTAATTTCTGTGATCATCTGATTTTGCGAAGATTAGCCTCTTGACCTTTACTGTCTTAGCCTTGAAAAGTGTTGAATGCCCAGCATATCGAAGTAAAATTTAGCTGCCTCATTGCTGGCTTCCTCCTGAGTCCTCAACCCTGACCTGAAGGGATCTTTTCTGACTCTCCATCTCCAGAGAGAAGAAATAATTCAGTGCTCCTGCACATGTAGGCCCAGCTCTCTCCTGAGCAAGCTGCCAAAGCCAGCTGAGTTATGTGTGCTCGTATTGTGATGTGGGCTTCTCACAGCAAATTGATCTGATCGTGCTGAAGTCATTTCATTTCAGACCTTCAGGTTGATATGCAGTCTCAGAGGTGAGATAAGCTACTTGGCTCTGAACTGAACAAGACATGTTTCTTCATGATAAGATTGCCAATTCAAAACCAGACACTGCTTGGACAACCAAGCACAGGCATTGAGCATGATCCATCACACAGAGTTTTGTTCACACGTATGTAGTACGGAAACAAGAGACACACTCAAACTTTTGATGCCTGAGACAATAAATATAACAATGTATTGTAAATAAAATCTAGTGGAAAACTTAAGGAAACAACTTATCAACTGTCCAAATAATGTGGGATGATGAGATTATGAGAAAGGAAGAAGAATCCCAAAGGACAACCAGCTTATTCTGGGTTTAGAAAGCAATAGTAGTTTCAGGCTGAGCCAGTGCATATTGCTGGTTTCTGTTTTCTTTCGCCTTTACATCTTCTGAACACTGGTAATGTTCAGAATTCCCACACTGACTACAGACCATTCTCTGAGACTTCTCTAAACTAATTTTTAATTTATCTAGAACATTTAAAAGATTTAAATTTTTCACTGTGAAAAATCAATTGCATTCTGAGTAAATGTTATTAAATTTAAAGAAAAATATTAAATAATGTGCATTTTTTGGCTGTCAGTTCAGAAGAAACAGCATTTGAGAAGATGCCAGCATTAATAACTCTTTTCTATTGGTGGTAATAACCTTATAATCAAGTAAATAAACTGTTAAAAATGGGCAGAGTCAGACACATAACCAACCTAAACCTTTAGGCTCAAGCCTTGCTCATTACAGGGCATTCAAAATAATTCTGAATTGTTATTTTCAGTGGATCACTTTTCTTTGGTACATATACCTCTTTAAAGGTCCTGGACTGACCAGAGTTCATGATCGTGCTGTGCTCCCTGAGATTCATGTGTGCAAGAAAAACTGGAGGAGTAAAAGAAATTAAAAAACAAAGATAGTGAAGACTTGGATAAAATGGTACAAATGGTGGTAACTGATGCAAAGTGTTTAACACTTAGGGAAAGGTCTGGAAAAGCCAGAAATGATTAGTATACTGTTGATGTCAAGAAATTAAAAGAATCATTGGTATAATTAAAATAAACATTAAATTTTACAGTGGCAGGTAATTTCTTAAACAAGAACTAATAATTTATTCAAAATAATTTCTCAATAAAGAAGGGATGAAAAGTTCTCCCAAGCCAGGAAGAGGAGGTCATTCCTGAAAGAAAACTGGGGTTCAAAGATATTTCTTTAGATGCATATGTAACTGTTGAGCAGTCAGTCATGACTGGGTTTTCAGTGCTGCTTTTAATCTTGAGATAGCATATGTACAGCTTAACTGCCTGTGGGTAAGAGCTGAGGGAGCTTGTTTTTTTTTTATTATTTTTTTTTCATGAAAGACCAGATGTCTTCTGTATTCAAAACCTTTTGGTCAAACCAAACCTTTCACTTAATATTTCTCACTGTGTTTTGTGTACAAAAGGCAGAAGAAAAGAGACATTAAATATGGAATTTTTATAAAGGATTTACACTCTGGGGAACCAACATTAGATCTAACTCTAGTCAAGAATTCAACAGGGGTTTCTTCCCAGGTGGGGAAGACGGTAATTAACATAATGCAGGAAAAGAAATTAATTGTAATAGATTAGAATATCTTATATCAAATACAAATTTCCCATTGATTTTTGCACTTGAATTCTAACAGCTATAATATATTGAAGATCGGGAAGTATAATAATAATGATGACATTAATAGCACTCTAGTGTAAAGAATTATTAAGACTTAAATGTGATACTTTTCAATAACGGTAGATGAACTGAATTTGAGACATATTCAAGGAAAGCTTCAAGCATTGATTTAATTTAGTTTTATACTCAGTAAATTGGCCTAATGTCACGTCACTATCCTTAGGCTTGAAAAGTAAGAAAATTAAAGATTTCCCCCCCGCTTCCCCTGGTTTTTATAGTTAAAACTATTTACAGGCAGTAATATATATTTGGTGCTATGTTTAAGCAGCATCATAACAGAGCAGTTAAGATATATTGCTTTGGCAGCAGAAATGGAAATACACCTGCCTCCTCAGAACTGCCCAGGATGGATTATGAACTGGAGCTTAAAAGAGGGAGTCAGGCCATGGGCTAGCCACATCACAACCACATGTGCTAGAGCTGCAAAAAAACATTTGTCTATTTGTGTTAACAAAAGGGGCTGGCCTGATTGGGAAGGCCCTTTTGTGTTTTGTCAATGAGCATTAAAAATGTTAATCATAAGGCCAAGGTCTTAAGAGACTCTATGTATGACATGACGTTACAGTTCTTCATCAGAAGATATTTAACTTACAAAAAGATAAAAATAATAGAATCTTTTATAATAATAATAACAACAATTTGCAGTGTTTTTAATGCCTTTCAATAATTTTTGATTTCACATTTCTGCATAATTCTTTAAAGAGGAGTCTCTTCCTGTAATGAGAAAAAACAGAAGGTCAAGTTTAGAAACATAGACTTAATGGGCCATAAAGCCCTGAAAAAGGAAAATTAACAGGGAGGCTGCTTTGGGCAGGAAGAACAAAACACCATCTCAGGTCACTATTTTTATAGAATTTGAGTTACACCATGAGCTTCATGAAAAACAAGTAAACACAAATATTTCTTAAGACTGGTGCTAAAGCCCGTCTTTTCTGACATGGGCCACCAAGAGAAGTGTGTTGCTCCAGTTGGTACAAAGCAATTAAAATAAACTGCCCAGATTTGCTGCCTTTTTTATCTCAGAGAATGTATTTAGTTTATTTTGGTGTGGAAGCAAAGTTATGCTAGTCTTGAGTTTTCAGACCCAACATCAGCAGTGGAAGGATGGGAAAAAGTTTGCCTCTCTGCAGGTATTATCCCAATACTAGATTCCAGTTTAAAGAGACAGCATAAAACCCTGAGATCTACAGCAAAACACACAGGTGGAAATTGCATGACTGTATTATTATTTCACATTTAGCTAAGATCCACACAACTCCCTTATATCAACTTCAAGCAATTTATTATCACAACCTGTGAACATTATTTCCCTCATAAAATATGAAGAATTATTTTTTTAAGTGCTTTCTAAGAAACTACTTTTTGTGAAGTTTCAACTGTGGATAAACTTGTTTTGCACAAAATAATAGGTTTGGGGGTTCCATTAAGCTCCTTACAGAGGAAATGAGACCTCTGTAGTATTTTTTATCACAGACTGGCCACAACAGCCAAGGACCCCAAAAGGGGAGCTTAATTGTGCTGGTGGAAGAACTAATGAGATAAACGGAACAAGTACCTGTGCTCAGTGGTTAAGTGCTAACCTGTGGTTGCCAAAATGGTCTAAGGAGGTATCTTGTGTCTGTCTATCACATTCGTGCTTCTGAAAGGAACTGCCCAATTCTCCCCAAATGTGTTAGTCTTCCTGGAGCAATGAAGTCACACGTATACATCATTTTCCCTGTGCTAAACGTGATTTTGAGAAGGTGACAGGCACATTAAGTATTCAGCTCAGGCAGAGTACTGAAATTACTATTAGATGAATTTCAGGTGACGTCTGAGTTCCCTCTCTCACTAAGGGCCATTAGAGCCATGAGTGCTCAAAGATTGCTGTCTCTGCAGTGATAGCAAGAAATTTTTTTTGAACCAAGGAAGTATGTGCACCATTTTGAGACACCTTGTTGGGGAAAACACTCCATATTTGAGGTGAAAAATTAACTGTATGTAAAAAGAGTTGCAATTACTACTGAATGCAAGCTGGAGTTTAACAGAGCTGAGCAAGAGACAAACATTCTTAAAATACAGCAAGTATTTGGTATTGAGGACAATGCTGGATCTAGGCCATGGGGACTCAAACTTAGGAGAGCAGTTACCTGGGAAGATTTCACCACCAGCCCAGGCAGGAGCTTACAGAAGCCCTGCATTTGCCTGGAGAGGGCTGTGTCTGGGGACTTGGTTGTTCAGCAGACCTGACAGCAGGACAAAGCTTTCCATTTTGGATGTGGTCTTCATGGACCCATGCTGTGAGATCACACCTGAGTTTCACAGGCACTGACATGAGCTCCAACAGAGGTCAGAAAACAGCTCTCCCTGTTGGTTCTTCAATTTCCACTGTGAAGTTAAAATATTGTAACACAGCAATTTCCAGTGTTACTTCCTGCTTTGAATAACAGGCTCAGCTGCTGAGGGAGTAACTTAGAAACTGAATAGCAATCTGAGGTTCCGAAAAATATACTTCAAAATCAGTCTTAACTAGTACTGTGATTAACATCTTTCTGGGAAAGTACTGACCAGGGTTTGAAACTTGTAATTTAACAAAGTGGAGCAGAGTTGGGGGAGAAATTGCTCAACTATTGTTTTAAAATCAGCTATGCAGAATAAATAATGTAAAATTAATACACACCATTTTGAAACAGAAAGATTGCAATCTTTCCTCTTACACAGTGTAGAAAAGAATTTTTCTATACATTTTTCCACAGTATACATGTGTGGCTCTATGTAAATAGCATCCCTTGAAATATAATAACACTTATTAATGAATGCTTATATAAAATATTGCCTTATGACACCAATCGAAAAAACTGCCTGGCTAAACATGAAAAAAAATGTATCATATAATTAAATGTGTACTGATTCACAGAAATTGGCCAGAGAATTAAGATGAGTAGCTTTTCAAGCTATTGTTCAAGCTATCACATCAATATTAAATAAATTTTAAAAAAAAGAAAAATTCCAGCTGTTGTTGACTTAAATTACCTCCAACCGTATACTGAACATGCAAGCAATATAGGTGAAAATTAATCTCACCAAATATAAGCCATTTAAAATTAGCCAGCTACAGTAAGCTAGTTGTCAAATCTTTCTCCAAAACTTCAAGAATGTCTCAATCTTCCTTCTGCCATCTCTGGTTGGACTCCATTATTAAAAGCTCCACTATTCTTCACGACAATTACTTGACTTTGCAAAATTCTTCATTACCAATTGTTAATGAACAAGATTGAAGTTTTAACTTACTCAGAGTCTGAGAGTCAGATTTGTACCTCAATTTTAAAAGTCCTTAATAAAGTCAAGCTTTTGTGCTGAACATCTGGTAGATAGAAAATGATCAGGATATCCAAGAAAGAGATTGTCTTTTTAACTATAAAACTTTATGGATTTGAAATATCCTGCTTTAGTTACTTTTCAATCCAGTAATCATTAATTACAAAAACTGTAATGAATTTTGAACACAGAGGAAACAAATTATTTATTTGGTATTTAAAAGTTTAGCAAATGTATCAAATCAGCAGCACCTTTAAATAGCTTATTCATTGGTAAATTCTCATGAAAAATCATTCACAATGAGCAAATGAGATAACTTCATCAATATTAACAGAACAGAGTCCTTAACAAGTAGGGCGTCTGAACATCATGTTAGTAGAATGATCCAGCTTTAGCTGTGGAATTGCAAAAATACTTCCATTATTCATAATCTTTTCTACAGCACATTTTTTCAAGTAGAGTATGTTTTCTCACATGTAACTTCATCTCATAGGGTTTTTTACACATCTATCAAAGGTTAAAACAAATCTCCCTCAGATTGTTACCACCAATATGACACACTCTCATTCTTAGTGGGGCTTCAATTGCCTAAATTTGCTACATGACTAGCAAAATCAGTAAGAACTGAATTTAATGGGTATTTCAGGATCTCTCTGGCAAATGCTTTTAATTTTATATGTCATGTAAATCCATAACATAGCATGATCTAAAACTCCTAACAAACTTATTAATGAATACTTAAATATGCATGTGTTATGTGGTTTTCAGTTAATTATATAGCAATATTGTCTCATATACACCTTAATTAAATTAATTATTGATTAGTGCACTTTCCACTGATATTCCATTAACACACAATAACTGTCTCTTTCTATCTGGATGAAGTTTTAATTAATTAAAATGTGGCTGGAAGTGCAAAGTTAAGGAAACAAATTCAACAGCAGAATCATTTAAATTCAAGTAAGTGAGTAAGAGTAAAAATGTTAATTACATTAAAAAAGAAGAATTAGCCATGAAACCACTTTGGCAGCTTAAAGTAATTGATTTAATAAAGGATTTCTAAAGGATTGCAGTTTCAACAGCAGTAAGAATGAATTTGTGCATGTGGCAATATAGGAGAATTCTTGAAGTACTATCGTTCTGTTTGTAAGATTATATCCTTGCTTTATTTCAGACAGACTCTTTCATATTTTAAGCAGCATCATAGATTTCTAAGATTTCTAAATATGTCATTATGACTGTTTATTTTCAAACTGATCTGCTACAAACTATTTCAATAGGTTGATGCTGTAATTCTCATATGAACTGGCAAATAATTCACAGTACTTTTATGTTGTCATTAACTGTCACATTTCTTGAGATAAATATGAGTCCTGTCAATTGAAAGTCAAGAAGCTGCTTCTAAATTTCCCAATTTCATTAGCAATTTATTCAAATCACTTCCATAAAAGAGTCTGGATTGACATATGAATTGCAGCGGTCCCACAGTTTAGTGACTAATTAAGCAGGCTATAAGACTCAAATTCAGCTATTTATTAATCTTAAAATTCTTGCTCCATTATACAAGGCTTTCTAATTATTACATGTAAATACTGTATTTATCTTTTCTGAGCTTTGAAAGAAGTTAATTGGTGGGAAAAAAACTCCAACTCTTTCTGATTGGTAAAGCTGTTACATCAATAACAATAATCTATAGGCAGACCGGAAGCAGTGTTAGAACTCTTTGACAAAGCAGACTGTAAACCAAGTCAACATAAAAATACACATTTTAAAAATGGAAAGTAATATCAGTGTGTGATGCTTAAGCAATATACAGTGCAACAGTACAGTTTATACACTGAAACATGTGCTTGGTGCTTGTCTGTATATCCTTTATGTGATATGATATGTAATTTGAATGTAAGAAAACCAAACTTAAATCCCCTTCTGTTGACCTCATCAGTAAAGAAAATTGGATGGAAAATTGAGTTATGTCTAACCAGACAAAAGCCATAAATATAATATACAAGAGAGTAGCTTGATGATTTGATAGTGACTCACTGACTTGAATAAAGTTAAGTTTGAATAACAGAGTATTTTTTTGTTTTTTGAAGAAGGAATCAATAAATGTAGTTCTTCACTGAATTATTCCAACTTCCCTTTTCTCAAAAGTATGGCAGTTTCACAGTGACTCACCCAAAGGTTGACAAACTAGTTTGCTAAGTGTTCATTGTTTTAAAAAATATCTACAAAAAGAGAGATTCCAGAATTCCCCTTTGCTAATGTTCAGTTCCAGCAAGCTTCTCCAAATAATGCTGAAAGGCAACATTTTTGTTGGAATTGTAGTTTTATTCAGATGCCTCAGCCAAAGCCCAGGTCCATGCTACATTCATCATAAACCTATTCTAAGACATAATGTTCACTTTATGAAAATGTGCTCTCTTCAAAGAAAGACTGAGGGAGATGAGGGCATTCCATCGCATGGTATAACCCCAGAGATCAGTGGAAATGCCTGCCTGGGCAGGCTAATAAAGGATGAGAGTTGCAGAAGCTCTGAAACAGCAGCTCCACAACAGCAGGCCATAGCTGTATCAGCAGAACCTAAGTCCCAGTAACAGTCCAAAGTGCTATCTGCTGAAATTAGATTTTTTTAATCAAGTGCCAGAGGCATGTAAGATTGTAAATCCTGTAGACTTTTAGTGTCAGTTATGCTGCTAAATGCCTTAAGCACCTTTGAAAATCCCACCTTGGCCTATTCTGTCCATTAGCTGCTCTAAAAAGTACCATATGTGGTTTAATAACTATAAGCAAGCTGAATTTCAGCTTTTCATCTCAAGATGTCTTCTTGAGAGAACAAATTGATTTTGTGGATTATCAGTTTTAAGCCCATGAAGGGCATAGTTAGAGGATCCTAGCAGTTTGGGGATCTGCACAGTTAAGTAAAGGCTATGCTGAAGAGGCTTACCTGTCCAGGACTGGGGTCGTACGGCAGCACCCATTTATTTCTGTACCATTTTTGGAGCAGGACTGGCAAGGCTACAGTGAACTGGGTGTCTCAGCATTTGAGTTCACTTTACCCTTGCAGTGGCATGGCTGACACAGCTTTACACATCTCTAGCATTTCACAGCCAGTGACAGAGTCATACTGACAGAGGAAAAGTTTTCCTCATCCCGCATGACTGCGGCAACTTCAGTAAAAACTTTAAGGGCCTATTGTTTTCAAGACATTACTTTTATTGGAACGGAGATATCAAATCAAAATGTCTTCACAGTTAGAAACTTTCAGTTGCACTCTACTTCTACCTCCTAAATGAATCCAACATTAGTCAGGCTCACTACACTTCATTGCAATTTAGCAGTGTAATGTATTTTACAGCCTTAGGGAATGCAAAGAAATAAATTCAGGCACTCGTAATTTAGAATTACAATAATTAAGTTTGCTTGAAAACAAAAGGTATAAATTAATAGGATTCAAAACATCACAAATAGCTACATATGGTTAGCTTCAGGTGTCAAAACACAGTGCCATTGCCCACAAGATTGTTGCTTCCACCAAATACGTCCCATGAGAACTAATACAGCAGTTTCATTTAATTGGTCTATATACATTATTCATGTGACTCTGGGATAATTCTGGATTCGTTAGGGGGGAAGGGGCAGCAGGTTTCCTCACTACAGAACACACAATGCTGAACCTAAGTTATAGCGCCTTTCTAAACTGGAGTTGCAAAAAAGAAAGAATTGGCAAATGTTTTAGGGAAGAATAATAAAGAATGAATTAATTTCTTATGGCAGAAACAAACTTCTGAAAGTAAAGAGAAAGTAATATCAAGCTTTAGTAGAGCTTAGGACCTCCAAAGAGTCACCTTACATTTATTAGATGCTTGTCTTTCAAAAGGAATACTCAGAAATGAGCACGATGATCCCATCACAGTGCATCCTCTTTCTTCCTGCATCACTTTTCACCACAGAGAGTTTCAAAGATACTGGTAGGACATCAATTGGCTCCACCTATTGCCAGCTGGAGAGACTTCCAGCCACTACGAGAAATATGCAGTTCTCCAGTCTCTTGAGTTTTCTACAATAACGCTAAGGTATCAGGGAAAGAGACCAGTAAATATCCTGTGAGTCATAGTAACTCCACTTGATTTTGTAAACAAATCTTAGCATGGCAGACAAACAGAAATGGAAATTATAGTGGTATAAAGCCCATCTAGCCCAAAAGATACATCTGTAAATTTATTAAAAGAAGAAACAAGATTGAGGCTAGAGACCAACTTGTTGGTCCTCATGTATAAAAAAACTTTAAGCAGTCTGTCAGTTTGAATACTGTTTAAGCAAATTATAATGGGTTTTTCACAGCTTTGAGAAATCATATTCATGAGCTGTTACTCCAACTACTTCAAAGTCAATGCTTTTTTCCTTTTGATTAAAACACAATATTGCAACGTCCTTTACGCAAACTTGCCATGAATATTTTAGTATATGATTTTACAGCTATAATGGACATGTGATCTGCTGAGGAAAGTGCAAGATTAATGCACACCTGCATGCCTTATTCAGAAACATTTCAAGTGAGTCTACAACTTGCACACAGTGATCAAACACCAGCAAGAATTAGAACACATTCTGGTTGTCATAAAGTGAACTGATTGTCATCTCAATGAGAGCTGGATTTATAAGATGGCATTTATAATGAAATACTTTCTGCATTCCAATATAAACAGATATTTAGATCACAGATGGTAATCGCCTTAACTGTTACAGTCAATTGAGTGAATAATGCAATCTATAACAGGGTTCACAGAAGAAATGGAATTTGTACTTGTTAATTTTTACTAAGAAGTCAAAGAAGACTTGCATGTTGAAAAAATATGCAATAAAAACAACGTCTCCTATTTCCTCTCTGTATTAATTCATGTTCACATAATAAAACAGAAAAATGTGTTTGGTTTATATGGGGAAAGGAGACACAGAGAAGTGATTTGAAGTCAGATTGTCCATTAAGAGCTATAAGATACACATTCTCATCTGCAACGTAAAACAGACTTAGCTCTATTTACTCTCACTGCCAGCACAATCAATAAATAACATTTTCCATGACACAATGCGGAGATCTGCAAGACAGTATCGGCAAAGGCTCCTTTCCTTTCCTTGCCAACAGGCGGATCTACTCTTTGCTCTGTGGTAGAATACACAGAAAAATTTTGGAGACTGCTACATCCCAACAGAAAATGCAACAAGCCCCTAATAAAACTCTAAGGAAATGATTGTTCTCTAAATTGTGCGTGCGTAGACAGAGCCAGAAAGATCACCAAACATAGTCTCTCACCACAAAAAAGAATCAAAGTGCTACCGAAATTTGCTAGCAAGACTACAAGTAGTTAATCTGAGCAGCTCTTCTCTTTATAAGTTTAGACTATGGAAAGGTATTGAAAATATTCTCAAAAAGAGAGTTTAGAAGAGAGCAGAAAAAAACCCCTAGACAACTCAATAGAAAACACAGAAACAGGGTGGAGAAGTTGCAAAAGAAACTGATCAATGTAGCAACAAGACATTTAAATTAATAAATCAAACCCCAGACTTGATCTTGAGTTTGGTGTGCCTGTCAGTTGTTCGCATTGACCCAAGAGAGGAAAGTCAAGTCAGGAATGC
Organism: Corvus cornix cornix; assembly: GCF_000738735.6. Classification (NCBI taxonomy): domain Eukaryota; kingdom Metazoa; phylum Chordata; class Aves; order Passeriformes; family Corvidae; genus Corvus; species Corvus cornix. Next base: position 22,741,208 of record NC_046336.1, on the reverse strand, counting down.
TGCCACAAGAATTATACTTGTTCTTGGTTTAAAAAGTAGTTACAGCATACCCTTGAAAACCTGGAAGATTGTTCTGTCAGGAATATCTTGAGGATTCCTGCTTGAAGAAGCAAAGGTAGAATCAATCTATCTGTCTATCTATGAAGAAGGACATGTGATTCCATACTCGGTAGCCACAGCCATAGCTGTGGACATTCTGCTAAAATTTAAAAACACTGTCACCTGCTCCCATCACCCAGGGTTCCGAGCTGTGTCATACCCACGTGTGCTGGAAACTCCCAGAACACAACTGCTGTTTCCTGAGTGCACTCCTTTCCAGTTGTAGCGGGTTGAGTTCGAAACCGGGCAGAAACACCAATTAAATGTAGTGGTTTTGGTTCAAAATATTCATTACTTACTTATTTTCCTTCTGTGAGATAAGAATTAGGAGAAAAGCAAAGCAGGCACAAACCTTAAACAGTTGCAGTACAATGAAAGAGTTTTATTACTAATAGAATTAAAAGTAAAGAGAAAATAACAAAACAAAATTAAAGCAAATCCACACCCCCCCTCCCCCCCCCCCAGCACTTCTCTCCTTTTACCCACCTCACACAAGGGATAACAGAACATGGGATGTTAGTCAGTGTTCCAGTTCTTGAAAAGTCTCTCTCTTATGCTTAAGGAAAAAAGGGTTTTCCTTCAGTTGCACGTGGTTCCCAAACTGCTACTAACAGCAGACCCGCCCGGAAACAATCAATCTGCTGTGTGTAGAACATCTCTTCCATGAAAAATCTCACAGTTCCTTCACACTGCAAAATATAGGCCATCACATGGGGTTATTCATCTTTCTAAGGATAAGTTATTTTGGCCTGCACACAAAGGCTTTTCTTCGCCACAAGTCTCTAACAGCCTCTTACTACTTCTGTATAGCCTGGCATAGGCACTCTTCACAATCTTCACAGGCCACACGGCGATTCTCCATCCCCCCATGTTCTTCAAATGGATTAAAGAGACAAACAGTTTGTGGTATTACAGTTTCTAACCACGGCATGCAAGAAGGTTTTTTAAGCTGCGCGCCAGAATCGCGGCACCGCCCTCTTTTCTCCCGTCGCCATGCTCAGCTCCGTCCCACGTGACTCACTTCTCTTTCTCTCTGACTCTGACGCCGCCATGCTGAAGGGTGTTCTTGTTCAGGCTTTACGGTGGGGAAAGCCTCGCTCCCTCTGTGCTGCTGGCTGCGTGGTGTCCTCTTCAGTTCAGCACGGAGTGTGCTGGCTGCAGACAGGAGGCTCTGCCGGCTCCCGTTGACTCCGCCGGCTCCGCATGGAGAGGAGAGGGACCCGCCTGTCCCCAGAAGCCGCGCTGGATGGGTTTAGCTGTGAGCAGTCCATGGCTGGTTTTAGCTGCCTGCGGCTCTGGGACAGTTCCCCCCAGCGACCCAGGGTCCGTGCCGCAGTGTTGGGAAAGGGGGAAAGAGGCAGTGGCCCCAGCCCGGCCCGGTGGGACTGGGAGGCTCGGAGCACCCCCCCCCACCTTCCAGCAGGCGACCTCCGACAAAAAGGGGAAGCCCCGCCTTTCTGTGCGGTTTAAATATGCAAATTGTGAGAAGCGTAATTGGTCTTAAAGACTGTCCATCAACTCAGGGTCAACCCAATACACCAGTTTGGGGACACCTGTTGGTATGGTCATTAACTTAGGTTTAAGCACTCAAATGCGGGAAAAGACTAAAGAGTTCATACGGTGTCCTGCTGAATAAAAAAACAACAGTGGGCTCCCCCAATAACAAATGAAAAGTAACTTGAGGGGCAGTGCCATATAAGTATGAGCTGAACTTCAGCCCACAGGCTGGATGCTAAGTCCTACATAAGTTTTTACGAGTAAAGAACAGCTTGTGCTGTCCCTCTGCATAAGGCGAAAACGTAACTAAATGAAAATATAAAGTATACTGTAAGAATCAAAAAACTTGGAGAACAAAAAAGAGTAAAGAGGCAAAAATAAAGTTTTATATAGTAATGATATTTTATTGCTGTGAATAATTATGCAATGATAATGTATGATTCCAAATGGCACAGGGAGAACTAGATCCATTCCCTATGGTTGCCTAAAATGATTTTCCACTGCAATGTTAATTATGGCAGATCAGGTTGACCCACAAACAGTAAATTAGGTATATATCCTTTCCTTAAAAAGCCAACCAACCAAAAAACCCAACTCACTGTCCAACTATACTTAGTTATGCTAGAAAAGTTACATTTTCAATGAAAAATTCAGAGGAATAATTGCTCATATTCTTACTCTCCAGGATCTTCACCTAACTGCTAACAGATTTATACTTTCCCAATTGACTTCAACCAAAATTTCTTTGAGAAATTTCTGTGACTACTAAATGAAGCACAATTAATACAAAATAACAACAGCCTATAAAAATATTTGGAAGAGCTGAGGCTTCTTTGTGCTGCACAATAGGATGCCCTCATATGAAGTATTCCTATGTTTTTCCCTCATCAGAAGTACAATAGAACAGAATTGAAGAGATCCACAAAATGGAAATAGAGAGAAGCATGATGGAACATACATCTATTGAAAACTGGGAAAATGTCATAGTTATTCAGTTTGGAAAAGTTGGATAGCTACAGGATACTTGAAAACCAACAAAACTGCAAACAGCAAAATGAAAAATGATCAGATTTCAATTTGAGAATATTTAGTGCCCTGCTAAGAGAAACAAAAGGAAACATCATAAAAGAAAATTCAAAACCAATTAAATAAGATACTTTATGCACGAGACAGAGCTGCCATATCTTTCTATCTCATATATGGTGAAATACTACTAAAATTTTTAATCTTGGTTTAAAGAAACTTTTAATGCTACCATGGAGGGGTTTCCAGCCACTGGGAGCTGGCAGAAGGGGGTTTTACCCTTTGTGTACCGACACAAAGAAGCCCGGAGGTCAACACTGAAACCCATCTGGAAGGCGGCACTCAGTGCCCAACACACAATGAAAATGGGGCAGAGCTCCTCATCCAAAAGGGGCTGGATCTTCCTGTCGCTGTTAAGCAGGCACGCAGGCGAAGGCAAAGAAGTAAAGAGAGGGGAATCTCCATATGTGTTCCACGCAGGTTTATTCTGGTGAAAAGACAGGGACGAAGAGGCCAATTGGTGGGAGGGTCCAGGGAGCTTATACTGGGTACAGAATAGGTGGGGAAAGGGATCTCAGCCAATGGGATAGAGACAAGCAGGTGGGATTGACAGGAAGGGAACCAATGGGAGCAACACATAGGATGGACTCAGGGAAGGATCCAATGGGGCATCGAGGAGCAAAGAACTTTCTAGAACTAATACATATTAAAGAAGGCAAATGAATATACATAGCTTCATACATAAAACAAGAAGACAAAATATTAACTAATCAGGGGAAAACATGCAAAAGGCAAAAAAAGGGAATCATGGGTTCTCGCCATGACTGAAAGTTACATGCTAAACTTGGGTTGCTGACCACCAGAGTTAGTTGTCTGAGTTGTCCTCAGGACAAAGAGTAGCTGCAGCAAGCTGCACCACCACACTACCAGACCAGCAGTTGGAAATTCTGATTGAAAATGTGTTTGTACTGGTTTCAGCAAGCAAGTATATTCCTGCCAGGAAAGACAGCAAATACTGTGACTGTTGAAGTCTCACCTGAAAAAAAAATGTTACAGCAGCATCGAGCAGTTGGCCAGCATCAAGCAGTTGTTCAAATTGGAACTACTCATTCCAGTTAATGCAAGTCTGGGCATACCACAAGAGGGATTTATTTTGCGAAACCTCTTTGTCTTTCCTGTGTTGAATATTCTGGCCCTGTGAAACCACATATTGCAAAAAAAATAATTATCTCAAATAACCACTGAAATTACAATAAGTTGCCCATAACTTATTCATTATTTTACAGATTCTTTGTCCAAGCTGGTTTTAATTGCATAAACCCAACCTCCAACAGTCTGACTGCAGATATGGTCTAATATGTCTCATATTAGTATCTAGTGGCCATTTTTCATTCTCACCATTTTTATAATGGCACAAAAACTGGCACATTTATGCCTGATCATGCTTTAAAATGATCCCTGCAGAGACGGAACAGCCCCATGAATACATGGCATAACAAGAGTTGCCTAAGACTGTTCTAAGGTAGAGCTGAGATATGGCAAGCTGAGCTGTGGAAAGCAAAATACATAATCAATACAAGAGCTGACTCATGTCAAAAAAAAAATTGACTTTTTTAACACACTTTTTGAACTTGTGTGTATGTGTGTGTGTGTGTGTGTGTGTAAGACTTTCAATTCATGTTCAGTGAAGACAAGTTTCCAGCTTTATTGTAGGAAAAATCATCTCATCTTCTTCCAGACTCATTCAGATTCAAGGCAGCAGCTGGTCTACTTGCAGTTAGTCTTACTTTGCGTGTAGTGTCACGTTATCTTTTTGTTGGCCTAACCTTAAAATTCATACTTTGTACCTAATAATATCAATGCTTCAACAGTTTTTTTTTTTTCTATCATTTTAAACTGTAGTAACAGCAAGATTGTGTGAAGGACAGAAATATCACAATTGAATAAGGAAGCTTAATGGACACTTTGTCTTGCTGTTTTACCAGAGCTTGCCTCTTTTCAGCAAGTTCTTCACAAAGTTTCAGTTGGTAGCTTTAGTAAATAATTTGTGAAGTATGGAGTTCTAAAAAGTTAGTCCTTAGTTGCCAGACATAATCTTTCCACCAGTCATGCAACTACTGGCTTTAAAATTGCAGCAGATGGGTTCATATCCTCATATTCTATTCAACCAAATCACAGAATCTCACACTATGCTGAGTTGGAAGGGACCCATAAGGATCATTGAGTCCAACTCCTGGCCCTGCACAGCACCATCCCCAAGAGTCACACCATGTGCCCCAGAGTGTTGTCCAAATGCGTCTTGAGCTCTGTCAGGTTTGGTGCTGTGACCACTTCCCAGGGGAGCCTGTTCCAGTGCCCAACCGTCCTCTGGGTGAAGAACCATATCCAACCTAAACCTCCCCTGACTCAGCTTCAGGATGTTTTCTCAAGTCCTGTCACTGGTCACCAGAGAGGAGAGATCAGTGCCTGCCCAGCAGCTTTCCCTTGTGAGGATGTTGAAGACCACAGTGAGGTCTCCCCTCAGTCTCCTCTTCTCCAGGCTGAACAGACCAAGTGACCTGAGCCACTCCTTGTATGGCTTCACCTCAAGGACCTTCAGCATCTTCATTACTCTCTTTCGAACTCTAATAGCTTAATATCTTTCTTATATTGTGGTGACCAAAACTGCACACAATATTCAAAGTATGAGTATTAACTAGCTGTCCAAGAAGAGGCTTAATGAGTAAAGCAAGATACTTAGTGATTAGTTTGTTAAACTGGGTTTAGATCATGATGAAGTCCTTTAATATACTAGAGCAGAACCATGCCAACTAGTCCTAGGGCCAGCCTGTTACATAGCTCTACTGGCTGGTTCATATGGGAAAGATGTCCCTTTTTCTCACTCTTCTGAATGTCAAGCTCTTATGAGGATTACCGTGTAAGCTAACCAGGAAAATGTTGAGGCAGGCTTTAAGAATAGAGGATGTAGTTTCATTTATTTTCAGATCTGGAATTTAAAATTTGTTTCTAAGTAAAACTATTTTGCATAAGTCACCAAGAGCTCTGTGTATTATTCATAGAAGAACAAAAAACCAAGCAGAATAAAGAGGAATCTTTGAAAAGGATAAAGATTTTCTCAAAAGGACAAATACCAACATTCTGGGGAAAAAATGTCCCAGAAAGGTTTTCCCTTTTGGCTTGTAAAACCTAAGGACTTGATTTGATTAGGAAGGAGACTTCTAGGATGATACGGAATGCTTAGCACTGGAACAGAAATTGTGAAAATACTTCATCAAAAAGATTAATAAGCATCCATTAGCTCTTGCATCTTTGTTAAAGTGAAGAACAAACACAGTGAGTAGTTAAATAGAGAAGGACTCAAAAATTACTTTACTTTTGAGGTCCCACAAAATTAGCATTCAGGAAAACATCTTCCATATGTAAAAACCTCCACTTCAATTCTTGAACAAGAGAAAGGCAACTTTTAGTAGATCAACAATAAAAAAAAATAAAATTAGGCCTAAATATTCTATTTTATCCTAAAGGGTCTCATTCAAAGCTAGGTATTGAAAAAAAAAAGCTGATTACATCTTAAAAATTTCAGTGCCATTAAGGGCCACTTTGGCTGCAAGCTGTATCCCTCTTGGCTAAATCAACATTCTGATGCCAGATAGGTATTTTTGCAATATGCTGAGCTTTCACTTTGAAATACATTTCAATTCAAACAAATACAATAATCCCACCTTCACTCAGTCTTCAATTTGAATTGCAGGTAATGTAATACGGATATAGCAGAAAACATACTGTCTACTAGCAGTTTTACAGTGAATGTTTTCTGGATTCTGGAATTTTAATATTTATTTAACTGAGTGCCACATATTACTCCAACTTCAAATACTTCTACTTACACATAGTACATATTCTAATCTTTTCCTGTCTTATTTCTTTGTATAGAAACACATTTTATTTAATACATGAAATATGTATGTAGCTCACACATTAATACATTTCTAAATGCATAAGATTAACACCTAAAAAGATTAACACCTAAAAATTTTTAAAATTAGGAATACTACTAATTATATTTATTTATGCCTGGTTATTTAATGATGGCAACCTAAGGGTTTTTTTACTAAGCGAGAAAGCATCTACAGCATAAGAGAATGGCAGGTTTGTTTGGATCTGGAAAGGAGAATTCCTGGCTCTATTTTTTCTTCTATGTAACATGCCTGTGTATTGGGCTGAATGCAGAAGATGAAGGAACCATTTTTTTTTTAATCTCAATCAGATGGTTTCTTCTATGTAATAGAACCAAGTATAGCTCTGCACCTTTGAAAGTCAAAAAGTGAAGGCATTGCTTCCTTACCATGTCAGACCCTGACTAATTCCAGAGCTTACTTGCTGCCTTTGCTCAGTAACGTTAAACTACTGCTATCCAGAATTTTCATTGTCACAACAGAGGACTAGGAAGTTCCAAGCAAATTTCAAAAAAGAAAAGCCCAGAAGGTGTACGTGACAAATATTTTCTAAGCCAGAATTCTTTATATAAACAGTCTGAATCAAGCAAAGAGCATATTCTAAACCAAAAAATTTTCTTAACATGAAGTGAACATTTCCCCTGTTAGGAATCATCCCAGGAGCCAACAGGAAATGACTATACATGCAAATACAGAAGCACGTATTCTGCCTCTCAATAATACCTCTTCTCAAAAGAGTTTGGGACATTCTGTATTTGTGAAGTGTTTATTCCTCTCCATTGAAAGGGAAAGGTAATCATAACCATAATCATCTTTTACCATAGTACAGCATGTGAAATAGTTAATCAGTGGGAAAAACCTTGGATGGCTGCATTTTTTGTTCTAGATGATGTTACTGGAAAACTTTCCTAGTTTGTGTTCTGAGATATAAACCTTTCAAAGTCTGTGATTTTTGCACATCTTCTCAAAGACAAATGCCACAAAGAGCATTCAGTAGCCTGTACTGTGAATGAAGTGCTATGATACTCTGACAATACCTCAGATAACTTAGAATCAAAGCAGAAATATTAATGACTCTGTAACCAGATAAAAACTGACTGCAACGTGTAGGAAATATTACTGAGTACTTCCTCAAATACTGTGAAAGGCATTTCATTATTTATTAGGTTAAACAAGGAAGTCAATAAGACATTTCTGTCAATAACCTAAACTATTAGCTGATGACTGGATGATTGTGTATTGGATGGAATGGAGAGAAATGGTAGGTTACTGCAGCTAAGCACCGATTTCAACATCTCCTTCAGTCAGATTTCTTATGACACAGTACATCCTAGGCCTGGGTAGCCTTGCAACACTTAAGATGAGGAGTGAAGAGTAGAACTGAAATAATTCTTAATTTTCAAATAAAACCCCCTTTTTAGAAGTGCTACTTCTATAGCACCATTCTTTAATTTGCTGCCCATGGCCCCTAGATAAGTGCTCAGCTTGTATTGACATGTTTTCAAACAATATTTCCCAATTACTAAGCTGTGTATGAAAGATGATTCTTCATGTAAAAAAACTTTGAAGATTTTCCTTTCTTCTCATCAAAAATCAATGTACAGGAAATTGCTCAAATTTGTCAGAATAACCACTTCTGTTGCAGCTTAATCATTAGACCTATCCTGCAAGAGAGCCTGCTCTACTACCTTTTCCAAGGAAACAGCTATCATGTCTTCTAACCTGTTAGAATTATTTCCTTCATATCAGTGGCTCTTTTTCACTCTTTTTTGCCTAAATCACTGCTGGAACCATGCTTGTTTAAACCAAATGTGGTGTACTAAGAAACTAATTTCTACAGACAGTAAAGATCACACACTCAATATACCAAACACAAGAAGGAAATGGCTGAGAAAAATATGCTTGTACTGAACAAGTGAGAATTTAGGATCGTGAGCTGTGAGATATGTCTTCCACTTGCCATTACCCTAAAGCTACAAGGAAAGAGGGAAAAAATATTAGTTACAGGCTGCTACACTTTCAACATGATGAAGAAAATGTTCCATATATCACCTAATCCTCTTCTCTCCAAAATACTGTTTTTCCTTATGGATATATATGTCTCAAGTATGAGGTTGGTTTTTTTTTTCCTTTCTTGGTTTTCTTATTTCTTTCTTCAACCAGAATCATCCTAAATTACTGGCAAGCTACCTAAGTCAAAGAGCAAAAATTAGAAAAGAAAACAAACAAAATAAACAATGGCACTTTCTTCCTTCAAAGTAAAGAAGCTACCTGGGCCATAAAATATCAAATCAAGGCAGGAAAGTGTCCTAAGCAGCCACAGCCCTTCTGTTGCTGCTGGCCGAGCTACACAGATCTACCTGTAAATTTTGTAAGTCTAATGAATCACCAGTGATTAATATTATTGAGGTGGAATGTACTTCATTGAAATATTCAGTGTCTCATATCAGTGTCACACACCAGAGCATTAATGGGATCAAGATGCAACAATAATAGTTTCCATGACAATGTAGCACATGCGTTCAGCAGCACCTCCCTGGGTAAACAGTAATCCTTCAGAAAAACAAGAAGGTCATTACAGCAACTTGTCAAATCAATGCAGAGAGTGTCTGAGCCGATTAAGGCATCTTCTCTCAGCTCTGACACGGTGTCAATAGTACTGGGCCACTAGTGCTCAGTCAGATGACTGAAGTGAAATGCCCATCAGTCAGGGAGCTGAGGTCGACTAATGATTCCCTATGCTGCCTATTAGAACTACATGACAACTCAATCCTGTTTGCTTTAAAAAAAAAAGAAAAAAAAAAAGAAAAAAAAAGAAGTGACCTTGTTGCTTTGTTTGAAGCTGAATTAAATTGACAACAGCAGCTAATCTTTACCTAGGGCGATTAACAGAATTAAAGTACAACAACAAAGGCACACAAGGTTTTATGTTTTATATTCTTAGCTTGATAAAGCTTGCAGTCTACTAGGGTCTTTACAATCAAGTACATTGTAAATATGTATTCCAAGCCAAGCTATATTTGAATGGATTTGAATTAATCTATTTGTAAGAGGACACTATCCTGAGTGAGTAAGTGTGCAGAGACAAGGCATGGTCTAAATACATTAATAATCAGCCAATGGTTTCAAAAAAAAAAAAAGAAAAACACAACTGAAAGAAATTTTTGAAGGAAATGTTTAAGGGAAAAAAACCTACACATGTGGGTGCTATTCCAGGTAAGGAAAGGATAATAAGCATCCATTAGCTCTTGCATCTTTGTTAAAGTGAAGAACAAACACAGTGAGTAGTTAAATGGAGAAGGACTCAAAAATTACTTTACTTTTGAGGTCCCACAAAATTAGCATTCAGGAAAACATCTTCCAAATGTAAAAACCTCCACTTCAATTCTTGAACAAGACCAAGCCAAGAAGAACATTACTTTAAAAATGCTTTAGAGCTGTAGCTTTTAGTGTGAATTCCCTGTGTCACAGTATCTTCCCCAAAATGCAGGACTACAGTATGTACCATATTGTTTTATAGCCATCATGAAAATATTTAACAAATATTCGGTATAAAGCAAACATGTACAAGCATGTAGGTATACATGTTTTTCACCTGAGGCCATTCTGAAATGATAAGCTTGATGAAAGTCCTCATGTCCACATCATGTTTCTGAGCAGTTTATCAGTTTACATTACTGACCTACTCAATCAAGAGGAAAACAGAAATGATGAGGAGGAAAGAAGAATCCTGGGCAGATTGTTTTATCTACGGTAAAGAGAAAATCAGAGTTGTTAGTAAAATTGAGAAATTATCTTTCTTTATTTCTCTCATTCACATATTTCCTTAAAGATGTACTTTTACCCACAACATTGGCAACAAAGTTGATTTGACTTCAACCCATGAGATTCCTGAGAAATACGCACCACACCATTGAGCTTCGAATTGCACCAAGGAAAAGGACAACGAGATGTGCACCTGCCCAAATTCTTTTCACCGAGGCCCCAAAACCCAGCAGAGCCACAGTTCATTGATGTTGCTGGACCTTGAAACAAAAAATCATTTCAAGAGCATACATCAGATGATGTGAATAGGGTTCAAATCTACAGAAAATCTATAGTAAAAAATGATACAAAGCCTGTAGAAAACCTGCTGCAGAGCAACAAGCATGATGAGGACAGAGGGGATTTATGTTTACCAAGATATAAGTCATTGGAAGGACTAAATAGCTCAAGGGACTGGTACTGAGTTTGAAAGCTTTTCACCTCTTAGTATCAAACTCAAATCTAGCCCCAAGCTGTAGCTATTGAAGGTCATTATCATCCAGTGGCTGTTCAATACTGTGAAAACAGCCCAATTCTCACTGGACAGGGAGTCACATTTCAAAGACAGCAGCATTTCTGAGGTTCATTAGAACCCATAATTTTGGTTTCAGCATAAAGTACTTTATCAGCTGCTGAGCATCATGCCTTCCAGAGGTTGACAGATCAGACAGGAAAAGTTTGCCGTGCTGCCACAGTGATGGCCGTGCTGCATGCAACAGAGACTTTCATCACTATGTCTCAAATCTAGCAGGCTTTGAACTGTAACTGCACAAGTTAGAAAATATAGAATACATTTAAATATTTCAGTTCTTGATTCTGGTTTTATTCAAAAGGCAGTGACAATTTTAAAACAGTGGCTCACTCACACAATATCAAATAGCAAAAGACAAGCTTTTAAGATTGAATTCCTACCAACATTTGCAATGAAAGCAAGCCTTAGACAGGAAATACACAAGTTTAGACTTCCTCTTGAAGTTTTTGTTCTGGGCTCTAAACAATTTATTACTGTTGTATCATATGTAGTCATATGTGCAATGCTTACTTTAGTTTTTTCAATATTAGTTTTTATATTGTGTATTTCTCCACACCAGTTGACACTTGCACTCTTACCTTAGTTAGTTTATGTTGCACAAAAGATTCACATCAGAGTTCAGTTTTACATAATTGGGTAAAGCACACACATGTCAGTAAGTCTCTGCAGTTTGCTTTCAGGCAAAGTAAAAATCTGCTACTTGAGAAGAAATTTAGCTTTGTAGCATGGAATTTCCAGTGTTATAGATAACCACATATTATTATTTTGATGCTTTGTATAGAAGATTCTCCGGATAGAATCATAGGCGTTTACAATACCCTGCCCATGGTGTCCCAGCATGCTCTGCTGGAGTTTGACAAAATACAGCTAACGCTATTCCCTTTGTCCCTGATGACAGCCTGGGTAATAGGTACTAGATCTATACAACCCAATAGCAAGAATTAAAAAGTATTAAGGTCTTCCACAGGGGAATGATTTAATTGTCGGTTGTTAATCAAGCTGACCATGTTTCACTAATCTTGAATTCTAATCTGACAGTACATGCACACATGAGAAAGAACATTGGAGAAAGAAAGGATTTTATATCTTAATTCTGAAACGTGACTAAGAGCTCTCTCATTATATATGATGATTGAAACTCCATTTCAAGTTAGCCAAAAAATAATGAGGTAAAATGATCTATTTCTACATGCAAATTAAAGCTGACGTGATGGCAGACCATTCTGAAAGAGAAAATTCTAACAACTGAAAAAAGAAAGCTGATTTTCTTAAAATTACGTGGTATTTTCCCATTAAGCATTAGCGCCTAGAAGAGAGAAGCTTTTATTTGTGATACTATACAGATCTTGAAATACAATTAGGAAGAGGCATTTCTTTCAGGTTTCTAACAAGCATAGATAACATCAAAATTGAGTCATTTCCTGATTGTTAGGCAGGTAGTTCATAATCATCAGTGATGACAATAAATGTCTCTATCGTGAGACAATATTTAATTTTAATTTTAATTTAAATGCTGCCATCACCAACTAGAAGAATTCGTGAGAAAAGATATATAGATTTTCTGACATTTGTGTATAGATAAAGGTTGCAATTACTGCTAAACTATCCCCTCATAGATCAAACAGAAAATAAAAACAACGGAAGTTCTAAAGAAGGTGTGTTGGAGAAGAGTTTTGTGAGGAGTGTATCTTGGCATGATGTTTTACATATGCCTATTTAAAGTTCTTGCTAAAGCATTGCTGCTATTTAAAATACTTAAATTAATTTTAAAAATCTGTAGTACATAATTCCTTCAAAGCCACAACTGATACTTTAAGGGTGATAGCTTATCTTGGAAAAATAAAGGTCCTGGAGACTAAAGCCTCAGGCCTTTGTTGGGTAAATCTAGAATTATTTGTTCAGTGTAAAGAATGTGTACTTTATTTTGAAGGTAGAATTTGAGGATATTTGCATATGCCTTCTTTAAAATCTTGAATTTACTTTGGAGGTTTAAATACTCTTAGCAAAAATCATAGGATCACAGAATCACAGAATGGGCTGGGTTGGAAGGGACCGCAGTGGGTGAATCTGGTCCCACCTCCCTGCTCAGGCAGGGCCATCCCAGAGCACACAGCACAGGATTGTGTCCAGACAGTTCTTGAATATTTCCAGTGAGGGGGTCTCCACACCCTCTCTGGGAAATCTGTTCCCATGAGTGGTCACTGCACAGTAAAGAAATTCTTCCTATGCTCAGGTGGAATTTCCTGTGCATCAGTTTCTGCCCATTGCATCTTGTCCTGTTGCCCAGCACCACCAAGCAGAGGTGCTGGGTCCATTTTCTGACACCTACCTTCAGATACTTAGAGGCACTGATATGGTCCCCTCTCAGTTGTCTCTTCTTGAGGCTGAACAGTCCCAGCTACCTCCGTCCGTCCTTGTAAGAGAGACACTTCAGTCCTAATCATCGTTGTCACCCTCTGCTGGACCTGCTTCAGGAGCTCCATGTCTCTCGTGTCCTGAGTAGTCCAGAACTGGACACAACATTCCAGATGCACCTCACTGGGGCAGAGTAGAGGGGCAGGATCAACTCACTTGACCCGTTGGCAATGTTCTTCCTCATATCCCCAGGATACTCTTGGCCCTCTTGGCCACAAGGACACACTGCTGGATCATGAACAGCTTGTTGCCCACTAGGACCCCCAGGTTCTTCTCCACAGAGCTGCTTCCCAGCACACCAGCCCCCAAGGTGTCCTGGTCCTTGGGGTTGTTCCTCCCCAGGTGCAGGATCCTGCACTCACCTTTGTTGATTTTCAAATGGTTCTTCTCCTCCCATCCCTCCAACTTGTCAAGGTCCTTCTGAGGGACTGCACAGACCTCTAGGGTGTTGACCACTCTGCCCAGCTTTTTGTTTACAGCAAACTTGCTGAGGAGGCCTCTGTCCCTTCATCTAAGTCATTGCTGAGTACATTTAACCGTACTGGACCCAGTATTGAACCTTGGGGAACACCACCAGTGACAGGCCTCCAGTTAGACCCTGTAAAACTGATTACAACTTTCTGAGATTTGCTGTTCAGTTCTCAATCATTTTGAGTATATTATTGCTTCAGAAACCCCAACTCTAGGCTTATATTTCGAACATGTCAGTCTGTACCTTGAAGTCAAAGAACAAGGTCTCTAAACATTCATTTTCTTTTCTTCATGTATAAATGTCTATGTGTGTGTAAGCATTTAATAACCTCTTTTAGCTGGATTCTCTCTAAAAAAGCAAATAGGTTTTATCAACAAGTAGCTTTTTTTATTTTCTTAAAGTAACTTACACATTTTTTTAGAATATCCTTTCAGGAAGCTTGCAAAAAAGAGCAAACTAACAAGACAAAGAAGTAGCCTAAGGCTCTCTTCAACTTGATATTTAAACTAACTGACATACTAACCACATCGTGTCTAATGAAAGGGAGTTAGATGCTACATGTAGCCACTTCCAAAAAAACCCTCAAAAATTGATCTGTAAGAATAATAAGGATTAAACCCTTACTGCCTTTGTCCTGGCAGAGTACACCTAAAGTTCAAATGAAAAGATTTGTTTCTTCAGTAAAAGAGGGTGGGAAATCATACCTGATCTATTGTGGTATTTCTTACTATGACACAACTTAGCCTATCAGCATCCTGGTTTTAGACACTAATCAACGAGACAAAAAAAAAAAAAAAAAACAAAACACATAAAAGTATCTTATGCTGATGAAGGTGTATCTTCATCCTTCACAGCTTCCAGCTTTGCTTAGAAGAGAGTATCAGCTGCTGAAATGGATTGGAAAACTAAGTACTATCTCATGGATTAATTTGGACTCAGTTTTCATGACCACCACTGCTGCTTACTGACATGCAATAAGAAGGACAGATCATCTCAATAATTGTTATTATTAAAATGCTTTGAGCTATGTGGTCTGACACCCAAAATGGGACTCATCAGCTGTAGAACCATAATGTTGAAATTTCACACAATGCCAGATTACTTCCTAAAAATATGGCTAATGCTCCTGATGAATTTTGACACTGTCAAGCACTTGGTAGGAACAGGTGGTGGGGGGTGTACGAGAGCCATTATTTTAATAATTCTGCTTCATAGAAAAATGGTAGTTCCAATGAATTTTATAAAACCAGAAGTCCTAGAAAGGAAGAGGAAATTTACCCACAAATCTGTTTTTATGAGTTCTTCTGAGCACAAATTCAAATACAAGGTTAATGTCTTCTGTGGAAACAGAATATAAGTTACATTATATGTCAACAGTGAGTGAAAAAATTCCTGAAAGTGAAGATTAACCTATGGGTTTATGAAAAGGGATGATAAAAGGAACACTTCACACTCGTAAATGGTCTTCACACTGTTACAGGCACAGAAGAATTAAGATCTTTTTAAATAGAGACTCAAATGTCTGTAAATCTTCAAGAGTTCTGCTTGTGTTTTACAGATTTTTACAGACAGAAGTGTATTGTATTTGTTATGTGTGCATACTAGGGGCATACATCTTATGTTAAAAAAACTAAAAATTAAGTCATTAAGGTCATAAGAACTTTCTGAATATGTCAGCTTAAGATGCTGTTGTACAAATTTTACTCCCCATAATAAATCCTCCCATGCTCCCATAGGATGTGATGTAATGGACAATAGTGTTCATGCCCATGAAATCATGTAGTCCAATGGGAATCATAACAGAGAACTTGTTAAGCATCGGCAGGGTTTTGAATGACTGTAATTAAGTAACCTGCTTCTCCTCTTGTGTTCCACCGTGACACCTGAGGTCAGCTGCAGCACTTGAGTCCCTAAACATAAATGTCAGGGCATGTTGACAGGAAATTCTTAGCAAAAGCCCTTCACCTCTGGAATTTACTTCTCTTATTATAGCTTTGACAGAGCCCAGGTCAGTTGACAATCAAGATGTAGAGCAAAACCTTTTTCATAATACTTCCCAAAAGAGACATAAAGATGCCTTTTAGTAGGCTATTGTGACTAATTAGTTACTTAATCACACTAAATTTAATAAGAAACCATATTCTGAATTCCCTAAATTTTTAGACATGACATACATGGCTAGAAACACAGCTTTTTCTTTTTTTAATCCATCAAAAATCTCTGAGAAAAGCTGTATATTAAGAAGTTGAATGGAAGGATGACTGAAAGCACAACAGACACACAATGTTTACATCTGTAATGAGAAAGGCAAAGAAAATGTACAGTAATGAGGGGTAATTTAGAGAATAATCAAAGTAATATTGTAATGACTACAACCAGCATATCATGCCTGAAGGGAAATATCCTGAAGGGATATCATGCCTAAAGGGATATGGTCTATACCACAAAAGCTTGGAGCCATTGAAACCCCTAGAGAAAGATGATAATGGCCGTACATAAAGTATAATTTATTTACTATTTGAGGAAGGCTTCCATCAAGTCCCTAATGACAGGCTCACTAGTTACATTAAAAGCTGTGCTGATTCTGATAAAGGCATGAAGTCAATAAAGTAGGCAAAAGGAATCTGCAATACAAGGAGAAAATGGATGTTGCTTACTAGGCAGGAATAGAAATAGAAACCTGGATAGCAACACAGACTTTTAAAAAAAATACGTATTAAAAGAGCTCTCAATAAATGATCTCATGACAGCAGACAGATTGTAGTGACTAATAATAAGGAAGCATGATCTAATGTGGATCTAACAGCTCTATTATCTGGGAAATATTGAGAGACCATTACAGAAATCCATTTGTATATCTTTTTTAGTATTTCATTCTCACTCATTCTTTTCTTATGTGTTTAACTATTTGTGGGAAATTGAAGCTGTAGAAGTCTTCTAGCTATTTTTTGCAGTGCCTCTGGATAAATGAGACATCCGTAGATATATACATGTGTAAGGATAAAAGAAGGAGAAATTTTAAAATTACTGAAAAGGACAATATACCACAAGGAATAAATATGAATAACAGGAAAGTGAAAATTAGTGTGTGAAATTTATTTTTATAAGAAATTAGTCTTCTGACTTTCAGTAATATAAATCAGGAGATAATACTCTGGTGTAAAACTAGTGAATAAAAAGGAAATCCCCACCACCAAATTCACATCTGGAAAAGGTTGCTACAATACCAAAAGAGAAAATTTGCCACCTGCTTTATGGAAATTTGTAGAATTCATATTAATTTGTGCTTATTTCTTGTCACATTACTGCAACACTTCAGACATGAAAAATCGCACCAATGCTGTCCTGCAATCAGTTCTGCATGGTGCCCAAAATCGCTCTGAATAAGCACTGACATTTTAAACTCAAGCCCTGCTCTCACAGTGATCCTATGTCATTACATATCTCTGATATTTGTTTAAAAGCCTGTTTAACATCTCATGAGATGTTTACAGAGGCCATTAAAAGTAATGAAATTTTTTTTAAATGGACGAAGCATCAAATATGTTGTAAGTATTGTTTTTTCAATATACCATGATTTTATAAATGTAACTAGTTGCAAACTACCACCATTGCAGCTACAGCCAATTCATCCGAACTTGTGGAATATTTAAGAACCAAAATCTGATAGCTGGATTGCTCTGCAGATCACACCCACACAGGGGATCTACTTGAGATAAAAAATGCTTTTTTACGCTCATGGGTTGTATCAAAATTTCTATGGCTTGTGGAATTGAATAGTTCAACAAATTAATTAATTAGAAGAGAACCATCAAGTTTTTTTTATCTATGGTTTTGTTTTAGTTTTTCATAACTCAATACTTTTCATAACAATCAGCATGGAAAACTTCTTTACCTGCCCACTCTACAGGATATTTCCTGCAGAGCTCTGGAACTGAAACCTTACACCTTCTGCCTTATGTGATCATTAAACTTCAGGGCTGAAGCATCATTTTCACTAAGTCCATGAACAGACCTCTAATTCTTTTATACAAAATGGGTGGTGCATCCTTCAGGCCAGAAACTCCTGTGCAGGACTAAGTATTAGAAGATCCTGATAGGGAACCAGTAAGCTCTGTGGAAACAGAAATAGGGGGTTTGAATTCCCGTTTGGAATGCATATAATTTTAAGGGCATGTGCTTACTTTACAACCTAGAAAGGATTTAAGACTCTACATTTCTTGTAGAGATACAGGTATCTTTATGAAGATTTGCACACTCCTAATGGAGATGCATATCTCCATGTAAGTCAGGCACTCCTCTCAGAATTTCCTATACACTTCTGTTCCCACTCTGGGGTATCTGCTATAGGTGCCATAATAAAATTCTTAACAATTCTCATGCATTGAATAGAGAATTTAGTGGTCTCACTTAAGGCTCTCAGTACTGGTCTAAGAAGGAGGCATCTAAGGATTAATAAATAACTACAACACACAGCCTATACTCTTCTATGATTTTAGTCTAGTCCCTCAAAAGTATAAGCAGGACCTGAAAACCTAAGGTGTTCAAATATTGACCTTTTTTTCCTTGAGCAATCAGTAAACTTGAGGTAGAAAAATGTCAAAGGACGGGCTAAAGAGCAGAAAATTGTGTGTGTGTAGTATGAGCTGTAGCAACCAGTCTCTGTGAGGAAAGTCACATTTTTCCAGTAAGTTTTTAGTCACAAAAGAAAATAGAAGCTTCAATTTAGAATTACAAGCAACTTTGAAAGGAAAACCAACAGCATATGACATAGAAGATTTTGTTCACACTTAAATAGACAAGCTGGAAAGATCCACTCTGATTCTAAAATTCAGAAAATGGAGAGCATGAAGGAGATTGGGGTTTCAGAGGAAAGAAATGTAAATGAAATATTGACTTCTCATAGTAGTAGAAAAAGACATTACACAGATAGTCTAGTTATCACATATCTAGGACTTCTTCACTCGTGAATGCACTCTTTGGGAGTAGTAAGACAGCAGGAAACAAGGGAGGTATTTATTTGAAGCTGTAAAAATTGGGAATAAGAAATACTGTAATCTTGAACATCCATCAGAGCATAATTGCTGTTTTCCATTTAGTGGCAAAGTATGACTTTCCAAGGACTGCTGGAAGTATCAACATTTCACAAGGACACCTCTGATGATGAGCGATGGTCCTGATGTCCTAGTAAGAAGCTTTAATATCTTTTTTTCTCGCCTTGCCTTCATCCCTTGCTATGCCATGCTGCCAGTTATAAAAGCTCAGTGCAATCCCCAGAGTTTATAGAGAAAGTGCATTAGGTGTAAGGAGGGTAAGGCAGACATTTAAGGCAGACACATGCTTTGGCAGTTTGTGTGAACTGATGAAAAGCAGCAGCTAACTCCTTTAATGGAGCAAGAGAAATGTACTCCCCTTTTGAATCACTAGCCAGACAGTACCAGAGCAAGTAATCTGAGATAGAAGTTCACAGCGTTTTTATGTAAAAGTACACATTCACAAACCTATCAGTAACATAGACTTCCACTAGAAAAAAAAAATTCTCATTTTTTTTCTGGGTTTGCATTAATTCTATACCTATCTCTACAAAGTCAATTACAGTTTAAAAACCTGTGTTAATAAAAAGAAAATTGAATCTTCTTTTTAAAGCTATATGATGAAACTGTACACAAAGTGAGAGGCAGTGAATTTAAGCATTTGGGATTCGGACTTCGACACACTTCTGGAACTGAAATCTCATCAGGAAAGGAGAACACAATTAAAACAGCTTTCTCTTGCATTGGTTCATTCACATTAGGTACGAAAAGTTGCACACAGCAGAAGAGTCTCAGCCTAGATTAGCAATATCATTTTTTCACAATGTGCAAGGAGAGTAAAGAGCAATTAAAACATGGTGTAAGCAAGCACAATCACTTAGCTCTGAAAAAAAACAAAAAAACCACCTAGTTTTAGATAGTAAAATAAAACTTCAAGTGATTAAATATTCACTTGAAATTTTTTCATTCTTCTAATAACACAGCTTCCTCTTACACCACTACTATGAGTTCCTCTTCTACTCTCTTGAACATAAGCATGCTGTATCTAAAATCTAATAAGATCTACAATGGAGTTTTTGCTAGATTCATTACAGTTTGCTGTCAAATGGTCAAATCCACATAATTATTTTCTACCAATATTTTTGTGTGCATTCCCTCTGACTGTATGAAAGAGCTAGTGAACGTATTATATATTTAAAGGTCCTCAGCAAGTCATTAAATAACTATTATAAATAAAACTCCTTTGAAGCAAAGTGAAATACAATAAAATCAAGACTTTTAAAAAAAAATCCTTCTGATTAAGAGGAGTTTGAGCCAACAGAAATAAGCCCATTCTGATAATATTAATGAACTAGTACTGACAATGTTGTTGTTTAGTTGAAAAATAAGATCTTCACTGAAATATGAAAAGTCTGACAACCCATAATTTAATTTAAAAAAAAAATTATTCCTTCACCATCCCCATTTGCATCAAGCAAATTTCTTGAATGCAATCCTCAGTTGTGCCATGAAGATACGTCTCTCTCTTTTTTTTAAGCCCTTCAGAATTCTTAGTCACAATGTTTCAGAGTTTGCTTTGCAAAGATGCTGTGCACGTAAATGCAGGATTCTTTCAATTCTTTCATTTGAGAAATAAGAGTGCTATGAGACATTAATTATGGACCATGGAAACAAACAGTAGTGCTTGCCCTAAAGTCCTTACCTAACTTTACAGCAAATCTCAAAAATGTGGTTAGTTTCCACATGTATTTTTCTTCACCATTGGCTGCAAGTATGGAGACTCATTGGCTAAATAAATACCAAGGAAAGACAAGAATCCTTAGTGTGTAAACTGTTGTTTGTTAATGGGCTTGAATAGTTCACAAAGCCTACAGAATTGTCTGCCTCTGACCTTAAGACACTCTTAAATCAATTTAGTCTGACAATATTCGGCTCTTCCTGAGCAGTGACCCAGAGGCTGATTCTAGCTCTCTGGAGATTAGCCAGACCAGTTTGTATCCAACAGTAGCTCTAGTGCTTTTCTTCTGCTCGGAATCTCAGCAGAAAGTGTTCCAGCACATTTAACACATGCACTGTGTGTGTGCATGCACTTCCACAAGTGCACAGACACCTCTAGTGTTTTTAATGTTTTAAGAGATCAGTATTATACCAACAATATGTTATCAGTTATTCATTAATAACTTTAATAGATGAGAATATCTATTTGGTATTGTACCCCAAGACAGGTGTATGCTTGAAAACAGAAAACAAGTCCCCTACCTTTTAAGGGCCCTGGTTCCTTTCCTGCATGCCTCTTTTCACATGTTGTCCTTGCACACTAATGCACTGTACCCCAGAGTTTTACTATGCAAGCACCCAGCACGGTGAGAACTCTGAAACACAGAGTAGCACTACAGTGTGAATCATTCTGTCACTCCTTATGTGTTATGACAAAGTTGTAGTTCTCTCCATCATACAACAGACCTAAACCTCTGTGATGTTAATCTGACACAGC
This sequence comes from Corvus cornix cornix, assembly GCF_000738735.6. Taxonomy (NCBI): domain Eukaryota; kingdom Metazoa; phylum Chordata; class Aves; order Passeriformes; family Corvidae; genus Corvus; species Corvus cornix. Next base: position 22,719,883 of record NC_046336.1, on the reverse strand, counting down.
ATTAAATTAGTAAGGGAGTACAGCAAAGAAAGATTTTAGGAATGCTTCTAATATTTTTGTGTTGATGAATGCCCCAGGTTCCATGGTAAGAACTGCCTCTGCTTCTTTGCAAAGAAGCAAAGCTGACGATTGCAAATGATCAGCTGTTGATTTGTCTAGGTAATTGCTAAATGTCTTCTAGTAAATTCTCCAAAATCTGATGTCATCTGTCTCAACACCACACTAGCTTCTTAATAAGCATGCTTTTTTAATGACAAAACAACCTCCAAAGCCACAAGACTGATTAATGAGAGGTTTTATTTACTGACCAGCTGACTGCATTCCACATTGCTACAGTTTTGCCATGGCTCATACTGATGAGCCAGCTAACAAGTGATTGCAATTCCTGGAACTAGAGAACAAACACAGTTTTGAGAAGTGTTGCACAGCCTCACTCCATTTAAATTAGCTAAAATAAGAATGTAAAACAAAGTGCAGACACATATAGAGAGTCTAAGGACACTCTTGAGTGATGGAAGCAGTGAAGTTCGCTGTGAAGACATAGTTACCATTTGATTTATCCAAGTTATAGAGATTCGTATGCAGATGTAAAAGCTGCAGCATCTGTGAAAGCACTTCAGTGCCATACTTAAAAGCACTGTGATGTACCATGTGGTACGGAAGTAGGCAATTGGTATTTACTGCAGAGAGTGGATCAAAACCAAGAAGGCTGGAGACATAAATGAGTACTGTTTATGAGAGGTCTATGATCATATTCACCTCAGGAACCAAATGGTTGGTGTCAGCCTGCACCATTCATCTTCAGGTGGCATAATAAGTGATAATGATGAATCTAATCCACACAGCCAACAGCTTTACTAGCAAGGTAAATCATATTTACCATTATCCATTTTTGAAGTATGTGCCCTAAATATTAATTTACAACCTTCCATAGCTCTTATCTTATAGGCCAATATTTTTCATTAACTAATTTTTAGCCTTTATATTTTCATATTATTCTTCTGGATACTTTTAAACAATGTGGAGCCCACTGAAGCTTTTTAGATGTTGTCAAGCTTTTCCTGTGCAATGAATTCATATATGCAGTTAACTAGACTTGGGCCTCAGACAACAAAATATTGCCCAAACAGCAACTTAACTATCTGAAATAAAAGATGAAGCCATGTTCTAAAAGGGGCAAACAAGACAAAACAAGAGGACTTAATTACAGATATCTTTACATCATATCTGAACCTACTTTTTTAGAGGTCCACTACCAGTTCTCACAAAATACTGCACAGAACATAAACATCTTCCAATTACACTCATACAACCTCCAACAAATCCATGATCTAGAGGTGACATCTTTAGACATAGAATTCATAGAATTTTGAGAACTTTTATTTCTTGCTATCAGGTAGTTTTTAAAAACCATATTTGCCTGTGGCAAAGAAGTTTAACAGCTTACATTTGCTTTGTGGATAGAAACAATTTTTGTTTACCTATTACTTTCACTTGATGAAATTTTAGTTTAAGATTGGTACAGAGAGTGAATAGTTACTTATCTTTCTATGTCTGGAACAACTTGACAAGCTTTTTTTACATTCTTGTCTCTGCACATCTTTTAATTTCTCTCATTACAGATTGAAAATTCCCACTTGGTTAATTTTTAGCTCACATGGAAATGGTTCCATCCCTTACATCCTCCATGTTGACCATGTTTGGATTTTTTTCTGCAGTTTCCCTAATTTCTACTTCCTCCTTTTTTAAAATGAAAAAATTGGCACTGCACCCAGTGCTAAAAACGCAGCAGCATTGTAATTTCTCAATTTGCTTTCTAATCTTTCCCTAGTAAATCCTAATACACTATTCTTTTGCACCATTACTGATAACTGAGCTACCTCTTTCATTTAAACTACCATAAACCCAGTGTCTTTATTCGAAATATTAGGATATCTTGTAATTGATACAATTCATGTTCTTGCTTAAGAAATATTCTTAAAGAATGATTAAGGTAATATCTTCTATATAAAACAGAAAAAAACCCCATAAATCACTCCTTTCCTTGCTAAGAAATATGTTTTACCTTGATATTTAATTTGAGCAGAGTAATCACACTGGTTTATTTTTTGGGGAATTTGGCTAGATATAATTCCTAGATATAATACAGAAAACTGAATCTACTCAAGATGTCAACTACGAATTTGCAAGACTTTTTTTTTTTTTAAATAAACTTCTATATGGTTTATTCCTAAAAAAAACAGTCACCTTTAAAAAAATGTGCAAGGAGAATATCTTGCCTTATTTCTCTCCTCTTGTGCACTCTTCCTGCATTCATTGCTGTTCTTGTGGATTGTAACTTCTACATCCTTATTTAAATGGACATCCCTTATGAGAAGGATGTTATCTTTATTCTCTTACTTATTTTGCATAGGTTCTGGAATTTTATTCAAAATTTGATAAGACATCTTTCTTAATCCTTTTTACTTCTGCAAGACCCAGAGTTTCTGCTATCTGTTCTTACCATTTTGACAAGAATAGTATGCCTAATTTCCCTGGAAAAGCATTCCAGTAGTTCTTTTCACTGAATTCTGCCTCCTGAGATTTCACAGAATCACTGAGCATTCATTTCAGTTAGGCCACTACAGTTTTAATGAACAGCAACTCTTTTGACCACATGACATCTAGACAGCATGTGAAAGCTTAAAGTGTTTCATCACCAGGTCTTTGGACACTGGTTCACACTGAAGGCATAGATTAAAATTGGGACCAAGCATCTCTGAGTCCATGTTGCATTTGGAGTGGTTACACAGCACTAACTGTTAGAAAGGGAATGTTTGCAAGACTGGGCACTTACCCTGTTACTGCCAGTACACACACCATATACAGAGGAATTACAGCAGGACATTACTGGTGATTAAATGAATTCTTAAAGCAATGACTATACATCAGTGTCATAGCCAAACCCAGTTGTATAGCTATGGAATAAGACAAAATAACACAGTTCCTTAATCTTATGTCCAATAACAGTATGATTCAGTGTAAGATAATGTATCAAATAGTGTGTCCTACTCTTTTTGGACATTAATCTTGACAGAAAAATCTTTAGCTTTGTATGGATCAGTCAATGCAAATTCATTAACTACTTGTCATGCTTCTAATACAATCTGCCCTGACCCCAAAGACTTGACAGTGTAGTGTTAATCAAACCTACAGAAGTTCTCATACACACAAAACAATCTGTTTCAGGTTAGACAGATTATTTTTCCCTAAGAAAGGGGGAAAAAAGGTTGGAATAAAGCATGTGAGAAAAATATTTCAAAACATAACTCCACTTTATATTTTTTCAAATCCTTTACTATTAATAAAATCATTCACAGTTTTCTGTATTGAAAGGGAAAATAAAATCAAGGACAGTTTTGGTTTGGTTATTTTCAAGTTGCATCTAGAAAACTGCCACTTCTTTAAGGTAGCAAATCTACCTTACAAAAATGAAATGAAAACTTGTTTTAATTTCAATGAATATGTTTTTTTACCCAAAACAATATTTCAGGGAGATTTATATAAATTCATGCTACATAGCTATTTGCTACATAATGCTTTGATCTTATTAGAAAAAATATTGGTCACTGAACCCAAAGATACATCAAGGAATGGGGAAGAAAGGGTGTGCAATATCTGTCTGCCTTGAGCTCATAAGCCCAAAAGATAAGATACCTACTTATGACTGGGTTAATGAACAGCATCTTTTAGCCCAATTTTGTCTCTCAGACTTGCAGTCCACAATAGAGCATATTAGCTCTTTTACTTCTGTATCACATGCTAGCAAACTGTAGCGTTAGCAGTCATTAACAAATACAGCTTACAGCCATATTGTGGACCAATCTCTATAGTTTTGACTTGTGCCTTTTTAAAAACCTTTAAACAATCATCAAGAGAATTTGTCTCATCAGTCTCAGATACACCCAAAAAGAAATGTAAATAATGACCTAATTATCAAAATAATTGCACTTCATACAAAAATAATTTTTTTCTTCGTTTTGGCCTTTGCAGCAAATTTCGATCAGAATAATCACATGCAAAGGCTTTCCTTTCAGGTTTTCATGTCCAGTTGCTGGTGCCAGGCATTTGATTTTATCTGTCTGACCATGACTTAATATATAAAATCTTCCTAGTTTAATTGATTTAATTAAAGTTTTAATTAATTAAATATCACTCTTCCCTAAATCAAACCTTACTCTTCTCAAGTGATACGTTTTAAAACAGAACACTTTCAGACTTGCTAACAACAGTTGTATGTACTCAGTTTCATAGCAGTCCTCTGTTCCAGATGCAGCTAATCACCAAGGAAGTTAAGTCAGCAGGTGCACCACAAGTTTGGTGCTCTTTATTAAACTGTGGCTATAACTGCTTAGACAAACCAAATATGAAAAAAAGAGTAAACTTCTGAGCATACTTCAGTGTACAGTCAACAGAAATCTCCATGTAATATGCATTAAGATACATAGTAATTTATAATATTTTATTATTCCTATAAAATTCCTTTGTAAGGAAGCAAATAATATTTTTCTTATTGTTCCTGGAAATTAAAAGAATATGAGAAGGATTTCAGTGCAGTATTTTTAAAATCTTTATAATCTCTTATTTTTAGAGGCAAATATCATCTAAGTTATACTTTTCATATGTGAAATCAAGCACTCAAAAATATGTATGTGAATCTCTTAATTGTCATGAAGAGCGTTCTGCATTCATTAATGGTATCAATAATGGAAGTTCTGTATTGCTGGTGAAACAAGGTTCAGTAGTAAACTTTCATGATATTGTAGCCCCAGAAACTATTTGATTAGGGTGATATGATATTTCTTTTACCAACTATTAAAGGAAGCAATAAATGCTGAGATAAACAAAATATTGCTTCCTAAACTAGGTATAAAGCTTTGTAGACAGGGATAAAATGAAGACCTGAATATATGACTAGATATTTTAACTGGCAATAATTAAAATTCCATAATTAAGATTCCATAATCTAGTGCAATAGCACACCAGAGAAACCTGATAGCAAAACCAAGCATCATTTTAAAAGGTATGATCCACACAAATGCAAATAGGCCAATTTCCTCATTTTACCTATAGTCCTTTCCAGTGACAATACTGAAATGCCACTTTGTCCATCTCCTGGATCTGGGAGAGCAAGACCAACATATTAAGGCTATATTTTGCAATACATGTCAAGAAAACTGGTTTACACCTGAGATCATTTAAGTGAAAAGAATCTGTAAAGAAAGAATAAAATAGACAGTCTATGATATCAAAGTGATGAAATTTGTTTGCTTAAAAATGTCATAGTGTAGAACAAAGGATGACATCTTAGGATGGCATGGGAAGATTCATTACCGGAGAAAAGGTACTGAAATAGTGGCAGACACATTTGGGTTGTAAAGGAATAGTAGGTACAGCAAGTTGGTCATGAAATACCAGTTAAACGAAGCTAGTAAAAAGAAATAGCTTCTATTCCTCTTGAACCAAGCTTCATACAATTATCTTTCATGACATTTGTAGATCCAGTACAGTCTTGTCCAAGTTCTAAGCTTTTTTCAGAGAGACACAAAACTTGACAATATTAAAAAAAATGTGTCGCAAAAATCTGAAACAAGAGTTTGTTTAAGAAAAACTGGGTTCACTAGAAAATCAAAACACCATTTTAAAACAATGGCATGGTAAAAGATTGGAGGACCTGCTTGCAGATGACTTGCAAACAGCAGAATGATGACAACGAGGTATTGGCTTGCTACCTACCATACTATTTTAGTTTTAACTACCTGGTTCTAGTTTGCGCTTTAATGCATTTGGCTACAATGGAATTCACCTGTCTCTTTGAATTTTCATCTGTTTATTCACTTCACTGTTTTTATTTCATTTTACAAAAATCTTTAATTACCTCTTTTTGCACATAGGGCTGTTTATGGATTTATCTTCATAACCAAAGGCTGTATTTCTTAAGTAATTTCATTAGTTTCTGACTTGTTTAGGAGGGTCCGATAGCCCCCCCCGCCACCCCCACCCCACTTTTATGCTAGCTCCTTAATACCTTTTTTTTTTAATATTCTGCTAGTTATACTGGCTATCTTGAGACAGTTTTCTCTGACTGTAATTCATCCAGAGATTTGCCTTGAAGGGATTAAATGTATAAATCTCAACCTTGTTATCAGCTAATTTCATGGTTTGTTTTACCTTCAAAAAGAAATGTCTTTAAGCCCATGAAAGTAATTTCTTGCATAGTCATTAGATCTGCTCTTAATCACATGCATGGTTTTGAAGGTTCTCTACCAGATTTTCTTTACTGCTGAGAGATATCTCTGACACCAAGGTGAAGTCATAGCTAACATGTAGGCATTTGGAGATTTCTCTCCTGAACATTTCAAAGATCTATGTAACACACACCCAGATGACAGGGATGGGACTGCTGCTGGATCTTGAACCTATATACCACGCTTCACATTTAGATTAGCCAGATGTTAAGAAATGAAAGACCAGTGCCAGATAAGATTATCAAATTGCTATATATAACATTTAGCATCTTAATACACTGGAACACGATACTTTAGAAGTAATAAAAGTCACACAAGCTTTTTCAGGGCTTTTTTAGGTTATCCAGCACTACTTTGTCCTCAGTCCCTTAGGCTCTTTTGAAAAACTTTCCCAGAATAATTTAGGAAAAGGCTTTAATAACCAAAAGCAAATAAATTAATCATTAATTAATATATAATCATCTTTCTTGTTTAACTAAACTGAAGCGAGCAGACACCATTGTCCCAGATATTTAACCAAACAGCTTAATTGATTTCTGAGTTGAGAGCTGCTAACGTTTCCTGTTGTCTTTTACAAAGGCATCCACTCTGAACTCTCATACAGAAAATATAAGGGCAGGGAAATTGCTGTCTCCTGTCACCCCTTTGCTACACAAATTGCTGCCACACATTCATTCTCAATCAAAGACCAGGGATTCAGTCTTGCATATTGAGAAAAGGTTTTTGGTCTCTATACACAGAAGATCAGCAAACTGATACTAATAAAACTGCTCTCCTAACTTGGAGTGTGCTGAACTTCTAGCAAATTAAGTTTGCTTCTCTAGAAAATGGTTTTATATTCCTGGTGTTTCCTTTGCATTTTTGTTAACTCAGATATACTATGTCTAACATCTACCTTTTCACTTCTTTTTCCTGCTGTCATATCACTGACTGAAACAGGCTATTCCTTACTAAAGTACTATGAAAGAGGATGAAATCATCATGATGTAGATAGTAATGTAAACCAGACCCAAGGAATGAAATCACTGCTTTGCAAAACCAATCACTGAAAGGTCTAAAAACTTATTATACTTAAATTCATTTAAAGGATGAAACTTTAAGAAGACATTTTTCTCTCAACATCCATTATGACACAAACATCATGCTCCTGCTCTATTTCCTCAAAGAAACAAAAACATTGTGGTCAAAAATAATTTTTAAAAATTTTACAATAATTGGCTTTGATATCAAAACAGGTATAAACACTATAGAGACATTTCTGGGTTTAGTTTTAGTTCTGTCTCACTCTAATGTCTATAGATGAACTTTTATTTTTATATTTTGAATATTTATTTAAATATATGTAAAAATAGATGAAATTCCGGGCAAGTAATAGGAATTCTTATATTTTCCATGAAAATTCAGTAGAGACAATATTAAAATACACAAATAAAACAAACAAATTTAAAAGAATAAATTTTCAAGCAATTAACATATAAAATGCTCCTATTTATTTTCTGCTGCATTCTGTGTTCTCATATCAGTCACCAGCTCTGAAAGCAAGTATCTTAGTCTTTTTCTTCTTAATTTACCTCACGGGAAACATATTATTTTGGTCAAAAAAGAAGAAAAAAAAAAAAAACAAAACCCCAAATTTTAATTTCAATATAAATACCAGTGTTTTGAAACCACAATGACTCTGCAATGTCACTGTTAGGAAGTCATCCATCCCTATAGGGAAAAGACAATTTCAACATCCTTTTCTACAAGAAATTTGAAAATAATGTGGGAAAGCAGTTGTCGAGTGGAAAATTATTAAAGAAAAATAGAGCAATGTAAAAATAGCAAAGCATTTCATATTGCACCAATCAAACTGATTGCTTCAGAAGAGCAGGTGCCTCACAGGGGTCTAGCACTTACCTTCTCTCTATGGGCACTTGTACTACTTCTTTGTATGGCCTATATCTACTGCAGAGTAAAAGCTATATTTTGATAGCTACTGTTTTAAAGAAGATTATGTTGCCAGAGAAAAGTTTTAATAGAGAAACCGTATCCAATTCTAGCTATATCTGTTTATGCAAGATCCACAGTGTGCAGATGAAGAAATTGTCACCAGTATGTTGCAAAGCAGGATGGGTCTCCAGCCATGCAATCATGAAATTTGCTAAATTAGGAGAAAAAAGGATTTAATTACCGTTGAGAGTTACCCTTCTGCTATATTGAAAAAAATTCCTGATAGTTGTCCTTAAACTCTTTTGCCCTCGAGATTCCACAATGTTCCTCTTATTCATCTGTCTTGCCACATACTCTTAAGGAAGTTATCTCTGGGAAAAAAAAAAATCCTCTTTTTCAACTTACTAGCCAGAGGTCTGAAGTCTCCTTTGCAACTATGACAAAGCTGGGGAAACCTTCAGTCTTGGATGTCTCAAAGAAATAAAGAGTCATAGAAATGACTATGTCCGTGTTTTGATCAAAAAATGAGTATGACCCACTCATGAGTAGCACTTTCATTCTGACAGCAGGTTGGGCCTTAGTAAAAGAGACACAATTTAGTCCAGCTCAGACATTGGCCTATTAAATTTAACAAAGTTGTCAAATGCAGGGGTGATTTACTGCCACATGGTGATGAAATCCATACACGGGTAAACTAAAGCTGGGAACATATATGCTAGTGATGGGGTTATTTAATGGTTAATAAGGGATGTCTAGTTAAAAATTAACAGAGAAAATAGTTTATACAATTATTAACTGAAGACTAGATAATGAATGCAAGGTAAAACATAATTAAACTAGTGAATAATTACCAAGGGAGTTAACTAATAATTAACCCAGAAAAGAAATTAATTTGTGTAGGTTACCTTAAAAGTGGCTGAAGTGTAAATCTGGTTGTGGATGGTTAACATGCATTGAATTGACAAAGTGACCAATGAATCAAAAAATTAATGATTGATGGGGATATACCAATTAACCCACGTTAATTATTAAGGAGCCATTAATTAGTTAAACCTGATAGCTTGGTGAAGAACTGCAGCTTCTTAACAAGTATACATTCTTTTTAATGTTATCATAGCTTGAATACTTGGATTGATACTAGTTCTGCCAATTTTAAGCAAACATTTTAAGTTTTGGAGTGCTGAGACACATAAAGACTTTATTTGTTTATACAGATCACAGCTCATTGTTCACTCTTGGGAATGTGTATTTGATAAACGAAAACAAAATTATTTTGAAATACTTGTTGCTATTTTCCCCAGCCAAATTAGAAACATCCTGCCCTTATGTTCAACAAACACAGTGGGGTGTTCATATATAAAGATTTCTTCTTGCACATGTGCAATTTGTCAGGTAGTTTATGAATATTTACATATTAATTGGCCTGACATCTGTCATAATTGCATATTAATTATTTTTGTTTTAATCAGATAATTGATTTATTATTCTGCTGTCTGCAATTCTAAGGGAACATCCCTGAGGGAGAATGCACGCATGCACACAGATTTGGTCTTCTGCCTACAACACTCCTCTATTGATGATCTGAAAAAGTCCTGCTGTTGTTTTTTTTTAGTAGAAAGAGCTGCATTTTAGAGTTTGACCCAGTGCTTGTTAAGAGTTAGCTGAAAGACATCCATTGACTTCAGTGAGCTTCAGCGCAGGCCTGTAGTCAGCGTAACAAACCATTTCTGAAAAAGCAGAATGACAGAAATCAATGGGCTTTTTGATTTTGGATCAATGGAGAATTACAATTTCAGTATATAAATTATACAGCAAGAGGAGGTTAAGTTACAGATGTGGAAGAGTAGCAGACACTGCATCGGAAAGGGGCACTGGTTCTGCGTAGAGATGGTAAACCGCAAATGAACAGAAATAATGTTCAGATTCTTAATTCGCTGAAAATCAACACTTCAAAGGAATTAACTAAATATATAAACTTCACTAAACAGTGTTTTCTGATGAGACAAACATGTTTTGTGAAGTGTCAAAAAAACAGGTCACTGTGTTGTAGCAGTGGGCTGTAGGAAATTTATCTAGGATAACTCTTGGACTAGGGAAGGAAATGCTAGAGCCTGCTTAATCCCAACCAGCTCAGGAAAATCTGAAAACACTGGTTCCTGTTAGAGCAGAGCTCTAACAGTGTAGATTACTATGAGAGAAGTAACCTGCTGACCACTCGACAGAAGTATAAACATTTCAAAAAGAAGGTTTTCCCACCCAAATCTGACTGATTTCAGACAATTAGAAAAGCCTGAAGTTTTAGCACCTTCCCACCCTGAAGAAGTGGGAAGAAATAAGTGTTTGGATTACTGGCACAATAAAACCAGTCCATTGCTCACATAAAAAGCCTGAGCATGATGTTCACATGACATGAGTCAGCCTGGAGCACCCATTTAAGTAGTGTACCCGCTTCGTGCTGATCGGGAGAGGAGGAGAAGAAGAAAACAACTCCAGAGGTGATCCCAAGCCACAGCTGTAATAAGGCATGGCAGAGGAGACTGGAGATGGAAAGCAAATTGATACAAAAGGGCCATTTTCATGTTCAAAGCAATGAGTATTCAACAATTTGCCAGTTATGGCTCCTCTGATGCCAAATCTCTCCACACTTTTCCCCAAAAAGGTTCATTTTATCCAACATCACCCTTATAAATATAAAGTTAACTGAAGTTTCAACCATTTGAAATCCAGATGCACAAGTAACTGCTTATCTGCATCTCCACCATAATATGAAAGGCAGGAATGAGAAAAGCCTCAGCAATATTCTGTCATTACCACATGGCAATTAGAGTACTATATATATTTCACTTGACATTTCATTGATATAGCCACTTCCAGTAAGTTGTATTACATCTTTGAACTGGCCTATCCTAACGGACTCTAGCATGGATTTGGATTGGCACCAGTATCACTTCAAACGCTGCCAGGTCCCTCAGCCATTCCATTTGTAACTTTCACATCATTTCTCATTCACAGTTTAGACCTCGAGCAGAAAGGAACTGCGTGGAAGCCTGCCAAAAGAAGTGTTTATTGTTTATAAATTACGAACAACGTGTGTATTTCTGCAATTGGCAGTTTCTATCTTAACCAAAGCAAGCTTTATTTATAGAAAATTAGAACATCTTGTTTTGTCCTGTGTTATGGCAGATTGTCTTAGTTGAAACAAAACACATGTATGAGCCACATTAAAAACTACGGCTTAGTTTGTCCAGACCCAAAAGGTACATCCTAGTTCTTGCATTATTAAAAGTCATTACCACTAATTAGGATACGGAAGTAATATTTTATACATATCTAGGGGGAACCTGGTTACTTTTCATGACATCTGCAATTTTCTACATAAGCCTTAATGTTTGCAATATCATCTGACTTTAGTGCCAATCCACAAATGGAAAATGGCAAATCAGATACTAAATCTGAATGCTGAAAGTATTACTGAAAAAATAAGTTTTAGAATGTTTCTTCTGCATTTATTTGAACAGCATCACATTTATTTTTTCTAAAAGTAGTATCAGAAATGCATGCACAAAAAATAAGTTCACTAATTTCCTGATTTTCTTTTTAAAATCCTGTCTAATTTTCTGTTTCTTATAAAGAGACATTAAAGGATCACAAGAGAGAGCTGTTATGAAAATACCTGCAATAGTGATAGAAATATTGAGTAGCTCTGAAGTATTCATTTCCAAATAAAAGCTTGACAGTGCGATTTCAGTTCCATAGAGCAGAGTCTAGCAATATTTGAAAATAATGAGAAACAATTACTTGCAGCATTGATAAATATCTTGGGAATATTGCCACAAAGCATTGTGATTTTTTAAGAACAGGTACAATATGTTTTATTTTCAAAGCTAATTTATATCTAAAGTGTATCTTGATCACATAATTCAAGTTTAAAGCAATCACCTCTACAAAGGAAGAGCTGGAATGGAAGGGGGAAACAAATGGAATAGAAGAAAAGGAAAAGGGGAATAAAAGGAAAAGACACAGAGAGAGAACAAAAGCGTATCTAAAACCACTCTCACTCTGTCTTTCTGCAAGTTGTACAAGATGGATGATCAGGAGAGCAATGGAAGAGGGACTGGTTTGGAAGCTTATATAAGAGAGCATGAAACAGCCAAGAGTAGGAATCCTCCCAGAATTTTGTAAGGAGGCTGCTGAGACAGCCAAGAGTGTGCCCTTCCTGCTGCCAGGAGGCACAGCCTGACACTGCTGCACCTCAGTGGCACTACCCTCATCTCATCACTGCTCTTCAAACTGACTGGGTGCACAAAACAGTGTTAGCTGCTTTTTGGGTTGTTTTTTTTTTTTTGGTCTGGCATCAAGGAGACTATGATGGCAATGCTGAGTGTGGGAATCACCTGTGTGATGGTAGAGGGGAATCTATGATTACAAAGGAATTTCTCCCCCCGTTTCAGAGATGAAAGTTACCCAGACTGGGAGTTGCCAGTCCAGCCAAAGTACAGTTCTGGGACAAGGAGAACAGCAGCAAGCTGTGCACAGACCCTCCTGCAAAGGGTGCCCGGAGCCATAGCCTGGCATGCTCCCTCACATCCCAGAGAAAAGCCCACCCAGGCTGTGCAGGTGCAGGGCAGGAATGCAGGGGCATGTACAATGGTGGAGCATGAAGTGCACCTTGCACTAGCTGTGAAACAGCTGAAAAAAATGAAGGGAATTAGGAGTTAACAGAATGAGAGAGAAGGTGGGAAAGCAAGGTTTGTGGGGACATGAACACCATGCCACAACCCTTTTATTATGTTTTGTTCTTGTATAGAAACCTGTATGCCACAGCCCCTGCCTTGTATTAAATAAATAAATCTGGGAATAATACCATCTCTCTCTTCTCTACAAGCTTGACAGGTTTCATTTTAACACTATTTTCACCTCCACCTTCCTGGAAAGTGAACTCAGAAGGTAGCTGCTCTGGAACCTCCTTCCCGAGATCAATCCAAGAGAAAGATAAGTACAAGTAAAAGAAATTACGTGTAGCATATAAAATGTCACTTTTACAAATATATCAGCATAATATAAGTCTGATTTTGCAGGATTTGCAGCCATACATGGACATACACAATTTCGTCCTTCCAGTCACTGAAAAACACAATTTAAAGCAACTTGAACACTGAAAGATCTAACACTTTTTAATTTCTATGTGTATCAGCTGTGCACGCTTAGAAATTTGTCTGTTACACCTGTAGCTCATGAGAGAGCACACAGCACTGAGACCCTGGTGTTCTGCCTGTGACACAGCACGACTGAAAAAGTACATAATTTAAAGTTACAAAAAAAAAAGTACTATAGCATAGCCTTCCTACATGCCTCAGAATATTTTAATATCCCTGATGGGGGTTTCTAAGTGGCAGCTGTTTTAATTCAGACAGCATATTTATAGCCCTTATATCTCCATCTCCCTGTGTGTCACATTCTCCACCAGAGAGGCAGCTACTGAACATGCCTAGACTTTGGTCTTATTTTGGCCCTGTTTGATTCATCTGATCTCTCGGTAGCCAGTAATTATAGCTATATATATAACCTTTAGCTTTCCAGTGATATGTACGGTTACACCTCTCCTCTCATCTGTAAAATCCTTTAGCTGAGTGTTCTGAATTCATTCCTCTTTCGGGGATAATGCATGTCTCAGTGTTTCTGCAAGGGTACAGATCAGGGGCTATGGTGCTAATTTAGCATCAGCATCACTACTGGAGAAACAGTTATACTCTGTATTGACTAATTTTTCTCCTGTGACTGTATTGAACCTGCTCCTCAACCTTTTCTTCACAGAATGCCATCACCATCTAAGTAATACATCATCAGTGCAGTTCACTCTGATGATGTATTATACTAACATATCATTAGTGCAACAGCAGAGCAAGGCGCTTTGATGATGTATTAATGCAATACATCATCGGAATGAGTCACTCCGATGATGTATAACTCAAAAGATGGTACCATCCAGGGAAACATGGACATTCAATAAATCAGGAACAACATTAAAGAATAAAATCTAGGACATCTTCTAAGGAAAAACAAAGCTTCGGAAAGCTTTGAATGAATATAGCACGAGGTTTTCCTTCAACCAAAGGCAAACAAACAAAAATAGAAAGAGATAGAATACAAATTGTCATATTAATTTTATCAGGAATGTAGATTTCTGTAGAGTACAATTACCATGATATTCAAATTTGAATTCTCTTCTGCAATGACACAAGATATATGCAGGGCATTTTAAGTCAGTGAAAGATGATGTGATACAGTTGGTAATATAATCACTCAAGACTTATCATATCCTACCTGGAAGAAGAGAAAAAGTGAAGCAAATGCAAAAAATCCAAGTCTCTCCCCTGCAAAAAAAAAAAGGTTGACACTTTTTTAAACTGCTGAAAGGAGTAGTTAAAATTTAGTGTTAAGATTTACTACACACTTTACATAAATCTAACAAATCAGTCTACTGACAGTAGTGCAAGCAGAAATGGCAAACTTTAAATAAGTATAGCACTGAGGATTAAAAGGCACTTAGCCATAAATATTTATATAAATGTGCTAGTTCTGTAGATATAGTTAATAGAAAAAAAAGCACACATCCACGGATTTACACAACTGGTTTCAACCTACCAAATGTCAAATCCTAAATACAGCAACTACTCATAAGAAAGCTACTAAATGCAATTCTGGGATACTTGCAAAATTTATAAGAAAGTTTAATTAGCAAATTTGAAAAAAAAAAAATCTGAATTTCAACATTCTGAACAAACCTAATATGAAACAGCAACGCTTTACTGGTCAGAGAAAATACGTATTTTGGGGGGGAAAAAAAGACAGAGGTTCTTTTCTCACTCGTCCTTCAGGTTTAATGGCAGGGACAGAAAATAACCACTGTATGAAATATCAGATGGCACTCTGCTTAAACAGTGAAAGACTTCTCTACTGTTACATGTTTATTTTTGGGTTTCTTATTCAAGCAAACACCCGGCTTTTGCTCACACATGCAGACACCCTACCCACCACATACCTTAACGTGCTTAAAAGGGGGTAACTTCCGAGCAAGTCTTTTATACCCTGAGACCTATTGTTCAGCAACAGCTCTGCAAATCCCCCTGCCAGGAGAACAGATAGATTTTTGTTGATGTTGTTTTGTTTTGTTTTAAATTGGCCTCAGCTGCATTTGATTGCTCCAAGCTTGTGGAGATTTTCCAGCTGAGGCCCTGCAATCCCCATTAGGATTTAACTCCTCAGTTTCACTTTCCTCAGCTCCCCAAATCCCAGTTCTGGTGATACAAATAATGAATGTGCTCATATGCATGTGTAGGCACGACAGAGAGAAAGCCTCAGTGTTTAAGTGGTAACCCGGAGCCTTTGTGTTCAGAATGAAGCCTGGTGCTCCCTGCGAGCAGTGATTGCAGAGCTTGCTGAGCCCTCTCTGTGGCCCAAGCACAGTCCCAGCCGAGCTTGCTGGCTGTCATCACTCTGAGCAAAACTCTGGCATTTCAAGTCATCCCAGTCACTTTATGAAAGAAATCATTTTTCTTGAAGCATTTCAAATAATTGCAGTCTGTAGAAGGAAAATATATTTAAAACATATTGGAAACACCCCTGAAGATGGAACAGAACTGGTAAATATTGATGAGAGAAAGGAAGTGGGGCTGCTCTGCAGAGGTTTGTCTCCAAATATCAGCTTACTTCAGCCTGAAACCTATGCTTGGGGATCGCTGGCCCCTCATTCCAGCCCTACACACAGAACCAAAGCTGGAGGTGCTCTGGCACTGGAGAACTTCCCCACGCAGCCCTGGCCAGCTGGCATCCATTACAGAGGCAGTGGCTGCCTCTGGGGCACAGTGCACAGAGCCACAGAAAGAGCAGATCCTCCCTCCCGTACCCCTCTCTGGCTGGCGATAATAATGTGAGTAAATGTCACAGTCTGCAGCAAGTTGCAGCACTGCTGTTTGGGTTTAAAGCCAGGCATGCTGATTCAGAGCTGCAGGCCAGGCTGATGTTAGCCACAGCACAGAGTCCATTCTATCAATAAAACACAGTTGCCCTGAGGGGCATAAAAAGTATATGGGGTTCTTACCTGCCTCACTAGTAGCAAAGAAAGAAAAAAGCTTTCTTTGCTCTTAAGAAAAAGTCCTTTCTATACTCTTTTAGACTGAACCAATCCTGTCCATATTCCTAGGGTGTTGCAGTTCCTTGTATGCACTTAAAAGCCACCCTAAAACTCATGAGTTTTCTAAGTGCTTTTGCTGGCTAACAGCTATAGTTTTCCCCTTCCTTTTGTGTCGTTATTTGTTTATGACACCGTATGAAGTAAAAATATGCATTTTTGTGCAGAAATTCAAACAAACCCTGCTACTGTCTCTGTGTTTTAACCAGTGGGGCCAGGCCATGGCTTACCACGTAACAAAGGGTGTTGAGGCAGTTGTGTCAAAAGAGAAAAAAGTGAGCAGAAATGCTCCCTGTCATGGTATACGTTACACTAATTTAATCTAGCCTCTTTTAATATGTATGAAAGTCAAACTTAGAGGAAAAAATAAAAAAAGGCTGACCTAAAAAAACAGTATCAACTATGAAGTAATACCAAGGAATAAGCCTCCTCAAGTCCCACTTCTTTTGCAGGTGTTGCTTTTTTTTTTTTTTTTAAGGACATAATTCTGTAAAATTACAAATGGAAAAGAAGCCTTTTTCACTTGGTTTAATTCTTAATTGAAAGCATCCTACATGACAATACAGACAGTGGTCAAGAAACACAGATGGAAATCTTAATACCAAAGTCCTTGTCAAATTCAAGTGCAAATAAATTAGGAGTATTAATTATATCATGTGTGAGTCAAGACCTAGTTATTTCTGCTAAATGTAAGAGGACACTTGTTACAGTGGGGATCCTGCAACACGCATATATCAAACCAGGAGTCCTGTGGAAAGGATATATATATGGACAGACAGATTCTTGCTAGCTGTTTCAGAGATGTTTATTTCTCCAGCCGCGTGGCCGGAGCTCTGCTGAGGAACTGTTCCAGTCACGGGACCAAGGGTCCTTCTGCCCGCGCAGGGAACACAAACCAACCCATGGGAACGAGGCTGAGCAGGGGCAGGGAAGCCCCGTGTCTGTGCCCTCAGGGCCCCTCTCCCAGGGCTACACGGCAGGGGGGGGACCCCAACACCTCACCCGTTTTATTTTAATAAAAGGAGAATGAAAACAACTGGACAAACATAACAAGAACAGTTTCAAGACAAAACAAGCCACCCTCCTGAGTCTTTAAATGTCCAATCAGATTCTGTGGAACATCTTAGGGCTGACAGAAGGGAGACAGAACTCTGAGCATGCTTTGTGGGGAAACTGAGGCAGGAGAGGGTTTAACTTCTTCCCTCCCCCTTTTCATCCCCCACTCGGCATTGGAAAGGGATTTTTGGGGAAACAATTGGCAAAAGCACGGTTTTGTGAGGGAAACCATGGGTGAAAAAACGGATTGGGAATACAGTGGGGGTAATAGGACATAGGGTAAAAGGGAAAGGTGGGATTAGGAAAGGGAGACTGTAGGGGGGGTTTACAAGGGAGATATTGTCTAACATGACTACGATTTTTAGCATATATACTGCCTTTCACAGAAACACCATCAGGCCCAGTGACCTGCGATGCTTGTAACCCTTTTCTACCTCGTATAATTTTGAATTCCACTACCTCTCCATCTCCCAAGCTTGGGATGCATTTTTCAGGGTTATTCTTTTTAATAGCAGTTCTATGCATGAATATGTCTTGCTGGTTGTCACACCTTGTTATAAAACCATAATTTTGCTTAACATTATACCATTTTACTATCCCTAAGGTCTTAGTTACTATGATCTTTTCCTTTTTCCAAGTGGCTGCTGTTTTCTGTCTCCCTGCGTCTTTGCTCTCTCCTTCGGCCGCTCCCGTGTTGGAATTGTTGGGGCTGCTGGTGCCTGTGCGCTCT
Source organism: Corvus cornix cornix (assembly GCF_000738735.6). NCBI lineage: Eukaryota > Metazoa > Chordata > Aves > Passeriformes > Corvidae > Corvus > Corvus cornix. The sequence goes on along the minus strand of NC_046336.1, from coordinate 22,701,687 downwards.
TCCCGGGGTTGCATTTGGGGGCTGCGCAGGCCGGGCCGGGCCGCGCCGCTCAGTTCTCCGCGCGTCGCCTCCTCTGCTCGCAGCTTCGCTGCCAATGCCGGGCGCTGCACCCACATCTCGGCCGGGCCCCCGAGCGACGAACCCCCCACGCCCTGCTCCAGCGCACGTCTCGGCTGGGCGCGGCTCCGTTCCACTGCCACCGCCGCCAGCCGCTGCCCGCACGCCGCCCCTCTCGGCCGGGCGTTCACGGGGCTCGCTCCACCACACGCTGTGCTGGGCCGGGCGGGCACCGCCGGGTCCCGCCGCACCTCGCTCCGCCACCGACACTGCGGCTCGCGTGGCTCCGCCCGCGCGCGGGAACTGCCTCGCTGCTGCTCGCAGAGCGCTCGGTGCACGTGGCCTGGGCCGCACGGTCCCTGCGCCAGGCTTCCCTTCGCCAGCACACAGCTGACATTGCTCAACAGTCTCGGTAACTAAATAATATTCACGGAAATATTCTTCCATCGGCATATATTTTGACTCCAGTATTAACTGTGTCCAAACGGTTTTCCAAAAGCCCTTCGTAAGAATTAAATCCCAAGAAACATAGAAAAAGTTCTTAAACAACCATGCCAGGAAGTGTTTCAGTTCTTTTTGAGCTTGAATCAAGCTAAAATTTACAAATCGTTGTTCAAGAATCATTTTAAGATAAATGTCCATATGCGGCTCTGAGAGCCAAGAGTCTTCCCACGGTTCCTCCATAGTTTAGATATGGAAGAGCAAAGCAAAACCAAGAAGAGGAATCCAAAGTTTCCAGGGTTTACTCACACAAATCAGTCGCTTAGGGATCGGGGATCGTTCTGCTCACAATTCTCCACCATTATGTTACAGTGGGGATCCTGCAACATACATATATCAAACCAGGAGTCCTGTGGAAAGGAAATATATATGGACAGACAGATTCTTGCTAGCTGTTTCAGAGATGTTTATTTCTCCAGCCGCGTGGCCGGAGCTCTGCTGAGGAACTGTTCCAGTCACGGGACCAAGGGTCCTTCTGCCCGTGCAGGGAACACAAACCAACCAATGGGAACGAGGCTGAGCAGGGGCAGGGAAGCCCTGTGTCTGTGCCCCCAGGGCCCCTCTCCCAGGGCTACATGGCAGGGGAGGGACCCCAACAGACTCTATTAACGAGACTGTGGTTTTATATTTATACAGCAGAAACATCTCTACTCCCTCAATCTTCAGGGCAGGAGCGCTCAAAATGAACATATTTTAAGTAATTTCTCACACTTGATCCCTTAGTCCTGATTACCCAGGTCTGAAAATTGCTCAGTCCTTTCCTTCTCACTTTTAAGAAAAGGATTACTTTTTAACTTCTATCTCCCACTTTGTATGTAATCAGTGCTCCTGAAATCATGTTAAAGGACAGCCTCAAATGTAGAGTGAGGAAAATAATCCATAAGCTCAATTATAATGATTTGACTTCTACACCACACTAAAAACTTTCTTAAACACTATGCTCTTGGGTTTGCTGTTTTCTGAGAGGTCTTTTTACATTTTATTAATTTTTTCTTCCAATTAAAACTATTGTAATTTAATGCTAAGAGGTTGCCATTTTATTGAGACTTTTTTCTTACTACTCTACTGAAATCTGGAAAAGAACATTTACAGAGTAAAATGTAACACTCCCTCTTACTCAGCAGTGTTGCACTTCTGACTGAGCACAGTATATAGCTCTAGATTCTATAGGTAGAACAAATTACTTGGCTTTAACGATGAGAAACCTGACTATATATTTAATTTCAAACCATTCTGCAGATAGAATTCCTCTGAGAAAATTTTATTTGGGCATCCAAGCTGGGATGTTAAAGACTGAGTCCTTCAAGGAATTTAGTTCAGAATCATCTTTGTCAGTATGATAGTGTCTTTATGTCAATCAGAAATAGTCTCAAAACAAATTCTTTCTCTGGGCACTTGTATCTTAAAGTTCAAATTAAGTTATTTATTTGTTGATTTCATCTGAACAGAAAATACTAGGGACTCTACCCAAAGATGGCTTTAATCCCCAGGGAGTTAGAGCTGCTATGGGAAGTGTTTACACTTCTCATGCTATTTGTCACACGGTATCTTATTAATGTTTTTCATGTGTCATGGCATCCCGTGGGATGACTCTCTACCTACACTGAACCATAAAATGGCTCTGCTGCTGAAAGCTGTGCTTTGAAAAACTGGGTCCAACAAAAAAGTGTAAACTTAAAGGTAAGAAGAATAAAATGGATCTCCTAATTCCACTTACCATGAATTTCATTACAAGGGAACTCTCTTTGGTGAGTAAACATAACAAATTCTTAAGTTACCATAACAAATTCCCCAAATGGACAAGCATATACTTGGTTCAGTTCTGATTATGCCAACCATTAAACACATTGAAGTGGTTCTGTGGGAACATCAACAAACATCAACATGTTCATGAACTTCCCCACTTTCATAGCAAGAGGTAGACAGCAAGTTTCTGAGACTGCATATTTGTGAGTAAGCTACAGGCAACAGCAATACACACATCTAACCCTGCTAAACTTCTGTAATGCCATCTTAAACTCAGCTGTAATAAATAAAAACCTCTCTCTATTTTTTTTCCCAGCAGTTTTACAAGATGGAAGTGCAAGTACTAATAAAATATATGGTTTAATTAACTAAACTTATGCTGCAGTGTACATTAGAAGTGGATGATTTACAGAGTGTTATCCTCTTCAGGACAGAATAATGCAAACAGCATAATTAAAAGTTGATGAGAAGTGTATTTATTGAGTACACAGGAAGAATAGACACTCAGATTTATGATACACAAAGTGTACCTTTCATTTGCAATATTAACATTTTAAAGTCCAAAGCATCAGCATAATGCATCCAAAGTGTTCTATGCAGCATCCATATAATTCAACCCTGTTAAACCTCACACTGCTGATGGTAAATTATGTGACCCGAACATATACAAGTGTAACATGATATATTGTGATATCATGATTATGTTCATTGAGATGTCTGTGGATGCAATATATCACATTTGCCTGTCTGTAAGTACATGTGAAATAGTTGAAGGGCCATTCATTTATTTGTGACATGAGTTTCAGAGCCATTAGTCATAGACCCATCAGTGTAAAAGAAGAAGTCACCATTTAATTTTAATGAAAGTAGTTTTAGAAAATTCTAGCTAGTATTCATGTAGACCAGGGCCTGTTGAGCCTTGGGTATTTGATATATTATTTTGAGAGTTCAGAGAGTGCATAAACATTCTAGAAGATAAAATGTATATTAACACCCTGGGAATTTTCAAACCTGTAAGTTAGGTAGACACAACCTCACAAGACACTTTTCTGTCCTTACATCCTCCAACATTGTCCTATTTGGAAAAATCCATTTTCTGAGGTGCAGAGGCAGATATTATGAACAATACCTGTTACCCAAACCTCAACACAACTGAGTTTTTTAGAAGACACACACATATCATGTACCATAGTAAGGCTTTTTGTCAATATCTAAATGATCAGGTAAATATGCTCCCAACCAGTTGTAACATCTCAGTTATGAAATGAATTTTTGATTTTTGTAAGTATATTGTATTTTGAACAGTTTGATGCACAAAGAAACTTATAATGGGGGTTTGAAGATCCATGTTAAAAAAATAATTGTGGCTACAGTTCTAAAACCAAATTTGGAGGGAGGGAGCAATTTGTAGGAAAAGAAAAATAAGCTTCTTCATATAGCACCATCTTAATATATACATTCTCTTCAGAAAATAACCTTTGGAAAGGTGAAACTAGATGAAAAACATCTGCCAGTCCCTTATAATTAGGAGTTTAATTCTTTCTGAAAACTTTCTTTAACTCCTCTCCCAATTTAAAATGTATTTACAGAAAAATGTTTGGGGTCATTCTATGAACTCAGCAGAAATGGCACACAGGTCTGCTAGCAGAGATAAAAATAGTTATTTTGCAGTTTTTCCATACATAACATGATTTTTATGAAAAGACAAAAGGTGCCGTTGCCCTCTAATTAGAACTTTCATATTATCCACATGTAAACACATGGGAGCGAATTTACTAGAAAAATGGATGGCCAGATTAAAAGCACCAGTATTTGTTTCTCCCCTTACCAATGCTCAGCTGTGAACTTAGATTTTGCAATTATGTGAAGAGGAGCATGTAAGTTTGGATAGGTCCACTACCACTACCAAGTACTTCTGTGGTCTCATATTTGTGTACACAATCGTCCCCACATGTACTCTGGCCTCTGACCCCAGCCCTGCTTTGTGTATGCTTGCAGTTAAATAGCATTTTAAAGCTTTCTATAAAGGTGGCTAAGTAATCACCATGCCCCAAACTCTACTGTCCTTCCTTACAACAGAAATATGAATGGCTAAAAATATACACCAGATTTTAACTAAAGACAATCACTTTTAAATTGATAGAGCCTCATTATAAAGTAGTTACTAAATACTAATTACTAAGAATTTTTATTTCTGTCTCTGCCGATAGCTTGTCAGGGGCAATTCCCTCGGAAGTTTAAAAAGAAGGTCATTTATGAATGATTATTTCAACTTGGATGTATGTGGAGGTTTATTTTCATTGAGGGGTGTATGTGTAATTGCATAAGACTAACAACTGGGTCAGGAAGAAAAATGTACCACAGATATCAGGCTATGTACTTCCCAGATAAGAAAACTGGGATTACCCCTTTACTATATCTTCATTTTTTTCATTGTAGTTTGCAGGTAATATAAAGAATAATTTGTGGTTCTGGTATGGATTTGCTGTGAAACCTTGGGAAGAACACTTGAACTCTTTGTATTTTAGTTTCTTAAGTTGTAAAAACCAGATGACTTGCATTAATTTATTTTCATCACTTCAAATTAACCAACAGGCAAAAAATCTCTGCGCCTTTTAAATATTAGTATTACAAAAAATATCAATCTTATTGCAATGATAATTAACTTACTATTTTCAGCCACGGTTCCTATTCGGCACAAAATAAAATAAATTAAAAAGTCACTAAACTAGTGAACAGCCTCAGCTAAATTTTGTAGAATGAAAGTACTATACATTTTTTTTTCACAACCTGCTTTCTTACCCTTTTTTAGCACTTACTCAGTTTTGGTTAAATTATTTTTATACTCTTCAGAGATATAAGGATAAAGATGTTCAAGTTCAGATTACCAATCAATATTGAGACTTTAAAATTAATTTGTTGACTTTTACTGGGAACAGTCAACACCAGATACCTAACCTATATGAGCTAAGCTCACTTTTGCTTAACGGGAAATGTCTTCTCAAGGGCAAGTCCGGATATAGCAAAGGACAGAATAAATTATGTTCAGTGATGGTCCCTTTGGGATAAGGCTAATTTTTCCTAAAGTTAACTGTGAAATGCATGTATATTAATGCAGCAGCTACCTCTACATAATTTCTCAGGATAATACATTTTCTCTTGGAAGTAGTGTCCACACAGCCATTTTAGTGGAATAATATGATCATGTCTTTTTCTGAGGTTCTGACATTTCTCACAAAACAGACCCTTAATTAAACAGAGATGCCAAAGTTTTGAAATTTACTATTACTCATTCTACTTGCATGAAGTTTGGCATGAGGAGGCAGGTTTATAGAAATCTTTTTCACTTAATTTTCTTATGTTAAGGGCCCTTTCCAAATTAGCTTTAAATAAATTGTACTTTGGCTATGACAGAAACACTCGGATTTCCATACTTTCCCTTCTATTCCATGGGATATCAGTCCTGAGGCTCAAGTAAGGGTTAAGGTATCCTGATTGAGATTTTTTTTTATGATGTCAGATGGTTACTGCATTGTAAATTATGTTATCACATTAGTGTAATTCAGGTGGGAATATAATTTAAACACAATCATTAGAAGTAACATGAGTTCAGATGGTGAGCAATACTTTTATTTTTATTTTGGTCAAAAGAGAGAAATGGTCCAAAAGAACACAAAAAGATTCAGGCACTTAGTATTTTTCTGACAAAGGTCTGTCGCAAATGTGAACTTGGATATGAATCTTAACATTATGACTGGCCCTTGCCTGCTTTTCAGACTGCAAAAAAATTGCTTTTACTCTTTGAAAAGTTCAAACTCAGCTTCACACCCATTTCTGACAAAAAATTAATTACAGATATGAACTCAAGCCCCAAACTCTCTTTATCCTCTCACTTCATCCTTCCTCACGTATCTGGGTTAGATTTGTTTGGCTCATTTTTTTGTGATTGCACAACAAACCCAGCCACGACTGTGTTATATTCTTCCTATCACTCTGTAACAGGTGCTGAGCACACCTCCTGCTGTGATCCCACAGAAAGCAAACATCAGGCTGGGCTTCTACTCCCTATATTTCTTCCTATTCCAGTATCACAGAACACCCTTTTGTGAAAGGACAAGGCTTCTCAACCAGAGTCCACTGTGATTTTTGGAAGCAGCAACCTTATGTGATGCATGCTGCCTTCCCTTCTTGTAGCATGGTCACAAATGTGTCCAGGGTCCCCAACCTGACAATCCATTATAAATGCATTCCCAGCTAGAGAGGTGAACTAAACACGACATGTACTTCAATCCACTGATTCATCGGCACTTATTCTTTTATCAAAAAGATTTCAGAAGGGGAAAAGGAATAGATTATGAGCAAGCTTGTGAAATGAAAATATTTTAAACAACATGGCTAGGAAAAACCTCCCTTGCAACAAACTCAATAACGAAATAATGCTAATTGTCTAAAATTAGACCTTCCAAAAATCTAAAGGATATGAGCATCAGAGCACTTCTGAATGAAGCTGAAACAGGTGAAAGTATCACAAGGTGGGAGATAGAGCTAAATGTGTCTTTTCTTCCTAATTTATGAGCTTAATTTCCTTAAGGCCACTGTGTGGCTATGGCGACCCTAACCAGTAGCAAAACTGAAAGGAAAACAGAAGAAAATGAAGTGAAAGAGTACTGGGGAAATAAAACAAGCAGGTCCTCTGCTTTGGTGAGTTGCTGGAAGTCTGTTATCTTCCGCCTACCACTGGAGAGCTGCCGACGGTCGGTCAGTGGGAGACGAGCACCAGAAAAGAGTTCATCCACTTCAAAGCTTGCCAAACAACCCTACCACCTTGAGTAACCGACCTCCTCTTACTCAGGCTCCCTGCAGCTTGTGTACATTCAGCTTTTCACTTTCAAGTGTATCCTTCACCAGTTGCTGCAAAGTCCATTCCATCCCACGCCAAAATTTTAAACCCAGGGAACTGCTGTGGAAGGGAGAAAGCACATTTCCCTTTGTTTTGGGTTTCTCCCTATAGGCTCAGCCAGCCTAGCAGATGGTAGTACATCAGACCTTTTATTTTTTTTTTCCTTCTGATGCTAAGCATGATTTACAGGCTTGAGTTATTATTTATCATTATTCATTTTCTGTCACCAGTGCATTGAAGGTTAATAGAAATGCCAGCATGCTCACTGATTTACTTAGTAAAATATTTGTTCCAAGGTTTAGGTCAGATGATTGGTGTCTGAGTGAGCTTGAGGTTTATGCATTATGAAAAGCAAGCTGACTTGACCTTGAGCCACTAGCACCAGCACTATATATTACTTTAGTGGAGTGACCTTCAGAGCCCCAAGACACACTAGATGTATTCAACACATGTTTTCTTCTCCCATACTACTGACATTGTATACATTCCAGGTGAACTTATGTAACGTAAGATGATACTCACTTTTCATCTAATGAATTTAAGTAGAATGACACATTCAACTAAAACCCCCTACCTCGGAGGTAACCAACTACCTTTGAATCCCAGATGGACTGAGGCTCAACAAGTACTTCTAGCTAATTGACACACTTTGTCACACAGAGCATCTGGTTCACAAACCCACACAGGATGCAGAGGGCCTGATTCTGAGACTAATCACCCTGGTATTAGTAAGGAGTAACTCCAGTGTCCACGGGATTAAGTGAGAAAAATATAAAGCCCATGGGTGAAAATTCACAAATTGGCAGGATTTATGCCTGTATTATACTACTTAATACTTGAGTTAATAATCCAGCCCTGCATTCCACCTCTTTCCTGTGTAAATGGACCCCTAAGTGTGGTGTGGTGTTGTCAGACAAGAATAAACATATGCAAACAATGGTTAAGGAAACTATTTTCTTACCCTTTATTTTCACATTGGCCCAGTCTTCTTTCTATTCTCACTTGTGCAGCAGTATATAAGTATCTTCAGATGATTTCTTTTTATTCTATTTGCTCAAACAAACAATGGCCACTATAGCCAAAATGAAAAATCCTAACAACGCTGAGATTTAATATTATTAATTTGAAAGGCTCTCAGTTTGCTGTCAGCTACACTGGGACAAAGCCAGACTAATTCCAGACTCTTTAGTGGATCTACTCCAGATTTACATCAGCAAAAATAAGAGCAGTTATTTGGCACAATATATGTACATTTTTTTTTCCAGCTTCTCTTTAATTCTTCCCAGGTATCAACCAGAGAAACATCATCCCTAAGAAGAATTAAAAGCAGAACCTTTTGCCTCCATACCCTATTAAGACAGAAACACCTTCTTAATTTTTCACTTCCCCCATACATGACATTTGGAGATAGCTGAGATTTATATAGGCAGATTTGGCAGCTTTTTCATATTTACTTACACTCAGAGATAAATCAAACCCAGGGCACTCTCTCCAAGAACAAGTTATTTGTTATCTAAGTAAGTGTTAGTGGATCAGACATAGGAAAGGTATTTCTATTATAACTGTGTTGTTTGGCTATGATTTACTGTGGTAGATGATAATATTTTTTATTCTTGATTATACAATGTATTCTCTTATTGTCTTATGTATTTCAACATAGTTAGTCACTAGGAAGGCTAGAAGGAGAGGGAGGTGGATTGGTATTTGACACATTAATCAAAGGAAGGAAACTGAGCCCCATCAGCAGAAGGAGAGAAAACTTAATCCTGCTGTTCAATCAGAAACAATTAAACTCATGTGGGGTCTGCCAAGAAAAAAAGGCACTTCTAGAGAAAATATGGGTGAAATTTAATTTTTTCACTTGATATCTGCATTAATCCTACAAAAGTCTCTGAAAGGAAAATGTTTAAATACTCCAGGTAGTAACTTAACACTCTTTTACCCTCCACTCTGAAGAAGAAAGAACTCAATGAGAAAAACACCATTATGTTCTCAGGGTGCCCCAGTTCTTTTCTTACACTTCTTTCTTACCTAGGAGTAATAGACTCCTCCTCCATAAGCAGGCTTAAAATTTCCCCAAGACCACATCTTTTTCATATTTCATCCAAGCTGATGTTGTTTCTCAAACAGAGAAATGTAGGACTGCTGATCCCAAGAATTCAAATAGTGGTGAGTTACTCGTCTTTTAAAAAACAATAATAAAAATGTGTGACTTCTGTAGCAACACTAGAAGCAATCTTGTGGAGGGGCACAGGACTTGTTGAATTTTAAGCTTTACTTCAACAACAAAGAAAATCAAAGCTATTACAAACCTAATGTTATGTCCAAGAGCAGAATTTTGTTGAAGTCACATAATCTCATGGTAAGACTATGTTAGATGCACATCTTTAGTCGAGAATTGTGTAAAATAAAAGGAATTCAGCATATAGTTATACAGATCCTCTAGCTCTCCATGGAGCCTACACCATCATCATCAACAGAAGAGTTACCATCACACCTCATAACTTAGCTGGTACAAAGTCTGGTGCTTTGGTAGACAATAGTCCCAATGCACTGCAGGAGACAGCACTATACTCACATGCCTCAAATTCATCTTTCTTTTTCTTCAGCAGGACTTATTTACCTCCTCTTTTCAGCCAAAGAAAGGTTCATTAACCTGCTTACATCATGGTACATACTAGGTCTTGCTATTATAAGTAACTACCATGCCCTCAATTCACCTTTTCTTGTGTTCTCTCTTTCCTTTGGTCAGTTTCCTGCAACTTCCAGAGCTGATCTAGAAAGACAGAGAAAAATAAATATGCACCAAGAACCAAAATATTTTTAAGCACACCTATCTACCAAAGCCATAAAGTATGATAGATGCTTTAAAACTAAATGAATGTTAGTCTGGCTGCAGCAGACACCACAGAAGACAAACCACTCCTCTCAATAACAGAAATGCTAGGGAGAAACTCATATCCTGTGCACTCATGCCATATTATTTACTGTTTCTATTAAAGCCATTCAGAAAAATCCCTTCAGAAACAATGCTGTGTAAACTCCCATGAACAGTCACTGCCCTCAAAGCTCATGCTCCAAAGAGAATAATATTAGTTCCTCAGTTCTGAGCTAACTACCTAATGAAGGCCAGGTTTTCAAACCCTCAATGTCCATGATATGTACAGTCAAGGATCTAGATATGTTGAACTAATAAGACTTTTTTTCATCTATCCTCCCCACCAACCCTTCCCTTCCCTCCTCTGCCCACCATCAGGCTGGCTTCTTAACTAACTCATGATAGAGAACTGAGCTTCAGAAAAAATCTGTCATTGTTTGAACATGCTGGGCCCTACTGACAAGCTAGATCTAAGAAACAGAAAGAGTGATACAGCAAAAGAGAGTGTTAGGTGAAAGGCAGAGAAAACCCAACTACAATATGAATGGCAGCTTATTAGACCTAAAGGAAAGAGGAGGAGCATCTTTAAAAATTTATGTGCTTATGTAAATCAGTCAGCCAGTAATAAAAAAAAGTAACCAAAAAACTCATCAATTACACTGATGTCTGTGAAACTCTTTCATCTACCTACTGAAGCTAAGTTCTTGCCTCTTCCTCACCTTCCTGTTTCTCTGCATTGCATTACTCCACTAAGACCTCTGCTATGTTTGTAATTCAGATTTAGAACACTGTACTTTTGAATACCACGTGCTTAATCTAAAAGGATGCTTACAGTCGTTCATGATGAAAACTTGTCATTACTGTATATAATCAGCCCAAATTAGCCAAGTTATAATGAGTATGTACACTTTCAATGGTCTCAGTAGTAAATAGTCATAAGAGCTTGGAATTTTAACATGCAACTTCAAGCAACAGATGAAAACACATAGTACTCTAAAACACAGAGGATAAAATTAGATAATGTCTCCCATCATGAGCTAAACCAAGGTGCTAAAGTCATTGGATTCTGCACTTCACCTCTACTGAAAGCTATTTTCAGGCATTTAGAGGATAAAGAAGCAACAAAATCTCAGTAAGTAGAGCCATTAGTTTACACTGCATTTGCCTTTCAGGACTACAAAATAGCTCATAGGATTTTCCTTTATTTCTTTAGTGATCATTAAATATACCTAATAAAACTGATTATTTAAAGCCACTTAGGAATAAAATAAAAATTACTCCTGTGTTTTTGTTAGAAGCACAAGTGATGATACAAGACATCAAGTAATAATTGCTTCTTGACAAACTCTCCTTCTTCATGAACTTAAAATCTGTTACTTGTTTCAAGCATAGTGGTTGCTCACTTAGCCATAAGTTTCCTATAGTAACATCAATTATATTGGCAGTTGGAATAGAAAACCTGAATTATTGGGGTGGCATTGCAGATGACAGTGAGTAAATTAAACTAATTTAATTTGACATTTCATGTTAAATCTCTTGTTTGTAAAGTCCACTTACCCAGGGAACTGAATTTCTCCAGAATGGGGGTCAGTAAGAGTTCTGCAGACCACATAATGATTGCTCAAGCACTCTTTCCAGGCTAAATCAAACTGAATTTACCTTTATGCTTGAAATCATTCTTATGAATACACGGAAAACATTGACACTTCCTCTCTATTGAAGAGAAAAAGTGCACAGAATGATCTAAGGCATGAGGGCAGTGAAGTACTTTCACTAGAAATGCAGAAGCGTAGAAAAGAAAATGATGACAGCAAGACTGCTGAATGGCTCCAGAATTGACCTGCAAAGATTCTGACAAAATCTTACCTTTTGAAGAACTTCTGTGAGCAGAAAAAGTGGATCATTTGGAGCAAAACTGAGTTCAATTTATATACACTATAGTCTAACTGAGGAAGTATTGTTTAAACATAGCTCCTTGTTTTCAGGCCTTGCTGGGCCGCAGAGCAGAAACAGGATATAGTTCTTAATGAGATGTGAAACAGATGGTCTCTTCCCTCAATAGTACTGAATTTCCATCGCCCTTCCTTACAGACAATCTCCAAGTGCTTAAAAAGACCTTAAAAATGCGTTAATATGGACACCACCTTTGCAGGGTGAGTGTTCTCTGTCCCTCTGGCCTGGGGAGCTGTGATGACAGACACGATGATTCCCTGGCAGTCACTCAGCACCATCCCTTCAGCAGGGCTTGGAAGGGAATCCAGCTCTCCCAGCTTTGCACCGCTGCACGCTTGGGCTTTGCACGCCACAGATCACTCCCCCTCTTTCTGCCATTCTTCCTGCTAAAACACTGAGCTGTATATCCAAAATCTGAAAGTCTTTGTTCCTTAAAAGCTTGATTGAACTAATTATGGCTCTATTGTCATGATCTGAAACAATGTACAGACACAGCAGACAACATTTCTGGTTTTAAGTATGGTAAATGTCAGTGTTTATGTTTTTGTTAGCTGTCCTAATTATCGTGTGTCCTCTAAAACTCTCTGTTGTAATTACCACTCACCATACTGACACCTACTGCTAAGGAGAGAGCTGATCAGCTGCAGGATTTCTTTATTCCTGGACCCAGCCAACAAACTGCATGTGACACCAACAGATGTTTCTGGTTTTAAAACAGTGGGAACTTCATGAACTGTTTTCCCCAACCTCCCAGGAGTAAATGCCACCATAGTTGAAAAGTTGGAAACATTTGTCAGGCGCTGAACAAAGCTGTGAACGAATGCTACAGTAATTTACTACTTCTATAGTCCATTTTTTTAAAAAAGAGATGACGAGACTACAGAAGACCATTAGCAAAAGCAGTACTGTGGGGGTTTTGCCAGTACAGGCTTTGTGCTATCCACATCTGTATTACAGCACATGGAGAAACAGCTAAGGAGAATATCACTCTAGAGAGTGTTTGTAACTTGGTGTCTTTTGTAAGGGAATGCCCATTAACTCGCAGAGCTGTTCTGAATTGTGTTTGCAGCATAAAGGGAATAGCTTGGCTCAGATTCCATAGCTGTAACTGTCCAGAGAGAGGGGAGAAAAAAAAAAATCAATAAGTTCAGTGTAAGCAAGTCAGAGCAACCTTTAAAATAATAAGACAAATCAATTTATTTCACAAATGTCTTTATTTCCAAATGCCATTGTTTGGTACTTTCTGCTGTCATTGCCCATGACATTTGAGAAAACTTGGCTCTTAGTCATTTAGGTGCAGCAGAAATTATCATGTAACAGCCACGTGAAAAGATTATACATTCACCTCAGTGCAGATCTGCTGTAACAACCTTGTCTTATGGGGTAAAGAGTGTTTAGGAGGCGGGGGAAGGCAAGAAAGACAAGTTTTAAATATGGACAGAAAAGCCCTACTTTATTGCTATATACAATGAAAAGTAATTATAGAGAAAAATGAAAGCTGCTTCTTGCTGTTAGCAGGAAGAATAAGGGAATTCTGCTCCTTTTTAAAGCTTGGAGTCCATTTTGATATAATTGGTTCCAGAATTATTTATGACATTAATTGCTGCATTATCGACTGCCTGTCAGCTCTTCTGGCAGTTAGTCCATCTTTCTTACCACAGAAAGCCAGCTCAGCCCAAACTAGACTGACAAGCTAATTATACCCATCTTCCCCTTCAATGACAAATGCTGCTCATCGGAAACCTTTCTAGAAATAAGCTTTCATTCTTTCCCCTTTTTCCTGAGCCAGACGCAACCAATATCTCAAGGTACAGATCACAGCTGAAACTCTGCTCACAGGGCTATTAGCTCTGAACATCTCACTTGAGCCAAAAAACCTAAGCATCTTATGTTATCAAACTGTATGTCATTGCCTGATGCTAGTTTTCAGTGGATGTGCACTGGGCCATAGCTGTCACTCAAAGCCGTGGCAGACGGAGCAAACCTGACTGCATTAGCTGGGCCCCTCTTAGCAGCTGAGGCAGGACTCTGACCGCCATTCCAAGGCTCAGAAGAAAGACTTTGTATTTCCTTCATGTAAACTTCCAGAATCAGTAATTTACAGCTTTTATTTCCCTTTATTCCACAAATGAAGTGTGACATTGCCCAGAAAAAAAAGTTCCTTTGGAACAAGGAAGTAAAGAGTACTGCTGTGAGGGAAAAGACATCTCGGAAATAAGGGGAAATGCCAGAGGAAAAGAAAGGACTTGGTTCAACATAACACTGTTGCCTCCATCAGAGCACAGGATCATGTTAAAGCATCCAGGAGCCCTGGATGCTCACCTTTTCAGGGACGGTGCCATTGGCACATAATGTGAGCTGGTTTAAACTCTTCTGCACCACATATCCCAAAGTCAATTCCTCTTTTCCATTTTTCAATATTATATATATATAAATACATATTATATTTTTTTCAATATTTTCTTTGCAACCATAAGGGATTTAAGCATCTCTGGGTGAGTTTTTTTGGTTTTTTTCCCAAGATTAGACACTAGAACACCTACACTATGACAGTTTTTACCAGATTTGGGTCCTGTTTACATAGAGGCCAGAGCAGTAAAAATTAGGATGATCACACAATACCACCCTTGGTATGCACTCCTCAGTATCTATTGATTTGCCCTCCGGTTCAGCTCTTTGTTGAAGAATTCAAAATGGATGTGCTGGCTGGCAAGAGGGCAAGAAGTCAATATCTCTTCTGAATGGAAACAACCATATATGTACCATATATATACTATGTACAGATGATACAGAGTGAACTCAGTCTAGCTTTTTCAGAAAAGGTTCAGCACTAGCAGGCCCCCCTCACAGGTGGTCTCCAAATAAAACCAAAATACTGAATTATACCTCTGCCTAGATGAAACTCTAAGATAGCTAATCTTACCACTACCTAAACCTGCCATCCAATGCATTCAATCTGACCGCCATCAGCAGCACTAAATTTACTGAAATTGTACAATGAATTTCAATTAAATAAAATGGAGGTCTATATTTCAGCAGGCCTATAGTCAAAAATGGTCAAGGACATTGCAATTGCTGTGGTAACTTCTCATTTCATGCAACAGCACAGTAGGAAGTTGCAGAGACCTGGAAAAATGGTAAGAATGCCAATTAAAATGACCACAGGGCTGCCTTGATTTACATTCTTTCCTTTTATGTCCTTATTTCAGAAAACACCTGCAGTCTGTTGCTTGGACTGAACAGGCTCCTGGTATGGCTTTTTCTTTGTGAATGCCAAGCAGACAAGTAAAGTGGGGGTTGTACTTAAGAGTCTCGTGCATTTTACACTTTTTCTAGGTAAATTCCATGGGAAAAGCAGCAGATAAATTGAGTCTGAAGCTTTACAAATTGGTTACTTAAACCACTCCACACCTATAAATTGTGTAGTGCTCTAGGTCATTTTTCTTTAGACACTTTCATGACAACAAAACCTAAAGGAGAGAATTGACACCTGATAAACAGATTAACTGTATGCTAAAATGTTATGGAGCAAGTAAGAAGAAAGGAAGATATGTAAACCATCTGCTCAGTAGATGATGCAGCAATATTTGAGTCAGTGCTTTGTGGTTTTCTCTAACACATTACACGCTTTTGAACAGAAAGCTACTGCATTCATGGGATTCACAGAATTTTAAATAGATATGAAATGTATCCCTGTTATTTTGAGAAGACAAAACCCATGGAACTATAGGCTAGTCAGTCTTGCCTGGCCAGATTGTGGAGCAGGTCCTCCTGGAAACTATGCTGAGGCACATAGGAAATAGGGCTGTGACTGGTGACAGCCTACAGGGACACCAAGGACAGGACAAATTGTGCCTGACAATGTTGATGGTCTTCTGCAGTGGGGTTGCAGCATTGGTGGATAAGGGAAGAGAAACAGACATCATCTACCTGGATTTGTGCAAAACATTGACACCATCCTGCTCAATATCCATGTTTGGAGAGACATGGGTTTGATGGATGGACCACTTGGTGGATAAGGAATTGGTTGGATGGTTGCAATCAAGAAGTTGTGGTCAACAGCTCCATGTTGAAGTGGAGCCCAATGATGTGTGGCATTCCTTAGGGGTATTGGGAATGGTGCTGTTTAATATCTTTGTCAGTGACATTGACAGTGGAATTGAGTGTTCTTTAAAGTCCCTTCTAACCCAAACCATTTTATGATTCTATGATTTTTGTACAATTTTCAGAATCAGACCAATTGTGACAACAGAATCTCTGGTAAAGTTTTGATATGTAAGCATGGCAATTTCACTTTAATTCAGAAATGTGCAAGATATTATATTTTTGTATACTTTGTAAGGTAATTTTAGGTCTAGATTGTGATAATATAAAGCACGAAACAAGTTAAATCAAACAACTACCTTTTGCTTGAATTTTGCTTGAATCTTACTTGAGATGTAAATTGTTTATAAGTGCAGCAAGATTAATTTTTTCCTTAGTACTTGGCATTCTGAGAGCATGTAAACCACCAGGAAGTGATTATTAATACAATATATTATAACTCTGCACATTTTGTTATTGCTGACTAACCCTAGACTTTTTTCCCCTACCATCTATCAATTTTTCTATCATCTTACTGATCATAATTCAGAGTAGCTGCTAGAAAACTGACTACTTTTTTATGTTCCAATGTTGCAGTTGTCTTTATAATGCTTATTCACATTAAGCACTAAACATGTTTGCAGAACACTAAATACTCCAAAAGAGAAAAATATGTTTTCCTGTAAAACCATCAGTGAATATATAAAGTAATATTCAGCATGTCAGCATTTCTGCCCAATAACATAATGAGGTGATAAGTTACTTCAAGAGCACTAAGAATAATAGCCTACTGGATTTTAATTTGTTGAGGTTAAATGAATAGCCTTATGCTTTAAAAGGGTACCTTCCAGCACCAAAAGCAGTGCATGCTTTAAGGACTCCTTGACAGCTGAAATAAAGTTGCTAGGGCTTGTATACTGCTGACCTTGATAGCTTTTTAGTTTAAAACATTTTAAAGGTACATGTACGACAACACTGGCGAGGGAGAAAAAAAAGAAAACAAATGCCAGGAGATCTAACAGAAGCAAGATGCATTTGGTTTTGACTTCTAATTAATCAAGATAACATCTCTTTCAGCCATTAGACAGTAAAATCAATAACCTGGGCAGTCTGACTGCCAGTTAGACTTATACACCAACACCTATTATTGGCAAAACTGTGATGTATTTAACTATTTCATCCTTTATTATATTAAAAAAGGTAACCAGCCTCTGTGAGAGAGTACAGGAAAAAGTCCATCACCACAACAAGTTGCTACCCATTCACTGGCAAATTTTCCACTAGTGCTTCTCCAGATGCTCCGCACTGAAACCTTCCTCTAACTGCTCTTTTCCCTTACCAGAGTGACTGTTATAGAAATAAGTAAACAAAAAAAGCACCCCAAACCTCAGCTGTATCACTACCAGATCTTCAGGGAAATTGAAAATGTGCTTCTTTTGGGAATTGGTGATATTCTGAACTAAGCAGAAAATACTACAAGTCATGCTGCTACAGTATTGCTGCAGGAAAAAAAATCGCACCTAACCAGAACAAGAGGCAGATCTCAGAAATCATTACAGTGGTTTCATTTCAGAGACACCTTAAATTAATTCCTTGGCATAAACAGACTATAGTGAGGTCCTGCAACCTCTTTCCCTGGTCAATAATCCCATTAAGTCTGTGACATTCCTACAAAAGTGCTAAATCCTGAAATCTTTTTTCATTAATTAGCTCATTTCCCAAAAAATCTCATTGAATTTAGACTCTTTTTAAAAAATCATACAAAAAAAGCTTAATTCCCAAAAGAAGAAAAGATCTAATCCATTTTATCTTATTTTACGAAGTCTTTCAAGCTTTGGCCCATCTTAATATATGAGATGTAAATATGAAAGGTTTTTTCTAAGGCTGAAATTTTGAAGGCCACAAGAGCTTTGTAACTCTATTTCTTTTCACTAGTCAGACAACCAGAGGTGGTACCAAGAGTCTTCTCAACAGATGACTAAAATTAGTAACTCCACTCAGGACCTGCAGTTCAGGCTGCTCCATTAACCTACAGAATCTGTTCAACAATGTTGGGACTTACTGTTGCATAGCACAAGATTGTTTTCCTTCCTTTTCCCTAGCAAAGACTGTTTTCCAAGCGAATCTGTTGAACGACATTTACCCCTGGAAGCCTTGACTCTGCAGATTAAATACATGAAGTCATTAAAAAAATTTTACTAGAAAATACAAGTCTAGGAAATGGCGAACATTATGGACTGGCCCAAAGGTTTGTTTGTTTTCATTCCTTCCCACACATTGATGATAAAAAAGATTCCTAGAAAAGATTAAGCCTTTATAATCAGCATAGGATAAGCAAAGTGCAACACAGCTCAAGACATGAAATCAAATTATTTAGCGGATGCATATTTAACAAGGACAATACAAATGGACCAGTAATTATGATGTTAGAGTGTTTTCATGCTATCTTTGTCTTTTTCTATTCTTCACAGTGATCATATGTACAGTTAATTACACTTAATAATGATAATTATGGCTTTATTTTACAATGCAGGAGATTAGCTCAATCAGGCATCTCATAATGCATAGGATGCTATGGAAGTTATTACACCAGAAGGGAAATATTTAAAAACAACATTGCTCTCTAGAGGTCTTTTGTTTTTTCTTCCTTTGTTGTGCCACTAATCTATTGTACAGTGTGGGGTACCTCCCATTAAGGCAAATGGGAAATCCCTAGCTTACATAAATCCTCTGAAACTATCTGGCAGAAAACTGAGTTTCATTTGCAGAGAGAAATGATGAACTTGTATTGCTGATGAGTACGCAAACATGTTCTGCAATGACACAAAAATGAGGAGATGGAATCCAACATGATAATTTGAATGGAGAGTCTCTCTTCTGCACTTGACTCTAGTTTCTTTGAGATAATAGCTCATGTATGAGAGAGGACAAGAATAACTGTCTTCAACAGGAAGATGATGTACAGTGAAGAAAGAAACTCAGGAATAGTCTTTTTGCCACAATCTTAACTCTGCCCTGTGGAAAACACTTACTACCAAAGATCATTAAACACATACATTTATGAAGATTGTCAACTACAGCCATTTATGTATTATAAAAACTGGTTTTAATTTTTTTTTCTATCCCCTAGGTCCTTTAATACTCTTCATCACTGTCATTACTGTAAAAGAACAAGGCATTGCCCATGCCTCTATACCTTTCTTCTAATTTTCTGATCCTTCTTTATAATTTATTTCACTGTTTCTGAAGGAACATAATACATGCAAAAGCTTTTGTTGCAGGATGTACAGCCACATCTTGATAGAAGGACTTTATAGTGTCCCCAAAAAGAGCAAAGAATCTATCATCTCAGCTTACACATTCTTCCATTCAAAGTCTTTTGTGCATCAATCTTCACAGTACAGAAATGGTCCACAGCCTCAGCAAAACAATTTCAGATGTCATGCTCTGCTAGCAATAGAACCACTGTAAATGGGGACAAAGGGATGTGGTTTGCCTCTCAAGATGCAACTTGACCTGTCACAGAACAGTATTGATTTACATTTTTGCTGTTAGTCAGACAAGGCTTATTTCCTTTTTGAGGTAACATTAAGAATGATACAGATTTTGATCTGCTATCCCTACAGGTCTCTACTTGCAAATCTTTCAGGAGAAGAATTTTGGGGGCGAGTCCATGCACCATGGAAGCTGCAATTTACCTGTTGCATGCAGAAAGGGCAAACCTTCAAGCTAACCTGTTTCCTTCCCTTCACTAGTAGCACTGTGG
Organism: Corvus cornix cornix; assembly: GCF_000738735.6. Classification (NCBI taxonomy): domain Eukaryota; kingdom Metazoa; phylum Chordata; class Aves; order Passeriformes; family Corvidae; genus Corvus; species Corvus cornix. The sequence continues at coordinate 22,681,803 of NC_046336.1, read as the reverse complement.
GGAACTCTCAGCCTTACACAGAAAGTCTCTGTGGGCAAGCCAGCCCTGCCTTCTCTGCCTCTCAGCAACACCAGTTCCTGCTACAACTTTCTCACTGTACTGGGGACTTCAACATCCTTCAATGCAGACTCACAGGAAGGGGTTCACTGGGTGAACACCTCATGAACATAGCATACAAAATCATGTGGAATGCAAATGTTCAATTGTGATAATCTTTTTCTTCCAGGAGCAACCAAGACAACCACATTTGAACGTCAGTATTTTCAAATGGAAAACCTTGACACAGTCGGAATCCAGGTCTCAGCACACTAACTTGATTTTGTCCAAACCTATGTTTTAGAGTAGAGGAATTAAGGTAGGATTCTATTTGGATACTTTTTTTTTTTTTTGTATTTCTGACCTAATTAGAACTATACCAATATATGGGGGTTTTTTTACAATGTTTTCAAGCTTTTGGTTCTACAGTTGGATATAATGATAAAAAGTAAAAATACTGTTGAAAAAATATTTTTGAACTTCAGACAACAAAACAATACAACATTCCTTCCCAACAATGTGATGGTGAAATGGGTGGTAATAAATATATCTGTCAATACTCTAATAAAACTGTACAAAAAAATGTGTATATTGAACACATTCCTTCACTGAATCTTCTCTTCCACTATCATAATGTTGTGGATGTTTTGAGTCTTTCTTAGCATACAGAAGGAAGGACTGTTAAAACCATGCTTGATTTATCACCATGGCTAGGTAGCCAAAAGATTTAAGCAGAAACCAGTCCAATAGCCTGTAGGTACCACTGACTTTTTAATACAAAAGATTTTTATTTTTTTTCAACTCCAACTTGCCAGGGGATTCACATTATCAGAGGCTGATTGTATTTGGAAAATGCTTAAATTGAATCTTCTCTATTCACCTCCCAGGCTGCTAAATGAAAAAGTATCCCCTATGTTAAACTGGAAGTTAGATGAGGAGCAGGCACTCATCCACTGCAATCAATGACAAGCTAATGGGGCTGCTGACTATAAATTCTCTGGAAACTTAGATGTGAAGCTCTTGATTCAAGTGATCTGTGCTGCAGACCCTGAGCCACTGCAGACAATCAATTTTATGTACACAAACTTTTTTTGGCCAGCATTAAAAGACACACTATTTGAAAGAGGATGCCAACATGATAACTCCAAAAGAATGTTATTTTACACTGCCTGCATCTCAACTTTACAAGGATGTAAAATATCCAGCGGCGGTACAATCAATAAATTATCAGCTCCTTGGTACAATAATCACCAACACTGGCTTGATCCTAAGCTAGTGTAAATAAATAACATGGGTCATGCATGACAAGCTGCTTCATCGGTGGTTGAAGCCTTTCTGTCTTTATATGTTTTGATTATTAAGGAATATCTTTGGCAAGTCAGTGCTATTTCTGAATAAACAGTTCATGTATTTGGGTCACCCTTAGCGAAAGACTTATCCTTCTGACTTGGGGGAAAACTGCAGAAAAAAGGGTGCTGACCTCCTGTCTGTCTACTTGGTGGCTGGTAAATGTTAGCACAGCTTGATAATATCAATTAGACTGGGAAGCTTTATTTTAAGCTTTTTGAACTATTACTACTGCCTGTGTCCATTTGTCTTTTTTATTCTCGAGATGTGCTATGACAAGGATTAAATGCGACACACACCAAACTTTGAATGTCCTGCAGCCAGTTCCAATGGCTTGGATGCTGTCATTTCGAGCTACATCAGGAACAGTGGCTCAATGGCTGCATCTGTGACACATGTCAGAAACTTTTAAATGTCTGCTCTTTTTTTCATCAGGCTGCTTCTGTATCTTAGCTAGGGAAGAGATGACATTTTGTGTTTGGGTGGAACTTGTTGTGGTTCCCTCTTCCTGCCTCCTCTAACTGTCAGCCTGAGTTTCCCATAAGCATATCAAAATACAGACAAATAAACCTTGTCATTTAGAAATATATTCAGTAGTAACCATGCTTGAAAACAATGTTTTAGGAGGAACTTGGGCACATTTTCTCATAGAATGATGAGCTACACAAAACACAGCACTAGGCTATTTCTGACCTTTGTTATGTGCCGCCTTAGAAGATTGATGTGCACAACTCAGATACACACGAATTCCTTAACATTTCTGTTCTTTTTTCCATTAAAGTGGAATAATTTGGCATATAAAATACACAATGTACTGGGGTGTTTTTTGAAAAGCTTGGAAGAATTAACATTTCGATAAGAATACATAGTTCAAGGGTAGAAAATGGATCTGCTAATGGACACCAAGGAGTCTCCAGGGCAGGATTCCAGGAGTTGAAAACACAACTCCAAAGAAGACAGCAGTCTTGTATCGTTATCATTCATTTTAAATAAATAAATCTCATTCTTAAGATCAGATTGTGATTTCTTTGTCATTTCAAAATCAAACCAAAAAAAGCTTAAAACTCTAGACTCTTTTTATTATGACGTTTGCCCTTTGGGTTTAATTGACATAACAAACACTAATTTTTCTTCCTTTTCCTTGAGCAGCTTGAGTTCTTCAGATTCTCCTGCAGTTATTGGTGACTGTGTATGGGCAGCCAGACATGTTTCACACAGTAAGATACTGTGTAATTTTACTCTGGAGCTCTCTTTGCCCATTTCAACAGGCCATGTTTCAGCTGGATTTGACTAGCAGTAGGACTTAAAAATTTTATTTTCTTAAAATAATTATTTGGGTTTTTTGTTTAAAATATTTTTAAAAACAAAAGAAGAGAAATGCAATGATGGCACATGAGGTTGCACATATGTGCAAACATGCAGTTTAATCTCATTTTTTGAAAATATATCATCTATTCCCTACTAGGTCTGGAGGGGTCCTAGAGTGGTTAACTCCTTTTCAGGGGAAGTATTCTGCCTGCTTATATCTGACTGTGGAGAAAGCTGGGTTCAGATGGGAAATGCTCATTTAGCAGAGGATCACTCGGGACACTGCAGAGGGCATTTCCAAAACTCCAAGTAAAATGCAGCCACTGTCCCTGTGGATGGATGCATATTCCTGTCCTCAGTGCTGTGCCGAGCGTTTTCTGGGTACTCAACACACCGTGCATTCAATCCTGACATTTTTGGCCTCCAGTTTTTTGGTTTTGGTTTTCCTCTGAGGTACTGTTTACCCACTTATTGCTAGATAACAGAACATAATTTCAAACATAAAAATTCATCATCTTCAATTAAACTCCAGCATTCACTTTAAAAGTGAATGCTTCTGCAGTCACCTTTTTCTTGGCTACACTGAAGGCTAAATTAAAAAGTGAATACCAAACAAATCATAGAATCATGTAAGCAGAGCTATCACTGCACACAGTCAAGAATTCACTTTAGTATTCCATATAATTAGGAAATCAGTGACTGAGTAGCAGAAAGAAAGATGGGAACAGGCAGAGTCTATTTCATATCACTAATTACATAAGTATGGCTACTTAAGGACAAACAAGAATTCCAAATTCCTTCATGACCCTATTTTTCCTCTCTGGGGGATGAGGAGAGGTGGCCTACAAGCTGGAGATGAGAATTCTCATAAAAGGAAGCGTTCTGCAATCCAGCCAAGAACTACTGCAATTTATGCAAACAAGATACAGCCATTATTAAACAAGAAAAGAGTCACAGCTTTCTTTTGCACTTACAGATATGTTTTCAGAAACATAAGAAGCAATGACACAAAAAAATAACTTCCAGAAAATATGTCATACTGTGGCCTCAAATTAGAACTGCTCCAAAAAAAGACAACTGTTATCATTGCTATCTATGTCAGAAAGCCCTTGAGGATAAATTTTAACAATGGCATTAACAGTGACATTTAGAATTTAGTTTTACCAAAAATAGAAAAGAAAAAATTATTTTAAATATGACATTTTGTATAAAATAAAAACAGAATAAGCAAAATTATTTTGGTATATTATACAATAGAGCTGGGAACATCTTAGTTTATTAAATCTCAGCATCCTCTCAGGTAAGGTTATATTAGCTATAATATTATGGTAGGAAAACTAGGACACGTATTTTTATTTTAGTAAGTTTTAAAAGTAAACTACTAGAATTGGCACAAGCTGAAACCACCCATCCTGTCTCATAGTCCTGAAACTTATTTTCTCATTTTCCATAAAACATTCATTAGCACGGTCTGCAGGCCCAGTGCTTGTTCAGATTTCAAAAATTTCAGTGAAGCTGGCCCTCGAGTTAGGTAAAACATGAACTTACTAAGCCCTAAACCAACTGGCAAATGTAGCAGAATGCCTTATGGGCTAAATCCTGCAAGTTTTGATTTGAAAAAAAAAAGCACAAACCAAACCGACTAGACCCCACTAAAAGCATAACAACTTCTGGAATAGATTAAAATTTTGTTAAATAATATTAATTTCTATTTTTATATATAAAAGAATGTTTTCACTGTGTAAAGTTCCAGAAATTTTTCATTCAGCAGCTGCTTCAAAACTAATGAATCTGGGCTTCTTTCTTAGAATGGGTGAGAAACACTCATTCTTTATATCCCATCTTTTGATTCCTTATGTCAAATGTCCTGTTTTAATGTCTATTTTGATGACCAATAAGAAAATGCCAACTGTTCCAGCATGAACCTGAGCCTTATGTTTGCTTCTATATTACCACTAAGTACTACATGGTGCAAAAGTGAATGCGCAAATGGAGTAAGATATTCAACAGTACAGAATCCTATTCCTGGCTTTATTAGTTTAAGACAGACCTCTATTGTTTTCCTTTTAAATTGGGTGTGCGTTACTATATTTTGTGATATTTGCTCCTGCTGCCACTGATGTTGAAAGCTTTGCCACTGACATGAATGGAAAGAGGATAAGACTCAGAATGTGCTTATGATATAAACTTGTGATTAACATTAACAGCTGTTAGGTTTTTTTTTTTTTTTACTCTAAGCCTCATAAATACAGCTGAAAAAGCATTTATCTGAAAGTGGAAAATGAGGGCTTAGCTAGAGCTGTGCAATCTTTTTGTAATGAAACCCAGAACTAGTCTGATTTGGGAGAGCTGCTAGAGGTTTGACATTCAGGCCAGTTTTGCTAACCCCTCAGTGAACATAGTGGATTTACAGTTTTAGATGAAAACCACATACAGCTCAGCAGAGATTTTGGCTGAACGATGCTTTCGGCTTTTGCTCAAACTTGAAACTTATTGGGTGTGAACCCACAAAACCCTGAACTTCTAAGGAAAAAAAAAAAAGACTGGCATGAGTACCACGTGGACAGAAATCATGCAAGACTCGCAGAAATTCAGGCATGGCAAGCAGTAGTTTGGGGGAAGATATGTTGGGCATTACAGGTGTAGAGATCTCAAAGCTCTACCACCATCTGAAGTACTGGACAAAGAGGGGTGTAATCAGTGAGGATCCAGTTAACCATATCAAGCACCACATGACAACTGCAGTTTATCCAGATAGTTTCCTAGAGCACTGACATTAACACTGCCTTTTATAATATGTGCATTGTATACTAGGTGGTGATTTGGTGGTTTGGGAAGTAGCCAAGGAAAGAGACGCAAAGCATCGTGAACTTCCTTCCAAAATTGATGTTGAAATTTGGCTACCTGAAACACATTACGAGTCATGGCTAAATCAGTAGGGTATTAAAAAGGAAATGACTTTTGAGCAGAGAAGTTTTGCTTTTCCCCTCTCTTGCATTGTAATTCTCTGTCCAGCCCTAAAGTGACTACTAAGCTAAAGGAAATTAAAGAAAAGATGAATAGAAAAAAATCTTGAGCTGGGTCAAATTCATCCCCAGTGTAGCTTAGCTCAAGTAGAGTTAAATCAATGGAGTTCCACCAGGGATGAATTTGGCTTATTGTCAAAAGGAAATGAAGCAACTGTGCCCTCATTTACAGCTATCAACTTAAACAGAAATTTCATTATAAGGGAATTTCTGAAAACAATTCCTAGGTAAAAGAAAATTGCTAAGGTTGAACAGCATGTGTGTTTGAAAATTCCCTGAAGTCCACAACTGTCTGCTTACTTGGTAGATGCACTGAATGCCAGCTAATTGAGTGTTCACATTGTTCCAAAGGTCTTAAAAAATCAGAGAAGCCTATAAAATGAATAAGTAGATTGTCTTATGAAATATCCTTTGTTTTTCCTATATTGAATCTTAAATACTGAATTGCAAAAGTAGTGTTAAATTAAAAGCAGGAGGGCAACTGCAGATAAAAACGAAGTCAGTGATATAATTTTTGGTTACATTCATATTCTTTATTTTATTTTCCCGATTTAGTTGTAAAAGTAACGTAGACTTTCTTAAGCTGCAAACTTCTGCCATTTATGTTCTCCAGAGTATGATCTGAAGAGATCCTGTGAAGCTCCTCTTTATTTCCAAATAAAATATTGAATTAAATCTTACATTTAATACTGACATTTCCAAACAGATTACTTCATATATATTTTACTATAAAGCTATAATACCATTAGGATGTATTTATTATCTAAGAGGAATTGTGGATGAGAGTTCAAGGATCTGTTATAAAAGTTGTGGATTAAGATAGGTTAAAAACCCCCCAACCTTGACTTTACAGTTTTGGTTTTGAACTGACAACAAAAGTTTCAATCAGAATGCAAAATATTTGCAAGAGATTTTACACTTGTTTTGCAGGATATTTTGAACACAGTTAGAAACTTGCTCTCACAGCCTAAAAATTGCATGTAATGTGATAGTGTAGAATATATTTTACGTTAAAACCTATGAACACAACTAAGCTAGTACCAAATATATTTTCCAAGATGCTGTTTTCCTTAAAATGCTGAGGATTCTGAGATGATGATGATATTTTGTGAATGTGCCATGACTACGACTTAGCTTGTCCTTAAAAATATCTGCTCCTTGAAGGCTTGTGAAAATCCTGATCTGAAACCTTAATCTAATTGTCAGCAATTCTAAGCAAGGGTCAGCTTCAGGTTGACAACACCACCAGAGGCAAGTCCATCAAGAGTCACCTAACCTAAAAGGTAACTTTTAGAAAGATTCAGCTGCTTTAGAACTGCACATGGAAAATGTATTAATTCAGCCAGTTCTGATGAAGTAGGAGTGCTGAGTATATCCTGAATGTTCTCACATAGCAAATGCCAAAGAAAATACTTTTTAGACTTCTTAAGAGCAGGTTATTAATCACCGGAAGAAGCCATTTTTCTCAGGCCTAGCTCTCACATAATCCAAGGCCTTGGTGAGGTATTTGGATAATATTAGAAGTAAAATGAGCATTAACTCATTTTAGGCAAGACAACTTTCTCTAACCAGCTAATGCTGCGAGAGTGGCATAAGGAAATCAAAGGCTCTATCAGTTGTTCACATTCACAGGCTAACTCCAAAGCTCCAAATTGGGATCTTGGTCTGTCAATCCATTTAGATATGTTTGTGTATAACAGTGCTCATCTGTCCCACAGAGTTGTTCACATAGGCATGGCCCCATAGTAAGATTTTTAAATGCTTGTTTTCTTGCAATCATTTGTTTTGTTTTAGTCTAGGAGTAGAAAAGACTGGGGAAAACAGATTTTAACTAAATAGCAGAAAAAGACTAGCCAGTGAGATGTAACAGTTACCAGGTGTACATATAAAACCATTGAAAAAAACAAACCATGCACTTCAATTCATATACTATAAGCAGAGAAGCAGAAATTTCACTTTAAAAACAAAAGGGGAGCACTTACCTATTTTGTGCCATCACTTTCTTGCAGTGCAATAACATGGCAATTGAAGCAGACAAGGACACAGCTAGAGATCTTTAGGAACAGAGGACAACAGCTAGCAACCGATGCAAGACCCCGACTTCATATCGCCTGACTTACTGAACTGCAGACTGGACCTGCAAACAGATACTTAGAAACCCACATCAAACATACAGACTCAATGTGGCTATATGGTTACACCTCTGGAAAGCAGAATTTCATCTCTTTCTTTCACATATGCCAACCATTTAACAAAGCAAAAAGACAGACAGATCTACAGAATAAAGACAATAAACTTTCCCAAAGTGGGCAAGCAGAGATTCATGTGCCAACTATCACACCACATTAAGAAGAAATATGTGGTAAGACTCAATGTGAGTCAGTATAAAATGGGCTGATTCAGAACCTCACCACAAAGGCTGCAACCAGAAAAGTTCTGCTGGGGGCAAACATTTCCCAACATACTCATACTGTTGGCAGGAATAAAAAATATTAAATACATCCACTAGCAGCAAATGAACCCTGTAATTTACAGAAAGCATTTTCAGAAGCACAGACAGGTTCGTTTCTTTCTTCTGACTTAAATGGGAGCACTGGTACACCAGCATACAGTGATTTTTCATCTGTAAAGATGTGAGAATCGAACACTCAGCAATCAAGTAATGCTCTGCTCAAAGAACAAATGTATTAAAAAGGACTGCCTATCAGCCTTCCAAAACTTAGTAACTCTAATTCTCATGGCTAACACATTGACTTCGAAGAGACTCACAGTTTGAGTAAGGCAAATACTAGAGTAAATAGTGTGAGATTGAGCCCTAAGAAAGGAGAAAAAAGTGGTTTCAGTGGTGACATACTTTCAGCAATCCCATAAATCATTTATGCAAGCAACAGATTCAATTAGAGCCAACGTGTTCTAAAGTTAGGTTTGTGTATCCATAACAGCAGGATTTTCACTGAAGGTCATTTATCTTTGTAACTTTGAAGTGAATTTCTAGTTTTCTTATTTTTAATTTTAAGGCTAGGGATTAACATTTTCAATACATAAAGTTACAAATTTAGTAGGCACAGCTTCTATAGACAACTCCTAATAAAAACATTTGCCTCTAGTCTTCATTTGTGAAGACGTGTGATGTCTGACAAAAGGCAAAGGTCACCTCAAGACTGAAGCTAGGACTGAAGTTTGGACTTTTTTTAAAATTTGTAGTATTTGAAGGTTACTTACTCAAGCATACCTCAGAGCTCTAATGTTTTTGATTGTCAAGAAACATGGCTGGCCAAATTTTTCTTGTTACAACAATAAGAACTAATAATGCAGTCGTGTGTGCCTTTGAAATATACATATCTTAAAATATTTTTAACTTTGTAGGCAAATCTTTTACTTTTAATAGCCTAGTTAATCTTGAAAGGCAAAAATGTGACACATATGGAGAAGAAGGAGCAAAGGAAAGAGAGTGGAGTCCCTTCCTAGATTACTTTACTGTAACTTTCATCCTAAATGATAGGTCATTCAAGAAATTCAGGCACAGTTCCCACTTAGGAAAGAACCAAGTATAGATAGCAATCCCAGGTGTGAAAATTCTGCCATCTCTTAAACCAGAATTTCAGCAGAACACATCTGAAAATAAAATGCTCTGCATATTAAAAAAGAAAAATGTGTTTGCATAAACATTAATACACATCCATGCATGTTTTTACATAATATCCTAATACATGTTAGTAATATAAAATAATTATTCACAGATTTTTCCTTTGGATTTTCCAGAATCAGAGACATTTAGTGTAAATTCCCATCAAGCAGATTTTAATTAGGGCTTTACCATATTTAACTATAGGTATATAATCCCCCAAGTGAAAACAAAAACCAAAGTGGAAGAGACTTTGTTCAAATTTCATTCCAAAAATATTTTTGCCTCCAAAGCTTTGCTAGGAAGAAAACACTCCTGAAAATGATACAAATGGTTTTGACATTAGGAAAAGTAAACAAGCAAAACAAAGCTGGAAAAATCATGCGGTCAGTTTGCAAGTGCTGTTTATTGTTTGAGGCAGGGTTAAAGCCTTTTACAAAGACAAGAACATATATGCAAACAGACTGAAAGTGACATTAGGTTATTCTAAACACCCCTACTCTGAACGCTGCTGCCTGTAACATTGCCATGGCCAAAATGTGGGGAGGCTTCAAAACAGACATCATGATAGGAACAAACTAAGACTGCTGTTATTGGGAACCGAAACAGATGACAAGTGCCCTAAATATTTCTAATTATATTTTTGATTAAAGAAAGAGGCATGTAGTTTTCATTTATCTGGTATTTCCTAGGACTTCTAACATGAATTGGCATTTCATTTTAGTCATGTGACATTAGAAGTGGCTAAAATGTGCTTTCCAGACACCAATTTATACGACAAACAGCTCAGAACTCAATTTGAACTACAAGTGGTGTGAACTAGATCGTTCTGTGTTCATCACTGATTTTAAGTATCTGTTAAAGATTTATTATATGCTTCCAGAATGAGCAAAGGCTTCTGTTTACTGAATAAGGCCTAAAATGCTGAGCAGCAGCAAGCCTCACTATTTCATCAGTCAAACCTGCTTTCATGACTGGCTTCCACGTCCAGTTCACTTCCACCTGTAATGCCATCTAATAACAGCCCTCAAGGTAGACAGTTTCTAAAAACTGATTTTTTTTCAACCAGGAAAGTGAACAAAGACCACCAAGTAATTTCAAACAAACCAATAACAGCTAGGCAGTGATAGCTCTCAGCTGGGATCAATATGAATGGGTTTGGAACAGTCCAGAGCTAAGAATTTTTGCATATTCCTTGGCCAATCCCACTGTACCAAGTAGAATTTAACACAATATATGCATGAAGTATGGGACTTTTTCACAGTAACAAGTTCATGATTCTAAATATATCTAACCTCTTTATCAGAAAAGCAGGAAATTTGCCATGGCTTTTTATTTTTTCTTGACTGAACATTTGACAATAACTTTTCTTACATCGATACCGAAAGGGATTATTCAGAACTCATCTCTCTAACATGTTAGTAAAGCTGCTAATTATGTTAATTCCACCAGTTACTTTTGTTGACTTTTCTCCCCTCTGAATAATCATACCCATCTGGTGGCAGATTTATATCACTCCTTTTAATCACTTTTTCCCCCAAATTTAAGCATTTAATTCTACACGTAATCCCTACAAGTTAAAAATATCTTGTGCACCAGGAAAAACACACACTGTCAATACCACTAACGAAGACTTCTTCCAAGTATAAACAGTTAAACTATGCCACTATTCTACAGCATAAAGAAATACTCACTTTTTTGAAGGTAAGAGCTAGTAAATGATAAGATGCGATTCAAGGATAAGAAAATTTTGTTTGTCTGGGAAATTGCTTAAATCCTTTTCCTTTGCTTATAAACATTTACACAGATTGACAATGCTTTGCATGGCCGAAATGTTTTCAGGATATCTATTTTTCCCTGCTGAAAGAAAAAATAATCCATCTAGGCTCATTTGGGGGTGGGTGGCTATACTACCAAACTGTGAAAGGATTTGTGTATGCACATATGAGATGATAGAAACACAAGCACTTAATTCACAGGGAAAAAAAAAAGAACTGATAAGGGCTTTTTCATCTGAAATTACAGCCTCTCTCTGTTATAAACACTTTGATATCACCAGCCACTTTCGCTCAACAGGCCAGGCAGAGATAAACGCGGAGCTTTTGCGGAGGCGCCACCGATGGAGCAGACTCAGCCCGGCCCCAGGTGTGACCCCTGCTCTCCTGCGAGCAGCACTTGGACCAGGCAATCCATCACGGTGCTCCTCCTGTCAGGCCGGGTGCTCGGCTGCAGCTGTCTGTCACACTGGTGGATGGGACCTGCTTAAAGGCAATCATGTCAATCTCTATGTGACTACTCAGACTAAGATAGAAGGATGATCTTGACAGGCTTGGCAAAGTCAGCAGAAGGCACTAGAGGACTTTAGTTACATGCTTAAAATTTAGATGTGATTTGTGCTTCTTGTGTAGAGGGATTGAAGAGGCACGAAACAGCACTGTGTTTTATAGCTGGTCATCTTGGATGAATCTGTTGCCCTCGGAATGTTTTCCATAGTAAATGTAGCGACATTTCCCCAAAACGCCTACAATAAAAAGGAAATGAATTACAGTTAGGATTGGAGTAGAACAATATACAATACAGCAAATAACATGGGAAATCTGAAGGAGGGAAAGAAGCAGTTTTCTCTTGTCCTGCAAAAGAAAGTTTGTGCATTTCAAATATACAGTATTGCCATTTCAATCAGCAGTTTAGAACCCACCAGAAAAATTTGTTCAAATACCTACATGACCTATCCTGTTAAACATACATCCACAAGTGTCTTCAAAAACAGAACCACATAACACTGAAACATCATATACTGTGTTTTAAATCATAGTACCTCTGTCCTGCTTTTAAAAAACAGAAAGTCTGGCTTGAAGTTATATTTAGTGCTCTCTGCTATCTCCCTGCTATGTGTTTAAAAGCTTTTCCTGATGAACAAAACCAATCAGGAAAAAAAAAAACCCAACAACAAATAACTACAGTTTAATGTGGATCCTGGAAAATCTGTCAAACTTTCCCAAAGTCGTACTGCAAGCACCTAAACCATCCTTATTTTCAGTGACAGAGAACCAAAGTGCACGGCTGAAATCTATATGGGAAGCCATCGACAGACATTGGCAAGAACAGTTAGCCTTCTCAGACTCCAGCATTTTTATACATACAAATAAATATTTAATAAAAACATTTCCAAAGTATCCCTCCAAACAACATCACAACATCCCATGAGCAAGATACAATTTAATTATGCTAAAAATTGGCACATGCAGGACGCTTTCAATAATTAACCATAATACTGGTTTTGGGAGGCAAGGCACATTATTCAGTGAGTACAGGCAGAAAGATGCCTGAAGAAGCCTTAACTGCTATGGGTGAGACACACATACCTGCAAATCTCACTACCTTATTCAAAAGCATCCCCTCTGGTGGTACTAAGTGGTATGTGAAAGCGTAAGTTCACAGTCACATCCCACCTGTGAACATGCTCAAAGATGCTGAATTTTACTAGCAGAGTTGTTCTTTGAGCCCTCAGACATGTATAGTCAAATTAAAGTCATCTCTCATGAACAGGTCTCCTCTGCCCTGGGAGTGTCTTACCAGAGCAGACACTGAAGTATCCAGCTCACCTCTGTAAGGGCAAACATAACCTAGCCCAAAGGAGACAAACACTGCTTTACATAAAGGGTAAAGAAGGGGGAGGAGCAGATCCTCAATTCATTCCTGTTTTAGATTTCCAGAACTCACACAGCCATTACTGTGCCCACCTGCAGTATGAATTAACTATGCAAGCTTTTATATTCTGCATCCATTTTTTTCCAGTATAACGTGTCAGATAAGCTATTAAGGCTTTGGAAGGCATGGGTCATGCAAGATTAATGTTAACCCATGCTCTTCTTTCTCTCCAAGACATCGTGAAGGTAACGCATTCCTATGAGGGTTGTGGCAGGGAAATTGATAGGCCTGTCATTTGTTGTGAGAAACATTTCCCTTCAGGGTAATACAAATGGGCACTATATGGTGCAGTGCCTGAACACTTTCCCCTCCTGCATAGAGCTTTCTTCAATAATTTCAATTTCAATAATTTCACTAGTGGAGCAGTTACCACGTGCAAAAGATGATATTAGCATTCCTAACCAAAAGTCTAATGAAGAACAAGTTTTTCTTTCCCTAAACAGATATTCCAAGTCAGGCTGCAGCAGGCATTAGGTTGGTAACGAGGCCATTTAGAGCTCTAAATGCAAAGGATATGAGCAGTTTATTAACGACATTCTTTGGACTCCTTATTCACTGGCATTGATAAAAGTCTTGTTTGAGGTCTCCTGCACTTCTTAAGGACTGGAAGCAAGACTGTTTATAGAGATGCTGGTGAGAGAGTGCTGTTTGATGAATGCTAGAGACTATAGCTAGGTGTCAGTGCTTAGAAAATGAGGCAAGGACATGAGGCATTAATATTGTCAATGATCTCTTGACAGGAAAACAGATACTGTATTCATCGTCAGATTTAAATAGACATCAAGTGCATTAATGACAAAAGGGCAGACTTCAAACAAAGGGGGCTGTATGGTGCTGTGCTGAGCCAGTCTCCAAGTTGGCAATAACCTGATCTGAAAAGACACTGTCAGGGCTACAGACAGGCCTGGGATTGTGTGCGGTGACAGAAAACAGAGATGCTGACAGAGATACCGGTGCCATATTATGCCAAGTATATTCTAACACTGTCTCCAGTCCTAACTAAATCTGACATCATTTCCTATCTCTTATAGTATCCTCCGCTGCTCTGGCAGAATATTTCTCCCCAGACATCATTACAAACTCCACTGTAGTTTTAAAGTTACTGGCAGGCCTGTGCTGTCATGGAGGCTGGGTCTAGAGGCCTAAGGATAACCTCAGTCAATCTAAATTTGGAGTTTGCTGGAGAAGTGCTCTCATTTTCACTGATATCTCAGCTACTTGAGGTGATCTGAACGCTAAAGTGTGAGGAGCTGTCACCTTGAATAAAATCCTTAAAGTAAAGACGCTCTGTTCCCGGGATGTTCAGCAAAGATGTCGGACAGTCTGGCAGCAGGAAATGAAATCCAGCTGCTGCTGCTCGCCTGGGGATAAAGGTGCTTGGGCTAGTGACAGTTAAAGTCAGCTGAAATTTTTGAAATCCTGCAGCCTACAATTGTTTAAATTAAGGAAGTGTTGTCTCCACAGAGATTCCCTACCCAGGCACACAGCTGTGATTCGATTGCCAGGCATATTACACACGCTGCTCAGAGAGCCTTGATAAAAGCACATTTGAAAATGTTGCCATGAGACCTTGTTTGTCATGAAGGTTATTTGTAAAACAATAATCTTGCTCATAAATTAAATGCAGTGACTGGCTTGGTTATTTGTTTTGCTTTGTTTTTCCTCTTTATGTTCCACCTCCCTTTGGCAACTACTGAAAGCTCAGAGAACTGCAAGAGGTTTGTGTGCCACAATGAGAATTTTGATGCTAAGACATGTCACATGCAAATTCAGGAAAGCTACTGAGTTTTTTTCTGCCTATCTGCTATGGTATTCTTTCCTTGCAGGGGCAAAAGTACATTTGTTCTTTTGTACACAGACAAGGGAAAGAATAAGGGGAAAACAATACATCTGTGGCTGTTCTGGTGTTTTTTAATTAAAATATCCAGCATTGGCCATAATAAGCTAAGTATACCCCCCATACATCAAAACAATACACAGCATCCAGAATGAGGTTTCTGCTCAAGGTTCTTAAGAAATGACAACACAAGGTCTCTTGAGGGATCATCTTCCCTGAATGAGGCTTCTAATTTTTCTTAAGTAGCTGATTCTACCATCACCACAAGCTGTTAAAACTATAATTATGAAAAAAATGCATTGGGAAGAATAATTTTTAAATTCCCTCTCTATCTTTTAAATGTTTTCACCCTTTGGAATGGATGTTCTAATTATGCTGGGTAAGTAATGACCTTGCAGTTGCTTGCATGTGTTGTGGTATCAGTCTTTCTTCACAAACACATTGTAATGTCAGCAACACCAGCCTTTCCTTTGCTGAGGGAAAACCCAATTATCCAAATAAATAAATAAATACATACATGCATACTAAAGCACGTGAAAAAGTGCAAGCCATGTTAGCTTCTTTTAAATTTGGTATATTTTGCAGAGGGCTACGGTGCTTTTAAGCCTCTATACACTTTGCTAGAGTAAAAAAGAAGTTTGCAGATGTATTGTATTAGAAGTGGCAAAAGCAAGTCGCAATGGGATGCGTTAGATCATACAGCCTTAGTTAGTTACAGGCCAAAATTCAGCTCAAGCCAACAGTAACCTAAGGGAATTGTTGTCGGGTAGCATTTTGTTGCCATTTTCCCACCTCTTTTTCCTAGTACATTAATACTCCACACCTAGAAAAACCCACCTCTCAGTCATCACAACTTGGGCAGCTTCCAGCAACACAGCTTCCCCCGGTACTATTCAGTTTTCTTTAAAAAGTAATTACTAGAACTAAGTAGTCAAGCCAAAAATTTTGCCACCCCCATCAAAACCTATTGCCACATCTGCCCAACATTCCCACCAGGCACCCATTTTAACATCAAATGTTTTTAATAAGCCCCTCTGCAAGCGAAAGCAGCAAAGTATTCACAATTAAATTTGTTTGTCAAACACTGGCCTGCAGTATCCATCAGGGACTAAATTTCAGTTAACAGCCTTCTGCCTTTCACATGGACTAACCACAGGGCCTGGTACTAGGAGCTGTGGTCAGATAAAGTGTAGCACTTCACACACAAACTCAATATTCTAGTGGAATTCTACTTCACCTAACTTTAATTAGAGTACAGTACCTAAATCCTCCACTGCCAATTTGTATTTGATCCATATTCATCTCTTTTTTGCACAACCTGCTGTTGCATAGTTTTGCTATGGGCTATTAAACAGCTGCCATGTTCCACGAAGAAGCTGGGTGCATTTCATTGTGGTTATACTACCAATCTGTAAATTGTTTTGAGACCCTTCAGGATGAAATATCAATACCATTATCATTTTTTTCATAGGCACTTGGGCATATTCTACAATTAATGAACAGAAGTTGTGAAATTCCCTTAAATATTAATATAAACTTCCTATAAAGGAAAGTAATTCCCTGCCGACAACACTTAGAGGAGAATAAATATCTATCTATGAACAATTTAAAGTCTACAATGCTACTGCTTTAGGCAAAACACCTCCACAAGTCAAATTAATTTAAAACTCTTAAAAATCTTTTCTTCTAAGGGATACGTAAAACTGGATTAAAAACCCCCAAAACAAACCCTTTTTTACAGGAGTTTAGTCATTTTTCCCTTTATCTACCTGGAAATTCTCACAACTTTAACTAGTTGTCTAGTTGACAACTTACTTTCAGTTCCTTTTGGTGAAACAGAATAACTGTTTCTATTAAATATGATCCAGCCTAAGAATTCTCTGACACAGGAATCTGAGAAGATCCCTTGGAAGAAAAGAAAAGGTGTAAAGGATCATCCGGGTGACCAAGTACTGCCCAAAGCAGCCAAGGGTGTAACCTGGAGCGATCCACTCAGACTCATTCTGCCCCAGCAAACAAACCACTGCCAGTGTGAGGAGGACTGGGCTCACAAACTGCAGTGTGACACAGGAAAAGAACAGAAGAGTTGCAGCTGTCCTTGTAAATGTGATGGGTTCTCTGGCCACTACCATTTGATCTGTTTGTTGCAACCATAGTTTCCAGATTGCTCCAGGCTGGAGTCAAGACACAGGATCTTGACTCCTTAAATCAGGGCAGAAGGAGCAACAGAAAGAGGAGAATACAACAGATATGAATGCCTTTGGTTGTGCCACAGCTAAATGCTGTAGAAAGGAATCTTATAAAGACCTGAAATATGACAGCAAGAAACAAAACTCAGATAAATTCCCTAAATTACTATCATAAAATACTCAAAAGTGCTCACATAACAAATGCACAAATATTAACTTTCCTTTTGTTACAAACTAGTTAATTTCTTTTTAAGAGGATAGAAACACTAAATGTAAGCAAAAATGATACATAATTCTTCTGTGACAGAAAAAGTAGCTGTGCATAAAGGAAAGGGGTAAGGTTGTGCTTGAGAAGGTTGAGGACATAGCTAGCTCTGGCTAAGGCAAAATCCCTTCACCGTGGCCACAGTACTCACAGAGTGGTCCCTAAATACTCCCAAAGAGGTGCCCATGAACTAGGGATTGTGGTCAATGGCAGGTTTCCTGGAGAAAGAAGACATACCTTCACTAGCAAACTGCTGATCCTGACTTCCCCCCTCCCTCCGAGGGTAACAAGACTCAAGGAAGGTAGCCTTCCCATTCAGAGGAGATGAATTACCTCTGCTCTGCTCCCTGCACAGGGCGGCCGAAAAATGATAACATTTTCCTCTGGACACCCTACAGCATGGGGGCACAAAATGGTCTTTCAGACTAAAAGAAATTACTGAAAGGCACAAAATCAAATCTGTATCCAGTCTACAGCAATGGTGTTAGAATTACACACCTAAGCTAGAGCTGAGAGGAATCACAGAAGGCGAACTAACACACTGAATTATTGCAAGTATCCTGCACAGACAAGTACTGTGACATGTCAAGTCTCACTGGCCTGTTTGTGGGAAGGGGGGGAAAAAGGGGGGAGTATGTAGGGAAGTGAGAGTAGGGGAGGGGGGAGCAAAGCAGTCAACAGGGAGGGGATGTTGGAAAAATTTGCAGTGAAGGTGATAGGAATACAAAGATGTGAAGTTTGCATCCTGGGCCAAGGAAGCTGCATAAATGTTCAGCGTAAACTAGCAGTCAAGCTGACGTGTGATAAAGTGCAGCCTGCTGTAAATACATTTCAGGGCTCCCAGTGCAACTAGGGAAGGAACTTGTAATTTGGAAAGGGGGGGAGAAAGAAAAAGGGGGAAAAAAAAAAAAAAAAAAGCACTGCAAGCTTTTTCTCACATAATCTGTTACTGGAAAATTGAGAAGCTTGTCCAAGTCCGTGGGAATAAGCTGATGAGCTGATACTTAATAATAAACCATATTGTGTCATGGTGCAGAGTCATCTAGATCCATTCAGGCCACAAACTATATTACTTTATACAGCCCTGGCTGACATACATTTAAAGCCCTCTACACATTAAGGAGCCATTAGGCTGACAGATTAAAAGTTATCTTGGAGCTAATGTTTCCATTATGCGTATCCTGGCAGTGGAACAATCAACACACTGTTCCTCAGATGTCATACTTTGTTTAAAAAAAGGGTAGGGGGGAGAGCAGGGGGAAAGGAGGGTATCTTTCCCTCCTTGAATGACATTGACATGATCAGCTTTGATCTGGGCATGTGCTGTCTACAGATTCTCTACTGTTGGCTAAAATAGGAGCATTTAGGGCATAATACTTTAAATCATTAACCAGTTCCATACTCCTCTGGGTATAATTGTTACAATTTAAGGTTCTACACTTGTGATTTCTTTGGAATCTTTCCATGCTTATTGTAACTATCATCAGAGAAATATGTTGCGGGGTTGGAATGTCCCTTTCTAGTGAAAATGAAACAAAAAGCATGAAAAAAAAATAAACAAACAAATAAACAAGAAAACCCCAAACAAATGCGTTTGTCTCCTCAGTGCATCTTTACCAGTTTTGCAGTGTTAATGTCATGGAGAGAATTAATGCTGACTTTATGATTAAATACTTGTGAAATATGTTGAAAAATCAGAGCAGATTCTTTTTTTTTCAACTACTCAGACACATAAATTGTGTAGTTAGCTAGATACTGTAATCAAAGAAACCCAAGTGCACAGAAAGCATCAGCGTGCCGAATTTTAGGGGTGGACCGATGCTTAGTTTGGATATATTGAACGCCTTTGAAGGAGATTCAGGAAAGGAAGTATGGGCTCGCAGTTCTTTTAGTCTTTAAAACACTTCCCCATGCATCTCACTCTCTCATCTACGGTCTAAATAAAAGCAGTAAAGCCAGAAAAAAGGACTGCAGACGTGCGAGGCCGGTCAGGTCCCATCGGCTGAGCGCCCTCGCCTCTCACGCCGCGCCGGCCACAGGCGCTCACTCGCTGTCTGCGCGCGGTGCGGGCGGGCCCCGGGCACTAGAGGGCAGCAGCCCTTTGCGTGAGCCCCGCCGAGCCGCGCGGGCGGGCGGCAATTGCGGACCGCAGCGCTGCCTGCGAGCCCCGCAGCCCTCTCCCCGCGCTGTCACCGTCACAGCCTGGATTTACACAACCTCTGCTCGCAGCCTTTCGCCCAGCAGCCTGACTTCTGGTGGCCCAATCTCAAGGAGCGCCAGTGTGTGTGTGCAGATGGCGGGGCAGTGCTCTGAACAAAAGGGTCGAAATGCTGTCCGGGCGAGGGGCGACCGCCCGTGTCCACTGCCGGCTTCCAGCGCAGCGGAGGAGGCACTTGTTATTCTCCCACATTCACGGCGTAAATGCCAGCGCTGCTTTGAACCACCTTCCTATTACTTTTGTTAATGCAACGGTGCGACCACTGAAGTGATATAAGAGACACTTTTTACATATTCAGAATAATGGAGGAAAAGGAGGCTGTGAAATCCCTCCCCGACCGTATAGGAAAGTTCAGCTGTTCGATGTACACTCAGCATACAATTTAGGAGATTTGCAGTTAATTTGGCTAACATATGCAAAAATGGCCTTTCTGCTGGGCTGCTCTATACTTTGGGCTACATTCTAATAATAAAGCTTACACTGCTCAGCAATGGAACTAAACCATAAAGAATGACAAGGTCATTAAGAAAACAAAAAGTGACAATAATTAAATCATACTTCACAAACCTTAACCATGCACAGATTGCATTAGCAGTAAAATGCGAGAGGAAAAAAGAGGGAAGTAAGTTCTTTTAGTAACTGTGATAGAATTAAACAAATGTACCATGATTTATGGGGCAGAAAGCAAACTTTTGGAATAATTGTTTGGAAAGTCTGCAAGCATTCCAATAAAATTACAAATTCTTATGTGAAAAAAATTTGAACAGCAGGGCCCTTCTGGAGAGTTTAGACATAAATTTGGCTCATCTCATGAGTAAAACTTGCCTTTGGATCTCAAATGTGTTCCTGCTGCAGGAGTTCACATTAGGGGAAAAAAAAGCTATACAAAATTCAGTCTGGCTCAACTGGTTTGAAATTTCTCAAGAGAGTCATCTGAAATAAAGACAAGTTGCTTTTTATTTTTAAAGCTGGGAAAGAAAGTCTCTCAAAATTGAAGAGCATAATTAAATAGTGCTGCTGTCACATTATGATACAGTTAAGGGAACCTTCTTTGTCTGCCATTACTTGCTCCTTTCCCCAAGCCCTTCCTCAGAAAAAAAAAAAAAAAAAAAAAGTAATTGCTAATGATAGGATTGCTATGATTTTTCCTAATACAAAAACAAGTGTTTTTTGAGAAGCAGATACTACCAGGCCCTGGATTCCCTTGATTTCCAGCAGAAGTTGAAGGCATCTGGCACTTTGTAAGACGCATCCAGAGCCTGCAACAATGGGTGAGCTGCTTTCTCTCTTCTGTAGCTATTACTATTTAGCATCGAGTGAAATCAGAAATGCATCTGGGTCCAAACACTCAAAGTATTCAGAAAATATGTATTTCTCTGGACTAAGTCTGGGCTTGCCTCTTAGTAGAATTTTGTTCTATGCCATATGACATATAGCACCATCTGCTATTGCTAAATCGTTACTGGCCATAGTCTAGTTCCCAACCTGCCTCCAGTACTGAAAGCCAAAATATTGTCATTGTTTTCTATCCTCAACTCTTTTCCCCCTTCTTCAGCCTCCTTTTAAAAATATGCTAATGGCAGGGGGGCTGAAGGTTAAATTACAGTGGCCAGTAGAACACAGTTTACAGGTGCACTCTTAATCTCTATGGAAGTTTTTGCTAAAGATAAAAAACCGGGGACTAAGAAACAGCTTAAGAGAGACACATTAAAACCCCTCCATTAGGGTCAGAGTCATTAAAGTTTAGTTAAAGCACCAAAGACTTTCTAACAAGTAGTATGCTTAGTAAACATTTTCCACCAGAGCACGGATATTGGTGAGAGCTTTTGGAGTGTGTCACTTAATCAGTATTCACCTGCTTTGACAGCTTGAAATATTACTCACTTATTTGGCTGGTTCAAATTTGTCAGACTTGACTATGTCGCAAGTTAACATGTCCCCTGCATGAAAAAGGAGTTCACTGGCAAAATGTGCACAATGGACCTAATAAAACACATGTAGCCAAACAATCAAGCAACACTGATCACTCTTATCACTCAGAAGCACAAAAAAAAGAGTGACTGTATTTGAGACTACCAAGCTAAACAGGAAGCAATAACCTGTTACTTTACCAAATATCCTTTAAATGGTTAAGGGAAGGATAAAACCTTCACCACATCCAGAAGCATTAAATTTCTTGGTTAAAGCTGCATAAGTATTTTGGATGTGTTGAGTCATTTGCTGGTACAAAGAAAAGAAGGGTTTAAGATAGAAGCTGTCCTTCAATCCCGAGACTGTTTTTCAGCCAAGGAAGCCCCTTCTGCCACAGAAGGCCATTTAGGCAGTGCTCTTCACCTTTGCTCTCGGAGTGGGTGCTATTAAAACAGAAAGTCTTGTGAAGGTAGCAGGTAGTCTGGGATTAGACCATCACATGAATTCACAGCAGGAAAGCCAGTCACACACAGCCACTGTTTGGTTAAATGTATTCAACATCAGGGCACGAGTGCTGCTGTTAAGCCAGGGGCAGCGCTGAACAGCACAAGCTGCCCTACAGAAGACCTCAAAGATCTCAAAAGTAATAACAAAAAATTATACAAGAAAGATCTTTTCAGGGATAAGGAAAGCTTAACCACTTACGTGTGTGCAGTGAACCCTGTGGTCCTGTCAGAGAGGCTCCTGGGAAGCAGCTATATGCTACTGAAGTATTTCAGTCTTTGGGCAAAACAAGCTTGACATCCCTGTTGGCATCTCTGCTGAGAACAGACACTGGTCTTACTCAGAAAACATCAAACGTGACTTTCTGCTAGCTGTGGCAAAGCTGAATACTGAAGGCAGGGGGAGGAGAGGTCACGGAGGAAGCAGTAGTTAACAGGGTAAAGTGAGTGTTATAATCCCCAAATTGCACTTGGACTGAATGTTTGCAGACAATCTGCCTGTCTAAACCAAGACAGTATCATTTTTCTTTCTTCTAGGAGAGGGTTAAGTATCATCTGAAGCCTGGAAAATGGCTGCTGTTGATACTACTGAGGCCTTCTCTTTAACTAGATCCTTCAGGAAAAAACAAATTAATCAACAGCCAGCTGAAGTGGGTTTAATGATTGCATTCTGCATACAATCAGCTTTTCCCTTTTCAAGGGCCATCAATATGTCAAGGGAAGACATATCTGAAGGATATAGCTCTTAACATCAAGGTTATCTATTCTCCACAAGGCTCCCACTCCTTACTGGGCTGATACTTTACACTGCCTGTGTCTAACATTTTCATCAACTATGCAATCAATCAAGGTAATAATGTTGTGCAAAAAATCAATTAACAACGCAATTAAACTTTCCTTATTATCTCAAAGGGCTGAAATAATACCTAAAGGGAAGATAGACTCACTGAATGCAGACATCCATAACCCAATGTGAAAGTGAATTATGAGGTTAGACAGATGCAGGCATGTACTGGCGCTGTTATTTTCAAAGGGATATATCTCATCCAGGCAGTGTATCAGTCACCACCAATCCCATACCCTAAAATTCCAAATTACTTTTAAGAAATATACGATGTGCAATATCCATTTCATATTCTCTTTTAGAGATAAACCCCCCAAAATCTGAACAGGAGTATTATTCAAAGACAAAATGATCTTTCAGAAAGAACATAAAATATAAAAGCTATAATAACATTTACATCTGTATACCACCCATGTCTGTAAATGCAGGTCATCAATTATACCTAATCTGTAGTGAATAAGGAACAGAAGAAGCAGCACAACATTTAAAGCCCAAAGGCTGAAATTTGCAAATACCTTGCATCAAGTACACTGAAGGAAGAGCCCCAATATAAACACAGGCAGCAAAACCAGCAAGGACTTAAGTATCAGTCACCGAAAATAAGACAGAGTGCCTATATTATTTTGTAATTACATTCAATCCTCATGGAAACATCATCCCCAAGAGCTGAGAGTTTTAAAGTACATTGAAAACAGACAATTAACCCCTTGCTGCTGGGAGGATTTGGGTTTTAGCATAAAGACGTCAAGGATCAGGGGTGCTCAGCACACCAGCACAATGGAGTTAATATAGTTGGGAACCCAGGTGCAATAGTCTTGTGTCGGAGATGACTGGATAAGCATTTGGGCGGGGGGGGGGGGGGGGGGGGGGGAGTAGAGAAAGAATACATCTAAAATTAACTATGAAATGAGTGATCTTACAGTCCACAGTGACAACCAAAAAATATTACACAAAGAAAACGACCGTGACCAAGCTAGGTATTTTGTGGGTTTTTTTGACACCTATCATTTTCTATCGCACAACCTGAGTATTCCCCCTCAGCCCCCCTTACTCATTTCCCAACACACACACACACACAAGTCTTCACCCTAGGTTGTTGTGATTTAACATAGGCAAAAAAGATAATGAAAATAGAAAACACTTAAGGGAAGCCTATGTCAGAGTGACAAGCTGGGCTCACATCCTGTAATAAGCTCAGGAAAATTTGGAAGCAGAAAAGATTTCCCTTACACACTGCACTTTGGATTCCTCTGTTAAAAGGACACTCTGTGTGTCTGTGTAAGGAGAGGTGTTCTACAAAGCAGTTCTCCCAGCAGGGTTTGCTTAAGCACATAACAGCTGCAGTTTAGAAATGGTCTATTCTTACAATTAGCTCATGTAGTGCAAGTGGTTTGTTTGGACTAAGAACATCTTTTTTTGTTGATAATTCTCCCTGGTTTTGTCTTTGTCTTGCACTTCCTGCTCTTCCCCTTGCTACCCTCATGCTGCAGTCAGTCATGGGTGAGATACAAATAAGTGTGACTAAATTTTTCCACAATTTTTGAAACATTACAGGCTTTCCTGCATGGATTTGGGATACTAATATTAGTCCAGGATTAGAGAATTCAGTCATTCCTATCTTAACCTTTAGGAACGTAATTAATATGTTTTGATTTTCAATGACTTCATTGTGTGTCTATCAACTGGAACCATTCCTGCTGTGTATTTGATTCCACTGACGATGGGGTGTGTTGGATTTTAAATGATGTGCTAGCACTTCTGTTCCCTATATACTCTAGTTTATGTGTTATTCATGACTTGCATTTGGAGACACGGATGATACACAGATGTAAATGTTATTAAAGCTTTTGTGTTTAGATTCATTGTGAAAGACTTCTTTGTTTTCAGATAATTCTTTTAACCATCACAAATAACCACCAATACATGAAATTGTCTTGAGACATTTTTCTATTCTGTTAAGGTTTTTGATGAAGAGAATTTTTTATTCTCCCTAGTGTTCTCTCATCATCAAAATAAAATACAGGATAAATTGACAGACAGCAGTTACACCTGCAGGATAGCATAGAAGTAAACCTTTTTGTCATATGCTCATTATACAAAATCAAACCCAAAAGTTACTTTATTTTTTTAATAGCTGTCAGGACTGTGGCTCCCAGTTGAAAAAGGCTGCGACTGGCATTATTCTCAAACTGCTTTCACCCTTTAACATCAAACTTGCATTCCTGTGGAATTTAAAAAGAACATGGTAAAGAAAAAGGTATTTTGCCAAATCATGGTTTCCTATCTTCTTTATCACTTAGATTAAACTAATTTTATATTATTAGTTTTCCAACACTATTTAAATGTTTTGACTATATGACAGACATACCGTGCATTTTTGTTGCACTGGTACCATGTAGGAAAAAGCTGAAACACAAATATGTACTTAAATGCTTGGTAAGCAACAATCTTGGAAAACATTACCCAGCCAGGAGTCAGAAGTAATTTTTTGTGATGGACAGATAAAACACCATTAAATTTTTTCAGTGTCATGTATTAAGGCAAGGGGTGAGCAGGTAGATTTGTGTGTCTGGACTGGTAAATCTTCAAGACAGTTGTGTGAGGTTGCTGTACTTAAGTACATATATGGCTTTGAACTGAAAAAAAAAGTGCTCTCAAAAAGCCACATTTAATCCCTAATAATTCTGTCAATTGACAATATTTTTTCATACAACCTTAGATATTTTCCCTCAATGAAACTGAAGCCCACTTTAAAAGTGAAGTCTTGGAGTTGTCACATTTTTTGCTTTAAAAGAAATATAGCAGATTTTTTTATTTTTTATGCCTATTTTATCCATTAAGCCTATAATAGCAGCAGCCTCTCTACAGAATTTAAATATTCAGAAACCCCAGCAAAAGGGATTTCTTTGTCTGAAGTTCAAGCTTCTTGTAAAAATCTGACTCAGACTAATTTAGTCAAAGTCAAGTATAATAGCTTGATCAAAAAAATAACTTATTAAATTTTCTGCTGTTGGAGTAGTGTGTTGGATAGCGGTGGTTTGTACTCCCCAACGTACCATTTTACAGAGAACTTCATATTTCGTTTTGAATAGTTATTGAAAAGAGAGTTTTCCATCTGACAGAGAGAATCAATCTAATGTCACCCACTCTTTACCTCCAATTTTCTACTAGCACCACCTCTGTCTGGTGCAATCTTGTTAATGTTTTGCTGTAGTTACCTGCTGTTTTACTTCACCTGCCACTAAAACTTACTGCTCTTGAGCAGTTTTGGAAAACTGCCTTTGAGCTTTATGAAACAAAAGACAATTTTTTAAACTGAACCAAACTGTAACTTAATTCAGCAGGACACTGCAATGCTGCTTCTGAGTCTTTGATGCTTTACTTTATTAAGACAGCAAGGTTCCAACCTTCCTCTTCCCCAGTCACATTGAGGACAGCTCAGAACTACACAAAAGAGCACTTCTAATGGCCAAAACCCAGTAAGTCATGGCTCAGCTGCCTTGAACTGCATTCCAGGCAAATTCTAGCCATAGTGGGGAGTGGCCATACCATGGAAAGAGTAACTCACTCCCTAGTGAAGGATATAAGATCAGGACAAAGTAGTATGTCTGGAACATCATCAGGTTAGGCCATACTTGAGGCTAAGCAGCTACAGTATTTGGGACATGTGACAGCGTAGCAGAAGAGGGGGAGAAAAAAAAGGCCATTTTTGTGTGATGTCAGTCTTGTGCCACACAGTTCTTTAGCCTTCACAGACTGTCTGGCCAATGTACACATTCATTCTTTTACTTTGCACAGTGTAAACACTCATTTATTTTTGGGCTTGCTCAAAAATGGAAATAGCTCATCATCCAGGGAGCAGATTAGCAACATTTTCAGATGCTGTTCAACAATTATTTTGCTGACAGGAAGCAGTGTGTGATACCTTATAAACATGATGCTATCAATCTACAACATTACTGAGGCAAATACAGCTTTATTCACAATTCAATATTAGCCACTTCAACTGAGTAGAACCTGATGCAACATAAAAATAGGTTGAGATTAAATTTTTAAAATAACAAAATAAAATAATCTACCTACTCAACAGAAGTTGTACATGTTGGGTGCCTGTGAAGAAATAGGAGATTTCTGTCATTCCCCCAATGCACTTGTCTGCCTTAAATAGCCTGTGGTAAAGGCTTGGAGATCTTTAAATAGGAGGTCAGTCATCAAACTTTCACCAGATGACTCACTGCGCTGTTAAGAGCAATTATTTAAATGTATGAAATGTTTTAGACAGATGATGAACTCAAGAGAACCTGTTCAGCCAATCACCAAGAAAGGAAACAGTGACCCACAGGCTTTCAACCATCCTCCCTTTCTGATGTGGTTCCACAGTACACATTACCAGAAGCTTTATGAGACCACTTTAAACCACCAAGGGTCCATCCAGGTGAGATCAAACAACAAATGGGGTACTAAAACAGATTACAGAAAGCTGGTACAAGATGTTCTTCCCTTTCTCTCCCATTTATTAGGATTTTTTGTTTAACATGGAAGAAATCTGTCTTCTCGTAAGACTAAATGACATGACAAGGTGTTTTTTGACCTAAAGGAAATAACTTCATGTGGTCTTTCCAATAGCCACACAACTGTGCAAGCCTGGTGAATGTGGCAGTCTTGCATAGCCTCCTTCTCCATTTATAGCAATGATGGTTAAGTTCTGGACACACATGGCTCTAAAATTTATTGAATTCAAGTGCAATTAATATCCAAGTCTCTGGGAAGCTTATATAAAGCTATTACTCTGTTCAAAGGGGGAAAAAAAAGATCATCAAATGGGTTATACTGAAAGTTATTTTTCTGTTTTTCTTTGTCTCAAAAAAGAAAAGGGAAGGGGGAGATGGCTGTTCCATAATTATAAATCTTCTGAAACTGTAACTCAGGAAAAGACTTTTCAAATAAAATGTTTCCCAGAAAAGAATATTTGGCAGCGGTTGGCTCTTGTTTTTCCTAATAACCATTAAAAGTCTGCCCTAGTAAACCATTTTACTGCAACGTTTGAAATGGTAGAGTTTACATTTTATTTAATGAATAGTTGCAGAGCATTAAAGCAACATCTCGTCGGCAAAACAGCTCCTTATCCTCGCTTTGTCTCAATTGGTTTTTTTACATTTCATTTTCAATGACATGTCAGCCGTCTCTCACCAACCTCAAAGGAAAGTTGAATGCGGGGCTTACAAAGTTAAGCTGACATTTGCTCTCTTCCAATAAAAAATATTTAGTCCATTAAACATAAATACCTGTCATTATGATACATGGACTGGGTACAAGCCTCCCGTTTCCCTCTGATGTTTATTACATCCAAACAACTGCAGTGCCTGCATGTTTTCAACTTTAGTGTATTGATTAAACTTTTAAATGGCTGCCATATAACCCAGGGACATCAGGAAGATTAATTTGCGTCAATGTTCATCTGTAATTCATTAGCCATTTATTCTTTACAACCACATGGGCTATCAAGAAAATGCAGGCCATTTTTCACTCTGCACAGGCTTGGGAACAGATCCTGAAATTTGTGCTGCATACAAATAAGCTCCCCAGGCCCGGCCACTTAAACTGCTTGGCTTTTCAAAAGTTAAAGTTGGGAATAACAGCAGAAAAAAGGGAACATAAAAAACCAGAAATGGACAAAATATACGTCCTCAGGGTACTAGGGATTTAACTGAGTTTGTCCACTGTCTTTTCATCCATGGATTATGGTTTCTTATTTCAGTCAGATTATAATAACTGAAACTTGTTACTGTGCAAAGGCCATAAATAAAATGAGCTGTACCCCCCTCTAATATCTTCTAAGATGCAGTTACTTGGAGAAAGCTAGAAAGCGGCAGTGAAGTATAAAAAGCTCATGCCTCAAGGAGGCTGTAGCTGTGAATCTAAGAAAAGGATGCAGTTTTAACCAATTCTCCCATTTATTGTGGATTCCAGTCCTGCCTTTATTTGGGAAAATGGCCAGCTAAATATTGGTATGTTTCCTTAGGGTAGAGGCAAGCCATCTGGCTCCTTGATTTGCCCTACTGACCCCCTTGGCACAATATGAAGTGCATATTAAATAAGGAAAAGGAAAGAGAACAGCCATAAAGCAAACAAAAATGCACATGAATTTTACATTTACAACATAGAAAGATCAATGAAATGCATCCTGGTTCTTTTCCTCTCACTACCTATAAATTTCCAAGTAGTGTCATTGTGCTAGGTAAAGGCATAGTGGTACAGCAATAGAGTCATTGAGCCTAATGGTTGCAATCCAGATTCCAAAAATGAAGATCTCATAAGACAAATCCAACAGGTTCCCAGTTGCAAACAAGAATATAAACATAACAGCACCCTGTAACAAACACAGTCATCTTCACTTAGGTCTAATACATCAGTTAGCATGTAATCATCTCTACTTAACAGCTACAGTCACTATGCTGCCATTTTAAAATGTGGATTTATGCATAAACTTGAAAAGAAGAAAGAAGGAGACAATCTGCTTCTAGAATCAGTTATCAGCTTACTGTTAAATATCAGCCTGGGTGTAAAGAACCCTGGAGTGAGCACCCTGCTTAGGGTAAGCCTCCCAACGTAAGGCTGACGCTGCGCCCAACCTGCCTGCACCACCCAACCTCTTCACAGCCACAGCCAGCTGGGATCCCACCACAGGCAGGACATTCTCTCTGAGGCACTGTGGGAAGCAGCAGCCTCTCATCAAATCCAAGGAACACACAGGAGGCAACGATGTAATGGAAAAACCTGAGCTGTGGAGCAGCAACAGATTTTGGCCTACGCCCTCCAGCAGCTCCAAAGAATTAAATGCTGCCCTGCCATTACCTTATCACCAAAAATCTGCCATTTGGTGCACGTCTCTGCAATTTGTATACCAGTACTTTTATAGACAATCTGCAGGTGGGATTGCTAAGCAGCATTTCTGTCAGTTGGCTGGCTTGTAAATGCCCCAAAATAAGTGACCCAAAAAAATAAAAAAGAAATTACGAGATATACAGGGATATACTCAAAAGCGATTTTTGGATATGCTTTTGTGTTTTACTACATGCTTGAAATTTAGACTGAGTTCATCAAAAGATTCATTATGGTTCATCAATCTCAAAAGCAAACCTGAGTTGATTTGTGGTTTCGTTTTGCACAAATACTTACTTTTAATAGGCAGGAGAAAATTAAATGAATTTTGGTCAGATATCTGGATTCCTTTGAATATGAAAGTTGAGTCAAAAAGAATGTTGGGAAATAAGCCAGTTTCAAAGCCGTATGTACAAGGAAAGAAGTCAATTTATCCAAATCTGGATAGCTTTATGCTGTACACATAACCCAAGTCACTCTGGTCTGCATCTGCCCCACTGCACAAGAAAAGATGAAATCTCAGCTTCAAGTTTTTGTTTTGGTTTTGTCAGCTTTAGCCATACCTTCAAAATAATTTAAATATCATTTGTTTGGAGTAAATTATTTTTGTACTATGATAGGAGACATACCAGGAACTTCACCAATGAAAATATGTGGATACCAAGTGAGTTGAAAATATTGCAAAATTTACCTAGCCTAAGTAGAAAAAAGATGCACTACTAAAACTGTAACTTAAACTAAGAAAAACAAAGCAAATTGTAGCACAACTTCAGAGTTTCTATCACATCAGAAAAAAAGAGATCCTAGCCAGTATGCAAAAAAAATTGCAGGTGTTCTAGAACAGAGTGATAATAAGTTCAGTGGAAAATGTTTCAGCCTTACTTCTGCAGAAGCTGAAAGCGACCTCATGGTGCTCACTAAACAAAGCTTTTCCTTAGAAACTTTCCCTTTTGCTTTGGTAGCATTAACTTATAGTAGAACACAGTTAAGATGCAGCAAGAGCTTGGGGTTCAGTCCTTTAAAGTGCCCAGTATAACATATCTGAAACACCAATGACACAGTAAAGGAGTAGAAATCCCAAAAGGAGCCTCACCAATCCCAGATTCTAATTAAATCTTGACAAATTAAGTACAGCAGCCCAGGGGATCATTTGCCACTGTGTTCACACCATAAAACCTCTGTCCTGGGAATGTCCCTTACAGGCTGCATGCCACAGCCCTGTGGCACAGGAGCAGGTTATTGTGGCTCGCCATCACACCCGGGCTCTCTCATGCTGCAGGAATCTCCAAATGGGAAGACTAGGTGGTTTTGAGCTCGTGCTTACACTGGGGGGGCCTAAAGCAGCAAGCTCAGGACTCAGCCATTTGTTTTCATTTTCATATAATGATGTGTCTAGCTCTCATGGTTGCACAGAAAACTGTATCAACTCGAACCATATGTTAACTGAGGCAGCAATATGTTCTTAAATTGGCAGACAGCTCAAAATGACAGTTCAGCAAGATGTGAACTATTTTCAATCATCTCAATAGGGTGTTAACTCTAAACCCTAAACATTGCCTGTATATATATTTTGTTAACCATTTCACTACTAAATACCTTAAACAAGATAGCAAAACTGTTCTTCCACACTCCTCCAAGATGGAATATACCAACTCCTAATTTGAAAGAATCTCTCTATATAAATTGGCCTAGTTACATACTTGGCTTGATCATTTTTAACATCTCACAATCGATGTATTTATCCTTCCACAATCATGAGGCAGTGAAGTGCTGTCATCTCCTTTTTACAGATGGAGGAAAAAATGCGAGAACATGATAAAAAGGAAACAGAACAGAGATCATCTGAGCTTAAGCCTTTTGTCTGAACCAGTAGATTAGCCTTTCCTTTTACACGGAAATTATGTGGAGACAGCGAAAAATCCGCTGAATTAAAGTAAGTAAAAGAGGCTGAATATTTAAGAGTAGTATTATCCATATATGTAGCAGATTTATTTTTTAAAAGGTTGTGTGCAGTTCAGTTTAAATTAATTCAGTTCTTTCACTGAATGCCACAGAATTTTCAAGGATTTGCTCAAATTTAAGGCCAGCTTACCACAGAGCACAGAATCTGCTGCCCTTACCTCTAGCTACTCAGTTTCATTAATACAGTGTCTTAGCTTTAGGCCATAGTACACAATAAAATAAAAATAAGACTAATGGAAATTTTAAATCTTGCAGCAGTTGGTCAAATAAACAGAGGATCTGGATTAGTAACACTTTTTAAGATCATACATGCCTAAAATAATGCACAAAAAGAAAATAATAAGAGTTAAAAATACATTTTTTTAGGTCTCAATGCCTTTCTTGCACTTGGGGCTTTTTTTTTTTTTTAAGTTTTGTGGCCAATCAGGCCAACGGTGTGGCAGCCAATGTAATTGAAACTGTTTTCCTACCCAGCAAGTAGTTCAGGTTTTGAGTCACAGCAGTAAGTGCATCTAAGCCAGGAATGGAAGTCGGCTATTTATTACTCAGGAGACAATATAAGTTACAAGAAAGTATACAGTATGAAAAACCTTCAGCCTGGGGCTGGACTGTATGGGCAAAGATAGCTGTGTCTCCTGATACCAGCCTAAGTCACTTTCAAACAACTGACTGCAAAGCCTCTGTCTAGTTTGTGAAGTATTTCGTGATGAAAGGCACTCTACACATGTAAAATATTATTACTACATTTGCAAAATGAAATTTCTAAGAGAAAAAGCACAGAACACGCCAACAACAATAAAGCAATCAATTGCAATAGGATGCAATAACTTGCAATAAATTGCTTTGTAGACAAGGACTAAATTGTTTCAGCACTAGCCACCCAATCCAACTTAACTAACAAAGAGAAAAAAGAAATGAGAAACATTTGCTTAAAAAGCTCATAACTGTCAATGTGTTCAGAACACCAGCATGTCCTGCTACACCTAATGCCTTTGTCAAGGTGGCCTATCTGGAACTACTCTTTCCCATTCCCTGCAGACTTGAGTTGCAGAGTTTCCCTGCAGACTCCCACTGTATTTGCCAGCACTGGATCTCTGCTTGGGGTCTGAGTTTGAGACAATCCAGATCCACACGCACAGCCCCCCTTCCCCTGCCCCCCCTTCAGTATCACTCATCGCAGCTTAAGCTTGTCTGGTTTGCACTGGCAGTGACCTGGATGTTACACATGCTACAGTGCAATAAGAGAACAATACCGGCAATAAGACTGCTCCTGTGATGTTGGTTTTTCATAAAGATGTGCTTAACATTCTTCCAACAACATTATTGTTATAATATTTTTTCTGTGCACTGATTCTACCAATCAGCATTACATTATACTGAAGAAGAAATTTATTTTGTCTCAAAACCTTGTATTAAGCATTCTCTTTGAACAATGGATTTAAGAGCTTTGGTTTGCCATTCCACAAGATACTTTAATAAATCAGTGTCTTAATTCCTAATACTTTCTTCTATTAACACATAAGATTTTAACTTTCTTTTCTCCACATTGTTACAATGTATTTTAAGTGATGTCAAAACTGAGCCTCAAAATGACAGTGTCAAGCATTCAGAAGAAGGCTGATTGTCCATTTACATCATGGCCTTTGCCTTCTTCTATGTAAGACTGGAAAAGTAGTACGAACAACATTTGGTAGCAGACTGTAGAGCTACTATTCATCTTCATTTCCATGGGACAGATCAGTTAAAGCCTTGGTTGTACACAAAGC
Source organism: Corvus cornix cornix (assembly GCF_000738735.6). Lineage (NCBI taxonomy): Eukaryota > Metazoa > Chordata > Aves > Passeriformes > Corvidae > Corvus > Corvus cornix. The sequence continues at coordinate 22,648,373 of NC_046336.1, read as the reverse complement.
ATTAAAAATACTTTTGCATGTTAAGTAATAACATGGCACCATGATGCAAACTAGCAACTGAACTACCCTTTGGGGTGCAGATACAGGAAGGCTATGTAGCAGGATTGTATGCTTTTTTATTGTTGATCACTCTGCTGCAACATGACTAACAAAAACAACTCCATGTTAAACCATGAGCGTCAAAGAAAATCTTATGAATGTTCACATGATGATATTTTCAAATGAATTTAAAGTATTTTACAATTAAATTTACAAAAGTCCCTAAATCCTATTTTTAACTAATTTAGGAGCTTGAGGGGGAAAAAAAATACACATAGGCCTAAACCTAGGAAGACGTCAGATTGGCAACAAGAGAACCGCTATGCCTTTTTATATTAACAGAATAAGATTCCTGTAACGAGATTGGAGAGGAAGAGGCTAGACCTGTGTTCTGCAACATGCTGCAATGCTGGTCCACACACACACCTCTGTACTGGGAAGAAACAACACTCTACTCCACTTCTTTGACCACCTGAGCAAGAAGCTGCACAGACTCTGGTGGTACAAGCTCAACTGCCATGGTTCCCCATAGGGCACATATCCACCCAGCTGGAGTGTGGCCTGGAATCAGGACAAGTGGGCACATCACTGAGCACTGTGACCCCCCAGTGCAATGGAGAACTAACAGGATTCTCCACAAAGATTATGGGGTGAGAGAGGAGGATGAAAATAAATGGCCAGATAGCACTGGAGTGATAGAGGAAAACCCTGTTTGTTCACCATACATTCAGATCCAACCCTGTGACTAGCATGCTGTTCCCCTTCTGTCTGGTGTTTTGGAGTCAATGTGTCTGTGACTGCCACGACCTCCACTGAATTGTGTGCTGCCCACTCAGACATGCATCATTACTCTCAAAAGACTTGGAATTCGCAAACCACAAGAAGCCAAGGAAGGACTCAGCCATCAAAGCCTCAGCACATTCAAAATGGCAGCTTCTGCTGAGATGTACAGCAGCAGAGCATTAAGTGCTTAGGTAACTTCACCAATGAAAATATAGACAGCTTGCGACTTTCAGTGACTTGTGCACATGTTTAACATTTTATGCATTGTTATCTGCTCTTAAAAGCTTGAATCACACTCATCTTGCCCTTAGAGCCTAGTGCTTAGATGCTTTAAAAACATCTGTCCCGAGAGAGAGTGTGTATGTGTGTGTATGTAGATATCTATCCTCCTGCACACTTAGCTACTTCTACTGCCTTTACAAGGGGTTGGTGCCATTGGAAAAGGAGCCCACTACATTAGTCACATAAGATGGGATGTACAGCTGAAGTTTTCAAAAGAAATTAACAGTACAACTGTGCTGGATATTCAGAAGGCTTAAATCCCCTTAGGTAATGAAAAGAAGCAGCCAGCATCAAAAACCACTGTGTGTCCAGCAGCTTACACTGCTCTTCACAGATTAAAGAAACTAGAAAACTGGCTCCAGTAAAATTGACAAATTTACCTTAATTAATATGTGTCCTTAATGCGCCATTACTCAAATTCAAAACCATTTGAAGTTTATTGCCTTTCATGGCACCCTGAAGAGGGGTTTTGTCTGCTGAGCATTCGGCAGTTTACAGCGTTCTCAGTGAGAGATACTATATTAATTTCTCCATATCCAGGCACCTTCCAGAGCAGGCCTACATTTTCCCTAGACTTCCTTTTCTGGAAAGGAAGACTGGTCCTCATTCTTACAAATTCTGCTTGCAAATATTACTCAATACTTGTGTATTTACTTTGGGAAACAAATTATTTGGATAGCTAACCCCAAAAAAACATTTTTCTTGGTTTCATGGTCATTTCAAGGTTCAGAATTGACTAAAAAACTAGAAGAGAAGATACCAGGATTCTTGCAAGAAAGTCTATTTGAGCCCAACTTTGAGAAAAACTGCAGGAAGAATATCTAGTTTGGCTGTGGTCTAAAGCATTTATAACTAAAGATTCTTATTCTGACATAGCCTACTAAGTATCTCCAAAACTCAGGATTAAAATCCAGATATCACCAACTGAGAACCTTTCAAAAGCAATACAGGACACATGATAGTGGAAAAAAGGTAGATGCAGTATTGAGGATTTAAAGCATCAAAAATGTCTTGAAAACTGAGTGTTCCTGTGCTATCTGTGACATCCTGGTGTTTAAAAAGTGAGGGGAGAAGAGACTAGTGAGCCAAGAGGAAAAACTGGTCTTTGAGTCTATGTTCGTAACTAATTTGTTTTGAATTCTGCCACAGTCTTACATGTGAGAAATGACATTAAGGGCAAGGGGTGATAGTGCAGAGATAAAGCAACAAGAAGGTATTCAAAATACTTGCCAAGAAAAAAGCACTCATCTGATAAAAATTTAGACAGGAAGAATGCCAAAAACCAGGAAAGACACAACGGAGAGATTTGATGAGGTGATTGCTGCTGCAGTTGTCAGACTTGTCAGTAGAAAGGGGATGCCAGATTTTAACTCAAAAATAGTGTCAGCTTAAAAGTTGCCTCTTTTTTTCACCACATGTTTCTAATTAACATGACATTAGGAACTTACTTCTGGCAACTATAAATAAAACTGTTTGGGATATAGTGTAAAAGATTAGGTAGAAGAGTTTTTCAGTATCTTAAAATAGAGAAAGAAAAAGAAACCTGCTACGAAGAGAAAACTCCCAACAACTTGTGCCACAACCCAATAACCCCAAGATGGTTTTGAATTTGAATAATGGAGCAATAAAATAAAAAACCAACACTCATTAAGTGAAATTTGACAACTTTAGTGAAGCCATTTATCTGTTTTACCTTGAACAACTTTTATGAGATGTTCTTCACATCAACTACAGTACTTAAGAAAACTACAAAAATGAAGCTCCTCTTACCACTGAAAAAATGTGACAGACTGAAACCTAATCTCACTTGGCATTCACAGTTTTTGCAATCCTACCCTTTACCACTGCTGCACATCTTTTTAAACATCCTGCCCCAACTCCTCTTTTGAAGACATTTACTGTATTAAATCTCACACATGTGTTTGCCTAAATCTTAGGCACACTGAGAGACTACAGTCTTAACTGGAAGAAGACAAACAAAGCAAGTTACTTAAATGCCATTTTATGTTAGTATGTGGATGTTTCTAACTAGGGCCAACCTTTGGGATTGGAAAAGGCAACTCGAAAGGACAGGTTTTCAATTTACAGCCTAGATCTTCAGCTGGGGTTAGTTGCAAGACTTGGCTGATTTACACAAGGCAAGAATCTGGAGCCATGTTTTCACTCTAATGAGGTCATAATTTAAATAAAAAAAGGAAAAAAAAGGGAAAAAATTAAATTTAAACAGGCATTTCCAGGCTAACAAGAATAAAGCCCCTGGGGACTAATGAAGTCAATGAGGTTTATAAATCACAGGTTTATAATACAACCATAGTAAATCTCTTCTGTTAGAACTGAAAGGACATCATCATATTATCTAAGCCACTTCAAATTCAGCAGCCAGTCAATATTGTGTTTAATTACTATATGCAGTGAAGCCATACACATACCCTACCCACCCCAAGCCTGTTAATACTTCTATTCAAAATTCTGCAAGCCAAATAAAAACTTCCAGCACGGTAAGAAAGAGATGTGTATTGTCATACGGTTTCTCATTTTTCACAGAGTAAATATCCACATCTTCACTAAGCATAATTGATCAGGCTCTGGACAGAATTACAGGTGGGCTGAAAACACTCTGGAGGTAGCTGAGGACTGGGGAGCCATTTAAATAAGGTACAGGCCCTTTCAAAAACTGAGTGCACGATTCTAGTTCTCTGGTTCTTCTTGGAATGATTTAACAGCAGTTGAAACTATTTTAATTAGCACATGCAGGGAATGGCTAGTGCACAGAGGTGGTTTATCTTTATTCCTTGCTAGGGTGGGGATGCATCATGTTCTTCTGCCTTTCAGGTTAGCAGATTACTTTGCTGCTGGAAACAACAAGCAGAGGAGGAAGCAAAGATTTGCCCATGGCCTATTGACCTTCATTCAAAGGAAGAATATACCATGAATATCATGTTTCCTTCATTATGTCTGGAAATGAGATACATGGAAGCATTTTGAGAGAGAGAGAAATCACCTACAATCACAAAGCCTCAGGATAACCCTGAATGTTCTCAGGGTCAGAAGGAAATATATTCTGATTAATGGCACATATGCAGACTCTAGAAATGTGACTGTATCTATTTTCAGATTTCTTTTTTCCTGGAGAAGCCACAAGCAGCAAATAAAAGGAAACAACAATGGATGTGATAGGCAATGGAATAAGAAAAAGGAAAGCACAGCTACATCTTGCAACAGACTGCAAGGGAGGGCCAGGTTATTACACTACTAAAGAAACAGCAGCAGTTTTGACATGCACCTAAACTAGTCAGTTTGTCAGTTGAGAAATGCTTTTAGCTTTGGTGCTGTTCCATTTTAATGCTGCTAAACTGCTTTCAGAACTTAAGCAGATTTGGATATACTTAGCACCATGCAGAAAGTCAATGAGCTTGGGAAATCAAGATTTGAGCTAGCTGTTGTGAGTGAACTTTGGTGAGTGGCTCAGCTGAGACATGCCCTACAAGCCCTTTCCTCCGGTATTTCAGATTCTGCCTATTGTTAAAGTCAAATGCTCATTGCTATCCCGGCACACATGGCACTGATAAGAATCAACACACAGAAGCAGATCATTTGATGATGCTCCACAAGCAGGACAAGATTGAATTTTACAGTATTGTATTCTTGCTGAAGCTATCAAATCCTGTGATCTATGATAAATGGCCAGTCGAGAAAAGCCTGTGCCTATTTAGGATGCTAATCCCCATTTCAGTTTCTAACTGCTTTTGACATCCTTTGGTGGGGGTCACTACCATTACATCTGAGCTAGTGGAATAGCCTGTGCAAGACCCATCATCTGCTTCACTACAAATTCAGCTGACTGAATTGGCAAAATCTTCAACAGTGAGCTGAGCTGACCTCTTCCAGCTTAGCCATGACCCAGTTTAACCTTCTGACTTTGCCCATAATTTGTAACACTGCAAGCCTGTGCAGATGTTTCTGTGCTGACCATCACACCACAGATTTAGCTTCTAGTGTTCAAGGAGATGGTGTGCCTAGATTTAGAAAAATCCCATCTGTTGTCATAGGCTGTCTCTTCACTAGAAAGATATATCCATATTTGCATAGCCATATCACTATAAAAGATAATGCAGGAAAGGTTTCCATTGCAGCCTTGCAACAAAATGGTCAAGAACTTGAACAGAACACAGCAACAGGGTGATATGAAATAATGCTCACCTGAAAGTAAGAAGGCATCTCAACACAGCATAACACTCTTTTAAGCTGGTGGGGAGGAAAACAGCAAGCTTGCAGTAAGGTGTCAGTTACTGGTGTTTGCTACAACATGTATTACATAGCACTGTGCAATGCAACATTCACTCGAGTACATGGGTTTGGTTCTGTTTCCTTAGTTCCACCACATATTTTAATTTCCCTTTTACCTCACAATTATGTTCCCTTCTTTCCCACCCACAAACTCAAAAACTCCCATGTTTGTCACATATATTCATACAGAAAACCAAAGAGAAATGTACTTCTATGATCATACCAGCATAGACTTTATTTACATTACTTTATGAAAAGCCCATTTTCTTTAGCCAAGAAAGTAATGCTCCATTTTTTTCAGCACTTGCCACACCCTCCTCAATGTCCAAATATTCCCTGACACTTAGCTCTAAATATTTACCAGTCCTTCTGCTGTAACACTACAAACTGGTATTCACCCCTTATCTCCTGAAAAACCCCTGTAGCAATCTTTAAAGCCACTAATGATGAAAAATTAGAGGCCTTACAGAATGAGAACGAGAGCTGACCTTTGCCAGCATGAACTGCCCATGCTTGAATGGAGTTCTGTGCACGTTCAGCAAAACTTTTCAAGCCTGTACAGCTTTGGTAGATGGCCAATATTATCCTAGCATTGCTTTTCAGAATAAAATTGACAATCTTTAATCCTAATTTGAGTTCACTGCGCAGCACAGTCATTTGGGATTGTGCCACTGTGTAGTAAATTGTACTCCTGCTCAGTGAAAAGATGAGAGAAAGAAATACTTGCACTTAGATTTTTAAGGCCAACACAGAACAACCTTTTCCTTTATAATCTAGCTTGTGGTAAGAATGAACAGAAAAACAACTCAAAAGACTAAAAAGGAAAAAAAAAGATAGATAACTAATGTAGTAAGGATTACTTGTGGTCACTGTAAAAACTCTTCTTAGAAATGACGCCACATAAGCCAACCCAGAATATTTTCTAGGTTATAAATATGTGCTTCAATCTTACAAAAATTATTTTTAACTGAATTTGACTATAAATAAATTTAGTTACAATTAGAATTTGAAAGAAAACATTCAGCACTGCCCAAAATATTTACAACAATGAGAGCACAGTAAACACTTTCTTACTAATCTAAATCTATTATTAAAATAGACCAGAAATGTGTTCTGGAAAACTGCTCTTTGGAGTATGTTTTAGAACATGCAAGAAACATATTATTAGTTACCATTAACTGTCTCCAAAGCTTTGTTATACTTGGGCTCTCAGGCATATTTTAAAGTCAGAACTTCGACCTGCTGTTCCTTTCCCATTTGTTATTGTAGCTAGATTTTCACTCCACAGAATCCTGTAGTTCATGAATGGTAAAGAATTCAGTTTTTACACAGTTATGTCTTCTTCCATTTCTATTAAGCAAAAAGAAAGCAAACCAATTTGACTTATAAAAAAAGAAATCAGGTCACAGACTCTAAGAAAACACTTAAGCAATATCTCCAAGAGGAAAAAACAAAACAAAACAAAAAACCCCCCCCAAAAATCCATAATAAAACCCCCTCAGCAAATAAACAAACTAACAAGAAACACCAACCAAAAAAAAAAAAAACAACCCAAACCACCAAACCCAAAGCAAAACAAAGAAAGATAATTTACAAAGGGAGGAATCTCTTTCCATTTTCAGAATCTGCTAATGGTAGTTGTTTTTTTCATTTGTTTGTTTTTATATAAAGGCGGGAGAAGGAGAACCTAAGAATGATTAACAAAACAGCCCTCTCTTCTACCATATGCAGTACCAGTGATTGCAGAGATTGATGCAGATCAGTTACTTATTCTGAAGATGGTACTCTGCAACCACAACCCTCTATGTAAATACAATCTGGAATAGAAGAAGCAAATAAAAGATGACAGAAATTAAATATCTTTTCCCCAAATTGTATATATAGAGTTATGTCATATAAAAATTGTTCAAGGACACATGTACTAAGTTTTTCAGAAACCCAGATATACACATGTTCACTTTTGCTTAACAATCAAAATGCAGAAATCTTCACATATTAAGCTTAGGCTTCAAATTACTGAGGACCTACAGAATTGCAGATTATTTAGACGAGACCAAGAGAGATTTGGTTTCAACTGTCTTTTCCAGTTTAAGGGCTGGGGTTCATCAAGAGAAAGCGGTTGGAAAGAACTTCAAAACAAACAGAAAGATGTGGCTCTTTACATAAAGTAGTAGACCTGTGAAATTCCTTGCCAGAGGCTACTGGGCATAGAAGCTTACACGAACTCCAAGGGAGACTGGAGATCTGTTACGGGTAAGTAAACAAACTTAACTGAAAAAAGTCAAATGCTGGAAAGAGTGCTAAGGGGAAATATCATTTATGCTTGCTCAGTTCTTCTCCAGAGATTTGCTTCTGGACACACTTAGAGAACATTGGGCTACTTGGGCTAGTCAGAGCCAGGGAGAGCATTCTACGTATCCTTATGTTATGCTTTGGGAAGCATGTGGTCATTGAGGTCCTTTATTCTTCACCAGCTGCATCCTTTTTTCTAGGTACATTTCGCTGTTATGCACAGGACCAATATGAACACAGAGCTTATAGTCCCTATAATGCTTTCTCAAAAGCATTGATACTACCAATCACTTGGTTTCCTACTTTAACTCAAGAAGCTACAACTAATTCTGTTCCCCTGGACTATTCATATTTCTGTTTTCACTTATTTTGGCTAGTAGCTATCACATATCTTCTGTGAAAGAGCAACCTACCATTTTACCAGAAATAGTGAGGTAGTAAAAATAGCCATATTTCTCTGTATTACAGAATCACAGAGTAAGCTGACTTGGAAGAGACCCTCAAGGATCACTGAGTCCAACTCCTGGCCCTGCACAGCACCATCCTCAAGAGTCACACCCTGTGCCTGAGAGCATTGTCCAAACACTGCTTGAGCTCTGCCAGGCTGGTGCTGTGACCACTTCCCTGGGGAGCTGTTCCAGTGCCCAACCACCCTCTGGGTGAAGAACCTTTTCCTGGTATCCAACATAAACCTCCCTGGCTCAGCTTCAGGCCATTTCCTTGGGCCCTGTCACTGGTCACCACAGAGAACAGATCAGTGTTTGGCCCTCTGCTCCTCATGAGGAAGTTGTAAACAAGACTACTGACTTTCCGACGCTCGTCTCTGAGGTTGTTCTTCAGCCATCTTACAAACATCATGGTACACATGCACTGCTATGATAGAGACAAATACTGACACTTCAAATAAAAGTGAAGATGACAGTTCCTGCTTAAACACAAACTCAATATTTTCCTATATACAGATTCCCTCCACAGTCAGAAGAGTGACAGACAATTCTGACTTTCCACCCACTGCAATAATCTAGTAGTGACTTCCTAGTCCCATACAAATGTGTAGGATGCCACAAAGAAATGTCTGATTGCAACTGCTACAGCTGCTCAAAGTTGGTAGAACATTTAATAGATTATTAATGTGTACGCTCTGTTTAATTTTCTTCCCTGTTGGCACTAATATTTAATCAGATTTTAGATAAATTCTTCTCTACTAATTGAGTTTACAAAGCCCTGATAATCATATGCAGCTGATAGAGGAATTTGATGGTTTTTTTTTTTCAAGTCACCCCTGTTCTTTAAGCTAGATTCCTAAAGAGAAACATGTTTCTGAAAGGAAATCATAGCCATTTAATAGATTTTACTATTTCAGCCAACACAGTCCCTCTAGATTTCAATGTTTTAAAATAGATTTTATTTATGAGCATTAAAAATCCTTCCTCCTCCCTCATTTTGCCTTATATCACCAGCTGTGATAATTTCAGACAGAGCCTGTCACTTCAGGTTTATTTTTTGAATCCCCTTTTCAAGTGCTCCATCCTTCTGATTTCTTTTCCTTGAAAGAACTATTATATTGTAACTTTATAGAATTTTTGACTGAGCTCATCAAAACCAAAAGAATGGGAAATGTAAGAGAAAGCCAATAGCTGCATTTTAAAATTATTCTAAAATACACATTCCATTGGAAATATTAGTTAAGGATGCCAGTAACTCAGAGAGAAATTGCTGTCACTATGTTGCATGACAATGCTAACTCTCAATGCCTTTTTTTTTTTTTTTGAGGTAGTATTTCTTCCAGATACATTATTCCTTATATGAAGTATATTTTCCTTCACTTGTATGCATCCTTAATATGATTAAAACCAAATAAATGGAACTAAACTAAACCATCTAATTACAACATTCCCTTGAACCATCCATCACATGGGAAATCTTCTATGCACATGATTAAGCAGTACCTCACAAGCAAGATTCACCCCCTTTTTAGTGCCTTAAATATAGCCAGGATGAACTAAGCACAACCAGTTTGATTTTAAGTATACAGTGACTTAAGAAATTCCATCCTGCAAGTGTCAGCAATTATTAATGAAGAGTAAATTTCAAAATTAGCTACAGAATGATTTAAAATGCATTTGTTCCTGAAAGTTCTTCCTCCTCTTTCTCAAATAAAATAGATTAAGAAGGAAATTAAATTCTTCAAGAAATAATTTTGACTGAAGTGAGAAATCATACTAAGAAGCTAATTTAAGAAAGATGAAATTAATTTTGGTGACATTTATTCTATTTAGCAAAAATGGCAACAAAACATATAGTAGCTCTGTTACCATGAGATAAGAGGTTAGTAATTTAAGGCTGGGCATAGTAACAGTCTACAATGATTTAATCCTTCTGGTACAACATCCCTTGTGACCTATCATTAAAGGTTTAGAGTAAAACTGACAATTATTATTAGCTTGTAATTGGATTTTGGAGATGCAGTATAAAGTTAGGATAATTTAAATGACTGTTGACATTGGAAAGATTATGTAAACAGTCTGAATCAGCTGTATTTATCAATTTATTTGGTTGGATAAAAAGGCTCCTCGCTTATCACTATTGTCAGAATACAAAATGTGTACTATTACTGCAGTATTCTTTTTCACATTAAGAGATAAAAGCAAAGAAACAGTAAGAAAACGTCCCTTTGAGAGTTTCTTATATTGGCATCTATCAAGATTTTTTACTATTAACCTCAATTAAAGTAGCTGAAAAGCAAATTGTTATAAACATGCCATTCTTGACACAGAAATTTTCAAATGTGTGTCAAAATACTTGAAAAATGAAAATAGTATGTTCAATTATTTTACTACATAGATTTTTAATTATCTATACTAAGTTTTAGAAACTGATAACAGAATTGAAAACGCAGGTAATTTTTACAAATTTATTTTTAAAATGGTTCTTGCAGGGTAAACCACATTTTCTGTGCTTGGTTCAAAAACACGGCAACATCTAAGCTTTGCTTTCATGAATCAGCACACAGCATCTCAGCCCAAAGCATGAAGCCACATCAACATTTGATTATCTATCGTTCTTTAATAGTCACTTTCTTAAGCAGACAGTTGGACATAATCTTAAAAATGTGCTTACTAATATCTGATACTGAAATGATAACCCCCTCAGGAGCTGAAAATTTCTCTTTTTCTGATATTTCCCTAACCAGTATTTTTTCCTTGCCTTTTTTCCTTATTACCAGTGCCCTTTCCTTCCTACATGAATGTAAAAATAGACCAAAATCTCTGTGTGCCATAAATCATGTCTGTCCTCCAAGCAGCAAGTACTTCACGTAAGAAATACACTCTGAATAAAACTTTCAAGACCTCAGGATCCAAGGTCCATTTCAGAACATCACAGAACAAAAGTCAAACGCATGAATTCACTGTGCAAAAACCTAAAATACTCCTTCAATGGGTATAAAGGAATCAGTATTTGGGTTACACTGGTTAATTATTAAATAGGGGTGGTGAAGTACAGTGATTTCCATTAAAAAGCCAGCATTCACACAGAGTATCTCATCTCTCTTAACAACTTAGCATGACCCTCTGTTTTAGAAAGAATTTAAATATCCTAAGACCTGCGTTCAGTCCACCTGAGAACATAATCTATAATACTGATACCTTCATGAGAGAAGATTCCAAAACAACTCCATTTGCATTCAACTAGATTGTCTTCCTTAAATTTAATCTTTCTTAATTAACCATTGTAATCCAAGAAAAGAACTCAAAGATACACTTGAAAATAGAAAAATTATCTTCCAAAGTATGCCAAAATGGGAGATGTCAACATTTTGTTCTGCAAATAAATCTTGGTAAAGCAAACAATTTCCAAAGCACTGTAACTTTGAAAGCATTTCATTTTCTGGTATAAAAATCACTTTTGAAGATTTCTTTAATAAATATAGAAAACTCACTTTAAATGATCATAAAATATACTTATATCACCTACTTTATTTATAAATGCTGATGCTCCAGCTTTTAGGGCCTAATTCAATGAGGATCTAAATACCGTGAGAGTAAAAAATATGTATGAGTATATATAAATTTGAGATGACTCCAAAACCTGGAGAAGTTAGTATTCAGGTAGAAATGGTCAGTGGGGACACAGATTTTGAACTATTTTAGAACTTTTAGAACTGGTAAAAGGAGCCAGTTTTTCAGATATCAATGCCCTGTCCTCTTTACCTACCAATTAATAGATCATTGGAAGAGAAACATACTGGAGGATTTGGCAAAGCAGGTGACAAGCAGGTTCAGCCATAAGAATACCTGGCTATCACTTACTACTCACTGGCCTAGGGTCTTTAGTCATTTAATAAAATCCAGTTAGCAAGCTTTAAATTACTGTGGTTTTCAGTTACTGTCAAGAGCAGCCACAGAGTAAGTGAAAACATTTAATTAGAAGATATCAGTCGTTGGGTGACTTCCTCTGAAATACCCAGTCTCTATAATTTAGCCTTGACATTTATTCAGATAGTTAATGATGTTTTAACAACAGAAAGAAGATGCTCCAGGATTGGGGAAAGGAGGCATTTCTCCTCCAACCAGTGTTGTTATCAGTCACGGGCAAAACTTCTCGATTGTGAAATCAAAAGTATCTTTTGCCAATTTAGCCTTACATATCTGCTTTAAAACTTGGAATGTAGTCAGTACAGTGAAATAAATCTCTATGCCTATAACATGCACAGGTAAGTATACCTTGAGATGAAATGACTATGAATAAAGGACTGTCACCACATCTTTTACTTCTATGCCTTCATGTGCTTGGTGGCACATCCTAGGAGTCAGTAGTTTGGCAGTCAGCAAGGAAGATTTCAAAGAAGTGTGTATATAAAATCTAGAGACAAAAAAATATCCATCCAGCTTACCAATCCTGCCTTCGAATTTATCTTGTTTTTCTCACTTTTTCAATGCATTCCATTCCCACTGGAATCTTACTTCACTAATGCAGGATTTCCCTCAAATTGTCTACAGATTCTTTACAATCCTGTAATGTTAACACTGGAAACCTCTTTCCTCTTATTTCCTTCCTTACGGTTTGAAAAATTTACATGACCCCATGAAACTCTGAAATTTGACACCAGTTTTCTTTCCTCCTGATAAAAGCCTATAATATTCAGGTGTTTTATCAATAGCACTCTCTTTAGTGAAAAGTAAGGGCACAGATACAATGACCAAAATCAAGCAATATGGATTTTTTTTTTTCTTTTTTTTCTTTCTCCTTAGGAAAGGATATATGACCTGTGATATCCTTTAAAACCTCTGTTGGCTTAAGAACATCAGGAGTTCAGGAGTAGAATTTAAGTCTTCATAAATCATTGGCAGTCTTAAATCCCATTTAGTCCCATCTGAAGTGTGCTAAACATAATTGCAGAAACTAGGAAACACACACTGGGACACTACTAAATCAATCTTAAGAGACCCTTTAAGACATCTTGAAGCAATGCCTCCTATGCTTTATATACTGCTGCTCTTCTTGCAGCCTCCACCGGGCATAAGAAATTACACATTTTTAGGGTTATTAAGTATAACATTTTCACAGCAGATCAGCATGAAGTTATTTGGCTGGGGCACAGGTGTTTCTTTAATTATATAACATTTGGAAAATTCACTGCGCTTGCTGACCTTCAGATCACGCTCCTACTTGTGTGGTTTTGCAGGCTCACACAAAGTAACAACATAAGGACACAGGTTGTATCTGGACTTGATTAAGTGTTTTCTTATCCTGTTTTCCTGTTGCATTTTATTACGTTTTCAGTGTTTCTGGGAGAAACTGGCTGCTTCAATATTCCTGAACAATACATTTAAAGAGATGGCAACTCCAAAGTGGAAAGTTGTGTTAGCTATGAACAAAGACTGCTGCAAAATTCAGACCTATTTTATGCTGATAAGTTGACCAAGATGCAGAAAAATACTGCCTGAACAGATTTATATATTACATCAATAGCTGAGGGCATGACGACAGAACAGTTCACAATGTTTTAATCTCAAAGTGTTATGGTACAGCTTTAGCTGCTTTCCAGGTAAGTATTGAGCTGGCAAGTACCTGTTCTCAAAATACTCTAAGCAGATGTTATGCTATGATAGCTATATTCATGTACCACTAAACCCTAATCAAATATCCAGGGGAAACCACAGCTCTAGAGTCAGTTCACAGCTCTCTCAGTAATTCTCTTTACGTGACTTCACACTGCCATATAGGCAGATAAAAATGCAGGTTATGAAGATTGATCCAGTACAACTTACACAGTCTTCAAAATGTTTTACAAAACATATTAGATGAGCAATGTGCAACATTTCATATAAACCACCTCATAAAAACCAATACTGATCACTTAAACACATCCAAATAAACTGAGCTAAAGCCAGAGAGAAATCCTCAACAACACGTCCAAACAAAACCAAACAAAACTCACCCATCAAATGCAGACCTTGCAGCAGGCAGGCAACAGATTAGCTACTCATAATGAGGTATTCCTTAAGTTGCTTAGTTTTATAGTTTCATGTACAACAAGATAAAATTTGGCAGAATTTAGAAGAAGCCCTTCTACCCTTCCCTAAGGTGGTATTTTTCTCCTTTTGAACTTCAGCATGTATAGTCTAGAAGGTCTACACTTCAGACACCTTAGGCCAGACAAGGCCAGCTAAGGGAGGAAGTCAGATGACAAAACATCACCATTAGGGCTGTGTAAACCTGACAGTAATGGTGACGCTTGGGAAGAAATCTCACATTTTAATGAGAATGCACAAGAATAAAAAGGTTCAGGCTGCAGATGACACAAAGTAAACTCTTTCTTTCTTCTCAGTTACTAGTTAGACATCAGCACCAAAAAAGAATAATTGAAGCTCAAGTCAAACAGGCTGATATATTCTAGTGCTAAGAGCCATCCCTCCAATTTGAAATGGCTAGCAAAGATGTTCATTAAGTGTGCACCATTATACAATAGCACCAAAACAATTAGAGCATAACAATGAGAGGAAAGATTTGATGGAGAAGAAAGTTAGTGAACCTTCCTGAGGCAGCTACAATGTAAAACTGCACCTAAATTGTGAAAGAGGCAGCAAAAACAGGCATTATGAACATTCCCTCTAAGGTTTTGCAGTAGACAAAACCACGTAATGGCTTTATTAAACAGCATGAAATCTATTTAACGCTTCTTTGGATGCACTAATTAGGTTTTCCATTGTGGGACAGGGTGATACAGTACTAAGGGCAAAATGGTTCACTTAGTTAAGTTCCATGCTACTCCTGCTCACGTAACACAGTATAAGAGAGGTGAGCACATTCTGTGAGAGACACTAATGAGCTTTTTACTACTGTTTTGGTCCCGATATTAAAATACATGTACTCTTTTTAATATAGGAACAAAATATTGACTTGCAGGAACTTAAAAGTCAGTTAAGTCAACCTCTCCAGTGTGCTGCCTTAAGAGGAAGAAGAGTACTTCTGCACACAATTTAGCCTTAATGCTGAAAACTGCAAAGTACATGCTCAATTTTATATCTCCTTGAACTCTCTGCATTCCATGAGCGCAGATGAGCTAGCTCATGCACCTGAGGTTAAAAAAACTTTCATAACATTTTGAAGCTTGCAGCTCTACTTTCTCCTTCATGAAGTTCTGAGATAGCAAAAGGAAATTCAAGGAGTGTTTAAATGTTTTTACTATTTTGTCTGCCAAGTAAACACAAAAACACAAGTGCAGAAATGCTGAATTTACAACAGGCCTACATACATGCAAAAACTAAACCCAAACAATCCTAAACTCAGATCACTCTCCTTTAAGCATTCAGTCCCAAAGATTAAATGTTCCTTCAAATATGAACAATTAAGTTACAAAGCCAGCATTACAGCCTGTAGTCATGTTACAAACAGTGATACATGTTCCTGGTGACCAGGAAAGCATCTGGCAGAGATTGTGGCTTCACATTCAGAAACAACTACACTTTTTTACAACTAGCTGTGTTCCAATTATCTCCAAGTACCTGTTTCTGCACACAGCTACACTGCATGGAAAAAGAACATCAGCTTCCTCAGGTTTTAGGTAGTTTGGTTTTTTTATTGCTCGGGGGGTTCTTTGCTGAAACCAAATCAATGGAGCTATTAGTAAATGAATATTATGAAAGCTGAGAAAAGTATCAATAAATCATTCCCTGTATAGAAAATCAATAAGCTCCTCTACGTTCATCTAAATGTTTATGTGTAAGTAAAAACCACTTTTTTTTTTGTGAAAGCTCAAGACTGATAGTATTGGAAATAAAAATAATACTGAGCATTAGATAATATGGCTTTGACTTTTAAGATTTATTTTAGCAGCCTGAACCTTAACCTAGAACCCAGTTAAATTCCTATTAGCTTCCTATAAACCCTTCCTGACATTTGGGTTTCAAATATGTCCTGAACACGCTCTGGGTGTCAGACATGAACAATAACTCTTTTCAGAATCAAGACAATCTGCTAAAAAAAAAAGAGATTGGAGGGTTGATCATGCAAAATTTCCCCCCTGTCCCCAGTACTGTTATGTATTTTTAGGCAAAATGCTCATTTTCCACCTTATTTTCATGGGAATTCTAAGGTCTACACAAAGCTCACTCACTTTGTTTCAACTATGTTGCACTAACTTAACTGCAGAAAAGGGAGAAAAGGCTGAATCCACATGTTCCTTGCTAAACTTGGCCAGAGCCCGGCTGAGAATCATGTGACTGTCCCTAATGACAAGAATATTGGGTTAAGAAGAAGTCTGACTTAGAAAGCAAGTAAAATTGTAGGGCACACAGCTCACAGGGCTCATCCTGGCACCACAGGCAGTATAGGTAACCAGCTGGAGCAATGATAGCTTCTGGTTCTTGTCCAAGCATTTACTGGAAGTGATAGGCTTCCACTTTCATTTCCCAGCATCTTACTTCATATCACTCAAAACAGGATCCCAACCCATTTATGTTCTGCTGGTACATCCTAACCAGAAAACATTCTCCCCTCTCCAGTCCTTTAACTGCCATCAAAATCATGACCACTCCTACAGTCCTGCATTTTTCACTTTCCAGGTACATACCCACTATGGAAGCTGTACCATGCAACTTCTCCAGCCTTTTCCCATGCTGTTCCTACAATACATTTCCAAACCACTACACTGATCTCCCTGGCTGCCTGCAGAACATAGCTCTCAGCTCCTCCTTAGCCCACTGTGCTCTGTCCTGAGCTGGAAGTAGGGTTCCTGGCATCCTCTGAGCTCTTATTCCAGATGCTCTGGAACACAGCACAACAGGCTGGAGAGGTGGAAGCAGCAGCAGAGGTGGGTCTGTATCCTTTCTGAGGTAAGAGCCCTCATCAGTGCCTTTCTCACAATATGGATGTGTGTCTTCTGTGTCTTCTCCACAGGTGATTTTACCAAACAGAACCATCTCTGTTTGGACTTAAGCACGTCCCCACTTACAAGTCTATGATTAATATGGTGCTAAATAACTTTATGGATAAAGGGCTTCTGTGGCTGCAATTAAGTCATCACAGACATAATCACAAGCTGTCAGACTCTATCCAACACAAGAATAAACTCTTTCAAGAATTCACAACCTTAGTGTGGAGACTTCCTGCCTGCACCATTTTACTCCATCACATGAGCCAGACTCCTAGAAGGAAGAATTAGAACAAGATTTAGGCCAAGCAGCACCATAATAACACACAGCTCCTTGTCATCACTCTATTCTCTCTATGTGCATAACAGGCAGGAGAGTTATGCCTAAACCAGAGGGAAAAGTGAACTGGTCTCATCACAAAACTACCATAGAAATAGCAAGAATGAAGACAGACAAACTCTGGAAAGAGTGAAAAATACACCTCCTACAGTGTCAAAATTCCATCATCCCACATGGCATTAAGCAAACATCTTCAGCTGAACATCTCACCTACAGCAAGAGATCCAAGAGAAAAGAAAAATGTCATTGATCACAGAAAAAGAAGCTCTTGAAAATACAAGCCATCATTACTGACAAGAACTATCCTGACAACAGAAAAAAGTAGCTCATCTCTGCGTATTTCTTTTACTCAGTCTCAGATCATATTTCACCAGGCATTTGCATCTGTAACATGAACCTCATTGAAAAGTCATTTCATTAGTAAAAGATCTTTAAAAATCAGGGTTATTTTCCTCTTATGCATAAAAAAAAAAATAAATATACATCTATTTTAAAATAATTCTAATATACTATAAACGTTTTTATATTTACAAATGTTTGTTATATAAGAAGTATAGATGCCTAAGCCAAACACTGATCATTACTTCAACAACAATTTTTATTATTAAATAAAATTGCAATTATCCTTATTCTTATCAGCTCATCAAAATTGGCCTGAGAGTAGATGTTTTTTCTCAGAATATTAACTCTGCTCTGTAATTGCTTTAGCAGTTACACTTTAAGAGCTTAAGGCATCACCTCGGCTACTTCAAAGCACCATGAGTCAAAAACTCGATCTGCTGACTAAAAGCTTTGATTTTCATGAAATAACTTTTCCAAGAGTACATGGAGGTGTTGGGAAGTTTTCTGTTCCAGGACTCGATTTTTGGCCTAAGTTAAAGTACTGGAAATGTAATTATCCCACACATCTAATCCTAAGGATTAGTCTTGGGGGGGGGGGGGGGGGGGGGGGGGGCGGGGAATGGCAGAGAAACGAGATGCAAATGCACTGGTTTTAACATTCAGGAATTTAAAGCCATGATTTTCAAGAGTCTGACTGTTTTGGAGATCACTGTTAGTGAACTCCTGTGTCAACCCTGATATAACTACAGATTGGGGGACTGGGGATGTGGGGAGGTTATCTTAGTTAAAAAGCAACAGTATCATCAAAGTGGTAAACAGAGTAGTAATAAAATAACACAAAACTTTTAAACATCCATCTAAATTCAGTGGTACTCACAAGTAAACAAAGAGTCTGGAAGGTTTTCTTAGATTACTTTAGTTGCTCCTATCCCTATTCCCAAACAACAATATGTAGGAATGTTTCAAAAGCCATAGTTTAAATTGCAGATATTTGACACCTTTCTAGAGACTTACACTTTGTACTCATTATTGTCTATTATCTAAACTGATATAATTTAAGCACTTGTTTATATCTAAACAGCAGCTTTTAAGAAAGAATCTCACAATAGCTGGCTCAAGCCTCTGAGCAACTGAGCTGGGCGGCTGCACAGGAAAGATGCAGCGTGGAGAGCTTTTATTCTGCTCCTGCAGAAGCTGTCAGAACATAAGTATCTTCTACATTGTTTCTCTAGCACATGTTCCTCTAGGAGCCTTAAATCAATTGTGAACTGACAGAGCACAGTAAAATTCTACCTTACCCCCCTTCCTCTTGCTAGTAGAAAGCTGTGGCAGAAGAAGGAAAGATCCTGCTGCCCGGAACATTGACCCCAGCCACTTTACATCAACAAATGTTCCCATAAAAGGAATTCTCCACTGGCCCTTTACAGCAAGGATTCAGCTTCTTTTAACAGCTGGAGTTATTGGGGAAGGAAGGCCCTTCTTTGTCATAACTTATTAAAAAGACTAACAGGGAACGTGCTATGAAGCTATCCAGTGTCTCCACCTACCAATTTTCCATTCAAACCCTCTCTTCCCATCTTCTCTGCGTAGACAAAAATTATTCCCCTCAGCTTTTTAACTTTAGCCTACCTTGAACAGACTACAAAAGAGCAATGTATGTTCACATCACTGGAAGACAGAATAAAGAAATCTGCATCCATAATGTTAGAGACTAGATTTTGCTCAGTCTGTTGTGAAACTGAATTGAGTATGGAGGTGAACTATGAGAAATGGAGGGGAAAAGACACAAAGCCAGAACCACAAGAAACATATCCAAAGTACTGCAAAGCATGGAAAAAGATGAAAAATTCAACTTGCCAGAAAAAAATTAACTCCTGCTAGATAGAGAAACTCAATTAACTAATACGTAATACAGACACACTTAGAATCATAGAATAAGCTGAGTTGGAAGGGATCCTCAAAGACCATCAAGTCCATATTTGTGCTAACATTCGACATCATAAAATATACCATTTCATTCCCTCAAAGTCACATGTGACATCAAAGGAGAGACACTAAGTAACTGCTGAGAGGCAGAAGTTGCTTAAATCACCTCATAGCACTAACAATTAAGCATTGAACTTGATGTCCATATTTCACCAGGCCAGTGGTTAGTATCAGGTCTAGAGTCCCGATCTACTTTCTCCACTGGACTCCTTCACACATGCTGGACACCAGCCTATGTGTGCACCAAAAGGTTCGCATATTCTTAGAAGGTGTTTTAAGGCTTCACTGGGTTGCCTTTGTAAAGGTATCCTGAAAGCACTGAGCTCAGCAGTGCTGACTCCAAGGACCATCAGAAGTGACAGAGCAACAACACTAAGGCATGCTGAGCATAGAAGCACTCCTGGCCTGCAGAGCACATCCTTCCATACTGCAGAACAGACAGACCCTGTTGTGACCAAAGGTAGCCCAAACTCCTTAAACTTGACTTGCAAACACTCAGCCCAACTACTGCCCTGTTCAAATCTGAGCATCTCCCCACCATTTGAAACACAAAAATGATTGCACATCCTCCCAGCTCTTTGAATACAAAATATTTTGGAATTTATACAAAGGATTCATGACAGTAAGTGCCACAACTATGCATAGGGGTTTGCAAGACCCAGTCTTGCAGGCCACACATGCAAACTTAACTCTGTCCACATGTACATTAGGCCACAATCCAGTTACATGAAAGCACAGTATTTCTCAAATAAAAATACATGATCGCATTTTTGTTCAATTCATGCCCTTTTTTTTTTTTTTGCTTTAAGTCTCAAGCTATATTCTCGAACTTCTGGTATCCATGAGCTTAAATACTGACCTAGAAATGCCACAGGCTTCTTTCTTTATTTAAAACATAAATTTTTTGAGTGTCTACAGGAAAAATCACAAATACATAAATTTATGTTTTAAACCAAGTATAAAACATACTCTGGTGGTTACTGGCACTATCCATCCTGCATGATTTATTCATAAACAGTATAAGACCAGATAATCCATAACACTGCAAACAAATGTGGCCTGGTTTCATTCACATCTTCCATGCAAACAGATGCTTATCATATTTTTCTCAAACGAAAACAGATGTTCCACTGCTGAAATCCTGGGGATACAGGTTAAAAAAAAAAAAAAAAAAAGCAATTTACAGTAGGTAATAGTTTGAATATTTACTAGCATTATGTGAAAGACTATGTTTTTAGTCAAAAACAAGACCATAAAATTAATCATTGCGATCACCCATCAGTTATGCTTCATTCTTGGCTTGCATGTCCACCAAGGTAATCATTATTTTAATGATAATTATGGAAGGCTGTAAAAAGTACTAGGAAATACCAAAAAGTACCATCAAAAATAGACTTTAGATTTATGATTAACTGTTTAACACAGAGGTTTTAGAGCAATGACCCAAAGCAGTAATGAAAAAATTAGTTTTGCAGTTTTTATAAAGGTGGCCAAATCATTAAACAAACAATTAGTGCTCACAGCTCTTTTAAGCTCTCTCGGGGACATGAACTTGAACACAGTCCAGAAAAAGTGACTGAAAATCATTCCTCACTTTTATGGTATCCTTTGTAAACCCCATTTAATAAAATCACACCATTCCAGTTTTGTTCTGAGCAAGCACTTTGTACTAATTTACCAGTCTGAGCTGGATAAAGGCCTTGAAATAAAGAGAAAAGAAGTAATTGTCCTTTGAGAGAGCAAAGGCTTTCTAATATGACCACAGTAGATGAAGTTGACTTGACAAAGAAAGGGGAAAAAGCACTTCCTTGCTACAGCATCCCATAACTCTAATGGCAAGGAAGGGGAAAAAAGCAAGTGCTATTGCAGCAGTAATACTTTAGGTAAGCTTTAGGAACCAGGCATGAAAGATTACTATCCAAGGCAATTATTCTCTTTTCCTCATGCACACACATATAAAGCTAATTATACAGAGGTATTTCTGTTGTTTCTAACACAGCTATCAAGTACACAGGCTATTGCACTTTCTAAATCAGAGGGACTTATGCATTTACCAATAATGACAGAAATGGTAAGTACTGAAGTGCCTGATTTGTCTGGATTCTTCACAGGAAAGGATAAGCTTTGAGATGAAATACAGATGGGTACAAACAGGACACAGTCACAGAAAGTTGCCAGAACTCCCTCTGCTCTCTTTGTGCACCTAAGTCCAGTGTCAAGAGCTATCATGGCAGTCTCTCGGGTACTACTGACTGTAGAGTAAAACTGGTGCTGAGGTGACTGCATGGGTTAGATCTGACTCCTGTAAGGGTACTAAAGCCCCCTCCATGAGCCAGAAGTGTGCTAACAAACTGAAAGAATGAAAAAACTTCAGCAACATAAAAGGCAGTATTAGCAGTAAGGTATGGACACTGCAGTAAGAATATGTAGCAGATTAATTATCAGAGTCCAGATCAGCCTTCAGCTGCACGAATACAGATTTTAGTTACTAGGGAACACATTAAAATGAATTTTATCAGCCCCTGCATTCATGCTTCATTAGGAGTACAGGAATTGTGCTGTATTTTTTCATACAGTTCTAAACAACTGTATAAGTTGCTGTTAGGTTTCAAGATGCAAGCCTACATACATGTCTGTAAACACCCATCACAACAAAAACAGCTAGAATATATGCAAAAGTATCAAAATAATAATGGTCACTTGGATTTTTAAAATAATCTTCTCATTGCTATGAAACTTACAGTTTCAGATACCCAAAAGATAACAAGGAGCAAAACTGTAGAGCTAGAGGGGAAGGTGGAGCCTCTAACTCAGCTAAGGACTTAGTAGAATAAGCAGAAATAATGCTTTTGACTCAGTTCTATGATGAACTGACAAGCAGAGAATTCATATTAAAGATGATGTACAGTGTTCAGTATTCTTAACTTTTCTGAACAGCTGAGACAGCAAGAACCTGAAGGCATGAGCCCTAGGTAAAGCTGTATCCAGTGGATACTAGAAAATGGAACATTAAAATCGTTAGTTTTGGACTTATCAAAGCAAACATTCAAAATTGTGTATAAAGAGTACTATATAAAGTAACATCACAGACATGGCAATCTTACATATATAAAATGAGGAGAAACCCCATAATTTAAAACAAAACAAGAGGCCTTCATAAATTAAGGAGGCTGATTGATTGGAAGAAGCTAAATAAAATGAGCTGTGATGAGAAACACAGTTTACTATGGGAATGAAACAAGCAGAATCCTGACAGTGAAGCTATATGGAAAACTTGTTTAAACAGACAAAAACGCTAATTTGATCCAAACTTGTTTATGCCACATCTATTACTGATACAGAAAAATAAACATAAAGCTTGAGACAGTGGTGGGTATATAAGTGATGGTAAATTATGCAATATACACCAGAAACATGACCATTGCTAGAATTTATAGACACTTAAAATTACTCTTAGATATAAAAACCTTTAAGATGCTTACATTAGCTCAGCCTACCAAGACCTGCATCTTTTATCTTCACATTAATAGTGACTTTATCCAATTTGCAGATTTTTAACTAGCAACTGCTCACATTAAAGTCTTAAAAATATCGGGGTACTTTATAGAATTGAGAATTACATGCAGATATTGTCATTTTCTCTGTTTCTGGCTAAAAAGTACAAAGCTGTTGGAATTCAAGGAAAACTAAAGTCAGTTCCAAATAAGAACTTACAGAGTATCACACTCCATTCAGTAAGTGAATAGTTCATTTGAATACTGAGGGTACTGAAAATATTAAAAGAGGAAAAGAACAAATTAAAGGTGTATGTCCAAATTAATACTCCCAGCCTGACATTTTAATAACAATGTATGTGCTCTGGCCAATTTATTTCATGTATCTTGCTCAAATGATACCATACTACATCTCTAATAATACTGTACACCATCTCCGTACTAAGTTACTTTCCAACTATTCCACAAACTTTTCAATTGATTAATATCTTGAATAGTATTTAATATTAGTATTAAATTAATATTTAACAGTAACAATATATTCTGTATACATTTGCTACTTGCATTTGCTTCCATTGAATTTGTTTTTCTTACTGACAGGTAACTGATATCTCAACACACTGTGTAGAGAAGAAAGTGAGTACTACATTTTGCTACTTGTGTCCATGTAGATCATAATCTTAAGAACTAACCAAAAATTCATTAAAGTAACAGTTGCAGATATGATAAAAAACCTCATCACTACTCAGTCTAAAAAAGGTATAGTCTGTTTTATTTAGAGTTTCTAAAACAAAGCCACAAAATTATTAGCGTGTGTCAGAACAGAATCTCTGTGCAGGAGATCACATAAATGTGCCCTTCAAGGTGAGAAGACTCAGACATGGATGTAATAATAAGTGAAAGGTCTTCACTGTACATTTTACAATGCTTTTCGAGTCATTTAGTAAATAACTACATTGAATAAAACTAGTGCAGAACCTTCTTAAATTAAAGGTTACAGGGAAGAAGTCTCATTTGAAAAACTGTAATTGAGTATATGCGAAAATAGAAAATTAAGAACAAATAGTAATTTTGACATAGCTCTTCCTGCTTGCACAATTAAATGTAACAGCCTGTTTTAGTCAAGAAATGAAACTTGTACAATATTTTTTATATCAAGGTCCTTATTCTCTTTATTTTCAAAAAACTCAAAAATTGTACTTTCCAAAACTTCCAAGCTCTTCTAGTTTACAACAAAAGCTCAGTTTGCAACAGCTCACTTTTGAAATATTTGGCTTTTAAATTCAAAGGAATACCTGGCCCAACACATTGGATTAGACAGAATACAGATTTTTACTGTATGGCAAAGAGTGAGGATCATAGGAAGAAGTCCTTTGCCTCAGCTTATCATTTCTCTTGGATAACCAGGTAGTTTTACCAGGTTTTACCAGGTAGTTTAGCATAGACTTCCAGTCAACATCATTATTATAAGGATACACAATAGTCATCTGTGCAAACAGGAACCACACAATTCTCATGCAGCTGTCAGCCATGGATATTTCAACTGCACTTTTCAGAAATCTATTTTGTTTTTATTTGTTAATATATTATGAGCACCAGCTGTTAATATTGGATTTGATAAAGAGTTGCTGAATGTGTGAGGTAATGAAAGATTCTTTAACACCATATTCATACAATACACTCAGCTTTTGTTACAAAATTAGTCTTAAAATATACATTTTATTCAAATTTTTATTAACCTTTCCAAAAACAGCCAAAGCACATGAGCCTGCTATATTTCTGATATGATCTTTTTTCAAGAGGTGCCCAGACAAAGGAATCTTGACCAATCTGATTTCATCCTAACATTTATTTCCCATTTAAGACTTGTGTAATAGCCTAAGGAATCACTTTCTTAACTACTCAGTAATAAAGAATCAAGAAAGAGATATTTTTTTCAATTTCTTTCCATTACATTATATGTTCACATTTAGATGTATCTGGCAAAATCTGAAAACTGACACCAATGTGAGAGTCCCCAGGGTTTCACAAATATAATTTCCATGCCACTCTGAAAACCAAGAAAAAATGGAAAATGTGAGCTGTTATAAATTTGAGCTAATCTCCTCCTGCCATAACCTAAAATGATCGTCAGCAGCCAGGTATAATCTTCTGGTATTCGACAGCACAAGAAGAGCTTGTCTATCTGAGCCTCAGTGGCTGGTAAGAATGTCAGCATCTCCCAAAATACTTGCACAAGTAAATTTCTTTGCAACATTTCAATTCTGCAGCTGCTTGCTTACCTAGGAGAAGAGGGTAAAAAAAAAATATAAAAGCAAGCAGCTGCAATGTAGAATCCTTGAACTCAGCAAGCTTATTTTCAGGGTTAAAAATAAAGTAGCTCCAATATTTTACAGAAGGTCAGTGACACAAGACTGGTAATCATCTCTGAAAGCTTGCTTTACTCTCCTATTTATGTATCCTGAAATAACATTACTTATATATGCAAAAATTAAATCACACCTCATCCAATCCCCAGGAGGGCAAGAGGAAAAAAAAACATATTTAAAACTATCAAGGCATTTTTTGATTGGTCCCACTTGCCAATGCACTCTATATCCTAAGCCTTATTGGACGTTGATGGGGATTTTAGTTTCCTGTGAAAATAAGGTGCTTAGAAAGTTTCAGCTAAGGATAAAAGGCAAAGATGATTATTTCAAGATATGTAAAACACAAAATTAATTACTGTTATACCACTCTTTTTAACTCTGAATTTCAGATTTCTAGCTATATTGCTATAATTTCCAAAAGCTTAATTTTTTTATATGCACTAGTTAAAGCTCCCATTGCTGTGAGCAAAAATAAAAAAAAAAATATCAAACTAACCATTTCCTTATTTATAAAAACTTGTCATGCATGTTTTATTTTTTTAGCCTGATATTTGAATAAGAAAATTCCATAAAATATGGCAATGAGCCCATGCATTAACATTCCTCTCAGTAATATTGCTCTGTATCTGAAACAGTAGCACTACAAAGCCTACTTTTTTTCAAGTCTGTGTTTGGTTCCTAGCCTCCAGCTGCTGAAATTAAGACACCATTTCTCTGAATTATCTGTGTAAGATAGCCTTCCTGCTTTCTTAAAAAAATTTGAAAATTGACCTGAATCTGTGTTACAAATACAGAAAGAAATCAAAATGAAAGAATCCTACATATGAAGTTTTTTGTGGTGTATGGGAGAGGGTATCATTTAATTTTAAAATTCACATGGTTATTTCAGGATCTCAGGGTTAAAGGTCTCTTCATCAATTTTGAAATAGCATCAAAATAAAATTTGAGGTAATTATTCTATTTTGCCCGCCCCCCCCAATGCTGCTGTCTATATTCAGTTTGATGTGACCTTTAACTTCCTGTGGATTTTGAAGTTATCTATTCTTAGTAGATATGATGGTACTGATGTGGTGGACAAACTAATCCATGAGTATTTTTAAGGCACAAGCAGCAGCACTGCAATGCTGAAGGTAAATGATGAAATAAAATCATTTAGGCCAGACCAACTCACAGCAATACTGTGGTGAAAGGAGATGAGTTTCACCATGGTTATACGGTGACATTTTTCAAAACCACTTGTGCTCCACCTGATTCACACAGCAATTCAGCAAATCCAACAGAATTTTAGAAAACTCTTCTCATTACTGCACATGAATGATATATGGCATTTCCACACATTATTTTCCTCTCTGATACGGTATTCAGGTGTTGGGTTTTTTAAAAACAAATAACTGGGCCAAAACAGTGCTGTTACAGTTTTGATGTCTCTGTTTTGTTCGACTCTGAAGCCAGATGACTGCTAGTCATGAACAATTAAACGTTCTCAGGTGGCACCACGAGTAATGTTTCAGAAAAGATAAATACATTTAAGAAGTGTTGAAGTAACAGGAGGGAGGATGGCAATCACACTAAAGTGACTTCCAGACAAGAAGAAAGGAGTTGAGAAAGGCAGCAACAGCATGAGAATTAAAAAGACTCATGTAGCCAGAGAGAAATATCAGTAATTATGCCAACCATCTTATTCTTCCTATAGGAAAGGCAGTACTACTAATCTTGACTGCAATTTCCCAGAAGCATGCACAAGACTACAATCACTGAACCAACATTTTTCTTAAGCAAAAAAACATTGAAAGCCAGGGAAGTCCTGGGTCAGGTAAATCTCTCCCCAAGTTGCTCAAGTAATCAGTGCTCTGAAATGGAAAAAATGATAACATTAACCCTTGACTACACTTTAGAGAGGATTGTGTTCTTTGGTAAGGATGCTATGCTTCTGATCAGCCAGGATAAATAAGGAATAAGCACTGAATATTCAAATAGATACCCAGATGTCCGAACTTTTATTGCATGCTACAATTTTATTTAGGTAAAAACTAATAAAAAATTTTGTTACCATGGGTTTATAGTCAATATTTTTGATGAAACTGAATTATATAATAAAAATCTCTAAATACTTTTTAACTTTCCACAACAGCTGAAACTACTGTTTACTTTAAAGCTCCAGCAACAGCCATAAAATGACTCATCCTTTTCTAGAACCAGCTCTCAGGTATTTCATACATGTTTACTAAACAAATGTCCATTTTATAAAGCTTTTGCTTAAAAGAGTACACAAAGGCTCAGAGAGATTAAGCCATATGTCTCACAGGCAAAAACAGGACTAGAACTCATCAAATGTCATTTAATATAAACCACAGATTGCATTTCTTGCACTTTCAAAGAAAGTTTCTAACATGAGAGAAACCATGGAACATAAGACTGGACTTGATAATTCTTTTAATACGTTTTATTCTTCTTTGGTGTCATCCTGGTTTTACAAGCTTGCTATGACAGCACCACAGTTAAAAAAAAAGAACTGCTATTGCTAGCATTGCCCTGTCTGTAACAGAGTCCTATCACTAGTTATTGAGACAACGGTCTTCAAGTTGTCACCAAGATCATGTAAGCCTTTTCCTTCCAGTAAACAATCCTGTTGAAAAATTGAGCTTCCTAGCCTTAGGCTGCTGAAAATAGGTCCCAAAAACCCCGTGCTCCATTGCTACCGAATCAAACCGTCAGAAAAGGTAGTGTTCTTTACAATCCTGAATGACAGCAGTCTACACAGATGTTCATCTGAACGCACAACGACTTCGCTGGAACACAGAAATAGAAATAGTCCATGAGGCATCTGAGCCATTAGCTACTGAAACCTCCCGAACATTTGTCATGCTCTGACTGGTTCTGTGAAGAGCTCTGTCTGCATCCCAGGCAGGTGGAGCAGAAGTGTGTGTGGCACAGAGGCTGGAGCATCAGCCCTCAAGTGATATGGCATTCCTTTGAGAGGTACGTCAGGTCATTTCAGGCCTCTCTTTCCTTTTCTGAATTCCGAATGACAATCCTGGCTCATGTCCCCCCTTCCTACAGGTTCTTTCAGTGTGCTGTCTCAGTTGGAGTCTCCTAGTCAAAGGTATTTATTAATATAATTCTTTGTCAAGGTAGTAATCTGTCAATAGCTAGAGAACAGTAAGCAATGTCAGGTTTCTATCTATCTAATGGAAAATCCTTCTTAGGTTTTTAGTATTTCTTTACAAAGCAGAGAATATTATTATTATCATTATTAATAGTAATAATAATACTGCAACACTATTTTCAATTTACAACAGCTAGAAAGGGCTATAAAGCCAAGTCTTCTTGTCCAAGACAGATAATCTATGTGAAAGGGACAAAAACTAAGGAAGCAGTCCTCTTGGCACGTGGATTGTTTTGTTAGGATATTGTGCTTTTGATTTTACCTCTTCTGCATATATATTAATATACTTCTATGGTTATGTTCATATTATAAGTAAAGATACTGAATTTACCACATTTCATTTTAAAATTTAAATTTTCAAATACAGTTTCATGGACACTCCCATTTGCGCAAAATTATTATTTCCTACAATTTTCCAATAGCTAAAGATGGAGCATCGCTGCATTATGTCCAAGGTGAATTACAAGACCTGGCACATAAGATGTCATGTTAGTTTCTCCTGAGTATAAAATATTACATACAGACAGAGCCCTCTGATCTTCACCAGAAAACTTAATTTGCTTATCCTATAGTAAGGAAGATCAACTACGATATACCCAGCCCTAGAGTACATTATAATCAATATTACAGGACTGAATACTCTCTGAGAAAACTATTTGACACACCCCTCCTGGCTGGGAATCATTCCCACTGCTGACTTTTAAAATGAAATATGGAAAGGAATTAAGGGGGAAAGGAGGTAGAATAAAGGACCACAAAACTGTTACATTTTTGGGCATTCGTAATACACATCAAACAGGAAACATTCACACTCTTTAAATTAGCTTACAAGAGCATAGCTAGTTAGAAAGAGAGGAATCATGAAAAATGTCATCATCTCATCCAGCTCACACTTTAAGAGAATAAGTACTCACATGCTTGGATTTAGCACTAGAAGATTAACAGGAAGTTAATTGCTGCCCTGTTGCCATGTAGGTATCAATACAATTGAAACTGTATTAGTATTTCTTGGTCAAATTCTGCTCTGTTCTGGAGACAGGCTGCTTTCCAACCCTGACAGTATGCTTCCTCTCCATTTCCCATTATAAACAACTAGCTTTTTATTTAGCAGAGTTTATTTACTTACACTTTCTTTGAAGACTGTTTCTCAAATCCGTTTTTAAAAAAGAGTTAAATATTATACATTGCTAAAGTACTCTTTTGGAGTTTTCAGGCACATTCAGAAATTCAGCTACCTTCAGGAACTGGTGGCATGGCATTTTTTACTCTAGTGTAATCCAGCAACGAATTTTATCACGTCTTGGATGTTTTTTTACACATACAAGTAACTCAGTATGTACTAGTCTTTCAGTGCATATTTTGGTACTTTCATTAGTGTGAAGAACAACAAAAAGTATCATAAATCCAACAAGGAAACAGCAACTACTGACACATACCTAATTCATTCCAAAATCTTGCACTTTACTGTTCTTGTGTTAAAGAGCACCGTATTGCAAGATATTACTACATAAAATAACATTTCTTTCTTCTGATTCCCATGTGCACTTAATCTGCCTAAAACATATAACCTAATGTCATAATCTTCCTCTTACTATGCTTATTTGCACTATCCTCAGGTATCCATAAATGAGACAAATCCCACAATCCCCATAAACTAAAATAACCCTGATGTTTTACTGTATTCGATTAGCAGCATTTTTGTTCAGATCTCTAGGTTTAAGGAGGAAACAGGCTGGATCCAAGCTGCTGTATTTACAAACATCAGCTCTGTAGAGAAACATTCTTCCCCTGTCTCCCAACAGTTACTTCTGCCTTGACTATTGGAATACTTTACCACCCAGCTTGATGGAATAGAGCGGCTACATGCACATCAAAATGTCTTTGTACTTGTGCTTTGCTCTGCTGGAGGATGGGTCAGAAAGTCTAAGACTTCTAGCTGGAGCAAGCTTTTTAATCTTCATGTGCCTGAGTACAGAATCACTCTCCTCTTGGGGGTAGTTGCTGCTGGATAGAAAATAATTCAGATGGATTGGTTTAGCAGGTCCACTGTGAGTATAACGGGGCACACGCTGATGAAGCAACAATTGGAAGAGTTTCAGCTCAAGTTCTGTAGCTTAAGGACAGCACTCACGTCAGCTACATTCTCCCCAATAGTCAGTTAAGACAAAACTCCACTAAAAAGAGATAACATCCGTACCAATTACCAGAAGAAACACCAGTCAGCACCAAATCTAGAGCAATTATCTCTAGATAGCAAAGTATTCTGAGAACCCTTAATAAAAACAGCCTTACAAGTAAAAAGTATTATTTGCACTTGAAAACACAGAAAGAAGTTACGAATATTCTGTTCTACATGTTAAAATTCTGTAATAATAAGAAGCCACCCAGATTTGTTGGATGCATACTTAAGAAAAATATGATGTTAAAAGATTCCTTACATATGAATATTTTCTAACTAATTATTTGTAAACTTCAGCAGAACTCATTCACCTCACTGATCAGGCCAAATACACACTGAACAACCATGTATTTTTACTGCAATACTTATTCTCATGAGTTTCTACAACTCACCTTGAAGAGCAGAAAGGTTGGAGTTGCTATGAACAGATACACGGCTCTGAGCCCATTCTCCCCAGCACCTCTTCCCAGGACAGCATGAAAAGAAAAATCTGGGACCATATTTTTGTGGTCATTCACAGGCTTGGTATGGGGCTCAGGTTTTAAAAATATTAATCAGCTCAGGGTCTGGTTTCAGCTGGCTACCACTGAAAGCAGTTTTGGGGGCTCTTCATACCTTTTTGAGTGAAGGAATGCTATTACCAAAGAATTTGACAAATAATGCAAACACATGAGCAAGATCTGGATAATGTTAGGGTTACCAGGTCACAAGCAAGGGCTTACAGTTGTAGTGTATGTTTTTATTAAATCAGATATTCACACAATACATGCTCTGATGAGGAACTACTTCATCAGGTATGAAGAACTATCTATGAAAAACTGGTAAAAACTAAGACTTTAAAAGCAATCAATAGAGTAAGAACATTTGTGGGTTATTTCTTTCTAAACCTCAGAAGTACCTGGGAAGTGAAGAACAAAGAACACATGGAAGGACACAAAACACCACTAAAAATAAGTTCTGAAATATAATGAATTGTACCTTCATTGCTAACCTTTAAAAACTATTACCCAGTTTTAAATGCAGTTAAATCATTCAGAAATAGCACTTAGGCTGATAAAATAATACCAAATTCCCGTTAACTACTGTTAACTACACAGGAATACCTTGATTGATGAAATATGTGAGAGCCAGCAAAAAATGCTCCTGGTCAATGGTTGATTTCTAACACTCACTCAGACAAAAATACTGTGACTGGGCCTATGTGAAGCTGACATAGCTAAAGAAACCTACAAATTTTCTTTGATAAAACCCATAAGTTTTCTGCAGATGCTTTTGCTTGGTCTGTCCAGTATGACCTTTTCAGCAGCTGTTTTTTGCATATATTAAGAACTGGCCAGAATAAGATATTTAAATGAAAATCATACTCAAAAATCCAGATACACACTTGGCAGCCAATACCCTCTTGTTGAAGAAAGACTTGCTCAGTGTTCTGTCCTGTCCTGTGGGTGTCATTTTGTAGTTCAAATATCGTAACTACCAGATAATTAGTAAAATGCCACTCCTTTCAATGCTTTTGGAAGCCATTATTTTGGTAACCTCCATGATACTCACAAAGAGATACTAAAATACACATGATGATATAATTTTCAAAACATAGAGGAAGAAAAATATGGAAATGTAAATATCTTCCCCAGCTAGTCTTTTTTTTCTCCATTCAAGATCATCATCATCATGTAGAAGTCATTCAGCTTTGCAAGGTCTCTGGTGTCTTCTAGCAGCAACACTTAAGAGATATCCCTAGGTGGAATACCTTAGTATTAAGTAAGTGTAAAACACACTTCCTGTCACTATCTCGAAAATTACAGATATTTCTTCATGTACTTATAACTCCTGAAATGTGGAAGGCAGTGGGATTACAAAGCAAAGTCATTTATGTAAATTGACTGTATCTCAAAAAGAAAAGAAAGTAAAGATTTTGCCCTCTAGATTTTTCTGTGACTAGGCCAAAAGTATCTGATTAATTATTATACAGTTTCTTTTTCAAAATGCAAATTAAAGGTGACCTTTAAGTTGTTAGATTTAATGAAAGTGCGCATTCTTTTCCCAGGACTAAAAGGCAGAAAAGAAAACAGATGGGTGTGAAGAAAACATTGGTAAGCCACCAATCACTTTTACTTCTGGTACAAACTAATTACATTAAAAACTAAATCCAACACAGGTTGCAAATTTAAGGTAAAAAAAGCAGAAAGGATTGGAAGAAAGGGCTGTTTCATTAAGGAAAACAAATAAATATATTCATAATTTAAGTAAATATGGTAAAGTATATAATTGTATGGAAAGATACATGCTGCTATAGGCAAAGTGAGGCAGATTCTCATTATACACTTCTCAAAATAAGGAGGTGGCAGGAAGGAAAAATGGCCTCAAGGGTGTTCTCACTTTCAGCCACAGTCCAACCTATCTGGCCTCCTGGCACAATCTGGGCACTTCTGGAAGGTGGGTGAATGAGCACTACAACTGCATTATGCCATCATCTCACCTTTTTCTACTTGTGCATGAGCACAGAATAGTCCCAGGGTTTAGTGGTGTTGGAAGCAAGGGCAGAGGTAGACACAGATTTACATACAAAAGACATTCTTGTCCAAGTTACTAGTAATGGATTGCTTCAGTTTTGATGAAAAAGCAAAACCATGTTACAAATTCACATTATAACAAACAACTGATACTAAATTAGCCCCATGCCTTAGCAACAAAATAAAAGTTAAGTAGATTAGAAGTTGGCTGAAATGCCAGTCATCAGTGTGTCATCATCCCCTAAGGGGGTTTATTGGGGACAAGGGGAGGACTGGCCACATCCATAAAATGTGAGACTGCATAACACAAAGTAGAGCTTCTGAAAATTAACTTAGGGAACATGGTGGGCAAGCAATTTAACAGAAAGTCCTAACAATGTTAAAGGAAGATGGGTGAAAGTAACTGCTTTTACTTTGAGAGTTAAAGAGACATGGAGAGGAATTGAATAGAAGAACACAGAAAGCATGGGAAATTATTTTACTTCTGTTCATTCATGAGATTAGATTAGTAAAAACAGTTCTGATGGCCATATTTTTTAAAGTGCACTGACAAATTAGAAAAGGTGATGAAAGAGCTACAATCCATTCTTAAGGACTGGAGAAAATAGCTCAGAGTGAGGCGCTTCAACAGTACGATGCTTTTAGTTTATAAAAAAAAATAACCAGGAGGCAATTTCATTACTCTCTGTAGCTATCTACGTGAGGACAAAATACTAAATGTGAAAGGACTAATATTCAGTACCAATATTACAAAAGTAGCTCTCAAGGCTGAAAGTGGAAGCCAAGCAAAATTAGACACATTTCTTACCATATGGTGATTAACAATTTGAACAGGCCATCAGGTAAATCAGTAGAGTCTACAGTTTTGAATCAAGCCAGGGCTTTCATGGAAGATAGACATTAGCAAATACAGCTTATAGAGTGCAGTTAAGGGATAATTACATGAAATGCAAGGCATATAAGGTACAGAACATCAAGACAGTCTAAATAGCTTTGGACTGCATGAATCTATAAATACATGAAAAACAATAGGATTAGCTGACTAAATATTAGAAAAAGACTGAAAAAAAACCTGAAAAAACCTTCTCCTTTGGACAGAAATAAGGCACTAAATTATCTCATACAGCTATAAATGTCATATAAGCATAAGCAAATGGAAACACTTAGGCCACATCAATCATTGCTGTTGCTATTGCTGTAAATAGAATTATTGTCATGCAAGCATGCATATATACACATCAACACATACAAAAATAGGATGTAGCTGGAATAGTATTCAAACTTCTCATCCTTGTCAAACTTTTTGACTCAGAAAAAATGGAACAAGTATCCAAAGTTCCATCTAAAAGCTTACAAAATCAGAAAGCAAATTTTAATCTACCCTCCAAACAGGCACACACCGAAAGCACCAACTGATCTGAAAGCTGAGTCCCAACTAAATCCTAAACAGGGTGGGAAAGGATCCCACACTACGCATGTATATTGAACATGTATGCACAGACCCAGACAGTTTGTCATCATAAGGTGACATGCCCAGGAAAAGCAATAGGAGAAGAAGCTAAAGATCTTTCCTTCTGAAAGACTACAGAAATCTGAGCTAGCAAGACAAACATGGAAATCTTTTTCATTATATATATCTCTATATTTATATATGTATTTATATACATATATATATATATTTGTAATGCTGCTCTTCATACCACTGGTCTGTTTTCTCAAATAAGCATATTGATGTGTACAAAGTGACAGACATCAGCACTGATCTTCTAAGTGGGCCTGTAGCTGGACCCTGAGACAAGTCTACACCTGCTTATCCAGAGGATGCACCTCTGGTTCTTCTCCCCACAATCCACTAACAACACTTATTAGCTGTGTCCTTCCCCGAGAAGTGAGTTTGTGCTGCCTTCTGGTTCTCATTATTATATTCATTTCAATGCAGTTCCTGAAGTCTGATACCTCAGTACTTGAGAGGTCCTGCATGTGCCACCAAACAATGATTCAACATGACACAGTGACAGAAAACAGGGAGAAGGAATAGAAATAAAAGAACAAGGGATCAAAACAACTGCATTTGGCTCTCTGTGTGGGGTGTGCCTTTCAACACCAATAACTGTTAACAGTGAGTCAGATGTCACATCGATAGAGGAGTCAGATCACTCAAGTCAGCCTTCCATTTGACTGGAAGGTATCAGTCTTTTTCCTTTATCTAAAAGGATATATAAAAATATAATGGGCTATTGACTCTTCTTTTTTTGCATTCCTATTTAAGTTTTGGTAAGTTCTTCATTTCTCTTCAGGTCGTTAGTCACCCCTGTGGCATTTTGAACACTTCATAACTTTCCATGCTTTAAAGACTGTTCTACAGACACGTCAGTGAAAGCAACTAACACTCTTATTAATGTTGTGGATGACTTAACAGTGGCGTGATTTGCCTCGAGAAAATCTACATCGAGAGACACCAGCTTTAGGTAGGAAGTATAAATTTTGCTTGATTTACCAACAGTTATGTTCCTAATGCTACATATATTTATACAGAAAGAAGAGGTCAGTTTAATGGAGGACTCAGACTGAGGCTTGTGCTCCTGACTGCCACTGACAACATGATAATATAGATGTTAAATACTTATAATTTGGGGGGATTCTATTTCCTAACTCAAATATCAATTTTTTTTTGAACAGGTAGTAGCACTTTTCATACAGTACATAGAACTACATCACATAAAACATTACTGTTTAAAAACTCATTAATAATAGAGAAGATGAGCTTGCAAATAAACTCGACTCTACAATTACACGTTAAGTTAAAAATGTGCCCAGGCGGAAATGTAAGAGACCTTGTTGGTTTTTTTTTTTTTTGTTATACAGAGATTTAATTCTCTTCTTCTGTTGTTTGCACTCATAAAATTGCCCTTGTGGGAGTCAATCCTGGAAGGATGGAGTGGCTAATTTTAGTTAATAAATTGTTGCTTTACTATGTACAGCCAAAAATCATCTGATAAGCTCTTTCTCTGTCAGAGCTGCTATATCTCAGTCAAATTTCCTAACTATGAAGATTTAAAGACTTCTGAAACTAGTTCTTCAGGAAAGATGTGCTTCTATTAGAATTTTCCACTCACTAAAAGCACTGCCAAACTTTTTTGCTCATCAGCTTTCCAGAACTTACATCCGTATTCCATTATATAGCACTTGCCAGTAAATACTATTTTGGCCTAGTTAAGGTCTTTTTTTAATGTATATAAGAAAGATCTGCTACAGATATAAATCATTAGGAATTATTAACTAAAAGATTGCATAAATAATCTGTTTTATAATATATTGCAGATACTTCCAAGATCATGCGCAACAAAATGAGAAAAGTCTCACTGAGAGAAATATACAATGTTTCAAACATAATTTCTGAGCTGTTTAAATATGAAACAAAACCTTGTCAAGCTACAAGTTTCCAGCTGTTATGATATCATAAGATAAATTTACAGCTACAAAACAGCTTGGTGAGGGAAAAAAAACATTTGCTTTTACAAAGTATGGAAATATAAATGTTTCAAGCACTGCAACTGTCCAAACAAATTAGTACAGGCAAAAATAGTTGAATTCAGTACGGTTTGATTTTGTACCAGCTTTATAGCACTTGTTATAATTATTTAAATCTGTAGGCAAAATGTGATTTAAATCTTAGCATGATGCATTTAATGTTAATTTAAAATGATCTGATAAAAGTATGCAGGTGGTCTCAGTGTCTAGCATTTTGCTGCATTTTATTAACTGAAATAATAATTTATTTCCCTAATTAAGCAATAACGAAGCTGGATAACTGGGCTCTGAAGGCCCACTACATGTGGAGGTTTAAATTCTTAACCAGAGCTAAAATGAAAAAGGAGTTTCTTTCCTCCATGACTTTGAAAAGAATAGAGTGGTGATTAACAGCAATATTTTTTTTAATGAAACACAACCTTTCATCCCTGTCATCTTCTGACCATCCTTGCTTGTATGCAGCTCTCTGACAAGTAGAATAATAACGGTCATACATCACTGCCCTGAAAGTCCAATCATCTAAATCTTCACTCGCTGCAGCCTCTGAGACTCAATTACTTTATTGACATGCAATCTTCATAAGGGGAGAAATATTGTGCATGTAAGGTCACTTGGTTATGAAGACATATTATCATATTATCTGCATGAGGGTTGCAGGGCTAAGACCTGACAGAGCTAATTATAATGGTACATGATAGAGAGCTCAGTACACATTATTTGCTTGGCTGAAACTAAAGGTGAGGTAAGACCATGACATCATGGTTTCAAAAGAAAATAATTCCCTTTCCCTTAGAGACTATTACTTTTATTGTTTAATGTTTTATATAGATTATATTCATACACTCATAAGCAAGCAAGCAGTGAGAATTTCTGAATTCAACTGTTTCCATTTGGAAGTACTTAACTCTTGAAGAAACCAAAGGCTCATCTATAATAATGCAGTCCTTTTCATTTGTAAGACTTAAATCACATTTTTCCTGCCCTTCCATCAGTCCCCAAAAGCGTATCTATAAATATACATATGCACATGGCAAACTGATAGCCCAAAATCTGAACACAGCTAATACATACTGCTACACCATTTTCTACATTTCCAAAAGCATGCAAGCCTCCATTAAATGCTAAACAAAGTGTATTAGCCTCTCATTTTTCAATAGAAATTAATTTTCATTTTGCTTTCCTCAGCAGCAGCCTCCTTTCCTCAACGTACCTTTCTACTCTATGTAATGCCTACTAATCCTCTGTCACTTGGCACTGAGGTACAGTCCACCTCTGCTCTGGGATGACTGGCACAAAATGCATCTCCTAATCCTTTACTGGCCATTCCCTTACATTAAAAGGGAAAACAGGCAAAAAACAAAGCATATGTTGTGCCTTTACATAAACCATCAATATAAACTACTGCACTACCACACTGAACCAGTAGAAGGCTTGTTTAGGGGTTTTCTTGTGGTTCCATTGGGTCTTTGTGATGATTTTATATATTTATTTATAAGTTTATTTTTTGCATTTCTTTTAAACTTTTTGCCAAGTTTTAATCATGTCTAACCTTCAGGTAGGAAACACAAACTTCACTCTTAGAATAGCTTCAGAATTGCAAATATGTCATGCTAGTGTTATTTATAATAGAATAAATTATATTGTATACTTCTGATGGGGAACATTTCTTATTTTATAAAAACAGTAATCAATATGACATAATGATTCTATGGCAAATCATGCTGCACAAGGTTCTGCATTTTCCTTGTTTGAAGGCAGGGCAGAGAAGCCACCCCAACTAATAGACCCCAGCTCCAAATAACTTCCTTGCTCCCAGCAAGACATTGTACCATTGCACCAGTGAGATTCCAAATAGGCAGACATGTAGCTTTAATAATATTGCCAGACCACAACCTCACACATAGATGCTTTCAGTTATCTGTTTTACTGAAATTGGTCTCCTGTTTAAAAAAAAAAAGAAAGTTACTTCATAATAACAAATTCACAGGCTATCCTACTGAAAAGAAAGAAAAGAAAAAAAAAAATTGCACTGCGCCTCTAACAGTCCTCCTGAAACTATCTCTTCTTATTTTGATAATGTAAATTTTAGAAACCATGGTGTGTCAGATATTATGCCGTCCTTTCAACAACAGCTCAGTCTACGCATATTTTTTGTAAGTTTACAATCTTGCTATGTCTATCTATTGTGCTTTGCTTCTGAAAGAATCCTGCCTGAAGTCGAGTAGCATTTAGAAAGCTAATTTGATTTTGTATTTAAGACTTCACACAGTGTGGGATTTTAAAAAGAATTTAAGTGTTAACCTCTGTTTCCACTGAGGGGTATAAAAAAGTCCTTGGGAGATGACTACAGATACAGAAAGGGAGATGTTAGGCCCTGCCTCTTTCCAGGAATAACATTTATGGTTAAAAGCATCTTTTGCAAAGTTTAAATTCCAGCAACACAAAGGAGATAGTGAAGTAAGAACCAGAAG
This sequence comes from Corvus cornix cornix, assembly GCF_000738735.6. Taxonomy (NCBI): domain Eukaryota; kingdom Metazoa; phylum Chordata; class Aves; order Passeriformes; family Corvidae; genus Corvus; species Corvus cornix. The sequence goes on along the minus strand of NC_046336.1, from coordinate 22,608,923 downwards.
AGGGAAAAACAAATACACCCCAGAATCATATTTTCAGTAACCAGCAGACTGGCAGTCAGCTGATGAGAAAGCAGACAGGTAGTGAGCCACGAAACTCGGAAAAAGAAGAAAAATGTCTTCCGACAGCTGTAAAATTCTGCCTCAAAGTGAGTTGCTAATTTAAAATTTCCCAATGTCCTGCAAGCTTCTGGTATGAGATATGAATGACATGGATGCAGGGAAAACTGGGCCACCAAAACTCAGCCAAAGCACAGAGATCAAAATGCAGACTGTGAACAGCCAAGCTACACATGTAATTTCTTTAGCAACTATGTGAATACTCAATTTATGGAAATATGAAGTACAAGGTCACCCCCTTGGGCATCAAAGACTTTTTATCAAGGAAATGGAACAAGAATAAGGGAAAACAAATGTTAATGTCATGTCCAAAACCACAAAACATTTTTATTGCCAAAATTGCTTTGAAACTAACAGGGCCGGGCACATGATATCAGCTCAATGTATTTCAGAGGTTTGGATTGCAAGGCACTTAACTCAAGTAACAAAACATGAGGTACACATGGCTAGGTGCTTTCCTCCTAGTGGCAATTAATGTGGACAACATGACATTGATAATGTCAACCATGGGAGAGACAGAACTGGGACACGCTCCAGAAAACACAATAAAAAATGAATGACAATTAATAGTGGTAGCCAAAAGGAAAAATGAGATCCCCACAGTGTACATCCAATCTTGAGGACGAAGAACCAAAATAAGGGGATGACCTAAAAGAAATTTAAAGGAACAGGAAACTGCTGAAGTAAAACAAATAACAAGGTAAAAAAAGACAGTTGTTTCCATGGATTTCTAGCACTTACATTAGATAATATAAAATACTATTAGTGAATGAAATATTCAGATTTGAATACTTTATGAAACCTGCAACAAAGACTTCATCATGTTCTTCTGGTAATAGTACCTTTAGAAGGCAGTTTTGGAAGCTGAAAAGAACATGTCATGAAGAAATAAACTGGGAATACTGTTCAGGCAGAGAACAGATTCATCTATGCCAGTTATAAAAAACTTGCAAATTGATTTACAGCAGAAGAAAAGAAATAAACAAATAATCTAATTTAGCTGAACATGCAAAGATACTGCGCAAAACACAAAAATGTATTCAAAGTTTAGTTAGAGAATATTAGATACTCTCTAAACTTCTCATTTAGATTAGAGAGAGGAAATAAATTAGCTTTTAACTCTAGAGAAATTACCAGCTACTCTCCAATTTAGGATGTAAAATTTGGTGATAGTAAAATGCAGCACTTGACATAAGACTTTTCTGTAACACTGACTACCAACACACCGTAAGTACCAAACAAACAATTTACTGGCAATGTAGAAAAGAAAAAAAAAGTAAAAATTAATGGCCTTTTTCTCTCCTTTCCAATACTACAATCCCAGACATGAATAAGGCACAGCTTACTTTTACAATACATTTCCCAATGTTCCTTTTCTATAAAATTAATTTTTCTAAGTGTCACACACAAAACGAGCAAACAAAACTCCTTTGGTAGCAAAATTGTGGTTTACTGATACTAAAGTGTTTTGTGAATGAGTGCCTTTGATTTAAATTTGGTAAAAATAGGGAGACACACCAAGGCAAAATTTGAAAAAAAAGAAACAACAACAGTGTTTTTTCTCAATATTTTAAATTATTTTTAGTATTGGTTTAAAGAATTTTAGAAATTTCCCAGGCTGTTTAATTATTTTTCATTGCCAATTAATTGAAAAGGTACTGTGTTACTTTACTGACAAAGTACTGACTTGCAAAGGAGAGAAATGTGTCTATAAAATAGATTTCAGTCCATCTGAGACTCATAGATCATCAAAGAGAATGAGAACATGAGGGAACCAAGTTACAATTTCCATGTGGCGCTGTTCCAACATACCTTAACCTATATTTTGGTCTACCCCACTCGTCTTATCCACCCCATCCAACACACGCACAGATATTAAAACCATCATTGTGAAAAACACAGTTTCCAGTAAGAGCAGCTATTTGTTGGAAACATTTTTCAGCCAAATCTTACCTACAACTTGCCTGGCAGCTGCACATATCTCTGGAAATGCAGAATTCCAAAGGCAAAAGTGACTAACATGGCGTGGTAGGGAGGGGGAGCTAGGGGTGTCTGACAGGTTGCTGCTGCAGGCCCAACACCAGCACAAAGCTGGTGTCTAAGCTAGAGCTTGACTCTAAATAATTTTTCTAGAAAGAAGAAAGTTTGGTATATTAATCAGTACTGGCAGCAGTAGATTTTCAAGAACATGTTGCAAATAAATCAAACAGGACATTTTATTAATTTTGGTAATACTAGAAAGAGTAACAAATGCATTTTTGCAAGCCCCGCTCTGTAAAAACACAGACCAATTAACTAATCAATAAGGTCAATAGTGAATCTCCTCATTGACTTAAAAGACAGCAGATTCCTGTGCAAAAGCACTTTAGAGGGAAAATCTAAGCTTCAAGCTATGATGATTACTTCAAATAGCTTCACCAGTTTGTATTTTTGGAACCCTTCTGGCAATAACTTTTTCCTTTAAACCATTTCCCAAGTCACAGCTTGTTAGAGAGAATGTTAAATGAGGATATAATGTTTTAGGAAAAGGGTAGGAAATCCAAAAGCCATAAGAAATAAATAACAAATAGAAACATTGTTTTAGGGACCTATAGTCTATTAAAAATTTGTCCAGCAAATACTGTCAACCTTTTAGGATTTCGACTCTAATGATGCCTTTTGTCGTGGCTTCAGGGGGCCATGTGCCAATTTCATGGGTTTGCCTGATACAAACTGGTAGGAAACCACAATAAAATTCAAAGAGAGAAGAAAGAGCACATGATTTTAAAAGTGAATAACTGAACATTACAAAAGAAAATATTGGGAATGAAACAGATAACACACCCTTATTGCCAAAATCTGGAGATGTAGATTGCCTCTGGATTAGTCCTCATATTGCTGTAAAATACACCTACCTACCCTGTCACAGTCTGACCACAAAAGATTCAAACTTAAAGAGGAGTAGAGACCAAGAGAAGCATTTATCCTACTGTTCCACATCCAAGTATAACAACTTTCCTATACAAATTTAAAGTTTGAATGAACAGGTGCCACATAAAAGTATGCATAAAGTACATATTCAAGCCCAAAGACTGGCACCCAGAATTCCTGCAGCATTTCAAAAGATTTGTGCTAGGAATCCAATTGCTTTTTCCTAGCTACCCAGCCTCCAGTTTCAAAAATATAAGGATACTTGCTCCTTTTCAATACAGAAAATTAATAGAAACAAATATACAGTTATGCTGAACCTTCCAAAAAATATTTCCTTTGCCCACGTAGTCAGGAGTTTTTAAGTGCAATCCGATTTTTTAATAACACAAGACTGTAAACTGAATGTACTAGCTTGACTTTTTATTTTGTAATTTATTGAGTTCCATCATTATGCAGATGGGTTTTTATAAGGATGAAAAAGGAGGCTTTTGGCTGCTCTGATTACCTTGTTAAATTACTGACTTTGCAAAGACAGAGAAAACATAAGTGCTAAGGTTAACCACATAATTACATACCATTTCAATCTCTTTTTTCCCCCCCCTCCAGTTCAAAAGAATTCATTACTATACAAAGTTACAGCATTTTGGAGTCAGCTGTTAGATCTGAGCTCTGGAATTCATTCATCTGAATCTTCTTGAAGTGACATTGCTTGTCAAAAATCATCAGCCAATCAAATTCTTAAACTGAAGTGAGTTGTCCTCTTAAATTAAAGTGATACTTTACCCTGATTTTTCCATACAAAAGTTGCATTGTGCTTCTCTGTCAGGATCAACTTCATTTTCAGAAACTTTATCACAATACAAGCATTTATCCTTCAGTCTTCCAAAGGGCAAGGGCGAGTGGGCATGTAATTGAAATTCACTTCAATGAACTGACATAATTTGAAGGAGTAACAAGCTAGGTGAGAATATTTCTACTGTGTTCAAAGATGTCTTCATTTTAAATCAGATGGGAAACAAAGAGGAACTCATGCCAATTTCTGAAACCTTAGTATTCACTCTCCTGCAGCTCCTCCTTTCTTCCCTTGCTGCCAGACGTGCTCACATATTCAATCTCAGGGCAATAAATTCTGTCCTTTTCAAGAAAAAAATGGTACATAATTCTCTCTTTGATGAAGATTTTACTGTGAGGAGAAAGACAGACCTGCACACTGGTGCCTTCCTAACAACATTTTTTTTGGCATACTTTAGCCCAGCCCAAAGAAAGCTTTTCTGAAATGTGAGAGCCCAACCCTTAGTCCAGCCTGCCAGAATACTGTGCTTATGCTCAGTATCACTTCTGAAGACACTTTTCCTCTACAGAGAGCTTACACTTAGGGATCTTATTTTGGGCAAAGCTAGAAGAGGGCCAAATTCATCAGAAGCAACAGCTAATTCTTCAAAAGGAACAGTTTAGTAATGTCTGTCCATTTAACTTGTTTCTTCAACTCTCCGTGATAAAGAGAATGTTATGAGTGTATTGGTCCTATGACCAATTGCATTTCTAAACAACAATCTCAGATTACATATTTCTGGATAAATGCAACAGCACATAAAAGGCTGAAAAGGCGCAGAAGGAATAATTTGTCAAAACACAAACTAATCCACCTTTACATCATGGGACTACAGCTAAAGACAAATCCCACTGCAAATATTAGAGGCTTGGCTGAGAAATGTGGATACGGGCTCCTCTGGCATTCCCTTTACTCCACTGAGAGCACCATAGCCTATAGGAAAGAGATGCTTAAAAAAGGTGTGTGGAAAGGTGAAAGTAAAAGACAGTCTTGAAGACAAGATAAATATATTTTGCTTAAAGTACAGGTACCAAACTGTTAGAATATCCTGAAATACTCATGGCTGTAAAGCTGTAAAGATAATGCCAAACATTAAAGCCAAGTAGTAAGATGAAGCATCAGTAAATAAGTGTCAAAGAAACCGGATTATAAAATTAAACAAGAATATATATTTTAATGTCTGCACAATGTTTCTTTCAGGAAACATTAGGCACTAATAAAGAATGCCTTCAGGCTTCTGTATCACTGGATATATCAGAGGGGTTTTTTACTAACAATTTGGGGAGTTTATGCCTCTGGGTGCTACTGCTATGATTTCAAAATAGAATTATCTGATACTATGTGATTTCTTGAATCATTAGTTTTCCATTTCTTCTAACTTACTTTTCGTTTTTCTTTTATTTATACACACACATACTGATACAAGCTGCCACAAAGGAATAATGAAGAGACCCCTGGAAATAAAATATTACTCGATATCTCTTAAAAAATATTAGATACATATACACCTCATATCATCATCTAACATGATGTTCCTAATTACTATTTGCATGCCCAATTCACTTCTAATATACGTTGCAGGACGCATCGCTGCATCCTTGCTCTGATACATGACCACCACAAGAAGGTTCTTCCCCCAGAGGGTGGTTGGGCACTGGAACAACTCCCCAGGGAAGTGGTCACAGCACCAGCCTGGCAGAGCTAAAGAAGTGTTTGGACAATGCTCTCAGGCACAGGGTGTGACTCTTGGCGTGTCCAGGGCCAGGAGTTGGACTTGATGATCTCGATAGGTCCCTTCCTAGTCAGGATATTCTGCAATTCTAAGATTTCATCTAAAAGAAAGATCTCCAACTAAAACAGAATTGATAGACGAGAGGTAGTCAATGAGATTTAACACCCATGAACAGTACTGAAGTGCCAATAAAATTACTCTTCTGGGTAAAAAACCAATTGGTCCTTGAATACTAAGGCTGAAAGGAAGTTCTGACTTATTAAAAGATACACAGTCTACCTACAGAAATGCATTATCATTTCTTCCATATTTGTTCCAAAAAAAGGAATACATATTTTTTTCTGAATAATCAGTCTCATGCTGGTTCTAATCTAGCAACAGATTTTACAGACAGTCTAACTTTACTCCCCAAGACCACAGAATTTATAAGAAGGCCTAAGAAGTTTGGAGAACTATGAAGTAATTTTGATTAGGAGCAGATTTAATTTCCAGTGACTGTGTATAATAGTCTAAGATCGTGCGCAATTTTGCAGTCTCATAGGCAAGTTGAGACTCAATTCATGGGACAAATTTCTTTTGAAACCAGGAAAAAAATAGGGAGGCTCGGGGGAACAAATAATTTTGAAGACTGTAGAGTGGCAACCAGACAAGTACTATCAAAAAGAGATGTTGAAATGAATATATTTAATGACTTGAAACTCAGTATTCTAATAAGAGGCGTACCACTTTTAAAAGAGAATGAGATTGATTGGACCAGTACAAACATAAACCCTAACCTGAATGCAGTTAAAACTTTCATGGCAAAAGCTTCCAACTGAGAAAGAACCAAGAAATGCAAGAGTGAGCAGTAAAAATCCCATGGACTTCAGCTACTTCACAAGGCATGAGACATGAAGTTGGAGGGGCTACTACTCAGGTGTTCTCGGTGTAAAATATATGACTGTCTTTACCCATCATCAGTGGTAACCAAGACTGGATATGCTGAGTGAAGAGTGACAACTGTAGAATGTATCAATCTGCTGTTGATTTGTTTTCCAAGCAGAGGTGGCAGCGGGAGAAAGACAAGTTTGATACTCGCTTCCCATATTTCCAGTGACCATTTATATTAACAGACCCATTAACCTGACCTCTTTACCATGACCCTTTCATTTAATTTTTAATAAAAATTATACTAGTTTAAATTGAAATACAGAGTCTCAATTCTGAAGGCAAATAACACACAAAAAAAGGAAAATTCAATATCACCCATAAAGACACTACAATTTTTTCTCCTGCCAGATTATTTTCATTGTCTGATGCCGTTTATCAAGATCCTATAAATCCAACTGTTGGATATAAAAAAAGAAGGAATACCTTAAGGCCACACACATCTCTGTTTAGACATCATTTGGGACTTCACACTTTCCTTAATTTCTAGTCTAGATCATTGTATATAAAGAGCCACCCCAGCCAACAGTCCCATTTTCACCGTGAAGTGTGTATGGGAGATATTGCAAGGCTGATAAATTGTATACATCACAGTATTGAGCACACCAGAGTAAGAGGAGAAAATTAGGGAACAATGAATCAGGTAAAATTAAGGGCAGAAGGAAAAGCAGGGAGAAAGAGTCAGATTTGGTCTTTCACTTACATGTCACCATCGCCTGTTCCAACAGTAGCGTGGTTGCAGAGGCAAGTGTAAGGTTCTAGGCAAATATCATTTATAGCAGGAGGTAGCACCTTTTATTAGAGTAACTAACAGAGAAAAAAAGCAATGGACAAGCTTTTGGGCAGATATGCCCTTCTTCAGGCTTGCTGCTCCTCCCAGCCCTCATGTGTTTTATTCATTTTTGTCAGATAATCAAACAAGTTAGTTTTGTGACTCAACAGACCTAAAGAAGGGCATATGTGTCCAAAGAGTTTAAACATCATTTGCTCTAATAAAAGGTATTACCTGTTGTTGCAAACCTTGCCTTGGTTCCTTTTCACATCCTGCATTAACTCTGAAAATTCCCTTAAGCAATTCAGATGCAAGGGAAGAAATACCTGCTTTTCCTCTTGTCTTTGTACTGTGAAGTCATGCAATGACCAGAATCCAAAGTACCAAAATGATCTAGGCAAAGATACTGGCAGGATACTTCCACTTTGACAAGCACCAGAAAGCATTAGACGTTTCATGGGAAACAGTCTTCTCTTCAGATTTCCAGACTGATTTACAACTCAGGGTCAAATAAGCACTCTCATCTTCATTGGCAGTAAGAACCAAAACACACAAACAGCTAAAGGTTCTACTAACTTTAGTAAGAAAATAGAGAGGAGTACAGACTTTCATTTGTCTCCTCAGTGCCTTACACTGGCTAGTCTATGTCATAATCGTTAATGACTTGAAATCTGAATTTCGTTTGAATGAAAACATTTCAAAGCTCACAAGGCTCTGTTCCCAGTAAGTCTGGTCTCTGTATAATGAAATGCATTCCTTCTGGCCTAATGCTACAGACTTGGCAAAAGAAATGCCTTTGGTATGAGCAAAAATTCCAAACTTGAGTCTTGCAATTGCCCCTTCTAAAGGGTCATTTATTGTGCATGTTGTTTATCAGCATGTGTCTGAAATGAACGCTGCTTCAATGCAAAACAACAGGAGATCACATTATAATTGGAATGCAATCAGTAGAATTGCTTATGACTTGGTTTCCTTTCTAAAATGGCAATCTATACCACATTGGCTAGTATATTAATATTTTTTGCATTACTAAAAAGGAGAAGGGGAAAAAAAAAGCCTTTACAGTGAGCAGCTGATACAGTTTTCTATAACTGAAAGATCACATGAGCTAAACAAGACCCAAACAGTTCACCTTTAAAATACCAAACCATCTGGCTGGCTGTCCCATGATAAATCTTAATGATAAATGTCTTCGTTTTGATGTTACAAAGGAAACATAGATCTGCTCAGTTTTGGCACAGCTGAAAACACGCTGGCAACAGCAGAATAGAATTCAGATGTCCAAAATAAAGAAAAAGACATTAAAAAAATATTTTTTACTGCATTTTACCAGATATACAGCTTTAGATCAGTTTGTGGATGTGCAGCTAGAAGTCCTGAGTTTTCCAAAAAAGCCTTTAGAGCATGTTTTTTTGCTGTTTGGTTATGGTTGGAATTTGAATTTTAGGATTTTTTTTAGTTTCTTTCTAAACTCTATATTTCCATCTTCATCCAGACAAAGCAGAAAGCTTGAAATAGGCATGACAGAAATTGTGATATCCTTTGGTAACTCAATTCATATTTTTTCAGTGTGTCATGGTTATTAAGGATAAATTAAAATAGACTGGAAAATCTGAAGGGTTACAGCACAGATGATAATCACAAATTCACAGAATGGGTCAAGTTTGAAGGAACTACAGTGGGGTCATCTACCCCAGCCTCCCTGCTCCAGCAGAGCCATCCCAGAGCACATGGCACAGGATTGTTTCCAGACAGTTCTTTAACATCTCCAGTGAGGGAGACTCCACAGCCTCTCTGGGCAATGTGTTCCAGTGCTTGGTCACCTGCACAAGTAAAGAAATTCTTCCTCATGTTTAGGTGGAACTTCCTGTGCATCAGTTTCTGCCCATTGTGTCTTGTCCTATTGCCCAGCACCACTGAGCAGAGCCTGGATCCATCCCTTCAGATACTTGAAGACACTGATGAGGAATAAGAGGAGCTCTAATTCTATGCAGAAAAAAAAAAAGCCATACAAAATTTACCATAACCAAGCATAAAACTTCTAACCTTACCCAAAGGTACAAAAATAAGCTTTAGTATAGAATTTGCATTACTTTTTCATGCCAATATTTCTAATATAGAAGAGGCCAAATACTGAACCTTCTACTCACACCAACTGATGGCATCTAAAAATGTTAAATGCACCTTAAAAGAACCAGAGGGAACTTTCAATCAGATTTTTTTAAAACATAAAAATTAAAAAGAATTTGGTGAAGGTTTGGTAAAAAAACTTATCTTTCAACGTTTTCACCAATGTTTATTGCATTTCTATGGATTGGGAAAGGTATTCCTGTTTCCTCTCACTGTTTAGCCAAAGATAGTGACTATATGTAATTTCTCAAATCTTTCTGTAATGTCTCAGGCATTCATATGGTCAGCTCTGAATTCCCTCTCTTCTTACTTATCAAACTTTGATGGCTAAAGTCCATTTTAATGTAAAGTTTCTGTAACCAAATTTGAAGGCTTTTCTCCAGGTAATAACACTGCAGCTTTTCCCAGTACTCAGCTTCTGCCTTTACATCACTCAATTTCTTTCCATTTCCTCATTTTACATACTATAGACAACCATCCCAGAGATAATTCTGTCTCCTTTCATTAGACAGTTACATACTCTTTTTTGGCCAGTGATACACATTATTTTCACCTTTCGTCAAGATTCTGTCTGGTAGGCCCTGTTTTATTTTCTTTTTTGCTTACTCCCCATCTGTTTCTGGATATCAGTTTTATTTTTCTGATTCCATTCTACTGTTCAGCTATTCATCAGTACTGAAAGATGTGGATGATTCTTCTGTGCTCCTGCTTATATATACAGTACTTAATTATTCACAGATGCACTGCCTCCCATTCAACCTATGCTCTTCTTGTTACTTAGCAGAGACAAAGTAAGTATCTCTTATTTAACTCTTCTATTTGTGCAAAGGCAATTTTCCTGGACATCTGACCATTTTCATTAGAATATATTGAACTCCTAACAGGCTACAGCTACTCTTCAAATAAGTTACTCCAGTTATTACAACATTTGGATCTCCATTTACAGATGGTAAAGCAAGTGTTACATATGTCCAGTCTCCAACTCATATGCTTTTATTTTCCTGTCCTATCATATTGTAAACTTGTAATTTTCCTATTTACTCTCGCATACATCAGTGGGTATCATGACACAAACATGCACTTTCTAGGGTGCTCTCTGTGAATCTATTTGCACCATTCACTTTTTCCTAAAATTTCAGCTTGCATTGCTTTCAATATTATTTTTAGCCTGTTTAGTACTCCTATGTCCTCAAAAATAATGTTACCCATAATCAACAAAATAGCATTAGAGGCTCCTAGAATCACTCAAATATTGCATTAAGGATTAGGATGCCAAGTGATAAAAGATAGAATTAACATAGGGTTTGGCAGAGACAAAGAGAAAAGCAGAGCTACAGGACTGGACTAAACAAATGCCATCAAGACAAAAGGTTTTGGGGCAAATCTAGAGGGTTGATAACTAAAAAGTGTAGTTTGCTCTACTTTAGCGTTCAGAAATATTGAAATAGGCATATGGACAAGAGCGCAGAAGATTTAGGCAGCATCTGGGATTTCACAAGATGATCCACTCATGTTCCCATCATTTATTTCTACTTTTCCTTTGGATCCAAGTTAAGAATTCAATATGCACTTCACATTCAGTTCTTGTTCATCCAAATGATATCCAAGCATTCTAGCAGGAAGCACATAATATCACAATTTGACTGAAGTTATCTCACTACTAGCTTTGTGTGTACTGTTGTTTTGGGAATTGCATCCAGCAGAAGGTAGTAGAGAACTGAATCACATCTCTTTTATTCCTCAGTTTGAATTTCATGGTGTATGCCACGTGGGTAAAATACCTAACATCCCCCAGTAAACTACAGTGGGATAACTCCTTAGGGAGATTGTGTCATTACCCTGTTTCAGTGATTACAGCATGCCCGTGAAAGCTGTAAACTTAATGGCAAGACACGCTTTCCTCAGCAATTACTAGAGTATATACAGGAGATCAATGTTTATATTGATGCTCTTTTATAAAATTTACATTTTTATCTTATTGTAAAGACTTGGGCTATTTCATTTGCTTCAGAACCCAGTCTAACTTTTAGTATCCACACTACGTGTTGCTGTTTAATCCCAGCCAGAAACTAAGTATCACACAGCCACTCCCTTCCTCCCCTTTGTGCAGTGGGGAGGAGAATCTGGGAAAAATAAAGGTAAAACTCATGGGTTGAGATAACAGTTAAGAAATTGAAATAAAGTCAGATATAATAATAATAATAGTAACGAAAAGAAGAGGGAAGAGAGGAATAAAACCTCTGGACCAATAACCAGCCAGCTCCCCAGCAGTGGTTAGCCCCTCCCTGCAAACTTTTTCCCTGTTTCCATACTGAGCAGGACATTTCATAGTATGGCATAACCCTTTTGCCGGGTCAGCTGTCCTGGCTGTGCTCTCTCCCAGCTTCTTCTGCACCTCCTCACTGGCAGAGCAGGGGAAACCGAAAACTCCTTGACTTAGGGTCAGCACCACAGAGCAACAACTAAAACATGAGTGTGGTATCAACATTGTTCTTATACTAAATCCAAAACACAGCACTGAACCAGCTACCAGGAATAAAATTAACTCTACTCCAGCCAAAACCAGGACACTATGTTAGACTTCCATGTAGACTTCTGAATATTTTATATTTTATGAAATGCTCAATACATTGCATCTTTTATAGGCATCATTACTTGCAAGTGGTAAAAATTATTAGTGAAATATAGGACTTTATTTTTTTTCCTCATATTTGCAGCTAACAAGTTACATTTACTGAAGTATCTATTGTAAGCCTTTTACTAATATTTGGTCACTTTGTCTTCCATCAACCCCTCTAGCAGTTCTCTAAGAATCCTGAGGAATAAATGACAGAATGAACTGCACAGCAGAACTGTGTTAATAGTTTAGACCACAAACACCCATGAGATTAATAAATCCATATGGGGGGGGGGGGGCGGGGGAATGCCAGCAAAACTCAAAAAAACCCCCTAAAGAAACAATCAAAAAACCCCCCACAACCAAATAGCTCAGCATTTGTAGCTGAAGATTAATTTTCACTTTTTGTTTCACCAAGACCTCAAAGTTCTTCACCAAAGTTTTTTTTGTGGATTAGAACTCAGCACAGTAGCTGGAGGACCAAGTGCCTTTTCAGTACAAAACATGCCAAGAGAATAACTAACTTCTTAAGTGTTCTAAACCTAAACTTATTTATGTTTACTTAAAATCCACTATGAATACAATTTCCCCTCATAATGTACTGACCATTGTAATAAATAGATAGCCAACTATTTATTATGCTACTATATGAAAGACACATTTGAAATTATCCTTATCTTATACTCTTACCCTTAAGAAAATAAAAGCCAAAGCAAATTACTGTAAACATTTGTACTGTAACTGAGAAATAACTTTAATCTTTCCCCTACACCAAAAACATAAAGCCAAGTGAAACACCAAATGGTGGCTAAAAGATTTTTTTTTTTAATGTAATAATAGTGTAGAAATACCAGAAAAAAGTCAAGAACTTCTCTTGTTTCAAATAACGCCTTGGTATGATAAATTTCTTACATACTCAGGGTATTTTCAAGATTGAGAAAGATCCCTTCAAATGTTTGGATTATAATTTTAGAATTTTTGCAAAAAGTCTTTAGCAAGAGAACAGCTCAAAGTTTTATATAATTTTTAAAATTTTTTATTCCAAATTCAATTTTTACCATTTATTGATTTGTTTGCTTTAAATCTTCATTATTTGCATTCTTAATGCTACTGACCTTGATATTACTGCATTTAATGTCCTAAGCACTACTATAATTAAAACTTAAATGGTTTTGAAAATTTCAAACACTACATTAGAATTTTCATTTTTAAAATGGCAAATGAGGACAATAAATAGCTTTCATTCTGTTCCTAAATCAAGAGTACTTAAGTACCCAGCTTTTCTGTGGAGCTGTTAGCCCTTGCTTCATGAAGTTCTGTGGAGCGAGCAGACCTACAGCACATTCACAGTATGGTAAGTTGATCTGGACGTGAGCAGCAGGTCCAGACTTTAAGTGTTAACATTATAGCACATTTACACAGCTAAGTCTTTGCCCATTCATGAAGGACTCATGGGAAAAAGACCAGCCAGGAACAGGCTGTCACTGCCAGAACAATCCAGGGCTGCAGCATACTCAATGCCAGCACTGGAGGGGCTCCTGAGGAAGGGAGCAGCCAGAGACAGAGCAGACGATGGACAAATTGGTCTAGCAGGCCACATAAAGCTGGAGGCATCATTTGGGTACCCCTGCTGGAAACCATAAAAGTCTGTAAGCTTCATGAAATAAGCACTATTACATTCACAGTGGAATGTATCACAGTATTGTTACCCTAGATGTTGCTATATCAGGTCAAGCAGGGAAGGGTATATTATTTCTTTGACAAGTTATATACAGATCAAGAACATAAACAACTAGTAATAAACATCAACCTTAACCACACTTTTCCCATTCATTTCTCCTAAGTATGAGTGCTGGAAGGAGCACAGCCTGCCCCTAGAGGTATCTCTGTTCTGCTGCCTGCAGATGTTGACACAAAGTTCCTCCTCACTTTCCAGTGGTGATGGTTGCAGTAAGTCTTGAAACTACAAACACCTCATCTGTCCATTCTTTCTTGGAAAAGTAAAAGTGCTAGTCATAGCTCCTGCTTAGCTGGGTGATAGAAGGTGATAATGCTTTCTGGAATGTCACACTTAATATCTACTTTGGGCGTGACAATCAGTAAATTCCAAGGAGATTAACATTGCAGAATGGACTAAAAGAAAACTTTGCTATGGCAAGATGGAAGCCCTAGCATAAAATTAATAAAACTGTATAGGACCATTTTTTTTTATATTATCAATTTTTGCTCCAATCCATGCTTCCTATCAGCAAGCTTCTAGTAAGATTTCACACCGATGAAATTTCTACCAAATAATGTAGTGTTTTCTGAAAACTGCAAGGCAAGCAGGAAGCCTGGTAATGCAGCATGTAGATTCATCACGATACTTAGTACTAGTTATAACACTAAATACATATTCAATCATTATGCAAAAGCTTCCAGTCAGGAATAGAGAGATGTGGCAGAAACGGAAGGAAAAAGACTCTCTCTAATGAAAGATTGCTGACATTCTGCCACTAATTAGTAATGTGAAAACATTCCACAGGAATTCAGAGTAAAAATATAGAGCCCTTTTGTATTTTTTTAAATATACTGGATTAAAATTTAATGCCTAAAAGAAAAGTTCTTCCTGAACAGAAATCAGATCTCTCTAAATTTTAGTTTCTTCCTTGCAGATTAATAACTCAGTTTAGTATTTCCTGCACTTATTGATGGAAACTCATGTTAGAAATATTGGCAGCACAAAGCCAAGACTTCCTATAATGTCCCAAATTAGTTGGCTACCGCAGGTTTATGGATTATTAATGCATCTCCTGTTGGCATTCTGCCTTACACCATTTTTCATTGAAATATTAAACCAAATTCAATCTTTTCTAGATTTTTAGTAACATAAAGCTTGCAAACAGCATTAACCCCTGTTCCAAGAGTCTCTCATTCAATAAGTCTTCTAGGCATATGCTTAAAATCAGCCATATTCAGCAAAAGACAAAAGCACATAATGGAATCTAGGTGACAGTTCAGATGTTTTGCTGAATTAGGGTAAGTAATGTAATTGTTCCTATTAAATAAAAAATGCGTCACAATAAGAGTGATCAGCTTTTAAATAATGATGTTTACATTAGTAAACTGAATTCATATCTTTTCAATTGAAACAAATAATTTACATAATTAAGCATAAACATTCATAACTCTGTTTTTGTAATTACGAAATAAAGCTTTTCTTATCATTTAGACAAGCTGTAGGATTGACTATTAAGATATGAGGTGGAAACTTTACCTAATAGAATCTCACTGCTAAAATAATTTAAATTCACAATTAATTTTTTTTTCTTAAGTGCTTCATGAAAAAGGACAACTACATACAACAAAAGTAGGCATCCATGCTTTGTTTAACCAGAGTGCCTGGTGAGATTAAATACGACAATAGAGTTAACACACTGCATATATGTATACCAACAGATTTTCGGCTCTCATTCCTCATGGAAAGCTCAGTACAGTACCAATAGTTATTCTTATGAAATAATTATTACTGTATTATTTAAAATTAAAAACTGAAATATGAATATAATTTATAAATGATAGCATTTTACCTCTTTCATATTCAAAAATCTGAAGATACTAGCAAACAGTTTAGAGAGGTTAAATTGTTATCCTAACAATCTCTCCCTGATGAAACAAAAAGGCAGCAACATTCCTTCCAGATGTGCAGTAAGAAGAGAGAGTCACTCTGTTCCCAGAGGATGCAAGAACTCAGAATTTCAAAGGCTGATGCCAGAAAGTCTTGCCAGATATACTTCACAAAAAATGTTTGATGAATTATTATGGTGAGCATCAACTTTTCAGATAAATGACTGAAAATAAACTAGTTTAAATCTCAGTGGAGAGTATAAATTTCCTTTTTGCTTTGGGAACTTGAAGTATGGAGAAAGCTGTTGACCATTCCACCTCTCACTGAACTAACAACATTTTGCTAAAAATGTGTTGCTTTCCAAATTTCCTTTACTTGTAGCTCAGTAAATTTAGTCAGAGAGGAAAGATATCCAAAAAAATTCTTACACAAAAGTATGACAACCAACTGATTTGCAAACTGCCTGAATCTGTACAATCTGTAAGAGGGAAATCACTGATCTGCAATGTGAAACACATAACTAAGAATTTCTACAAAACTTTATGAAAAGAAAAGAAGCTGCAAAACTTGGTTCCAGTGTTGATTATCACATATAGACATTATAAAGAAATCTGATTACAGTACGGGCTGTGAATAAACATTGATACATATAAATGTTATTTAAAAATCAGAGTAGCAGTACTTCTCTGAAAAAAATCTTCTGTGATGAAACAGAAGCAATGAGTAAGAAGCTTTTAAATTCTCAACCATGAAAGCTCATCTTACACTTTCTCCTACATTTGCAGGTATAGGAAATGCTACCCTCCCCCCTAGCTCTAGAATCTCCATGCAATACTATGTCTGTAAAGGAAGAAAGATATGAAGTATTTTTCTTTTTGACTGATGAGGACAAACTAGGAGAGAACTTTCAAGATTGTTAGAAGAATTGGCCAGCAATCACACAGCTTCATTTTGCATGTCTACAGTGATCAAAAAGGATTTCTCAACGAACAGAACTGAAATAATTACAGCTTCAGAACAGACTTCAGAATAGCATTATCAGCCATGAAAGAGCCAGAAGCAATAGGAAAAAAAGTATGATCAAGAATAATCTAAACATAAAGTACTTCTTCCAAATAGTGCAGACTTTTTATGTTTCTGCCTTCATCTTCCTTCTCTTGTCCCCTTCATGCTCCTAAATATTTCTGGGATTATTCGAATTGCCTAAACAAAATTCATGCATAAGAAACTCTTTTGCCTAAATACATGAGGGCTTATTACCACATTTCTTTACTGGCACAAAATCTGAGAAAAGCCTCAAGGTGCAAATGATCTGCAGTCTATTTAACATCATGGTTATTTATTTTTATGGGCACTCATTATTACTCTTTACCCTAAATTATAGGTACATTCCTGGCTCCATTTCCCACTATTCCATAATCTTTATAATAATACGGGTTTTCAGATTTCCAAATCCTCCTCAATACCTCATCAATCAAAAATGCATGCAACATCCACTATTTGTTATACTGGGCAGAGAGAGCAAACCATGGAACCACAGCTTGGAGCCCAGATAAAGACTTTACTCATATCCCAGGACTGGGATTCATGCCACAGCTTTGGTAGCATTTACTAAGAAAACCTGTTTTGCAATATCTCAAACAGAGTCTTTGCATACAAACTGATATGCACTGAATTAGTGTTTAAATACCACAGTTCCTATTCTATTATGGATTATGTGCTGAACTAGTTCTGTCAAGTTTAGAACAGTATGCCATAATTTTGACTAAATCTAAGCCCATGCATCTTTTTCCATGGAAACAGTATTACAAGCATGCTCATTTCTCCTGTCACAGAAAATTTTCATGAATATTTTGATAAACAGCTGTTATGCTATAGTAGTTTACAGCCACAATAGCATCAGTTTCAGCAAAGAAATGACAGCACCAGAAGTGATCACATAACACTTAATTTTGTGGACAACTCAGAAAACTGTAGTTTAGATAATTTCAATTTTTGGGCTTACGGGACAGGGAAAAAACTTGTGCCTTGATGAAAAAGCCCTTGGCTTATTAATGATGTGCCCATTAAAGCTGAGTTGGGCTGCTGTCACTGTCTTTACAACACCTTTAGAAAGGAGTGAGTTTGAACAGGCAAAATGATAAGGGATTGCTCCTTTCCTGAAACTGTGTTTTGTAATTGCTAAAAGGAAAAACTGTTACAAAAAAGTGACCAGTTAGTAAAAGTCAAGTCTTTTTACTGACACTGTACCGTATATGCAAATTAAAACCATTTATTAGAATGCAAATTTTACATCACCAAAACAGTCCCCCAACAATCCACTACAGATGAGATTCTCCTAGAAAGATCTGTAGGATTTAGAAGAAACTAACCTCTATAGACTACTTTGAAAATTGCAATTTATCTGCATTGAAGGCTCCTTGACGTGCTCAGGAAGTTAATGACATCCAGTACTCAGCACTGTTAATTCTCACCTGCCACTCTACATTCCCCCTCACCTGTTTCTTTTGTTTATTGTGTAGTTCGTGAGATTTATTCATCAAGATTTTTATTGAACTGTGTAGGCTTCAATGACCACACAGTGTTTCTGGCCAAGCTTAACTATGCTCTTTTTATGGGAAGACTTAAAAATTATACAAATATATTGATAGATTGCAAAACTAGAAGACAAGTGACAAGGGCAAGTCAGAATGATCCAGACAGGAGAACTAATCCCTGACACCATGGAAACAAACTTTGTGGATAGTGGTGATAAATTACATATCATTAAAATTATCTAGGAAGCATGTAGGCCTCTGACATGAGGACTTCTACTGCAAGGGGCGTTCTAGTTACTAAATAAGCAGTCGAAGAAATGAGATACTTAAAACCATACAGCGCCATGGACATTTTGGCTAAACCACTGTACACAGTGCTTTCTGCCTCACCTTCTCAGATATGAAGGTAAGGAAAACAGTAATTTTTTTTCTACTTTTTTTTCGCTGCCTATCTTGTCCACTAAGTAAGTAAATGCATTGGGTCATGAATTAACTTCTTGCTACACATACGCTTGACAAAGGGCCCATAAAAGACTTCAGCATTCTCAAGTAAGATGACAATACCACTGTAAGAGAAAAATGCTCCCATTTATACATTCATAAGGAGAAATCATAACATCCTCAGGGACAGTAAAGGACACATAGACTACTATATCCTGAACTTTTCTACAGATCAGCATACATTTCATTAAAATTCTTCTTGTGTTTCAGTAAGAAACACTGACTTTTCAGTAGAAATGCCATTTACATCAACAGATTAAAAAAATAAATAAAATGAAACTCAGTAAGGCCTGAAATAATCCTGCTGTAAAAGCAGCATAAATTTGGTTTTTTTCTCACCTCTTAGAACCATCTTTCTGCTGTTAGACAGAGGGGAAAAAAGGGGTGAAGGGGGAGGACTCAAGATGACAAAAGAGAAGGCAAGTTTCTCATGAACTTCATTAAATAACCCTTTGCCTATTATGTTCACCTGAGTCAAGGATGCCTACAGCTTGCTATTACCACAAACATTCAGATAGATTCTAAGCCACGGCGGGTTGAAGTCAAGAAAAGGAAACACATCCCATGAGCTGAATTACTAAATCTTTCTCTAAACAAATACAAACACTGGAGACGGCAGGTGCCAGACCCTCTGTTAATTGCGCCCCAAGGCCCTAAAGCTCCCTGCCTTATGACATTAGATCAAGCTCTCTTCCTTCCCTGCTTTCAAAATTCCCATTCTTTCAAGCTTATTCACTTGCTTAGCCAAGCTCCACAGACTTGTGTGTCTCTAAGTACCCACAGATAATCTACATAAAAGATACTTCATAAATGCAGATTGCTTTGTTAATCAGAATCTCCTCACTCCCTCCGGTTTGTTACTCAAAGGAGCTCTTCAAGCCTTTTCCAGAGTTCTTAAATTTTGTTTGGTTTTTTGTTACATATTAAGCATTACAGCAACAACATATTAAAAAATTAAATTAAAAATCTTAATTCGACTGTGCAACAAATCAGAGGAGGTTTTATAATGGCTCAAAAGCACACACCAACTCATTAAGTGCAACCCTAATATTTCCTGGGTTTTTGAAACAACCTGTGTGATTGGCCTTAAAATTCCTCTGGCTTTTCATACTCACATGTAATTTCTTTCATGCTGATAAGACAGAACAGTCAATTCTGCTTGTCGAAGCTTCTCACGGAGTATTAGAGTTACATGAGGGAAAAGGTAAAAGTACAAGTTGATTAATGAAATCTGTGAGAATGTGCTTTTTTTGTCTAAATATTGGAGTGATTGTCAAGGAGACAGAAGCTCTGACCGTAATTCACCGTCAAATTATGATTGTCATTGTTCACAGACTAAAAGAAATCTGACAGCCATCCTAAGATTTAAGATTCTTAAGTATCTTTTCAATGACATATTTCAGTGCATGTGATTACTGAAATTACAACATGATCTATTTCACACTGCCCCCCTTCCCCTTCTAATTTAAATGTGTTATCTATCAAGCTCTCATTAGAGAGGTTAAATCTTATCAAGCTATTCTTAAGCAACTCCAAGTCTATTTTCAAATCAAGAATCACAAAAATAGTAGTACTGATGATGATCAATCAAAACATTTAAACTACTTCAAAAGAGCAGCAGAAAGTTTGCATATGTCTTGGATAGAATTCACCCATATGCTTCTGTTCATTCAGTTGCCATGTAGAGCTTGGCAAATGAGATCAAAATACACAAAACCAATATTTGTATAAAGGCACTGTAGTATCTATAACTTGGCACTACAGGTAAAGTTCATACTTATGAGGAAGTAATTTTCTAAGTCACTCTCCTGTTACTCTCAACAACCTTTCAAGCTGCTTGGGGCTATACTTTAGGACATGGTACCAAACCGACATATTGTCTAACTGTGATGCTCAAAAAAAAAAAAATCTGTGCCCAGTTGAGGTGTTTTGCCTATAGGAAAGTGAATTTTAGATCCTTCCACACTGACCTAAATTTGCTCCCAAGATGCCTGAACTTAATAATAAGGAGTATGGCTGTAGTTCAGTGAATAGATGAAGGTGCTTTCCTCAGCTCAGAGACAATGGCTGACTAATACAGAGAGTATATTAAATGTGTGCATACACACAACCTCACATTCTCCAAGATTTTAAATTAATAATACAGAAACACTGCTTAGCAATTGATTCGGAATGAATTTATGAGAAGTATCAAAACAGCAATAACTCACCACATATGACATCATAACCTCTACATAGATATGTATCTTGTTTCCCTCTCCCTCAACATTTCATTACCCTGCAAGTGAAGACTTGGCTGAAAATCTGAAAAGCCTCATCATATATCCAGCCACATGTGCACGGCTAAAACACCTGCAGGCAGTTGTTTTAAAGCACAGAGATGTCTAGCATGTGTATGGATTTCCTCCCCATAATCTGTGCAGGTTTAACTACAGCCATGGGGAGAAACTACCTAGAGATTCCCCCCTTGTATCAACATATTTTCTTCCAACACAGTATTTCTAACCTACAGATCAGAGAAACCCTTCTTTAGACTGATTGAAAAATCTTTTCTATTAAGCTTATGAGATTTGGGAATGGCTTTTCATATCACTCTTTGCTCTATCACCATACTTAAAAGATACTTCCAACAAAAGTAGTTTGAACTTCACAGATCAGAACTTGCTCTTGCACCTTTATTTATTTAAAAGCATTTTCTGAAGAAGGTCCCATTAACATTCAGTGTTATCAGAATAATTCTGAAACAACTCATATTACATAAGCTACAACAGTTATATAGGTTTTAAAACTGGGTTCCCTACTGCCAAGACCTGATTTTAGGAATCAGATGCTCTTTGCCTTCCCAAATTCTCTAAATGGGATTGAAGCGATGTACAACTTTTTAACCTACCTTAGAAACTGCCATCTTCTAAAATTGCTGCAGAATAGCTCTACATTTGGTCTCTCACATACATAAGAACAAATCCTGAACAGCCCACAGAACTTCAGAGCAGCAGTATCAATGCCTTCCCTTTCCTGCCTGTGCTAGTGAAAAACAGAATGACAGAGTAAGACTCAACTTTGTGGTGAAACACTGTAGCTCCTTTAGGTGGTATGTTTACCAAAAAAAAAAAATTATTTTAGACCCTAAATATTCATCTGTCAGGAAATTCCTCTCTCCATTCAGGATGGATGATTTGAGGTTACAAGGGCATTCCTGCTTCTGAAAGAAACATTCCTTTTCTTCCACACATCTTCCACTCCGTGCATTCCCAGGTACCATATAAACCGCAGCAAGCTGGCATCTATTCTCACTGACAAAGTCACTTCTAGAACTCTTTGAAATTTTCTTTTTACTCTACAAAAGATACCACCATTTTGCATTTTTTCTTTATTTATTTGCTAAACTGCAGTGTGTGTTTTAGCTTCTTGTGGGAACAACTTCTGCCTGAATTCCTGAATTATGGTTCCTACATCTCCGAAATGAATGCCATCTCCAAATCTTGCAAACCATTTTAACTAGTTCATTTCATACAGAAATTTCATCTGAAGGGCTATCTTCCCTAAATTAGCAGGGAGCAGGAAAAAAAACCCCAAACAAAATTTTATTAAGGGTTGTCAGAATAAAAGAATTAACAGACATTAACAATATGTCAAACTCACTCTCCTTTGTGGCATCTCCTGATATTCTTCCTGATAATTCTTCTCATAATAGTCTCATGAGGTTCTATTTTGCCTCATTCTCTTTTGAATATAGCCATTATACTCTTTTTTAACAAACAGATTTTTCAACACAAAAAATTTAATTTAGCTGACAGCTCCTCTTTCACTTTATTACTAAACTCACCTTGGTAAAGGAATTATGTTTTAACAGTGGAACAAAAGTGAATAGGAGACAACAGCAAAGGGACTCCTTCAGCTATCCTCTACATTGTACTGCCATTGTTATCTAGCATCAGATTACAGGGCAGAAGTAAACTTTACATCCACAATTATCAGATGAGGGGATATCTACATATTTCCTTTTTACCTTACTGTAATTTCACCTGGTATTTCTTTTTCTTGACATATCACATACTTTACATCAGTGATGGCTGGCATTTGACAGCACCGAATTGCTTCTGAATGAGGTAATAGCTTATATTTAATCTATTTATTCTAAGTTGCTCTCTTTTTTTCCTCTCATGAAATTTATCATTCAATACCTTTAAGACAGACACGACCTGCCAAATTAATTAATTATGTGGATTTGGGAGGGGCAGTAGGGTGCATTTGGTTTGGTGAGTCTGGACGGGCTGTTTGCCAACCTCTTGGCTTTAAGACAGATTCCAGTTCTTCCACTGGGGCACAAGGGATTATTGCTGTTGAGCCCACTCCTTTTATTTCACAGAAACAAAATTTGCTGCTAATACTGGCTGCTCCCACTCACAGTTCAGCAAAAAAAACCATCCAGAAGTTGCCTCACTCCTGTGAGGAAAAGGTAGAGCTGGGGTAGATGTAGTTTTTCTGAGCACCACTGACTAAAACTACTACAGTCACTGCTCCTGCAGTGGTCGGTGCACAGGAAGCCAAGTTACTGTGGGGAAATCCAGCACGTCGGTGTGGTAGCCCTGCAGTTTTGGTACACACATATTCTAACTCCTCTCAGGCAAGACACGAACACCAATTTAGTTCTCTACTAACTGTGAGAACCCATGTCTAGTAACAGAAATGGTTTTGAAAGAGGCAACTTGGGCCATGTGCTCTTTCCACGTCTCTCTACGTGGTCCAACATTGAGCAAAAGTAAAAAAAGCAATCAGACTACAGTCTTGTTTGGTCTTTAAGTAGACATCAGAAGGTTGCTTGTACCCCACTCTGTAAGCATTCCTGTGAAAGGACTCCTATTCACCAGCCTTACATTTTTTCAGCCTACTGTGCTAAATATCATCGTTGCAATTGGAGGCGTTCTAACAGAACTGCAACACAAATCTGTTTCACTTGAGAAGCAAAGCCTACAGTTCCTTAGGTTTTATAACACAGTGCTTAGTACAAATTTGCTGAATTTTTCCAATGCTTCACTATGTGATTTTAGGAGCCTATTTTCCCCAGTGGCACGCAAGTACTAAAATTGCACTACATTGCATTTTGCTCTCAGTGGGTGGGAAAGTGCATACTCAAAGGGTTATTTTCCATTCTTTATTTCAGTTTTATGCAGCCACAGGTGGGGGGTCTTTCAGGTGGCTGCCTAGGTTTACTAAGCACTTCAGAGTCATAGACAAAAAGAGTCTTACAAAACATATCAGTGTTGTCCATCGCACAGTAAAAGAAATTAATTTTGTGTAAATAGAAACAACTTTCAAAATATCTCAGACTGTAAAAGGTAACACAATGAATATCTACAAAAAAGGGATCATCCATCCTCTGTTTAGAAAGGGACATAAAACAATTGTGCTTGTTTATACTTATTATTTACCTCTCTGTCTCCTCCCTTTCTTCTCCCCAAGTGTGATCTCTCTGCTTAAGGGCATACAAAGTTAGCGAAGAATGTCATGGGGCTTCCTATCATTTACTTTTCTTACAATGAGGTTATTAACAGACCACAAAAATATCACAAAACAGGAAAAAAGGGAAGTCATCAACCTACTTATCATTTTCTTTCAGAGCTCTGCAAGGAACTTTGATCAGTAAATATATCATTAGTCCATGAATACAGATATTCATATCCAGTAAAAAGTTGACAGCTTTTTCTTCTTGCATAAGATCATGCAATGAAATCCTACTAAGTTACCCCTTTCTTTCCTGAAGTCAAATTTAAAAAAGGACCCTTCACCCACTTCTAGCAGAGCACACACTCTGAACAATGAAATACAAAATACATTACATCTTTTTGGCTGTTAATAGTTTGAAAGACATGTAGATGTTACAGCAAGATGTGCATGCTATAAAGAACAAACACACAAGGGGATAAAATAGTTTCACTGCTGTTATGCAGATGGCTGCCCTTCTGACTGTGCAGGAAATTTCTTCCCTCCCCCAGTCTTTAAAGCAGGCTTCTACATGTGTTGACTATGTGGGAATTAGTGTTTTTTTGGATGACACCCACATCCTCTTCATTCAGGTCAGTAACACCAACTACAGGGCAGTGGCCAAAGCCACAGGAGTATTCCATCCATCCTATCCTGCTAAATAGTCTAAATTCTCAGAGAAACACAGCTCAAAATGGAATGGCCAAATTATTTTAATCACGAGATAGATGAAGACTAGTGAACAATATTCAGATGCAGTACTACTTTCTGTGTGCATGTCATTTTCTCAAGAGAGGGCTCAGCTATTTAAAAACTGAGATGCACAAACTCAAAAATAAGATTCTATGTCTCATATGTTCAAAGGCCTATCTGTGCATCTGAAATAGACAGCAGCCCCATAGACAAATTAATTTTCATAAATAATGATCCTGATCTGTAAAATATTTTGTGACCATACAGCAATATCTCAGATGACATCAAGCAGTTTTATCTGCAAAAGCAAGAGTTTCTTGAAATTTTCCTCAAAATATACATTAAATGTAGCAATGAAAATTTACATTTTCATTACAGATTCTAATTTTAATGAGAAAACACCATCTTTCACATTTTCAACATTTGCTACACAGACCCTTAGCATGCAGCAGATATTTACTGCCTCTGGAATTAAAACATGCTCATGTGAAAAAATATTCAAATGGAACATGCGCCATAAAGATTTTTGTCTTTTTTTTTTTTTTTTTTTCTTTAACCAATAATATAAAGCTTTATCCTGTCTGTGTTCTACAGAACAGTACAAGCTGTATGGAATATATCAACACGTGTCTATATGTTATTAAAAACAGTAAATTCCCGATTAAACAAGGGCTACAATCTGTGCACTAAACACTCATTAATGGTTATGAATCAAAAAAAAAGGGGGGGGACTTGCAGCAGGTGTGCATATCTATGAATTTCAATACATTGTAAAACTGTCTGTAGCCAACAGCTTCATCATTTGGCCTTTCTGAGCCTGGAGACAGGCAATTTTTCACAATTTTACTATTTCTGGCCAAACAAAAAGTTTTTAATTAAATATACCACATGATTCCAGATGTTTGTTTATTTGTTCCAATGAGGCCATAAAAATGCCTGAATGATAAAATTGAAGGACTCCTGCAAAAACAGGCTAGACTAGAGTGCTAACTAAACAGGGGGATCTCTCAGGAGACTGGATTTGCACAGCAGTGGTGTGCTTTGAACCCAATTTCTCTGGAAGAGCTGTAATATCAGCCGTGGCTGATGACTGGCCTTTATTGTAAAAGATTATTAGGCCAAGTGGCAAATTTACTAGACTGGTGGTTTTTTTTATTAATTGCCAGTTGTAGAGATACTGCATCATTAGTTCTCCTGCATATCCAAAGAAGATTTTAGGTAGGCTCATGGGTTTGGATCCCAAGTTTCCACTTACAGAAACCAGTGTTTTCTATATATTTCTGCCACTTCATAGTCATCCTGCTTGAGCATTCTTATGGTTTCTTTTTACCAGCATGACAAAATGAGCTATGTTGTGAAATATCAGACACTCTCTAGTCTACCAAAAATATGAAGTTACGGTTTTTTTCCTCATTAATCATATTCCCTCTGATGTGACACTTGTATGGGTGACTAGGGCCTAGACTGCTAGTTTGGGCAAATGTGGAAAAAGTTAAAATAAAAAACCTCAGAATGACAAAAATATGGAAAATGGTCAGGTCTTCAACAGTCAGATGGGGGAATGTGCACTGTGGAAAAATGAAAGTCTCTATAATATTTGGAAAAAAAATACTTACAATTATGAGAGGCTGCCTGAGTCTTAGACTACTAAATCCCATTAGATGCAGAATGGGAATTTTGTGCCCAACATCTGAGATATTTAATAATATTTTAATCTAGATTTGATTAACCACTTAATTACTCTCTTTTTGTCTTTTAAAATTTTCTTGCAGAGAAGCACACATATTTTATTCCCACAGAGACACAGCACACCAGGAAGTGATCCTCTTAGAACTTACTTCTGGTCAGCTCGATCACATCCCTTGGGTTCAGTTTCAAACCACAGAACACAGAGAAGGCTCACAAATTA
Source organism: Corvus cornix cornix (assembly GCF_000738735.6). Taxonomy (NCBI): domain Eukaryota; kingdom Metazoa; phylum Chordata; class Aves; order Passeriformes; family Corvidae; genus Corvus; species Corvus cornix. The sequence continues at coordinate 22,582,155 of NC_046336.1, read as the reverse complement.
AAATATGCTGTCATTTAAAACCAAATCTTAACTTTGCTGGCCATCAAGAAGGACTTCACGCAAAACTGCAAATCACTTTATATATCATCCCCACCTCATTTAGCTGAACCTACTTTCACATGACTAGTTGCTCCCATCACTGCAATATACAAAAAGATAACAATACACTTTTATGTTGAAGTTTTAATAATCTACAGTATCCTGATTCAAATCCAACATTCCTTGTATACACAGACAAAAAATTGTTGACCCTGTTAGTGACAAGAATATGAATCCAATGACCCAGAAAATTTATTTCTTGAACCATATTAGTCAAGGTCACACTCAAATGCAGCTACAATTTATTCCACATTTGGGAAAGTCATTGTGCTTTACAGAGAAAAATGCAGATGCTGGCAGAAATTATCACTATTGAGCAAGTGAGGTAAATAGGTCCACAAACAGCACAGCCATTGGTGGCAGTTCTATTCCAGTAAACAGATAAAATTCACCTGTTCTTTCGTGACTGCCCAGCAATAAACCACTTTGCATCTGAGAGCCGAGTGGATCACGTGTGTGGGTATTGGACCTCTCAGTTCCTTTGAAAGGTAAAATTTTTGGTTGTGTATCAGTTCACACAACCGGAAGAGACGTCTAATGCATTTGCAGACTTGGCAAATACTAATAGAGGTGAGCTTCTGTTGCCAGCTAGAAGCATTTCACTGGAGTACACTTCCCTAAGGAAGTATGCCTTCTAGCATTTCTCCCCACCGACTTTGTTCCCCTCATTCCTTCTACCTATTCTTCTCCCCACAAAGCAAACGTATCAGAAATACTGAGAAACCAGTAAACTGGAATCCTCCTTGGAAGGGAAAAATCATGGTCAGAACTACGAAATCAGGTGCACCCCTGAATACATAGGCATGAGTGGGTAGCATTCACCTCATCTCCTGGTGTAAGGTTTGGCGAGTCTACGGGCATCAGCAGGAGCCATCCAGCACAGAAATGAGAGAAGCCTGCTCTGTCTTTCTTCCAGCTGCACCAGGAACATCTCGCATCAGAATTCTTTAAGTTTCTGACATTACCTTCTCACATATCTGGACTACAAAACCCCAATTTGCCGCTGATGGATTTTTTTTCTTTCTTTCATATCCCCTTAACTAAAGGGAACTAGGACTGCAAAACAAAATCTTTTCTTAAACAAGTCTTCTCTCACACTGATAACTCATGTTCACCATCACTTTGTTTTCCATGCTTCTCCCACGTGTCTTGAGCTTCCATTAACGTCTATTTCCCAAACTAAAAAACAAGGAACTAGTACCCAGTTTCTCACTTCATACAGGCAAGTCACATGGGGGTTTTTTTAAGCTTTTTTTTTTCTTTTTCCTTAACAGACCCCTTATTTTAGCATTCTCCCAGAGTGTCAAAAGAAGAGGATTTCCACCCACTCCCCTTGAGGCTAAGTCATGACCACATCACATCTCACTGTTGGGCACTTATACTTCCTGGCACTAATAGGAAATGTGACAGCTTATTTTTGAGTGTTCCTTCCCTGGAAAATATGATCTTATCTGCCCCATGCTATTGAGAACTTTTTTGTTTGTTTATTTTAAGGTTATTCATCTCACGATGAGAAGATCCTGGCCTAACAAGTCTTCAGTCTAGGACACACCATAACATAATGCAGGTTAAAAATGATGGTATTTTCAAAGGACACTTCATGTAAAACAACAAAGAAAATATCTCACTATCACAGCATCTTTGCCTGATACAGAACTTTCATATATTGCATCTGCTCACAATTTTCTTATTCATCCTATTCTTAGTTATTGGATAAGTTAAAGCAAATACATCTTATATACATATACGGACACACTTTGTTAAATGAATGATAAAGTACTAAGCATAGGTTTTTTGGGATTTGGGGTTTTTTTGACAGAATACAATGAGCTTATGCATATACACAGAAAAATCAATTGACAAGCATAAAGTGCAGTTCACACTAAGAAAACTAACTAATTATGATAAGTTGCTACATAAATTGCTTTGCAACTTCCTCAGCAATCAACTTCAAACTCTAAATAAGCCTCTGGCTTGAAAACACAATGAATACCTAACAACTGTGTCAATAACAACAGACAGGACCGCAATGATAATATAAACAGGATACTTATCTTTCTGGAAGTAAGTTTTTATGTAAAGCAATTTCCTTTTCTTTTTATGTCTGTGATTTAAAGACAGCATGGCTTTTCACAATGCATGTGTAAAATAAGAACTTGGTGTATTAACATTTATTATTAAGAGGTGTGTTTCAATTTTGTCATTCTACTTCAAATATTTTGAAGTAGTATATAAAAACTTTAGACCAAATTCTGGAAGGATTGATAGACACTATTAGTTCCATATGAACCTAATAATATTTATAGTGTATGATCAGGCTGATCAAATTGAGGCAGAACGGGTAAATCCTTGGAGGATAATCACTTTAATTAAACACCTCCCTCTGGCTCTCCAAAATTGCTACTTTTTTCCTTCAATACCAAATTTTGAAAGTAGTAGGTGTCCTTTGACATCTATTGGATTGTGAATTCCAGCCTAACTGGATGGCTAAACCCTTGTGCATTCTGTAGTCCACTTTTATCTCCATCTAGAATTTAGCTAAACTCCTACAAAGCTACTAGCTGGTTTTCTGTGTCCCACACCCTAACAGTCAATCAGAAGGACTTTTGTATGAACATCCCAGTCATCAGTGAAAATTTACTACACCGGGTACTCTGAGTACAACAGCACAGCATAACGATCACAGAAGGAAACAAGGCGAGTTCACAACAGATTATATGCCTACATACTTATGTTTGCTTAGGAATGTGGAAGTTTGGAAAGATCTTCATTCCCAAAGAAACCTTCAGCACAACTCTGTTAGACAAAGAGAAACTGAAGAGCAGAAGGAACCTCTCGTTTCCCTTGTTCAAAAAGGCTCTATAAAATTACCTTTAGAAGGTTAATAAGAAGCTTCAAAATACTCTGTTCTTGGATTTCTGGGCATGGGATCTGAATGCAGTTTGTGACTCTCAAAATCAGATTATAAAATAAGAAAACATGTCTGTCTGTTGATTCAAACATATTGGTAGAATAAATACCAATTTTTCATTTGGGCACTCATCATTCAAATATAAAACAAAACAATGTAATGCCTGCACATACCAGAACACTTGGATAAGCAACTGTATGGACACCAAAACAGGACAGTGGATTTTTCAGAAAGTTTCTACAAATCATAATAGATTAGAATTATTAAACCTTGGCCTAAATCCAAGCTAAGGATCTAAAAACTACATAAATACAGGTTTAGTTTTTAATGGAAACTCCTTCTTCTTCCTTTTACCAGTAAGCTATGGGGTAGACTTACCACGGGTTTTTCCCAGAAATAAGAGCACAAGAAAAGGAGGAGTCAGCTGTAAAATGCTACTGGAAACCAAACGGCTTTGGCAAATTAGTATGTTTTCAAGTAAATCAGGTAATAGACAATGCTATAAAATAACTGTTTATACAAAGGGCATCCAGCACACGCTTTTGTATGGGAAAACCAGATTTTCATGATAGTCATGATTTAGTGATATTGCTTCTGAAGAGATAGAATGATAAATTACTATTTTCCCCACCAACTGGAAAGCACTGCTCTTTTTAGATGGCAATTTGAGTTTGAATGCTTACACATAAAGGGACTTCCTTAGCAAGCATACCACCATAAAAAACCAAATATACAACCTGAGTGGGTGAAGGATGAGGGGCCTTTTTCCACACATCAGACAAATTACCCTTACAAATGCATTACTATGACTTTAAAATTTCTTTTTCATCAATGTCAACTATGTTAAGAATTGAAGTTTCTATTTTAAGATATGTACTCAGTTAATAAATTATCAGTAAAAGCAGAAGGGTACATGGGCCATACATACAAGCCACTAAAAAAAAAAAAATTACATAAGCCCCAAAATTTTTGGGCCAATTTCTTCTAAAAGCCACTACATTTCCTCACTTCTGTGTATTGGGAGCATGGCCATTTCTATTAAAAAACAACAACAAGTAACTGTTCTCTTTGATTCTTTCAGGTAGATCTGAACAAGCAGACAGGAATGTGGGGCCTATACATTTTATTTCACCAGAAAATTTGAAAGCTAGAACAATACAAGCAACGTATAGAATATAGAAACAAAAGAAGCACTTTGTATGAGAGGAGGCTGTCTTCAAACTGACTTGTTTTAACTAGGCAAGAGAACTGCACAAACTTCACACAAGTAAATCCATATAAAGTAAAATACATAATCCTACTTTAACAAAGACCAAGGGAAGACCCTTAGAAGTTTGAGATCACTGTTGGAATCAAAACAAAAATATACGCAGCTATAGAATTATCACTTTGGAAGCCTTGTCTGACAGCACAGCAATCAGATCACATAAAGAATCAAGTCACACTACTGTCAGATGCCCAAAATTTAAATCAAAAGCCTGTAGATTTTTCACTGAAAAATATGAACAGTGGGACAGAGGGAAGGTTCAGCTCAGAAGAGTGGGTCTAAGCAACACTGTAATATAAGGGAAAACAACTTTCCCAAGATGGGGAGAAATTTTCTAAAGCTTAAAAATGTGTCTCCAATATTTATTTCTCTCTTCATGTACTTATATACTCAAGCATCATGACACTTAATATAATAGTTACAGTGATCATTCCACATCGTTCCATGCTAACATCACACTGTTATATGCCGTTTCTATGGGCTTTGAAAGAGAGAGTGAGATTTTAAGCATTCCTGAAATCGTCTGTACAAAATATGGAGTCAGCCTAAAGGATCAGATCCTGACTGGAAATTATATACTGCATGCATGAGCACAAAAGCTATAAGAGACATGGTGCAACCCATGCATATTATATGGTTTTGTTCTCCCTGTAAAAAATCATAGTTAAATAGAGTGAGAAATGTCCAAGTGAAACTGCACCAATCAAATACATCCAGCTTGCTCCTGCTCCCCCACCCAGTCCCCCAAAAATCAATTTACAGCTGTACCAAACTATTTGCCAGACTTCAGGATTCTGGTAAACAAGTTTCTCCAGGGACAAATAACACTCACAAACTTACAGCATACTTCATTCCAGTACGCACTGAAAACTGCCAGTATTTACATATGCAACAGCTGATTCAGTCCTACTTTACACCACTGAAAGCATTCCATGAAGAAAAAATTTGAAGATATTCAGAACCTAAAATAGCATGCTTAAGTATTTCACTCTTTCCTTGGAGATTTTTCTATTGACTGCAATTAATCTTTTATGGGCCTCTGAACTTCAAAATTTTTCTTTGTATAGAAGAAGTTGATTGAGTTAATGGGCCTTGCCAGCAGGTTATTCTAAGTTTGGAATTGGTTCTTCCAACACTTGGAATTTTGGAAAATTTCCTTAATTATTTCCTTGTGAATATGTGTGTGTGTGTATATATATATATACACACACACACACATATATATAAACTTATCAGATCATGCTAACAGTGTCTCTTTAAGGACCAATTTTGCCCTTTCTTTGGATGACACTCTTCTCCATTCACTTTATTCATAACTGTGCTCAATAACAAGGAAATGTTCAGCATATTTAGCATGCAGAGCAGAGTATTTCTGGGAAGATTAAAGACAGTGAACTGCTAAGGGTAGAAAGTTGGTGATTTGTGGAATATAATTTTCCCCTTTCATAGCAAGGGGGCAGGCATTCTGAAACCCTGGTGAGGACAGTGGTACTTAGAGCCTGGCAAATTCCTGCTCTGAACAAACACCCACTGGACGTGTCTGCAACACCAACTGCAGCCACACAATTCTGTGTTGCAAGAGGAGTCAATCAATAATGCAGGCACACAGCTTTTGATACTCAAGACTACCAGCATTTCTTTTGCCAAGTCAGGTAACAAAATCAGCCATGAAACCATACTTCCAATACACTATCACCTAAATAAAAAATCTGAATATACTTGGCTTAACTGTTAAGGGTACTTTTAAAGTATTTTTAGAGAACTCAGGGATTTGCAACATTCTGTCATTCTATTTATTGTGTTAGTAGACCCTAGCCACTTAATCCAACACCAGAAATCCAACCTCAAAGCCAACATGCTTATCTGAAAATCAAAGCTACTTATCTTGGGAATGGGGGGAGGAGGGAGGGTGGGAAGGAAGGGCACTGGGCTGCAGGGGTTTTGGGGTGGGGGGGAGGGAGGGGCGAATTTTTTTTTTAATCTCTGAAGTCCGGGTGTGTGCTCAAATTCATGATTTTGGTTGGTCCTTTCTCTTTAAAAAGTATCAGTTTCTACATGAGCTCAGTGTCAGAATACAATGCACCCAGAGCACTTCCAGGACATCTGATTTCCAGTGCACCACAGCAATTTACACCAAGGCCAGGGTGTAGCTTCATACTCATCCTCAGCTCTAGCACAACAACAGTGATAGAGGCTGCAACAAATTAAATTCTACTCAGCTGCTTTTCTAATCCTTCACACCTGAATCACAGATCCTTCTTCAGGGGCATTACCTGCCTGATTCTTTCAGGAAGTTTCAAGTAATAAGGAATTCTACTAAAGCTGCTTCCATCCTCTGTAGTGCTGCAGAATTTGACACACACTAAAATTAAGCTACTGTCAATTCATAAATATAAGGCTGACGTTGATCCTGGTATCCTAAACAAAACCTGCCTCTACACAAATGGTTTACATGGTCAGTGTAGAATCAATGGGTAATATGGGAAATAAATAAGATAATTGTTGCTCTGGTTTTAAGCTGAAAAATGTGGAAAGCGTTGCAAATTTCTCCTTTAAAAATAAAAAAAAAAGTGAAAAAGCTTAGAATGCACCCTTCCTGACTGCTTCGGTTTTTCACCTGTTCCCTGAACTTTTTGCTTCATAGGTATGCAGAAGGAATTTGTGAATTTGCCCAAGGTGCTTTTTAAGTTCTAAGGACTGATGAAAAGGGAAATAGAAACCGAGAAGAATCCCTTTTTATTGCAATGAAAATGTGTTAACATTTCAAAATTATAGTCCTAAATTTCTAAACTGCCAAAAAGCTCCCACTTTAAAAATATTAGAAAGTTTACAAATTCTCTCAAAATTACCAATGCTGCATGTAATCATCTACTTAGCAATGTTTAAGTACTCTAATCTCTTTACATTTTTCTCTCTCTCACACACACAAAAATCACTGAATGTTATTATCCATAGATTTATTTGCTTTCCCGGTAGACTACCTGTAAATCCTATTTAATATGAGGTAAAATCTGTAGTCTTGACAGGTATGGTTTTCTCATATAGTGCTCGAAAGACACGGTGTTCTCTGTAAAGTGAAAGGCAGCAGTAACTGATACAGGGAAGGCCTTAGAGCAAAGCTTAACACCTTGCAGTAGTTCATACCAATAAAATTTAGCTCATACCTCTGTGATTGGTGAGGTCTCTGGATCCAGAAGGCAGAGGTGTATAGTGCATCTCTGGAGAGGCAGGGGCAGCAGCACTAGAGGCCTGTGTGACAAAACAAACGCTATCAGTGCTCTGAGTGGAGGTCAGTGATTAGGCAAAGCGGAGGCACCTGCAGGATGAGTGCTGTGATGTGGTTACAGGTGCACTGAGTCACCAGCCACGAAGGATTAATTTGTTTTTGTTAAGGCTGCTTGCAATTCCTCAAGGTTGCTGTACTCACAGGAGTTTACACAATGACATTATGTATCATCACTAAACGAATATTTTCATACAGCTGACAGCTTAAAAAAAGTTACCATCTTTGTTAGAAATCTTTAGGCAATGTTAAAAATTTTCCTCTTGGTGAAACAGATTAATATTTACCCAAAGGAAGTTGTGGGTGAGTCCACATGTAAGAAAGGAGATATGAAATAGAAAGTTGGGCTAAGATACTATACTTTTCAAATCTAAAGAAAAAAATCCCAACTGATTTTCCCATTCCGCTGCCCTGTGAGCTAAATGAAGGGATCTATTACACATTACAGTGACTATAATGCAAAAAAGTGTACAAGTATATAGAATTGTTTACAATAAACACTTAAAACCAATACCAGAAGTCTAATAAAAGAAATAAGTACCCAAGAGGACTTGCACAGAGCCTTTAAAAGCAAAATGTTAAGGAGAAGAGAAGAAACACAATTTTTTCTCCATAAGTCTCAAGATCCTAGGATTCCAATTTTAAAAGATTAGACTGAAGAGCTATAGTTTACAATAAACTAACCTTAATTCCATTGGATGTTTCAACTGAAGGAAAGATACATCAAAGAAATATAAAGCTAAGAAAAGCCACATTTACCATCTTGCTTTTTAGTTATGGAACAGCAGTGTTGCATTGCTAGGAGAAGATGTGAAAATAAAAGATTGTATTGGTGAATATGAATTATTGTCAGTTTTTAAAATTAAGTTTAACTTAGGCTGGTGACATGGTAGTGATATGTCCAGTTTCAGATATGAAGTTTGCTCTGGAGTATTTACAAGGTACCCATTTCAACAGACATAAAAAGATTATGTGTTTAAATAGAAGACACAAAGGAGAGCGTTCACTGGAAGTTACACAATAATTTCTAATAGAAAAATAAGGCAAATAAAGAGAAAAAACCAAAAGCTAAACTATTTCTTGAATCTCAGGATAATTCACTAAAGGGAGTCTTGAGAAAATAATTGCTATCTTTTGTGCACTTTGTTCTCTAATGATATATTGACTTCTAAGCTGCAAAAGTCAATCAAAGGAATTCACCTCAATCTTGCTTACTTTATAACTGAACATATCCTCAAAATTTATGAATCCCTGGCTCTCCAATGTCTGGTTAATATAAAAGCATAAAATAGGGCCACAATGTTTTGGGGAAGAAAAGCATAAATACAGATTCAAATCTTAATTGCCAGACCAAACCTGAGAACAACAATCAGAAATCCATAGCAATGAAAGTTAATCAGGGTAATAGTTTGTTAAAGGCTGTAACTTAGAAATCTTCCTTGTTGTAGCTTTGGACTCCTAAATGATAGTACATAAAATGTTAAGAGGTGACTGAGTAGATTAGCATACTGAGCTTTTGCTTTTGGAGACCAGCCATCAATTTCTATGTCAGACCATAGTTATAATCCCATTTTTGTCCCTAGGAAAAATCAGGTGACAACATGAAGATGCATCATGCATCAAAACAAACATCTTAAGAGATCTTAACAGAGACAATTTTGCCTAAACAGCAAGGATGCTACTTACTGGATATGAATAAAAATACAGAATAGCCTGCCTCTGCTGACTCACCAGTGATAATAAACCCTTTCCAGGGAACCTCCTGTTCAGAGACATATTGCTACAGACATAACTCTCACCATCAGCCAGAATGAATAATACCCTGATTTTGGTGAACTGCAAACCTGCAGCTCAATCTACTCTGGACTATGAATTATGGGAAATCTCTCTGATGACCAATACGAGCCAAGGGCACATAACATGTCAGAGGGAGAGATAGAAACCCCTTACACCCAGCTATGGGATATTTGAAACTAATTCCAAGAACAGGCATATGTTCACAACTATATGTTTTCTTTGGGTCGAGTAGTTCTGGGTAAGAAAAGAAGAAAAACGTCACTATTTAACGTCAGACTTCATCCCTGTAAATCACTCAAAAAAACTGGAAGAATAAGCGGTCTCATACTGTACACTCTAGATGTTATCTGCCTATTCAAGTGTACTTATTTGGGACTCTGATAATAGTGAAGGTTTCTCTTTGGTACTTTTAATCTCAATTTAGACTGTTGACAGCTTGATGATAGCTTTTCCTAAAATTACTGGAAGAGACTTTGCCATTTCAGCAATATACCACTGAGTGAGCAAAATTCAAGAGCTTCTAAAAAGGATATTGGAGTGAAGGGGCAATTTAGCTTTATTTCCAATTTTAGGAAAAGCAAGAACAGAAGGGTTTGTTTATTGGTGTTTTTCTGTTATTTTATGTACAGTATATAATTCCCTGTCAAATATAGAACAGTTTTCATTACCTTCGAGCTAAGCATTCAGTTAGAGCAACTTTAATTCTATGAAATATCGTCCAGGGTTAGGATTGTTTTGCACAAACACTGGCTCAAGTTCCAAATCACTTTTCTGAGTTAGCCTGTGCACCAGCAGAAAGACAGCTATTTGTTTTCTCTACCACATACTGACATTTGGCCCTAAGCTATTTTCCAAACAGATTTGTATAGATTGCATTACTCTTAATATTCACAGGAATATTGTGACAGTGACAGTATTGACATGTGACAGTTACGTCTTCAAGTATTGGTGACATATGCATCAGAAGTTCTTGTTGCAGTGGAAAGTAACTATACATACAAATAGCTTTGAGGAAAGCTGTTTAAAATGGTTGGCAGCTTCAGTTTTATAGGAACAGGTCACCAAATAACTCAGTAAAGAAATCCTAACAGTATTATTTTAGAAGAAGCTTGTAGTTTTGCAAACTTTGAAGTCATCCAACTTTTGCAGTATATCATAGTATGTGGCTTAAGACTTACAAGACAAATAAAGTCAGACTATTCACTGTCCCCATGCTATGCACATAACCAAGCATTTGCTAAACTGAGGTACCTCTCTTCCTATTAACCTGTGTGTTTTGTCCAAATTGTTGTATTTGATACTAAACGGACTGTAAAAAGAGTACCAGATTTGCAAAGCATGTTCATCAAAATTACAGCCATTGTAGAAGCTGAAGCAGGAAAAAAGCCCCCACAACCAACCAAAAAAACCACAACAAAACTCCAAAAAATAATTTTGAGAGCAACCATACATCAAGTCTTTAACTATTCCATCCTAGGGAATAGCCAGGTAAGAACAACTTTATTTGCAATGTATTCGCTTTTCTATCAACTTAGGAACCATACAGCCAGTGAAAAAAAAGGGATGAAGCATGAAAGAAGGGATAGAGAAAGAGACTAGAAAATATGCAAAAGCAGGCCCCAAGTGGAGCACTCCATATGGCAGAGTACAGCAGGTCTGGCTCTCCCCTCCCCAGCTGGGAGCTCAGCCAGAGGGTTCAAACAGGCTGGCCAGAGTTGTCACCCACCTCAACACACTGGGATGCTCTGGAAAACCAAGAGGTGGCACAGCATCCTTACCAGGAAAGGAGGCTGTTCTTGATGGAATGGGATTTCCCAATTTCCTTGCTCCACAGCCAAGCAGACTTAGACAGGAGTTAGCAGTTGTCTTTGCTAAACCTCCAGCATAAATTAGAGTCACTTTAATGAATGAAAAAAAAATAACCCATTTGTAAGAAAATTGTCAGCCACGACACACCGACAACTAGCTTTCAAGAGTGGAGGAATCTAATTAGACTAAAAAAAAAAAAGCTCATTTGTTTAATTCCTGAATTCCACTTTTCAAAGAACAAAAATACTTGGAAGATACTAGTAGGGAACATCATGTGTAGTATCAGGACATACTGTTCATCTGCTGCATCAAAACAAATTTGTAGAGACTGATGATTCAAAAATAAAAATGCTGTGCTATTTTTGGCAACCACACAAGTTCCTTCAAATATTTCAGCTGTTGAAGGAGTAAAGGGGGAACTGTAACTCAGACAAGCCAATCCTCTTTGAATCGTGGTTTGAGAAAGTAAAATTTAAATGACTGTGCTATCCAAATTAGATCTCTCTACTAGACATTTCATTTTCATATTTCTAAACACAGGAGTAAACAAAAAACCCCATTAACTGACACTTTTAAATCTAATCAGTAATACAAGTTTTTCAGCTATAATCAAGAGTATGACTTGAACCTTAGCAAATATTCATTCCAGATATTTTAGCAGCTTATTTTCAGATATGATGCTACTAATACAGTAGCCAAACTATTGTAGTATTGGGACAAGAAGAAGAACAGTGATTTTATATTTTGGCAGGTCTTCCAATTTCAGTAACCTTTAACAAGAAAAGGAAAGAGAATTTTTCTCATTTAACAGAAGTAGTGGAGCTTAAGATTCAAAGCATTTCAGATTCAAAGCATTCCCTTGTTCACTTATAAGAGAGATTATCACTTCTCACTTGAATTTACTTTACCTTTCGGTTTTCACTTAATGTTAAATTGCAAGGTTGAAAGCAGGGATCAAAAATGCAAATGAACATCAGATAATTCTTATGCATTTAGGCTTAATTGAGTGTAATCGATATGTCTGGTGTGCAGCCAAATTCAACTATTGTGAAAAGTACCTAATGTATGGACATTATTTTTGGACTACTGAATGCCAGAAAATAATGAGCTGGCATCCAGCTTTGGTGAATCAGCCCTTGAATTTTCATCTAAGAGCAGTTTTGAATTATTACTGAAGATAAGGTGTAAATGTGCAAGGGAATTTTATCCATGTTTCTCCCATGAATCATAAATGAGGAAAAAAATTACAGTCTAAATTGCACTTAAAAGGAATAAAGTCTTTTCATGTCATACATGATTTATCAAAATGATCTCATTTTAAGAGTACTGTGGTGTATCTTGATTAATAACATTAGTAAGCATGATGAATGGCCTCTTTAATGGTAACACAGAATTTATTGGCAAAATCCCTACTTCTACCAAAAAAGGGTGGGAAGTAAAACCCACAGCAGTTAGTAACTTGCAGAAACAGCTTAAGTAAACTCTCTGCTATGTATTTTGCATTTAGATATCCTTGAAAATCCTTAATTTGAGTTTATTCTCACGCTTGTTTGGAAACAAGTAACAGGTATTACCTAATGAGGCAGCTCTAACCACTACAAAAGTCACTTTGCAGTTCTCTGCAAAACAAGCTGAACTCTGCATGTGCTGTGAGAGGATGCAGTGTATTAAGGTCTTTCAAGAACACTAGTCCCATCCCCGTATGACCTTTTTCAATATCCTCTTCATTTTGCCTTAATATCCTAAATGCTTCCCTTCCTCCATTACTCCATCTTACCCTCCCCCCCCTCCTCCCTTTTTAAAGCCTGCTCCAGCCTGCCCTAACTAATTTCCTTTTGGGCTGACAGATCAGAGGCCTTCCTACCACTGTTCCTTTTAGACCTGTGAAGCCCTCCTCGTAATCCTGCTGCTTGTCCACAATTAATCTTTCCAGTTGCCACATTATTAACACTACCACCCACAGACAGAGGATGCCTGAGCACGGCTGGACACTTGCTCCCCACTGGAGCATCAAAGTTGTCAATCACACACTAGTCAGAAAGTTGCCTGCTGTCAACATCAGAGGATTTCATACTCTTCTACCCGCTGATCAAACATTTTTCTTCAGAAGATTAATTCCAAGTCCCCACCCATTTCCTCCCATATCCTCTTTCCCTTTTAGGTTTACTCAATGATCCATCTTCTGTATGGAAAAGGAAGCAGTGTATAGTAGAAATCCTTTCAAAACAAAAGTTCAGCAAAACTAAATTTAAATCCCAGCTGTTATCAACCTCTTCCCCCCCGTGCAAGTTAAACACCTTAAAGAGCTTGGATTAGACCTAGTCACAAATGCCTTTCTTTGATCAAAGGCTCCAAGACTTTACACAAATATAATCACAAGGCAATGACTGCATCTAAGGAGCCTGAATTGATTTGTTCTACTGTAATATATAGCATACAAAAACACCCATTAGGCTTTTTAACTTCCAAGACCATTCTTTTTCAATTTATATTGCTCAAAAGCCAAGAATTTTAGCATTTTCTTAATATTTTCTTATTATTTTTTCAAGTTCATTAGATAAAAAGTGATGACTTCTTGCATAGTATTTGCCTTCTATCTTTTTCAAAAGTGCATCTCAGCTACTTACACGGAAAGGCAGAAGGATACAAGAGATTCTTCAGCTCAGGTTCAGTTTAATGGGTTGAAGGGAAGTAACTATTACCACCTCTCCCTACTCATATGCCGCATTCTAATATATTCATTTTTTAGAAGTTAAACCTTACTGCTCAAGTGGCTCAGTATCTTTCATTACAGTAGTTAACAGAATCTGTCCCTAAAGGAGCACTTTAACATGCTAGCCACACAACAGTGAATGAAAGCAATACCCATTCATATAATCCAACAAGCAATCTATTCACTATAATGTTAGGTTTTAAAGTAAGAATAAATTAATTTAAAATCACACTAAAAAATAAATTCAAAGTTGCTCAATCATACTCATCCCTAAAATAGATTTCTTAATGCTTTTCATCTCTTAGATTGGTACTAATAAAAATCAAGAACTCAACAAAAGACCCCCAGAAGTATAAAACAATAAAGAAAAAATCTGCTGGCCTTGAATCCTGATCTGAGTAAGTCCAAACAATTATTATACATTCTACCTTAATTTCTCTATCAGCATCTTTACCTTCATATCTGAGATCACACATGCTACCTTCTTTCCATTTTCATTGGGCTCACACACTAGTAAAATAAAGTGTAAGGACAAAGCAAACCACACATAAGCCTCTCATAACCCAAACCACAGAACTCTGCCACTGTTGCTAGAGAATTTGGAGTTGTCATAGACAACTATTCTTTGAAGCGCCTTGTGAAGTGAACCACAAATGAATTTTGAGATGCTAGCAGACACTAACCCTTTTTTAAGACCCCACCTCACCAACACCCAAACATGACATTTATTGTATTTCACTCACTGCCCAACAGTTCTGAAGGAGTGAAAGAGTAATACGGAGTTTTTAAAGATTACAACAGAAGGTGCCAAGGTAAGTCAATGTGAAGGGAAGTACACTGATAATATATTAGATTCCAAGGTTCCTTCAGTAATTCCCTGCAATATTTTTCAACCAATTACATCACAACTACAAAACATAGCAGTAGTGGAGTAATTGCCAAGATTCCTGCTATGCTATGGCATAGCAACAGTACACAAGCTGCATACCAGCACTGATGTAGAACTCAAATACACATTACATATGATACCGTAACTCACTACTATTCACAGCTCTAGATTTTGAAATAAGGTGACTCAGAACTTCTCCAGCTCCTTTTGCCAATCTGATACCCACAGATTCTTTGAAAGCAAAATCATCAAGTTAAGTTGCTTTTTTTAGGTAGAAACTTCCAAGACTGTTCCATACATTAAATCAGTAATGTAATATCATCACTTGCAAGCACATTCAATGATAATCAGAGGAATGCAGAACCGTGTATACATTTCACAGACCAGGCATAATTGTTTGCAATGCTAGAGGGCTTACTTCGCTTTGCTATTCATCCTGATACCTTCTGCTTGCCTTAGTTTTTTAGGAAGCATGGAAAATGTTGCACAAAAATGAAAGCTAGATCCTAAAAAGTAAAAGGTAACAGTACTTTAATGACTGTTGCTAAGTTGTGCTGATATCCTTGCCTAATATGCACAGGAATGAAGAAATTGGAAGGCTAAAAATGCTTTCAAGGCATCTTCATTCTGTCATGCGGGAACTGAACTGCAGCTCAAACCTCTTGTCACTCTATTCAGTCAGCAGAAGGGGGTGCTGCAGTGTAACCTATTTAAAATGCAAATAGAGTAACTTTTGTAACAGCAGGTTAAAACTAGCATTTTATTCACTTGGCATACCCACAGCATACTGAATGCTGGAATCAGACTTGTCACTGCACACTGCAGATTATTAATAGAGCTCAGAATGGTGTTGCTAAATGTGCAAGTTAGAAGCAAATAAACAAAAATGGATTTATCTGTGGTATTTGCTCTCCAGGAGAATTTGGCAAGGCCTGCCTCGCACTGCACACTTGTTTATCCAAGATCACTGAGGCTCAATTTGGTTGTTTTTGGTTTGTTTTTTTTCTTTAATTGTTTGATTGACAGCCACTTACCATAGCCGGAGACTTTGGGATATGTGATCTATAACATTAATATTATAGAGAAAACCGCATTTTTTTCAACCTGGACAAATATATACATACACAGGAAAGACTCTGTGGTGCACAACTGCTACTCTCTAATAGGCCTTTCTGGACTCTCGTGAACTACCAACACACGCAAAACTACAAAGTTAAAGGATTCAGCAGAACCAAATCAACACACTGTGCTTTGGCTTTACACTTCATCTTCCTACAATGTCAGGTGTCAGGGCAGGCAAATGGGTTTCCCCTCTACATTCAAGCCAATTCCTCTGTTCTTCATCTCGATCTCTCTCAGAGATTCATCAAAAATGCGATTTAATTACATCTCCTCCCCTCCTCCCCCTCCCAAAAAGAGTGTAAACATGACTCCTTTTTATCTCCTGATACATCTGGACAAGTAGACAATGTGCTAAAACAAAATAAATCTGCCCTGACAGTCACATCAAAGGGTTCAGCTAGGGGCTTGCAGCTACTTAAGGCACAGGAATGTTGTTGCTAAGCATCGCTCTACAACCTATCAGTCCCTTAAAGAAGAGCTTTTTTCTTTCAGAGGGAGATGAGGAAAGCTGGAGAGTGGGAACCAGACTGCAAAGGGAGATTGGGGATTTTGGAGGATTTTAAAGCTTAAAGTGAATTGTGTGAAGAAAAGGGGGTTTGTTTTGTTTTGTTTTGCCTCTTGACATACAGTCCACATTTGGGGCGGGAAGGAAAGTAGGGAAGGAAGGAGGGGTTAAAGCTTGTTGATGAAACATCTTGTGAATTATCCCTTTGGATAAAACCAAGAAAAGTCTTTGATATCCTTTTTCAAATCCCTGTACTTACTATAGATTTGAAATAGAAAGATTGTGACCAAAAGCAATAGGGCTGGGATACCAAGCCTGTTAAAAATATATTGTGAAATGCATCCCATGCCCTGCTTTTCTGTCAAGCATTTGATAAATATGTGTATGTTCCTGAAGAGGTGAAGCCTCTGAACAATGTCCATATCCAATAAACATGCTCTACAGAGAAAGGAAACTTTTGATACATATGCACATAGCACAATTTGATGCTCAATTTACTAGTGAAAACTATTCCCTTTAGGGAGAAGGTTCACTGAAATCTTCAGTCTTCCACACTGTGCCTTGCTGGACTTGATTTGCATGTTTAGTGCTTAAACCTCCAAAGGAAGGTAAAACCATGCTAAAACCAGACCTTAGAACTCTACACAGCCGTGATGAAATGGACAGCTGAAAATTCAAATTATGCTCTCCTCTCAAAGACGTAAAAACATATCCAAGGCAGATAGACAATCCAGCCTAGACTCAGCTTCAAAGCTTAATTATCCTGAAGGTAAGCTAAGAAAACCAGTAGTTTGTTTACAGCAACACTGAGGTGTTAACATATCTTTGGCTTTTAAAAACAGTTTTAAAAAATCCTCTTTCCTTTTTAAAAATTAAACAAAGAAAACATGAAATGGACTCATTCTACATGCAGGGGAACTATCACGAACATGAACAATTACTGAGCCCATGATATTACACAAATAAATAACACTTAGCATTATCTTCAGCACTATCATATTTATTAAACAGTGACTGAGGGCAGCAGTAACCATTTTTATTGTCCCATATAGCTCTTATTTTCTAATTAAACAGAAGGTTATTTCCACTGCCAATGCAGCCATTTATCTTATTTGAGTGTTACATAATATTTTTTGCCAGCCAAGCTTGACTATAAAGTATTCTGTGTGGTGAACTGTGGCCCAACTTGCTTTCCTGTTTGGTAATCATAGAAATGGGCCATTTCGTGCTGTGTTAATAAATAAACTTTTTGCAATTTCTCCTAAAACATGATAAAGCTCATACTTTGTCCTACCCTCTAGCTTCAATACAAGGGCAATGAGCTGTATTATTAAAGATATAGGTCAAGCAAACCTGATGATTTCAATCCTGTGGGGTGCTTTAGAAACTATTGTCATATTACTGAGATCATTCTGCTGTTCCTAATTATTCCTCTTGGTTGCCTCACATTTCAAGTGATTTCTCTCACACTTATGTCAAAATTTATAAGCTACTCCCTGTAACAACACTACATTATTTCCTCACTTGTTAGGGTAATATAGGACAGAAACTAGGAGAATGCTTTAATCTAGCTGACAAGGATAATGTAGTCTAGAAATGTAATAAACTTTGCATTCTACTACAAAGTTGTGGTTTTTCTCCCTACCAGGAAACATTTCATATAGATAGACATCTTAGAAAAACTAATTGCTACAATAACTTGCATATCCTCTTATCTGAGTTGCTTTTATCAGAAAAAATGTATCAGCATTAAAGTGTTCACTCCAATAGCTTGTGCATTCTCCTTATTCCCATAATTGCTATTCTGCAACATTCTGTTGACTGTACTGTAAAACTACATGCTGCTGAAGGAAACCTATTTCCAAGAAATCAGTGCATCACCCTAACTGCAAAACATTTGTAATTAACAGGCCGGGCTTTAACAGTGCTGTAACACATCTAGGGCTGACTGGCACGAAATTTTATTTGCACTAAGTAGCTTGAGACTCTGAAAACATAAAATCAACTTTATGCGATAGCTTCATGTTCTATGGCAGTTTTTTTGAAGGATTTCAGAATGTAAAGAAAGCTGCCAGTGGTAAAGGTAGCCTAATGAAACATTTGAATTTTAAAGCCAGCGTGGGCACTGCTTGCTGTGGGAGCTAACCTATTTCCTTCAGAACATCCTTAAGGTTACAAAATTGTGGTATCCTCCCTCCCCATTCCCACAGAAACAAACAAAGCAAAAATCCCCAATAAAGATACTAAAACAGAATTCCAGTTAGAAAATGTCATATAAGTAACTCAAACGTGACATTCATACTAACATTTCTAGGGATAATTTTCATGAATTTGTTTGCACTAGCAATTTTCTGTGTTTGTCAAATGTCCAATGGGTTTTAAAATGCTTTTAGTCAGCAGCAAACTGAAAAAAACCCCAGATCACAATAATATGAGCCCAGTGCATAAAAGTCATCAGACAATAAAATAGGAATAGGAGCACTGGTCTATAATGGCAACCTTTAAAGTGACTTTTTCCAGATAAATGAAAAACAATATTTAATTGAACATGCACATAGGAAATAGAGAAGAGGCAAAGATGAAGCT
Source organism: Corvus cornix cornix (assembly GCF_000738735.6). Classification (NCBI taxonomy): domain Eukaryota; kingdom Metazoa; phylum Chordata; class Aves; order Passeriformes; family Corvidae; genus Corvus; species Corvus cornix. The sequence continues at coordinate 22,563,174 of NC_046336.1, read as the reverse complement.
AGTGTTGTCCCTATCAGAAATACTCACCAACAGCACTGTCAGGAAAAAAAACCCAAAAACACAACCAAAGGAAAATACCAAACATTTCTGGTTTTGCCTCTGTTCCTACTTCTGTCTCTTCTGTCTTCCTCTGAAGAGCTGATGACCTGTCTAAAGGTAAGCTCCACAGGGTTTGGAGGTGTGTGGGGGGGAGGGATCAAGAGGCAGAAACAGTATCTTCTGAAAGCTTTCACTTCTGGATCCCACCTAGAAGAACTGGAGTCCCTGTCATGGCCTGAGAGCTGACAGAGTGAATTATTCATACATTTGTAAAGTGAGATTTCCCTCTTCGATGATTACTGCTGTCCCAGACAGAAGACCCAGCATGTAGGAAAGACACACTTTGCCTCTTCTGTATTTTCAGCTACCATCTCTCAATCTGTAAAATTGTCTGGAAAGCTGATGATCCTGTAAGTGTGTCCATGTTCAGTTTTGTTTCCACAGTGGACAGCCACGAGAAGGTAATGCAGCAGCCAAATTAAAAAATTTTAAAGAAAGAACGTTTAGGCCTTACCTTATGACTTCAGAACACAAGCACTGGAATTTTAGGGATATAAAGGATGCGATTAATCAATATCCTATTAATCTGTAAAGCATCTGCTTAGAAAACAGAAACAATCTCTGATGGAAATGATTAACCACAGGAACAGGAATTAATTTTAGGATCTTCACAAATGAATGCATGAGAGATAAGAAATCATACACAAAGGCATTAAGCTACAGAAGAGCAGTACCCCATCAGTGTATTTTTTACATAGTTTTTGGTCAACCAAAATAAACTAAAACCAGTGGAAAACACTAGACATTATAAAAGGAAAAGGCAATCAAAATACTTACGGAAAATGTAATTGTATCAATTTGTTAAAACTCCAGTTTTGTAGAAACACAAAACTGGGGTATAGAAAAAACACTGTCACAGCACTTCCGCTTTAGGTTTTCTTAATGCTTAAATAATATCCTACATAAAGTAGTTCAGACCTGTTGAGACTTCTTGTCCATGTTTATATATCAGAAATTCCTAGCAAGTGGCAGATGAACTGCATAACATAGCTAACCTAAATAATTTTTATAATTACTTTTCTTGAACTTATTAATAATTAATATTCACTTGAAAGACACCTTCACCCTGAATGAGAGGAGAGAAAAAACAGCAGGAGAGTTGATTTATCTCAAAACGTGCCTTCCAAGCCCTATGTGTAGACCTCTGGAGCTCAGTCTGGCCATGAAATACCAGTGAGAAGTTTTTTTCCTTGAGGTGATGAATTTAATGAATACTGTCCTAAAATGCATTGGGTTCTGTCTCTTCGAGAGGTTTTCCATGATCCCATTGAAGAAACGCTCTAGCTACCAGTCCCTATCCATAAAACCCAGAAAGCACTTAACCAAGTTTATTCCTCAGCTCAAAAAACTCTTCCCCCCAAATTTGCAAAACTTCAGGACATACTACAATTCGGGGGTGAGGGGAAGGGTTTTTTGCCAGACAGGGTAACTGCTCATTTATAGGGCTGCTGAACTTATCTTGGTTTCAGCTGTTACCATGGTTACTTACACAGCTGACGTGCACTGAGCACTTCCAGTCTTAGCTAAAAAACTGCCATCTATGTACAGTCTGTCACAATTCTGGGAAATCTGTTCCAACAAATCAGTGCGGCCATTAAAATTGTTCTTTTTTTCTACCCTGGGTTTGTAAGCATCAGTTGCAACAGCTGGTTCTTCTCGTACCCACTGCCCATATTAGATGGAAATTCCAAATCTTATTCCTTGTGCTGTTCACTTGAGGTGCTACTATTGACATACTGTGATCAGCTCTTTACACCCCCTTGGCTACCCAAGATAGACAGAATTTCCTGGAATTTCTCACCATGTCATCCAGTCTTCCAAGAAATCATTTGCCTTGTTCCCACCATTCTGTCCTCAGTGTCCCATCAACTTTCTAGACCCACAGATTTATCCAAATCTAAACATGGTGTTCTAGTAGCTGTTGTACCACTAAAAAGTAAAATTATAGTATTTAAATTTCCCCTCTTACTTGATACTCTAAAGGAGTATCAGATTGATCTAATTGTTCTTTGTTTTATCTCAGTTATGAAAAGGTTACACAGCACTGGGCAAAAACCTGATCTCCATGAAAGCATGTCTACTTTATCAATATAAAAACTATTCACTGATACTTAATTCACTAAACATATGGCATGTTGAATTTGTACTATTCTATCTCCTTAAACAAAATAATATATGTCATATTTGATAATTATATTACAAAAAATAATTTAAATCAGTGCCATTATCAACAGTGAAACCTACAGCTTGCACTGACCAAAGAGAAGCTGGGCTAAAGAAACACATCTTTCCTCCACTCCTGTTGTCATCTGTCTCATTCTTTCCACCTGCAGCTGAATCTGCCACTTGTCAATATGACACTTTCAGACAAAGCTGTGAGAGAATGTAACAAATACAATGTGAATTGTAATATTATCCACAGAAGTTGGAGGTACTCTCATTTCATAACATTAGAAACACCAGAGGAACCCCGGAATTTACAGGTAGAAGCATGGATCACTAAACTGGGTGACTAGAGGATGTGCAAAGAATATTTTCCCTTTCCATATCCCAAATATAAAAATCTGAGTAGCAACAATACTGCTACCATAGGCAGACAACTCAGAATTACTTCAGACAAAGTAAAACTACTGAGGAACTGAAGCTAAACAAAAAGAGAATGTAAGCCTGGGTTATACAGTGGGTAACTTCAAGAGCTGCTTGCATTCATCTTTGGAGTGCAACCAAGCCTAAAACAATGGAGTAAAATGAAAATGATCCAAAAATATTCCACTGTATTTACATAAATCACAGAACCACAGAATGGGCCAGGTTGGAAGGGACCATAGTGGGTGAATCTGGTCCCACCTCCCTGCTCAAGCAGGGCCATCCCAGAGCACAAGGCACAGCATTGAGCCCAGACAGTTCTTGAATATCTCCAGTGAGGGAGACTCCACACCCTCTCTGGGCAACCTGTTCCAGTGCTCAGTCATCTGCACATTAGAGAAGTTCTTCCTCTTATTCAGGTGGAACTTCCTGTGCATCAGTTTTGGCCCATTGCCTCTTGTTCTAATGGAGTTACTTTTCCCTGTTTTCCTGTGTTTGTTGTTATTGTTCTGTTTGGTTTTTGTTCGATTTTTTCTTTCATCTATTAATACAGAAGTGGAAGATAGGGGTTGTAGTAGAAAATCTCATGTGTAGGTCTACTTTCTAGAACACTGAGTTAAGTGTTCTATAACCACAAATTCTCAGACATCATAATGAAACAAAATGAAAAGAGACAGTTTTCATATCTCTGTCTCCTCTGCTCCAGTTATCCAGTTTCAGGTGTAGAATGACAAAAATAAATATTACGGCAAAAATATCTTCAGACATTTAGATTTGAAAGAACAACTTATTTCCAGTTACAAGTATTCTAAAACTTGCAGAAGAAATGCTAGAAAGATATTATTAATATCATTCTGTCGTTTTACCATTGGTCTTCAGTCTCAGCACCCACCTCATGGCATAACTTTTTTTGTTCCTATTATATCTATGGGCTGCATAAAGTATCAAAGTTAAACCCGAGATGACATATTTTGACTAGTCACATCACAATTCATTTTCTGTTACTCACAATTTTAGATGACGTTACTAGAAACAGACTGCTGCACCAGAAGTTTTACACTTTGCAAAGGAATTGCTCCAACAGCATTATGCAAAAACCTGAAACCGCTCAGTTCCTTAAAATGCAACTGTTGCATCTGGAGTTCACTTACTTTCTCTCATTAAAGTGCCTTTGTGCTAAAAGATGCTTTTTCCCCCATCCACTGAATCTGGCACTTTAGCTACGATATGATTTTATTACTCAGAAATACTTTATTACTGCAATAAAACTGCACTTTCCACTTTTCCACTGTCTCACCTAATAGTGAACGTTAAACCAAAAAACTGAAGTCAAAAGCCCTGTTGATTCCACAGGCAGGAGATTACATGTTAATAGTGCAGGACAGTACAGCAGAGCAGGAAAGAAAAACGTCCTCAGCAATTTACATAGTTATATATATTGAATTTCTGGGTTTAGTGTTATTTATAATGTTTCTTGCAGTGCCATCATCACAAAGAGTAGCTGAGAGTAACACTCAAGTGTCCAACATTTGCTCTTTCATATTCCTCCCCAGGAGGAGCACCCAAAGGATGATGATGATCCCCTTTTAAAAATCTCACTTCTATGTGCTTTGGCTTGAGTATGCCTTTCCCTTGCTGGTAGACACCTGTGGGCTAGCATACTTTCATTAACTTTCTGTCAAAACACGAAAGGAATTAAGTTTATTCCCATTAGCATGATCCTTAAACTGTTGCATCATTTAGCAAATTATTACCATGTTAACGCACAGATTTAGGCATTTGTACTTAGCAGAACTGCAAGTACCATCAGTATAAGAGAAAAATGACCTGTTCTAGGTTGGTTAAGATGGCAACTTGATTAAAACTCTGCCATCATCTATCTCATTTTGCTGCCTGAAATGTTATTATATATGTAAAATTCTTCTGCATCTTATTTTCTTCCAGCTCCTATTTTTCAGACTGCTCTGTGAATATTAAAATTCTTTTCTTTTTTCCTATAAAGCATGTCTCTGAAACCAAACTGCTAAGTGTTCCTCTTCACTGGCGAAGGAAGCAAAAAGAGATGCTTTCTCAATCTGTTTGTTATCTTATCTATCTTGAAATAAGAGAAACAACCAATTAAGTAATGATTGCTGCAGACACAGTATTTAATGTTTGAACAATTTACTCTCAATTTTCATCTGAGGGAGGAAAACCCCTGTTACACATTTGAATATATTTCCAAAGTTGTATTTAGTTTTAACCAAACTCATCCTCTCTGATATAAACATACACAAACACAGGAACATCAGAAATACACCTGGAGATAGAAAACAGTCTTTCCCAGCTCAGCTATTTAAATAAAAAGGCAATCATCCCCTACCGCCATGACTGCTTTTACAGAACCTCTTTCATCAGGCTCAGATTCATTGACAGAAAGAAGCATAGAGCTAAAGGAAGCAGAAGATTTTCACTGAAACCAATACTCATCTACAGGGTTTTCATCTTGCAGAATGTACTTTACTTTTTCTTTCTGCTTTTAATACTGCAGCATTAGCTAATCTACTTCCTTTCTCTCCATTTCCATCTACAGAAGGGAGTCTGCTTGTTTTAAAAACTTTTACAATTGTTTTAATGAGTTCATCTTAAAAGAAGACTTTTCCAGCTTCACAGAACAAGGGGCCCATTCCTTCTGAATGCTGGACACTTATCTAAAACAGCAAGACCCATCTATCACCAGTCAATATGGCTCCAAAATACATTTCCCCAAATAACTAACATCATCAGAAGACTGATGAAAAAGAGCTATTTTTTTCCATGCATTGTGGCTGCTTTCTGAAATAGCCCCACTTGAAGAAAAATTAACCAAGATAATAAGAACAAGAAAAAAATGCCGATTCTAGATGTTGGATGAAATGCATGACTTTTTTTTTTCTTTTTTAAAGGCAATAAACTTTGCATGATAACTAGTAAAAATATAACTTACAGAAACTACTTGGTCAGGGCTGTGGACTTCTATGTAGCTTTAATTTTCTTAGCCCAGCATTTAACCCGTTCTTACAAGATATTCTAAACTGAGGTAAGTTTAAGCTTTCTCCCAAAGCAGACCTGATGCACCAGTCATAGGAGCCACTGTCATTTTATTCTGTGCATGGTCCCAGTGCTTTAGATTCCTCAGAGACAATTTTAGACCAATAGCTTTATTTTTTGCTGTGCATTATAGCTTTTAACTATATCCTGCGCTTTGCAATGGGTCTTACACTTTTAAAATTAATTTGTGATTTTAAAAGCTCGTTGAAAACCAGGAAAGGCTGCTAGTAATGACTGGCAACTTAGAGAAAATCAGATTGCGATGTTCTGCCCAGCAGGAATGGTGTTGAGTTAATATTTAATGATTTACTAGTTCTACTTGACTGAGCTTGCACCCTGTAAATGGATCATATGATCATTGATCACAAGTTCAACTGCTTTTGTTTCTTGCATGGCACGAAACGAGGGTGTGTTGTACAGTACCAGAGGTTCGTGTGCAGCTCTGTGTAAGACAAGGGCAGGTTACATGCAACAGGCTCTTAATGGCTCATTCCAGCAAGCCCTCAGCCAAAGGCAGCTCATGAGGTTGAATTTTAAAAAGGTAGCTGACCTTGCAGCTGGGAGCTTTAATTGCGTTTTTACCCATTTATACCTGGGTAAGTAAACAGTTACTGAATGCTGAAAGGGCCTGAAAGCACTATTTTAGCCAAAGGCTAATCCCCATTCTTTGTGGATGAAAGGACTCAAAACGAAAACAAAACAAACAAACAAAAAAATGCTCTGCTTCAGGTAACACAAAGGTAAAGCTGCAATAAACAAATCCATTAATTTTAAGCTTAATGTTGTCTTGCCCTCCACTTCTAATGAGCAAATCAACCTTTTAAAAAATACTGAGCTCTTCTTAAAATGATAGAAACATTACAATCACAAAGAGGACATCTGCAATATAAACCAAAATAGCTCAGAAAGGTTCATCTCCTGCAGATGAAATTAAAAGAATAAGTGATCAGCAAGCTGCTAGTTGCACAGCTTGAACATAATAAAAACAGTCATCATTCATGTTGCAGGAAACACAACTCCAAATGTAAGAGACAATGTAAGGCAGTGATCCTCTGCCCTACGCATTCATCTCATGTTTAATATTTTTCTCAATGCTGTGGTTGAAACTAATGAAGAATTAATGGATTTCTCTGTCAAGTGAGGCTATTTCAGAGCATAAAGAAGAGGCCCTTGCTCTGCATGGAAGGACAAAAGGTTTTAAGGTCAAAACTAACTTTTGAGCCAAAGACTTCTTACTCATTTCATAGATCTTTCTATATGAATTATAGCACACTACCCTATATAAAAGTTTTTTTAAGATCTCTAGTTTATTTTATTTTTCCCTGCAATTTGTGTTTTGTCTATTTTTCATACAGCAAAAGAACAATGATAAAACTTTCACAGCCTTCATAGCTACCCACTGTTCTTCTAAATGCACAGATAGATGTATTAGAAGATGCATGACATTTAGATGTTGGAGGAAGAAAGGGATGACCAAGGGGGACGTAACCCTCAGCCACTATGCAGCACTTGAGTGACAAGTAGCAAAAATGAACTTCACAGCTCTCAGTTTATTTTCTAGCTGACTGTCCAGCACCTGACATTTGATGGCTTGCTAATATCCATGTGTTGCAAAGTCAAACCTTTTCTTCTCTCCAAGTACAGGCCCTAAACCCTAGAATTTTAAGTTATCCTCCCTTTTTTCCTCAGTCCATGAATTCAACCCACCTACAACAACATGTTTCCATCTCCCATTATAAACCAGTCAGTGTCCTGCACTTACTTCTTAACCTAAAAAAAAAGCACTGAACTTCAATCCATTATTTTTAAAATGTAGGAGACAACAGCCCTCCATTTAAATGAGGAACCACAAACCTGTACTTCATGTGTTTAAATTCTGATCACATAGCAGAATAGGAGAGCCCCTTCCTCTCTTTGATCTTGCATGTCTGTTTGGAATGCAGCATAAAAAGGAAATAACCCATTCTTGAAAAATCTATGATCTGCACCTAACTAAATCAGGCACCTAAAATCCGTAATGCAAATAACATTATTCCTGATGCTACATGAACAAAAGATAAATGAGGAGATCCTTGCATCAGATTATATAAATCTAAAGGCAATATGCCTTTGCTAAATGAATTTAAGCTTTAGTAAAACAGAATTGCTATTTTAAAAGTTTGTCCTCAGTTATCTGAAACTACTTTACCATATCATGGATTTTTGGTAAATTAAAATTAAAAATTCTTAACTGCTTTTAAGTTTGAAGAGAATGCCCGTATTCAGTTCAAATATCTCCACATGTCAGCCCCACCAAAGCTAGACAGGTTTTACCTGCACAGGTAAAATACAGAGCTACTAATGTTTTATCCATCCCCTTGAAAAGAAAGATTCTGCTAAAATACTACCATAAATAAGGTCTGTTTGGATACTGCTGCTTGTTAATATTTACATGTGTGTTTTATGATCATTGCAAAACAGAAAGCTCAGCAAACACAGGAGGAAGAAGGAGCTGCCTTGCAGAAGCATGCCCAGGCAGGATGGCTCACAGCCACACACCTATTATCGATGTGCATTAGGAAGTGTCTGTCTAGACATCGGAACCTGACAGGATGATATGCTTAACTCAGGTTTTGTATCAGATTTAATAAGAGGATGCTGGCAGGCCTCAACTGGTCCTGGAAGACTGTCCAGGTTGTTTGATAAATGAGGTTGTAGTAGAGCTATGAACAAAGAACTCATAGCCACAAAGGATCTAAAATAAAACAGTTTCAGTTTACTAAAAGAGGTTTAAATCATCTACACCTCTGCTTAAGGTCTAAGCTCCTAAAGACACTAGAAATATGAGTCATCACAGCTGCAATGGTATTAGATGTAAGGTAGAAATAAAGATAAGGATAAGAAAAAGATGGGAAGACTTTTGCAAGCATAGTATTCTGACCTAGCTTTAGGGACAAGGCGGAAAATAACACAGGGAAGAAGAGTGTGTACCTGAATTCCTGAGCAAAAGCCGTGACTGGATTAATCTGGGAGGTTTTTTGGTAACAGTGGGAAGAGAATTCAGAAGCTAAGCACAGGCCATGGTGCAGGAGAAAGAGAAGGCTGTCCTAGCATCACTTGTAAACCTAATTTCTTACATGGTACCTAAATACTGAGCCTTGCATCTTGTGTAATACAGATCTTCGTTTTACTAGTAAGACAGTCTGATGTTGGGGAATAAGTAAATCACAGTGCAACTGTCAAGCTCATAATACCTTCAGGGAAGGAGAAAATTCAAATCAAAGAGAAACTCAACAAAAGCAGTGTTGCAAGCAACCCTGGGGCATCTGCACTTCAAGATTTCTGTAGGGGTACCTGGGAACCATGGAATGCTCCTTCAAAGCTGCAAAGACTTTCTGTGAGGAGCTGTTTTGACAAGAACCAAGAGCTAGAAGTTTCCCCCATGAGTGTCAGACAGGCCCTTCTATAAGACATAAACAACAGAAACAGTACCAGACAGAATGCAAATATCTAAAAACTGATGGCAAAATTTCACTTCAGAAGTACCTGCTACAATTTGAGCAGACTTAATTGTTCTGCTGGGCCATCCTATTATGTACCTTCTAATTAGTTGTAAATGATTTGAATATACTTCGAATACAAAAAATACAATGTAAAAATCCCAAGAATTATGAAATGTGTACTAAAACTTTCCAAAGAGAAAATTGGTATCACATGTAATGATCAGAAATTAAGAACATATAAATCTCATTCATTTTTTTCAGTGTACTTATACAAATAATGTAGTGACCAAAAGAAATACTTGGAAAATGATCAAATTATCCTCATATATGTTTGGAGGCCTATTCTGAAAATAAACATGCAATTTTGAGAGCCTGAGGGCATAAATACTGTATTTGTGGGCATAAGTTTTCTGTGTAAAATGGAACACAACTGTTTAAGCATCTCTGTAGAAAGAGAATGTCTGTGGATTAGCAGGCGCCTTAATACAGGGGACGTCTGCCTTCTGTCTCCAGCTTGCTCATTCGTCTTTTCTTTCTGTAAGCTGAGGAATCTAAGGCCTACCTGGTTGTGGTGTTTCTGGATTCCTAATCAGTCTTGGAAAGTGCTTTGAAATCCACTAAGAAAAGGGCCATGCAAGTTCTGTGCCATCACAGATACATAATACATTGGCATTCCAGACCCATATGAAGTGGGCTATTTCTCTTGTCATCCAACTAAAGGCGAAAATTCACTACCCATTTGCAGTGATCAGAAGTAGTGCTTCCAAAGAAATATAATTAAAAGAAGACAAAATGTTATTTTCATTACTTTACAGAAAAGATTAAAAGCCTACATTTTTTTTCTGATCATTTTTAATCAGTACACTGGAAGCACATCTATTCTATTTGTAACACGTTGAACCTAAAAATTAACTGGTGTACATCTAAAAACACTTTGGTGACAGACGGCACCAGAAGACATCACAGGAGAAATTGAAATTGTCAGCCTTTCTTAACATTCCAGGACCTGTAACAGTCATAAAATATCCACAAATTAATATATTCCTAGAAAATCTATTGCATGGAGCAAGACTAAAGGGAAGTAATCATGTGAGCAAACTATTCCTTCCATTGCCCCCTTCCTGTTTACTAGAGTGGCTATGGTTTTCTCAGAGGAATGCCACTAACTTGTTGTTCTATAGTTTATAGGACTAGCTCTGCAATATCAAAATGCCTCAGAAGATTAACTACTTGCCTGGAAAAAGATATGAGACGCATTATTTTTTTGAAAGTAAGTTCTTATTAGAAATCTTCAAATGACAGGTATGACCAAGCAGTCTTTACTGCCCAGACCCTCAGTATTACCTCATAAAAACAACAGCTAAATCCACCCATAAGGAACACGAAAACAAGAAAATACAGTTAGCACAGCCTCAAAATACATGCATGGGCCTTTATCAAGACTTACTCACTTAAGACAAGAAGTTGCAATTTTATCATTCTTATGCTTTGTACACTTTAAATAGGGCACAAAATCTAAAACTGGATTAATGAAAAATCCATAGCATCTATGAGGAAAAGAGCAAAGTTACAAATATATTGCTTTAATTCAATGGAAAGTGGATTGCTACTAGAATAATATTTTTGGATTTAATATTGCAATACTAGATATTCTATTAGGAGAATGTCTTACTAAATTTGTATTCTTGCATTGTTGGCACCTAGGTGCCTAAATACTTACTAGCTAAGAGGCTCTGCTGATGTTAGAGATGATTTGAGAAGAAACATAAACAACTGCACTAAAAGAGAGAAGGCTATTAAAAGATTCAAAATTCCTCCACAGGCAGAAGCAAAAACATCAGCTCCTTTCAAAGTTTCAAGAAGTAAAACTAGAAAGGGCATTAAAGGAGAGGAAGAAAAAAAAAAAAACTAAGAGTTTTAATCAAACTCTTACATTTAACAGCATTAATGCTAAGTATGCAAACGTTCATCCCACTGATCATTATGGTATCAAGAACTAATTTTCCTCCATTTAAGAGCTTATATGTCACATCACACCCTGTGGGCCTTCCCGAGATGTATTTAAATGTCTAACAGGGGGAAAAGAAAGACATTCCAGACAGCCAGGTGTTACTGATTCACCCATTAAAACTTCAGTTATAAAATATCCCACACAATGGTAAAACATTTCAGTCATTAGACAATCATAAATAGATTAAGATGACAGTCTAAATTATTATGACTATATGTGTATAAAATTTACATTGCTCATCACATTATTCCAGGTGTCGGTAACTCTGATTATCTGAAGTTAAAGATTAAGTGCATGTATTATTTGTTCTAAGAACTTAAGGAAAAGAAAGACAAAGCCAGATGTAGCAAATGTAACATTAATCCTGAGACAGAAGAAAACTTCAGATTTATTTGTAATGATGCTCATTCATTTTCTATTATATAGCTGAAAATGAGATCTTGTTTCTTTTTATTGTAACCTTTAAGTCAGCCTTACTATTTCACATAATGGATGTGAAACAGTAAAATAATTCAAAGATTTTTAAATCTTACACTGCCTAAACTCCTGTTTTTCAAATGAGGAAGATATTTAGTGAACACCCAACACTGCACCATTTGGATATCGACTTTAATAACAAAAAGATATAGATGGACTTTACATCATGGCATGCTGTTGATTTACACAAATTTAGTTGCCTATGAATGGGAAGATAATTTCTATGCTTATTTATTTCTTTATCTACACTGTCAAACAAGATATGAATTTTATCATTAAACCATATTTCAATCCACTTTCCCCCTTTCAATTTGGCACATGATCAAATTTTTGAGTTAATAAATTAGGGAGCATCACCACTGTTCCCATAGTAGTCAGTGGACAAGCACTTAACTCACAATCCGTGCGAAGAAATTTGAGTCAACTTAATCTAGATTAGAAGACAGTTGATCTAAATCAAATTAGGTTACATTTACTATGAGCTAAAAGCTTGTATTGAATAATCACAGTCATGATAGAGATGCACTATAATGCCCTGTGCTAAAAAAATGCAACTTACCTCTTTGATTCACCTGATTTCCAGGAAAAACTTCTTTCCAACATTTTGCTTTTTCTTCTACTTGTTTAATTTTAGGAGTGAAATGCTGCAAGTTGTTCCAATAGAAAGAGATTTCACTCTTCAGTGTTTTTAATGTTCAAAATTAGTTAAATAAAAATTAAGTCAATTACTGTCACCAAGTTTCACAACTCTACAGTAATAAATCAGTCAATACTCAGGCATCGGCATGCTGCAAACATCGGTTTGTTTCAAAAATATACAAGTAAACTATGAGTTAGAAATTATGAAATCTAGTGAGACCATATCCTTTTTAGCAGCCCAGCCTTCTAGTTACAGAACACAAAATTATTTTTATTTACGTCAGAGACAGGCAAGCACCCGAAAGAATGAAATCACTTTCTCTTGTGCTTGAGGATGAGAACTGATCCATTCTAGCATGTCTGGTCAAATGTATTTGCTGTCTCCCAAGGAATGTTAGGATGAGATTCACTTCAAAAGATCCGAAATCGACACAGCTTTTGCCAAACACACACTTTTGCCATCTGGACTTCAGGTGTTTCTGCTTTCCTGTTTCTTAGAAGGTTCTGTCATTATATTTTTAATGGATTTTTTTTTGTTGTGATACATGAGGTTGAGCCTGTTATTCACTTCAGAGAAGAAAACTTGAACTCTGCAGGCTAAACCCACCTGAACACATGTTTTGGTAAAACAAAAATCAAAAGAAAATAATGTGAATCAAATCTAATAATTAGTTCCTAATTAGAGAGAAGATAAGAACGTAGAATGCAGAAGAAAGGAATAAAAAAGAACCAAGAATAAAAGCAACAAATAAAACAAAACCAAACCAACCAAACAAAAGGGTTAAGGTAGGGATAGGCCCAAAAATCCCAGGAAAAATTTTCCACAAAAAAGGATTTCTTAGGTCTTTCTTACAGCCAAAGCAATTGAGTCACAAGAAGGTGATAGGATTTGTCAAATAGAACAGATTTTTAAATTCGCAATTATAATGGAACCATATTATCACAGTCTGTTCTGAAAAATGTATTTATACTAATGCTCATCAATAAGATCTTGGAAAATTGTCTTTTGTCAGTAGTCACATGTCACCTGCTTGTAGCATTTCACCTGAAACATATTGTCTTAATCCTTATGACTGGGAATAACATTGTAAGTGCGAATTTAAAATCCAGAGATTTTAAATCTGAGATTTTGGATCTCCTAATCCAGACATTCAAATTAGTACAATTACCAGAAAAAGTTCCAAACAAGTCATCAGGTTCTCTTGGCCACACTTCTTGGCAAAAATATTAATGAAAAAAACCACACAGAAAACAGAGAAGAAAACCCCAAACATCTCCCCCAAACCAGTTTTCACCAAAAAGCACAGCTGTCTGATACCACAGTCTTTCAGAACCCTAATGAAGGAAATGCTAATGCCTACATCCATAACCCTGAAATTCCACTGGCCTAAACCATCAAATTTTTGCCAAAATTCAAGTGCTAACGGACTGAATAATGTTGAGTGTATTCTTTTTACGTCAGGTCCTTTCAAAAAGCTAAATGGATTACCTTAAATTTAAGAAGATAAACTAGATAAAACTTTTTTTTAGTAGGTAAACATTGAGCAGCCTTTTCACAGAATGTTTGCTCTAAGCAAAAAATGAAATACGAGAGTCAGCCCTGGTAATAAAGCGATCATCTCAAAAGCAGATGTGTTGGACAGCCTGAATGAACCCAAGGCACCTGACTAACGTCGGCACAAGCCAGGAATTCTTTTTCCTTTCTTTAACTTCACCTCACATACTACCATTTACAACAGGACTTCCAAGCCTTATGACACATTCTGGTACCCTGGAATCCACTAGGAAAAGTAACCTGGGGGCAGGAGGAGTACTTGGCAGGGATGGCTAGGAAGAGGGCTGATAATTCACTTTGGTTGCACAGGCATTCTGCCTCAGGGAATAATCTTGATTAGTCTCCAGTGATTGTCCATCACACGAGGAAATACCAAACATCCTACAAGGCTTCATCTGTTAAAAGCAAGGGAAATACCTTTTCCTATCTTTCTCCCACTGATTGAAGACAGAAGGTAGAATCTGCTACTTAGTATCTGATAAAAAATAGCAGCAGTGGTGAGTTTCCTGTCTTTTACTTTATGAAACTGCTTTTTTTCCATAGCTCAAATGCACAGTTTACAATAAATCCTATTTTGCTGACTATTCCATCTTATTTAGAAGAAATCTGAGACAAAACAGATCAGTAATCTCAGCCATGAAATACGCAAACCAGGTATTGATCTAACTGTGATGCCATGAGGCTACATTGTGGTTTAAAACTAGATAGAATCATTATGAGCCTTATCCAAAACCAAAAGAGGCAAGAGGAGCTTATGATTATTTTGGACAAATCCCCACATATTTTCAAAAGCTTATCACTCCAATGAGAAAAAATAAGCATTCCATGAACATGGTCTTCTATTCCATTATTACACAGATAAGTTAGGGTTGTGCATATGGAATAGATGATTTAACTGTGAAATACATTAATTTAATTTTTCCAGTGATACCTTTATCACCTGACTAAAAATTTTTAATTTGAAAATTCAGCTGAAAATTTGTGGGCAAAATATGCAAAGTAATGAATATGTATTTGTCAGTCATTTTCTTAAGCATAGTCCCTTCTGAATACTTACTTCCTAGATGCTATGGCAAAGTCATCTCAATTTTTATCATTCCAACACCTAACTCCAAGTGAACTGTCTGTGATGAGAAACAGTGTGAAAACCTGACAGTAAAAAAATATGCCTATTTGAGTTATATTCTCATTGTTAGGATTTCTAACATCTAAACATCTGTAAAAGCATTCATTCACCTCTTAAGTCCCTTATGAGGTTTTAGCAATTACTTATTATAAAGCAATTTAAAGAGTAATACACTCCTGAAATTCAGTGTTTCTCCTTCTGTTTGATCGTGTAATATAATTATTGTTTTTATTTGTGGTCTAGAAATTTATGCCAAGGACTGTGCTGCCTAAACAAAAGATTTCAGAATGTAGAAACTACATTATGACAAACCTCTTCACCACCTCTCTCAATAAAAAACTAACCTTGGCCTGCTGACTAGAGATGGTGAGAGCCTTTGGGGAAAACAGATGGGAGCCGAGGAGCTGCTCACAGCCCCACAGGAGATGTTTGGCATATTGAGAAACTTGGTCTTCCATTATAACAGCAAATGAAGAGTTTGAATGATAATTCCCCTCAGAGCTTACACTACTTTTCTGCGTTTAACAACACTAAAAACTTTTTGCAGCATCAGTTAAATTAGGGATTTCATGTTGGACTCCGACCTGATCTTGACTCAAAGCAGTATGTTTGTTACTCTAAGCCAAGAGTATCATAAGCATTCGATTTTGTCATTGAAGCACTAACCCTCACAAACCATGGCTTAATATTGATGCAAACATCTTTGCTGCAGTATTTAGCAGGAACTGCTTATGAAGCATAGCAGATATGTTGCTGATAACACCAATACCTACGCAAACCCAAAGCAGATAGCTATTAGTGCAAATAGTCTTGTTTTCTATTGTGTGTAAGAAAAAAGGAATCCAGAAATTATTAGATAGAAAATACTAAATTCAAGCCACCAAAACTGGTTTCTTTTACTCTATGTTTTAACCATGCTATTCAAAATTTATATATATTTGATTAGAAATTGTCTAAAAGTGTGCTCGATTTTTAACACAATAGCAAATCAAGAACTGTAGCTGAACCCAGTAACCCAGGTAAGCCAAGATGAACCAGTAAAAGCTACTCTGAAATGACTCAGAGATGTATTTTCTTTCTCTCTTTTACTAAGAGTGCACACAGAACAGGAAGAACACCAGTGACTTCAGTCTCTGGCCTTCTAACCAAGAAAGGACTTGTGAAGGTGAATGGTTTGCAGACGAAGGGGATATAAAAGAGACAAAACCAGGATAAAAATTAAATAAAAAGTAGCTGTCTTAAACTGTAATTGCACTCCTCTGCTGAGCATGCTTTCAGATATATAAATGTGATTTACCATCAGCTTGCAACTACAAATCAGGTCTTAAGAAACACTTGTGCTATGAAATTGTTTAATCTCATCAAGCTCTGCTTTCACAGCAAGCCATAAATCACAAAGTCTTTGTTATCATAGACCTCCATGAGCGCCTCTCAGGCAGGCAATGGATCGTGGGTATATATAATCCTGACTGCACAAACAGTGGGGTCGTCGCAGCCTGAAATACTTTCATAATAGCCACTGTGCAGCTGGTGGAACACAAGCCTATGATGGATATCTCATTTCCTACAGTCGGCATCTATTTCGAGCAAATTATTACCACATAAATTTCTTGTCAACAGAAACGGCCAATTAATTAAGTTAAAAATTTACTCGTGATCACATCTACAAACCAAATAGAACTGCAAGGCAATTTTACAGTTACTGAATATACTGCAGGTCAGTTTAATGAATAATTTTTAACTTTGTCATAAACTCAAAGACAGGCTAATATCTTGAGGAACCTGACCGGAGAGCAGCTGCCAACAGATTTACACAAAATATATTTATGCAGGTTTTGATTGCTGACATCTGGGGACAGAAATAAACTTCATACAATTACAGAAACTTCACAAGAATATGACATTTTCTACCTAAAAATAAGCAACTTTTCCTCCACAACACTGTATTTAAATGTGTTTAAAATGATACAGAATTGTCATTGCGGAAAAAGATGGCTTATTATCAAAGCCAAGAACTACAGTAAGTAAAACCTTGTTGATTACTCTTGCTTTTAAAATTATTTTGTTTTCAAGCCTCTAAAAGTGCATTTTGCATGCATGTTTATCACATACATACAAAAACATAAGGCAGTCATAATTAGTGGGTGGAGATAATTGAATGATTTTTCACCCCTGAAAATGAATAAAAGTTATTCTTTCCAAGGAGTCTCCACATCAGTTAAAACATTGTCAGCGGTGCAGTGCAAGAGAAAATTTAAACTATGGCTTCCATACAAATCAAAGTGGACAGATTGACAGAGGCATGAATACAGCTACTTACTTTGGGTTATTATAGACATAAAACTGGTCTGCATGAGAACATGCACATTTGTAAGTACTTCATAATTTTTATTTTAACCTTCTTTCACCCTCTTCCCCCATGCACACATTCTTCCTGAAATGAAAGCAAATATATTCCAGCCACTGCTAACTATGAGATCAAATAGCCTTTTTCAACAGATAAAAAATAGAGGATTAATTAAAATACAGAGCAGCTTTTGCCTCTATATAGATAGTTCACTTTTATTAGAGAAAGACAACAACCCTAAGTAACAACATGGACAAAATGGTTTGGCATTGGTGATGATGTGACTTTTTTGACATTTTTTTCAATTCTTTTACTTGGTTTTCAATAAAATTAAGATATCAATATTATATATTCCATTAGTATGCAATGGATGAGCTGTATAAATCTTTGAAAAGTTAATAATTAATGGTGTAATCAACATAAAAAAGCAGAAATTCCTCATCATGAAATTCCAAGTGGGAAAAAAATCCCCAAGAGAAAAGAGTCAAACCAGTCTGAAAATACCAGCTCCCCATTATTCTTCTCAGGGCAAAGAGGTAGCCCTTATAGAAGTTCAGGAAGCAAGCATCACTGGTCAGAAAAGGAAAAAAAAAAAAGTACTCTTGATCATACCGAGGGAACTTCAACTTTAAAATCTACACTAACTGTAACTGTGGTGGAACAGGAAAGAAAATCATGGTAGAAAACATCTGGGAAAAGCCGATCACTCAGGGATGATATCAAAACTATTTAGGGAGCTTGAACGCTGAAAATCCCTTTTTTTTGTATAGCAAGCTGTTCCAGGGCAACTGGGAAGAGGACTCCACCAGATTTCACCAGAAAACTTTCTCCAGCTAGTTCTTTTTTTTTTGGATTGGTTTGGTTTGGTTTTGGTGGTTTTTGGTTTTTTTGGTTTTGGTTAGTTTGTTGTTTTTTGTTTTGTTTATTTTGGGGTTTTTTTGTTGGCTTTGAACCCATTTTTTTAATGTTACAAAGCTACACTCTTAACCTTAGCCAGCAGTCTAATGGATCAAAGACAATGTGTGAAGGGTGGAAAGTCTGAAGGGCAGTTGTTTTCTTTTCCTTTTGAAGAAGAGTCAGCTTGGTTTATTTTAGACTTTTTTCTGAGAGTTATACTAATCTAACATTGGTTATGAACTCTCCTAATGACTGATTCAAGACAATTTTTCTTTCTTGAGAGAGAGAAAAATATAAAACAAGAAACAAACACAAAGTCTAGGAATTAGATGGCTCATGGTATTTGGAACAATCTTTACACAGTATGCAGGAAAAAACATTTCAAAGCATTTTCCATTTAGGAAAGAATAATGCACAAATAATGAAACACTTGAATACCCCTCACTGTCTACCCCCGTTTCTAAAGCAGATAAATGTTTTTCTGAAGAAGTACTTTGGAACATGCTTAAAAACAAGTAGATCTTTAGTATCTTTTTGAAGCTGCATTTCTGAAACTACTCAAGAATGAGAAATGGGAGGTCAGTTTTACTTCTTTTACTATTAAGTAATCATGTACTTCCATGTCAAGGACTTTTCTACATTTCTATATGGAGAAAGTTGAAAATTCAGTTAAAAATGGGAAATGGCTAAGGAAGAAAAAAAAAGGGTCAAAGATGGTAGATACAAGCTGCAGATTTTTTTGGGAAGACAGTACCAATAAAAAACCCTCCCAAAAATTGAGAACAAAGTTACCATGAAAAAATGCTTTAATTCTGAGTGACTATGTTAAAAAATGACTTAGAATTACTTGGTTACAAATGAGTATGTATAATTAAGAAATCTTTCATCAAAACAATTGTAAAATGGACAACGTATTACAATCTAGTGTCAAGTTAAAAGAAAACCAGTGACTTTTCAGGCTAAAGCTTATAAACTGGGGGATGTGGTGGTGGTGATGGGGGAGTAATTCTCCATCCAAACTACATTATAATGGCAAACATTGCAGTACTTCTTGTGCACTTTCTGTGCAATGGATCAACATTGTTATTATTATTATTTCACATACCATCTACAACTTGATGCAATGTTATACTCAGTAGGCTTTTAAATATCCCAAGAAACACTGAATGTTTTGGGATTCAAGATTTCTGTAAGAATTTGTGAAAAGCTTAAAGGAAATCTGAAAAAAAAAAGTGATTGAGAAAAATACGCATAATTATGTGCATCTGATAATTACTACATTAAATTGAGCTACTAAAATACTTCAGATAAACAAAAATAATCTGAAGATGACATCACAGACCACATAAAAGTCTTCATTATTATGTAAAGTAGGGAAAAAGGAAAATTTCATATTCTGCATAATATTTCCATGTGGGAACCTTCTTTTTTCCAGAATGGGTATATAATTTTGGTTAACAATATTTTTCAAAAATAACAATTTGGCTGAAATTTTATTAAACCATATGGTGTCTTCCTGTCGAACTATAGTCATGAGAGCCATCAGAAATATTTGTACTTACCAAACCACAATATAAATTTCAAATTTTGTTAATGGACAGATATCCTACCAATGACACTATTTTTCCATAACAAAGTAAAAGTCTCAAGAAAGAGAAGCATATGAACACCAAATCATCTAACCACTTCCCATCACTCTTTAAGGTGGAGAAGGAAAAAAATGGAATGACCAAACAATTGAGGAAAATCTACATATTCACTTCTACTGATGCCATATGTAATTTCCCTCAAAATTTAAAACACTAAAAACATTAAATTCTTTGTTCCAGTATTTAATTCCTATTAAAAGGAATTAAATTCCATTAGCAAAAGCATCCCACTTATGGTCCTCATTCCTAAACTCCAAGATGACTACAGGGGATTCATGCTACTAAATTCTTGAAGGATGAAGTAAACTTACAAGGCTGTGTGCCTAATGTACCAGTCAAAGTCAAATTCCTTGTCACCATCTCCTCTTCTGCTCTTTACTCTTCTCACTTATCCACATTTGGGTGTTTTACTATGGCACAGGCATTAGTTCTGCCAGAGAATTTTTATTTAAACTGCACACAGCAAAAGTTCAATTCCCATACATACAAACACTATTTTATAAGACACAAAGCAGACCCAAAAGAAGCAGAAGATGCCCAGATATTTAGGTATCTTCCTAGCTGGATGAAATTAACTGATTTTGTCCGTTGGGAGACAAGACAAAGAGGAATGAAAACAGGAAACATGACACCATTAATTTCTTTTTAGGTACGTTAGCAAAGGGTAATTCTAACTACGGTGGTATTACTGAATAAACTGGATAAAATCACCAGAGTACAAGTACAAGTAAAATTTCCTTGCCTTCATTAGGTAACCGTGAGAGGCAGACCTCCTTTCTTGTCACAGAAGTCCCTCCACGTAGGGGTATAAGGTAATATGCTACATAACAGACATTTAGTGATGATACCGAAAATAGGAGTATAGAACTACAAATCCTGACAGAAAACAAGGAAAACATGGAATGAGCAACTATTGATGTGATCTGTTACTGGATCAATTTACAGAATGTCTCAAGATTCATTAGTGTCCTAACGCCTCAAGTAAAATATGCCAAAGATTAATTGGAAGTAACACAAGTAATCCTTACCTTTCTAAAGAATTAGAACAGTTAGTTCATAGAAATAATCACATACTTATTTTTAGATGTCATCTTCATTCCACTGAAGAAACCTATTTTGAGGTAAGGTAACATAATACAAAACATGATTTCTGAAGATGCTGTTATGAGCAGAACAATCTTGTTTTGATTAATTATTCAGTTTGGTAAAATTACAGCTTGTTTAAAGGAGCATAAGCAATCTTTCAGAATGCTTCACTTGCTTCCTTATACATAAGAATAATTCATTCCAGGTGTAAATTTACTTAATTAAGAAGTCGTATCCCATCTTTCTCCATGTGAGTGAATAAATTTAAACCCACAAAACAAATTACACAAATCAAGAATGGGCATTATAATCCTGAGCTCTGAAACAGATTATGCAAGCTAAAAATAAACAAACAAAAAACCCCAACAAACAAACCAGGAGTGGAGGCAGGGGGAATACCCCACACAGAAATCCTTTTCACGACCTGAGCTAATAGAAAAACGGTAATTTAGACACTTTATATAATTTTTTTCTGCATTATTAATCATCAATATTACTTTGCTTTCCATAGTGTTCATATTCGTTGTATTTTTATTCTAGCACTGTGACAGGGCCCTTCTTTCTTTTTCTGAACCCCAGAGAAGTCCTTGAGGCCTGCAATGGGACAGTGCCCATACAGGCAGTTCAACAGGACTCTGCCATCAAGGCAGATGTATTTAAAAAGAAAAAAAAAGTCAAGAACAAAATATCTTTGCAAATAACTTATGATACATTGGAGTTTGTTTCTTGTTGAATTTCAGTAACTTGAGCCCTGAGGAACTTTCTACAAACCATACAAACCATACAAACTCGAAATAGACAGTATAGTGCTTTCTTATTCTCCATGAGTTGAAGACAGAACCTAATAATCACTTTAGATAGTACTGTTGGGATATTTTGTTAATTATATCCATGATATTACTTATTAGATTTTATTT
The DNA here is from genome assembly GCF_000738735.6 of Corvus cornix cornix. Lineage (NCBI taxonomy): Eukaryota > Metazoa > Chordata > Aves > Passeriformes > Corvidae > Corvus > Corvus cornix. Next base: position 22,541,234 of record NC_046336.1, on the reverse strand, counting down.
TTAATGTTACAAGATTTAAAAATTTGTTTATCAATATAGCCTTTGCTAATAAATCTATAAAGTTAGCTGTGAACAAATCAAGAAGCTGAAGTATTAGGCTTCCATTAACATGCTGTTTCTAGCACATTCCCCTAATGTTCTATCTCAGTCATTAACAAATATGCACCTAGAAGGATTTGCAAAAGGATTATGCAAATTATTATGGCCTACTTAACACTTGATTTACTTTGTCACTGTTATGCTCCCTGTATGACAACCCTATCCACCTCAACAAAGACATTTGGAAAATAGAAGGAAACAAGAAAAGGCTGTTACAAGAAGACACTCCAAAAAAGAGAACAGACAAGATTGACTTCCTCTTGCAATAATACCTTGCAGCTACTTAAAACAGATTTAAGATAAACTAATATTCCACAAATACAGCTCAGAATACACTGCTTTCAGGTCATTTCTTTCTGTGCAGAAAAATGTTTCCAAAATAGTACTTAAACCACAAAATTTAAGGATAAGTTAAAATTATTGCTCATGAAATCAGTATTAGATATGTTGCTGTTAATGAAGAATGTAAGGTATATTCCATAAAACCCAAACATATACTCTTTGATCACATAATGAATTGGTTATTATTACATATGTAAACTACTGTTTAATTTATAAACCATACAGTGGATCTTTAAAATAATTACCTGTTATTCTACTGCTCTAACCTCCCTATCTTGTTTCTAAATTGTCTTCATCTGAAGATTCTCTGAACACGTTTCATAATAAAATTTTTTGAAAAAGTCTTTTTGTGTCTTTTTTATTAGTCCTAGAGAAGAAGAAAAAAATCCCAGTGCAAAATCTAATTTAAAATTAAATTATGTTTGAAGATTAAATTACATTAACAACTCACAATAATATACATCATGAGAATGCTGACATATCCCTAAATCTGATCATTCAAATACAAACTCAGTGATTAAACACAAGCTTAGCAGAAATTGAGATACTGTAACTTTATTTCTCATCTATTTTGATGCATCGAACTTGCTATTTTAGGTCTGTAATTGATGAAAAAAAAAATTACTCTTAACCCTATTTTGTCAGAAAGAATGAAACAAAGCCAGAAAGAAATTTCAAACCCCAATTAAGCAACCACAATCAATTACACTGTCTTGAAGTCATTTCCCTAACTTCAAGGCACAATGAACTGTCTCTGAAAAACCTCCTTTTTCCCAACTGCTTGGGATTCAGTAGCAACAGGAATAAATTGCTGCTTGGCAATGGAAATACTATCTGGGATTTTTAACCCTTCCAGCTACTCCTACTCAGCTTTTGGCTATTATAAGATTATACTGAAACACAGCCTCTCCTTGTACTGGACAAGAATTCAACTCCTAGAAGGTTCTTACAGAACTTAGGGCTATTGGGGAATAAATTTCAATATGATATCACCTTAGAGGAAGATTAGCAATAGCTGGACATAACAAAAGTGGTTTTCCATAACAATGAATAGCGAACAATAAGAAATACACAGGGCACATGCAGATTTTCAGAAAACACAGAGTAATTCAGAGCCAAGTAAGATCAGGCCGGATTCAAATAGCACAAATATAACCAATAGATCTGATGTTGCCCCACTACTCAGCATCAATATTAAGTAGCAATCTCTGGGGATGATTGCTTTCAACACATGAACTTTGACCTCAAAAGCAGAGACAAAACATTTCAAGTAAGGCAGGAATAGGTATTGTAAGTCTGTAGAATTAGTAATTCTGATCTGTAGAATCTAGTAATACTGTAAAATAAACTCACGGTTCCTAGGGCATTAATGTAAATCTGTGGCCTTTCAGAGCCCAGAAGTCACCAGAAGTTTAATTTAATATATTCAGACAAAATCTAAAGAGGAGTAAGCAATGAAACCTATAATTACCAGCCATAAATAAAGCAGAAAAAGCATGATGAAGTGTCCAAACAAAATAATAATCACATGTGTGTGTTGCAATGGGAGGAAATAGGGCAGTAAAATGAATAACCAGGCTTCAAGCCACAAAGTCAGAGATTCCTGATGCAACAAAGGTTTAAGGACACTTTGCTGATTTACTTTGTGACAGGCTGACATTCTTGTAAGCATAATGCTCAAAAGCTCATTTCAGCAGTTTTAAGCAGCACGGCACTTTTTCCTGATTTATGACTGGTTTATGGTAGCTGGAAATGGACACAGTCATTGTGGCCATAGTTCGAAATGAAGTTAAGTGATGTCCTTGATGCAGACCCAGTGTCAAAAATGAAAACTATGAAAAAAATGAAAATGATTAAATACACCTGGATAATTTAGCCTAGTGGTAAAAAGGGAAGAGGGAAAAGATGATCCACACTGCAAGCAAAGATTACACTGCTCAGAGAAGTAAATTCCAGACTGGTACTACATACTGGCTAAGCTTTCAGAGGCCAGCAGTCAAAGCCACTGTAAGGTTGGCTCATAAAAATTATTACAGCAAATGCATTACATTCCAGTTATGCATACCTTCTGTTTGTTTGTTTTCTTTAATCACACTAAATTTTCATTTACTCCCTCAACTGCTCCAGAAAAGAACAATTAAATCAGGACACAAAAAATACACTCTGCAGATTAGGCATCCAAAACCAGAGCAGACAACTACTTAAAATTTCTCTATGAAAATAACAGCTTTGGGAGAGAGTTTATGAAAAGGGATCTTATGGAAGAGACCAAGCAAGTATTAAAAAAAAAAAAGTATTTTTGTTTAGTTCACTTACTTGTATTAACTTCAGGAATTTACTAAAATATATTGAATAAACTTATATGGAACTAAGAGATGGCTGATCTGTCTGTAGATCAGAAAATCCATTTAAACCAAGAGGATTAGAATATCATAAGAGTCACAGTTAAAGTGCCATTAAAAGGAACTACTAGTAGTTTAATCTGTTACCTGCAAACTTCTTTAAGGAATTTTTCAGATTCAAAATATTCCCAGTATGAATACAAGTATGAGAGATGGGGGAAGTATTTCAATCAGAAAAAAATCATGATCTCCACATGAAAGCTGTGAAAGTTGAGAAGTGTGCAACTGCCTGAAATGACTTAAGGGATAACTGTCATGGGAATTAATACAGTTTGAATGTTTAAAAATTACAACAGATTCCTTTACATTTTGAAGGCTGTCTGATTCCTGCTGTGAAAGCTTAATGTCTCTCCATTTGATGGAGAGTTGTGGCTGTTTTCAGTATGCAGTTGACTAACACTTGTTTAATGGATTGGAATGGTCAACAGGTGTCAAAGATAAAGGCACAAAAGGCTAAGTTAGAAATAGAGTATTCCCTTTTCTGTTGATATACTGTAAGCTACCCTTCAGAAAGAATGGTGGAGGGCAACTGGATGAGAACTTTTAAATACACAATCTACTGAAAATAGTAACAAAGTAAAATACAATGGGGGGAAAAAAAAAGACCCAGCACATGGTAGCAGAAAAAGAGAGTTGCAGCTGGAGATCACAGCTCAAAGTCTGTGCAGCAGCCCACCTGGGCTTTTAAGAAAAAATGTTAAGTGTTAGAGAGCAAACCAAAATCTAAGCTAGCTAAAACTACAGCATATAGGGCATTCTGCAAGCTTTCTTATACAGCTACTGTTAAGCTTCAAGATTCACAAGACCACATAAATGTACCTTGCTTGACTAATACCCTTCAATGACTTGCAAACAAACATTTCCAGCACAACCCTAAAATGAAGCAGAGTTAGAAAACACCTATTTAAATATGTAAAATACTAAATATAGCAGGATTCTATGAAAGCCCAAATAAGAAAAGCACACAGATTACTTTCTCATCCCCATATTTTTTTCCTAGAATCTGTTTACCTTCAAAACTTACACTTCTAAATGATTTATCCACTTCACCCCTTCAAATCTTGCTATGCTCCTAGGAGGACAGGGCAGTATTTAGTAACATCATGCTTCTGTTTTATGAATAAATAAATACTGATTTAGAGTGTATTTATTGGAAAACAGATATAAGAATTCTGGGTGAATTGATAGAACGACTTGTGCTCTCTAATAAAGTGATTTTAAAACAAACAAATGTTCTCCAGATCCTACCAACCAACCATTCAATATGGCGGACTCTCAATCCAGATACTACTCTGTGTGTAATACAAAATAGAAACCAAAGTATGCCCTTCAGTTACTCCAGTGCCTATAGTGGAGATAGAGAGTACTCAGCACCCATCACTCGGCTGTACATAGCCTGTCACCTTGGGGCACTCACCAAGAGACAGCTTGGCAGCTTTATTACTGGAAGAGGAACTCAGGTATTCTGCTGACATACACACTTTGATGTTCTTTGAAGATAAAAATCCTTAAACATCGTTTTTCTTTTGACAATTCATGACCATACAGCTACAGAAGTCAAATTCCTTCCACACAGACCCAACATGAAACAGGCAAAATCAAGCTTCTCTTGTCCCTCTTTCTTTAACTGAGGACTTCCTATGTCAAGCATTATTTCACTAGAAAATTACCAGGTCATCATCAGCTGTGGTTAAACCAGAATGAACACATTACTTAGAATAAAGAGTAAAAATAAAATGAATTTAATAGGGCAAACTTTTGAAGCCAGCCTTGGCAGGAATATAGTTTTCCTTTATAGTCCGAGATTAATAGCTAATAAATAAAACTACAAAGATAGGCGCTTGTTTGCCTTCCAATTTTAAGACTTTTAATGGGTGAATTTTAGAAAGAAAGAGGAAAAATAAAAGAAAATCTAAAGGTGAAAATCTGTCTTGGCAAAGTTTGAAGTTAAAGCTTGTGATATAAACAAAACAAAGAAAAACAATGAGACCAATGATTCTGTGTGCTCAATAACACAGCCAAAACATGGATCATATATTAACATTATGGAACAAGTAAAATCTAAACTGCAGGTCTGATTTTTATTGCTTGAATTAGAAGAAAAGTGCCTCAATCAAACTCAGGCTCTACATATGAATTTAAACTCCAGTTTTGACAAACGTGAGAAGAGAGGAGCAGGGAGAAAGGCTGCTTAGATGCAAACAAGCCTGAAGAGAAATGGGGAATTTTTTGTGAAATTTCCATTTATGTACATAATCATCATCACACAAAATACTGGGGTTTTTATATCTGGCTTCAAATCAAGTTTATATTTAATCTGGCAATCACTTCTATCAATTCTCTCAATTGTTTATATATTTAACAAAAATCTAGGACATGGGAATCATTGTTACCCAGACAATATTAAGAGCAGAAGAAAGAAAGAGAGGGCAAATGTGTGACAGGAACAGGCAAATGCCAGAGAGAGGGGTCCAGCAAAAGAGTGTGAGGATGAGAGAGAGGACAAGAATTGAAAGGAAGAAAGTGTGCAGACAAGGGAAAGGGCACGTGAGAACACAGAGGAGCAGGTGTGGGGTGGTGAAGGGGAGGGAGGAGAGAAAAGGGGTCAAGGAGAGGAATAAAGGGGGGAAGAGGAAGAGCAAGACAAGGTGAGATAAAAAGCACTTGAGAGAGAGTAAGTTGCTTTGATAAAATCAAATTAAAAGTTTGTCTGGTAGAGCCAGATATGAATCACACATTTTCTTTATCCAAATTCTGTACCCTAATGATTTTCTCTGTGGCATGCAGCTGAACAATGAGATGAGACCACCATGTGACCCTGATGAACTCGAACCCAGGGCTTACTGAGCTTTCCACACCCCATATTTTCTTTACTTCAATACTTTACAGCACAGTTTAAATCCAGCCCTTTTGTTTTAGTAATTTCAGTATAGTTCAATCCCTTATATTTTTATTTGATTAAATCCATAATATTATGTTTTATTTTATGTTATGTTTTATTCTATGTTTTTCAGTTCAGTACATTTTCTAATCAATTCCCTTACATGCTTTATTCAATTCATTAAAATGCATATATTATGCCATGTATTATTTATTTCAGTAAGAGGTATATCAATTTTGCTGTATGTTACATTAAGCCCTCAGCATGTTGTATCCATTTCTTCATCTGCTACATCCATTTTGTCATGTGTTCTAGCACGCATCAGTATCTGTTTGAAACAGTTTTACAGCCTGATTCTAATTTTTTTAGAGCATGTGTGGTATTAATGTGATTTGGTTTTGATCTGCTCCTGCATGAATTTTCTTAAGATACCTCATATTTAAAAAGCAGTGATTTTAAAAAAGCAGTGATTATTTAAAAAGTGACGTAAAAGATAATATGGTGCTGTTAATAAGCATGAACACATACAATTTTGTCTTTAGCTTTATAAAGAATCATTCCTAGAAGACACCATGTTGTGCAGTTGGATTCATTTGAGTTGTGTTTGAATTTCTAAATCTCATCTTCAGTGGGAGCTGAGAATACAATATTTTTTTGAAAACTACAAGAAACTAGAATAATCTCCTGTTATATTTCACCTTCGTATTTTCTATGCGCTTTAATGAATTTAAGGAATACCAACTGGAATCCCATTTCATAAGGAAATAAAACTGCAAACTCCAAGCATTTAAAGAACATAACTTCACTTAGAGAACATAATCTTTGAAAATCAAGATGAATGATTTTGAAAGAGTTCTGTGTTTTTTAGCCTATAGATTTAATACTAGTGAAATGTAGATTCCTTCTTTTTTCTACATTTGTTTCATTTGAAGAGGCATACAGCCATTCTTGAGGGATTTTTTGCACACATAAGTAGGAGAAAATTTAGATCTCCTTTTTATTAAAAGGATTTGAGATTTTAAGAATAGTTAGCCTCAGAAGATAGGGTATAAGAAATTGTTAATTGTCAACGTATTAGTAAAAACAATGTCGATAATAATGAAAATCAGAATATAACCAAAATTAATTTGGCATTTAAGCAGCAAAACAACTTCAGCCTTATCTATAGCTATGCCCCTGGATTTGGGAATGAAGAGATGGACTGCAAGACCATCAAAATCTTAAAGCAGAGAGTTTTTTCTGTATGTATTAGCATATATGAAACACCTGCATATATTACCTCTAACCAATGGTAAAGTAGTCTCTGCTATGTATCCATCTGACTTGCCATTTATTATCCTGAACAATGCCATGAAGTGGACTCCATACAGCACTCTCTCTATTCCAAATTGCAATTTTCCATGTCTAGCACATACTGCTTCCTTCTTCCTGGGAACTGAGTACCCTGCTCATCAAAATGGAGCAAGTCATCAATTTTGGCACAGCCTGCCCTCTTCTCTCTATTTAATTTAGGATATAATTTGAAAAGTTTCCTTTAATTACTCATCCCAGATAGGTTGGTGAAACGTGATGTATGCTGCCCTGAGGACAGAGATCATTCAATGTGCTAGAAACTGCAGGAGGAAGGCCCTCTGCCATCACTACCTCAACAGAGGCTCCCATTCCCTGGCTGCTCAACATCTGACAAGCCACACTCCTGCAGAGCCCCACACACCCCTGGGTGCCACTGTGCAAAAAGCACATTCACCTTCAGAGCTGCTGACCTGGATCAGCCAGAGAATTCTCACCCTCCCAACAAGAAGAGGACGACCTGAGTCTCTTACCTTTCCTTAGTGTGCATTGCACCTTTCCTTTCCTGCTTTGGAGAGCTAATCTAGCTGTCTAATCTTGATCTAGCTGTCAAGAGTAATGGAGAAAAGGCAAGTCCTTAAGGAATATAGATGGAGTTTCAATTTCTATTCCAAATTAATTCTGTGGAAGTTTATAAGACAATATCATTATATTAAAAGCAGACAAAATTCCAATAGTTCAGTCTTTTCAGGATTGTTGGACAAATTTTCTAATGTCAAAGGAAATAATTTCATGGATATTTAACTGTGGAATAATTTTTATACCCACACAAAGACGCAGCATGAGGACCATGTACTACAAAAAATTGGCTTGGGCTTTTGCTTCAGAGTTTAAATAACTCTCAGGTCCTGTGCTGGCATGATTTTCACAGAAAAAAACATTTTCTATTTAATACAAGTAACATAACACTGACTAAGTTTTCATATTTCTGAAACATGGAGAGGTGAGGAAACAGAACTACATTCTTTTTACAACAGTCACATAAAAGCACCCTAAATAATACCTGATACCCCACCTCTTTGCTCTAATAATATGCAAAACAATCAATTAACATACTTTTCAGCAACAGATGTACACGTTTAACGTGTCTGAAAGTGCATGTATACAAAAGTATCACACACAATGTAGACTGACTTACACCATTGGAAATTTTGGAATTACTGAATCTAAATTTAATTTTTTTTTTTAACGTGCATGGCCTTGCATAAGCATATAATCTGCATTCTCCAATTCTGTGCATCAGTTTTGAAATCAGGGCAAGGATTTTTACATCTGACATCCAAAACACTTCAGCATAATTTATAATGAAAATGTTGACACCAAGCTAACTGTGGTGGCATGAACAATGCTCATAGAAAACCAAAAGCAAAGCATCCTCAAAATATATTATGAAGTTCAAAACTCTGATTAAAAGCATATGAATCTGAAATAATTATACTGACGACTAGATTCTGTAAACTTGAACAATCCAGAAAGTAAGATTCTGAGATTCATGACTTCTTAAAGTTTTCTTTGGGAAACTTAAATTCCATAGGCTGGCTAGCCTAACAGCTTTTATTTGTATTTTCCAAATCTATATGCCTTTTTTATAGCATGCATTGTGGCTATTGGTATGCATGGACACATTCTAATATTGTCCCCCACAACAAAAGCCATCATTCTGGCAAAAGGAGACAGGAAAATCTAACACTCTCCTACCATGACCAAGATGGTAAGAGCTGCTGCAGTTGCCAAATACAATACACAAAACATTTAATTTATAATAGTTAGAACTTGGCCCTTGACCAAGTCCAAAGAACTATGTCTTATTTCACTTGCTCTTGAATATGTCTCTTTCAGAGATAAATGACTGTGCTGTTTGCCAGTTCTCTCCTCTGTTTGGCGTTTTGTTTAGCTCTGCTTGTGACAAGCCAAGAGTTGATGCATCTGCTTGAATGTGTAATATACATCTTTGGTCAACTTAGCTTTTTTCCTTGACAATATTATGTCAAACAATCACATCACAACTGGCTCTGATCTCTTTGTTGTTAGCTAATAAATTAAAGAGTATTTATTATCTGCAATCCTTTTTTCCCTTTTAATGGTGACACATTTGTGGTGAATTACAGGGCAGCTTTATAAACTAGGCTGTGGGCCAGTATCAGCCCCTGCGTTCATGTGAATGTTCCCTCTCCCACTTGGCCTCCCAGCCTGGTGGTAAATCAAGGCAGCTGTCACAGCACACTAAGTTAGTGTGCGTCATTGGGGAGAGCAGGAAGCGTTGGGGGTATAATTCTGTCCATCAAACTAATATGTTATATCAGTAGCTTTGTAATCTTCTGCTATAAGTTATGGGAAGTGACACCTAAGAATTCACTTTGAAAGCAATGTGTTCCTCAGACTTTAAGCCAAAACAGACCCAATCTGCAGCAAGAGTTTCTCTGTTTATACGAGCGGATTTGTGGCAGCCCGCCACCCCATCGCTATCAATGCAGCAGTATTTTACACATTCCACTGCAAGCCTCTTTCTGTTTACAGTTTTTGCAGCAGAATTTGTAAACTTTTAAAACATGATTTCTTCCCTTCTCCTTCTTTACCCTTGCTTTAACCTCCAGTAGCAGGATAGATAAATATACTCCTTGAATGTTATCATGACAAAGTGAACTCCTGACAGATAGGAATGAATGGGAGACCTATTTCCCTTGTCCATACCCCCTTCAACCTTTGCCTTGACAAATGTGGGAAATAGCTGCATAGGACAGGAGAAGAATACACACAGCACTATGATAGGAATGTCAGCTTTTTTTGTTAAATGTTCACATGATACTGAAAGAAATGAGTGAAGATAACCTTAAATAGGAAACGTGTTTTCTAAACAGCTTCACAGAGATCCAATTCACACTGTATTGCCCCTAAAAGCATGGCTTATTTTCAGTGACTATTTTTAATGCTTTTGAAGACCAACAAAAGGGGAACTTGGACTCAATTAAGTGTTTTTGTGAGGTGTGATTTGATCTGAAAGAAGTCCATGGGACATCTTCAAAGACGCAAAAGCACACAAGCATGTCCCACAACCCTAACACACTGAAATCAAAGATGTATGCTAAAGACATTAAATATCTGTACAAGTTCCTTGCCAAACTATTTAAAAAAGAAATTAGAATTAAACCCACAGAAGTTTGCTTTGATAATCTTTGCAATCAATAGTAAATTTAAAAAAAAAAAACATTAGAAAACAGTACCTTCCATCCTTAAATCTAAATTCAGAGGCTGTTACAATGTAGAAAACACTACTTGGGACACTCTAACTTAATTTAGTCTTAAAACAAAAGAAATATTGTCTCATCGAACTTTGATCCAGCTTTCCATTGATGAATGCAGTTTACAGTAGATTTCTCAAACATGTTCAAGACTGCTAGAGGTACTTCTGATTCCACTAATCTGTGCAATATACTAATGCTGTTTTAACTTTCATTTCAATGTCAACTTGAAAATCACAAATGATATTTCACAGGATCACATGGCATACCACATTGCCTCAAACCTTAAGAAATCCTGCATTTAATAGCATCAGGTCTTGTTCACATGCCTTAAAAATTTGAAAATGTATATGTCAGATTTGGTCAAACATTAATAAAGTGAAATATTTTATCTTGAAACTAATCTACTTAGAAATCACTTTTCTTTCATCTATTCATCCCAGCTAATTAAAGCAGCACTGATTTGAGGTCTTTCATCTTTAATAACATTTCAAAAATATATTTCAAAATTTTGTTCTGATCTGAACAAAACTGTCTAGTTTTAAAAGAAAGTATAATTAAGCCCACAGTTGATAAGATTTAAAATAAAAAAGCTTCATTATTACTTGAGATGTGAGAAACTGTAATTAACATGTTTGCACCAATCATCAGACTATACATCTGTGCAGTTGATGGCAGGACAGTATGGTTTTCCAGAGCTATGCTTTTCATGTGGGATTTACTCACTTGGCCCTGGTCTTGTACCCTTGCCTGCTGCATTTCCACCTCACTCTTTTATTAAGGTAAAAGTCTCTCTCTCAGTGCACAACCTCACAGCACCAAAAACGAAATTTAATTTGCTATCTATCTGTGACTGGATGGGGAAAACAGAGCTTCGTAGAGATTCCAGGGCTAGACTGCAACAAAATCCCCATTATTTAGAGAGCTTCTGCATCAGTGACTACTTGGCTGGAAATCCTGTGTCCATGGTGCCTTTCACCACATGTCACCTTTTCCATCCAATACACCTGTATGCCAGCAGTAAGATACCATTTATTAGGTCTTGTACCGTGCTACAAAGCTTTCAAATATTCACCACCACGTGGTTATTTTCATTTGGGAAATGGACCTGTAGCCACAGTACATAACATATTGGCCATAACCAACCATTCCCTCAATAAAGTATCCAGTGATTTAATAAAGCCTGAAGAAACAAGGTCTCATACTGCATGGGTTTTCTGCAGAAACAGCTAAAAATTTAGTAGTTTTAGCTCCTCTCTTAGGAACAAATCTCTCATAAAGGCATGCTACAAATACCTCTGCTTTAGACTATGAAAGCCCAGATCCTGGAAATAACAGGCATTAAGAATGAAGGGAAAATCTCTCTGATCTCTTTACTGATCAGAAGTTTCCTACAAAGAGAAAGCTAATGGTTACAGTTTGGAAACCAGACTCAAAGACTCGATAGACTCTTCTACCCTTTACACAAGTTCAGCCTTCTCTGAACAAACCTTCTTGTGGCTGCTGAGGACTAAAGATCAGCTAAAGTTATTTGACAAACTACTGTAAAAAACTCAATCAAGCATTTGTGGTATTTTTCACAGTCAAAGGTATTTTTTCCCACCTGTGACTGCTGACTAAGGTGTTTGTTCTGAATACCTCAAATGCAGCCCTACCAGTCTCACCATTAACACATTCATTGTTCCCCACTGCTGGACAATAACTATATTTCTCAAGTCACCTAAAAATATTATAGCAGTTGCACCAGGTTGGCCACCTGAGATTTGGCAATGAAATAGCTCACTCCTGTTTTCATGAGTACTCATGTAAAGCCATATAAAAATTCATCCAGAGTTCAAAGTATATCAGAGAGACAGAGTGTCAGTACACAAAGCTAACATTTGGACTGAACCATCCATCACCAGCTGAGCACTCAGTAAACCAAGTAAAGCACATTTTAAATAGACAGGGCAGAGTCCTGTAACTTCCCCACTACCTGACCTCCCTAAAACCAAATGTTACTGTATTTATCAGAAAGATGTTGGCTTTTTTCTTCCTCTGCATACATATTGAGTGGAGTTTTTGAAGAATGCAGGAGAGCTGAACAATCAAATTTCACTGACAATGAGCACAAAAGGGATAGTTTATCCACTCAGCCTCTTTTGGAATTCTGTGCCTTCACTTCTATTTAGCCTTTGGGATATTAAAAAAAACAGCACCAAACAAAAGACAGTATTTTCCAATTAATTAAACATATCAAATAAGTGCAACACTATGTCTGACACCAATATGCACAAATCTGATCCAGCATTTTAGAAATAAAACATTAATTTGGTTCTAGCTGATGCAGACTCCAAAAACTCCAAAATAAAGGGCTTGAACAAGCCCTTTGACTAAGCAGACTTGGTTGCATATGTTATACTTGAGAGGATTTTTTCATCTTTTTATATTAAATAAGTCCTACAATTCTGAAGTATAAGGGTGACAACATGGTAACTTTATCCTAGAAAATATTGCAAAGTTTAGTTATTTGTAAGACACTCAGCTTCTCTTAGTGATCATTGCTTTTTCTTATCCTTTGTTAAGAAAAGAGAAATAAAGAAAGTGAAATAATACTATATCTAGTTATATCTTTTAGCAATAATATAGAACTACTATCTGGTTTTGAGACAGATGCAAGAATGTTAATTAAAAACTAACTTCAAGGCATCTCAAATGTCTCTTCCTAGAGAAACATTTTTTTTCCTTTCAATAGAAGCAAAAAATTACCACCTGAGCCAAATTTTAATTACATTTTGGATAATTAGTTAACAATAGCAGTTCCTCAAGCTATTATATATCTTTAATAAATTTGAAGTCAATGACAGTTATGTAAGACATTGTAAAACCAACATTTGCTGAAAAATATCATACTAAGTGATTTTAAAAAAACCTCACATAAATATGTTTTTATTTTACATCCTTCTTTAACAGCTCTTCCACAGTGATACTAAAGTCATAAATGAAAATTTCTTCAGCAGTTCTGATGTTTTAATTAGATACAACAATTTATACTACAAATTCATGATAAGACACAGCAATGTACAGCACCAGCAGTGAATAGTTTTCAGAACATATTTTACTACAATTTTCTCATTCTAATTGAGGTGTTTTTTTGGTTTTTTATTTTTCTACTATTCACCAGGCTGAATAAATAGTGTACTTATTCTACATTGATTGAGATTACTCTCTCCTTAGCTATATGCATAGGCATTTAGTGATTTTCTTTTCCAAATCAATTAGAAACTCTGCTGGATTCAGTGTTTGGTTTTTCTCTATTTTAACTTAGAGAAAAATATCCAAAGTTATTTCTCTGTTGCAAATGATTGTCTTTTCCTCCCTTAAACCCATCTTGTTCCAATCTTACACACTCTTTGAGACTGTAATACAAATGACAACCTCCTTCCCTTAATATAAACAAAAAGTATTAGAAAGAACAAACACCAGCTGGGCTAATCCTTCGCTCTGCAGTTCTTTTATATCACAGTGATCCTACACTAGCTTTTTCTATTTGTAAAAATGCGTATCAGGAACAACAGGACTAACACTGCATCCTGGATCACAGCTCTATAGTGAGTTTTGGGATCTTGAACGCTTGTGCACCACCCTTATGTGCAATTTTCAGCCCTAGAAAAGCAAAACACGGTTCCATTCCAGGGCAGACAACAGACTCATAAGATGGTTTGTTTGAAAAAACACTCCCCAGTAAGTGTAAAATGAAGACTGTTCAAATACCATTCAGCTTTGGAGATGCGGGCTATTTTCTTCCATATATCTCCAAATCTCATCACTGTAAGGAAGGCATATGAATATAAACAGAGCTACAGGTTGCACTTGTAAACAGTGTTTCTCTGGAAGTGTTTAATTAAGGCACTGCCACTTTTTAGGTTTTTGAATCTTTACTGCTGTTTTAAATGGGACATAAGCAGTCATGACCTTTTGTGTCTGATGTCAGAAAAATGAAAAGGCCCAGCAATAACTGGAGTTTACATTGGCTTCATTTTCCAGTCCACAGTTAAATACACACTATATCCAGCGCACCATACATTCTTGAAGGCTTAAGATGCAATGCAAGCCCTCCTTGTGTGAAGAAAACAGATAACAGCTGGAAAATTGTGGAGTACTTCCAATAGGGACTTCTGCTTCCTCATAGAGTCCTGCTCAATGAATTACAATTATAATATCTCCATGGCTGTCAAACAACAACTTACTTTAAAAACACCAGCTGTACTATGCTGCTCTTTCTTCTTCTCTTGTTGCAAGACTTATCAAACAACTAAAATATTGTATATTCTTCAGTGAAAGGCTGGCCTGTAAACTTTGAAGAAGATTAGAAGAAAACAAAACAAGTCAACTTGTAGTTGCTCTATACACACTAACTAAAATTATCTAATTCTCCTATGTTTAATGTTCAGCAACTGAATAAAATGGTCTATATTCAAGAGGTTTTAAGTACCCATTTGATGTCTTTTGGGATTGTGTGGATTTACCTATGCAAGCATATCATTGTCAAATCTATCAAAGATTTGATTATCATGACAGCTTTTCACATGCCAGCTATGTGCCAGTTTTCATAAACTTCTATAAAGAATGCTTTTCCCCCCCCCCTTTGTTTAATGTCTCCAGAGTATATAACTTAACAATAAAAGATCTAAATCCAAAGAAATAGCAGAAAGCTGAATAAAGCAGTAACAACGACTTATTTTCTAGAAGTTTAATTCTATCTTATTAACAGCAAAACAAATAGAACTCTTTTCCTTTATACCTTCTACTGGAGTCCTAAGGGTAAAAATAATGGAATGTGCAAATTACTGGTTCATTGCAACTGAGATCCTGATTACAAGCACCAGTCTTTCCAGGTACTTGAAAGAAGACACACATTCTAAGAAGAAAATTAACTCCCCGTGGAAGGCTCTCCACCAACACTATTATATTCCTTTGAAAACAGAAACCTTGATCAGTTCATAAGGAACAGTATCATCCCGGTGTTTGGTCAACTCCAACTGCTTCTGGGAAACAACCTTTAGCTATTGCCATAAAAATCTGATCTGCAATCCAGTTTTTCCCCCACTAGCTCTGGATTTCTGTGCATTGCCTACAACTGGCTAATTTGTTTCCTTGGGACACTTTCGAAATTCACTCTCTGCACTGGGCTT
This sequence comes from Corvus cornix cornix, assembly GCF_000738735.6. Taxonomy (NCBI): domain Eukaryota; kingdom Metazoa; phylum Chordata; class Aves; order Passeriformes; family Corvidae; genus Corvus; species Corvus cornix. Next base: position 22,525,747 of record NC_046336.1, on the reverse strand, counting down.
CAGATTACACATTTTTCACAGGGGAAAACAAAGTATGTTTTAGTCACATAAAGGAACAAAATCTAAATAGGATGACAGTTTTGACCAATCCGGATTTCTTTCTTCAAAGGTATTTCTTAAATGTAGGTTTCTCAAAGTCAGCTTTAGATGTAATTTTTCTACATTTCTCTATTTTGCCTTCAAATTACTTCTTCGATGCTTCCCTCTTGAATTCCCATCCCACATTTTTTTAATACCTGCCTTTGCACTATTTTAGAAGGCAAGCAGGTGCATAGCTTGAGAATGACAGTTTACTTTTCAGCATAGTCATATTGACAGCCATGAGACGGAGTGCTGGTAAAAACTGATAATGCTAAAACTTGCCAACAGATTTATACAAAGCATTAAAAAATTGTATTTCCCCACAGAGATTAAAAAAATTACTTTCTCTAGGAAAGACAAATTGTATTTTGGGAATTATTATTACTAATTTGTGATTAAGGTCTGCTTCACCCCACGTTCCATCAAATCAGTCAAGATCAAAAGGCTCTCTCCACTTGCTGCACAAGGCTCAAACTAGAAGACCCTTTCTATGGAAACTTTCCATGAACATGTCCAGAGCCTTTCTGAGACTATTTTGAGACATTATTAATCTTTCCCAAGTAATTTCTACAAAAAGCATTTAATTTTTCACATTTTCCACCTACTCGGGGACAGCATTTTGTGTAAGGAAGCTGTAGCTCAATCGTTTCTCCAGCTTGTTATTTTTGAACCTCTGGGCTTTAACATTTCTTCTAAATATCATTCTAGTAATCAAATCGTTTACACAAATTAACCTCTTCCAAACCTCTTCTTCCAACAAAGAAATCCCTCTAAGAGAATGAAAAGAACCCACAGATAGTGTTTTCTCAGAACTAAAATACTGGAGTAACTTTTGGACGTGGGCAGCAACATGACTGTAGACTCATCAGTTCAGCTGACGGTGAGAGCATCCTGTCTCTGAGCAGAGCAGCACAACAGTAACTGCACAGCCCACTGGGAACCCTTTCAAACCACAGGGCGAGAGCTTTTCATTTCCCATTATAAATTTTATAAGGGTCTCAAGTCTCAGCTGAGCAGAGAAGTGCTTTGTGGTCATTTGGAAACAGATACTGATAGGTGCTTGACAAGCACTGATCATTTGAGATTCAGCACCCATCAGGATGAGAGCATTTTTGCATAGCCTGAGGGTTCACAATCTGACAGTCCATAGCTGAAGCAACTCCAGAAGATGCCAAGCCTTCAAGCACTCAGGCCATGGAAGGTGAGAACAGTGTTTCTCTACTTTTAAAGAATCTGACAAAAAAGAATGGAAATTTTGCATTCAGTTGTCATGAAACCACGGAGTGATTACGGCGTAACCTACTAAGGTTTTAAAAAATGTCTGGTTTTATAGTCCCTGTAATATCATTACATTATTTCCTATGATGCTATAGCATTTTTAATTTTAAAAGCCCAGAGTGCTCAAAAGATGCTTACATTACAGCTGCAAGTTTTGTCTATATCTCTTCCCATCCTATGTTAAAATACCCACATATTCTTCCTGTACTTGTTCACACTAGATTCAGATTACATCTGTACTCCCACATGGGCTAAGGAAGAGCTTCTCCATGTTAAACTTATGTTCAAAAGTAAAGATAAATCTCATAGAGCTCTAGTCAATTTGGACTACTTTTGAGCAATAATAGATTATTTTCCAAAAAGGGGCAGGGGTAAGAAGAAAATAGAAAGGAGGGGGGGAGGGGGTAGATGTAGATCTCTGTTTTTGAAAGCTTCATCCCATCCCACTGCAGCTTCTTTTGTTGCCTTCCATGCTTCCGTGAAAATTAAGAAATCAAATGCTCCATAACATTGTCACTGGATTCCCACAGAAGTCTTACTCTGACTTTCATTAAACAGAATTATGCAAAAGTGTTACAGAGGCTCACTTTTGAAGAAGCCTAATACAACCTTCTTGAATTAGGTTTAGTTAACCTATCATCAAAATTAAAGTTGGAAACAATCTCAGGTTAAAATTGAAAGAAAATACAATATTTTTCTTGTGTTAAAATAATATTTTTAGAGTTTTCAATAGAAATAACACTCATGCATAATGCATAATATCACCATTTAGCCAACAAGTATAGAGCCATTTTAATCTCTGAAGGAGACAGTAAACAGTGTAGGCAGGGGTTCTACTTAACCCACACACTCCGCTAATACATTTTAGATAACAGGCCAGTGCATTTAAATAAAGTCCAGATTCAATTTAATAGTATTTGTTACAAAGCTTTATCTAATTATAATAGTCAATCTTTATTACTAGCCTCAAAAGTGCAGAGAACCCTATTATAATCCTTCTTTCTAATGATCTCTTCACTATCATAGTAATAACACTCAGCCATAAATTAATCATCTGTTTACAATCGTGAGTAAACATCAACTCAATTAACAATTGATAAATAAACGGTCGACTCTGGAGGCTATTTCTGTTACAAATGTGGGTACTGAAGGATTCTGCACAGCTCTGCTATTTAACTCAAAAAGTGTTTCTGTGTATCCAGAGATTTCTGTTCCGCACAGTTTAAATGAAACATATAACATGAACTGCACAGGTTTTCCATTATAACAGTGCCACCCATCTTTTGTGCTGCTAAGTGTGTGGGAGGATATGGTCTGTCTTTTCCAGGGATTGCTTTGTTCCTCTCAGACTAAACACAAGATGAAGTTAACATATAGAACTGTTTGTTTCTGTTATTAGAACTGCTTAGTAAGCTTTTTCCTTTCTAAGCATTCAGCTAATTTTTGAGACCAATGCTTGATCACAATTCTCCCTCTTTAATTAATTTAATTAATTTAATTAATTTTTCATCATTTCAGTTGCTGTGTTTTTTTCCCCTTGGTGCATGTGGACACATTACTGGAGTGACTGTTAAAACTGAGGAAAACATTTCCCTTGATTACCTACCCTGACCTGCAAGAAGCAGCTCAATTACTATGTTCCTTACTCCACTTTTCAGATTTTGTCTTTTAGAATGCAATGACAACTGAACCAGGGTGGTTGGGTCCGGGGACAGGCTCCCCAGGGAAGTGGTCACAGCACCAAAGCTGCCAGAGTAGAAGAAGCATGAGACAATGGTCTCAGGCACATGTGATTCTTGGGGTTGTCCTGTGCAGGGCCAAGAATTGGACTGAATGACCCTTATGGATCCCATCCAACTCTGGGTATTCTATGATTTCATGAATCACACCACGCACTCACGGACATCAAACTATCTCAATGACCCAAGATTCTGGCCTGGGTTGGAACTAGAAGACTTCTACCCAACTGCTTCCTGGCTATCCACTGGTCCGCATCTTCATTTCTCCCTCAACATTCCTGATAAAGATCTACACCAAATTTTCTTTTTTTTCTTGACTGACATGTATAAATTTGAAACACTGACAGCTCTCTAGAAGATAACATAAATTCTTGATTCTGTCTCTGTTGGTCAAGGCATAGCACCCAAGACAGATTGGAACAGCTACAAGGCCATAACTTCTATTTACCTCCTATAAAAATATTATTCCTCATCAAAGAGTGGGATTACCTCTGTTTTTGCAGCCATACTGCATATTTCTGTCTCCACTCTACAGCTTGCCTGAGGTTTCTGGGAACTGAAATAACATGCAATCCCACAGAAAACTCCAAAGGAAGGAAAAACACCTGTTTGAAATCTGGTACAGAGCACATAGGTCCAAACCACCTGACCCAATGCTAAGGGCAGACACCAGCATGATATAACTTGAGCCAGAATAGATGTAGGAACATATTCTTGTTTTGACAACAAAGATCATTTTCTGCTGTCCTTAGTTATCTGTGTGTCTTGTAAACCGACATATAGCCTACAAGAAAAGGAAAACAAACAAACAAACCAATCCACAAAAAAAACCCCTCTAAACCCCAACTATTTGGAAAAAAGAAATTACTACTTTGACTGGAAAAATATGGCAGTACACGTGGAATCTGGCAGGACAAATACAGACTACAAGAGAAGAATTTCAAGGAATCATAAAAAGCCCTGTCTGCTCATGGCTGGAATGCGATACATAATCTATATATCATTGAAAATAATAATGATTTTAGAGAGTATTCTTTTCAGATTATTACCCTTTCCTAATGCATAAAATAATCCATTCTTAGTCACCATCTATTTTCAACTATAGAGCTTGTGCCTGAACATACTTCACGTTTGTCTGGCCCTGGAAACAGTCTCTTGAAGGTAAGACTAGTTTTTTCGGAAACTCTCTAGCTTGACTCATGATAACTGAGTTACCAAAGACATTTGTACTGAATAAACACAATGCTTTGAACAAAGCATTTTCAATGTTGCTTTGAAGGAAAGAGATAGCAATTATTCCTATTTTCAAATGCAGGTCTGTGATGAGTCTACCATCTGTGATGCCTTTACTTCATGACTGCATGTTCTCATAAACTCTGGAACACTCCATAAGTCTATGTCTGGTCAGTCTTTGAGAAATTCTTTCCCCAGCCAGTATCACTTCAGTCACTCTTAATATCTGTCATAGCTCCTGCCTTCAATTTCAGACTTTTTGGGAGCAATTTTAAAGCTGCTTTTTAGCAATACTTTCCATCTCCTGTACCAAAGAGACCAACCTTTCTTAAAATACCAGGCAGTGGAAACCTAGAGAGATTCACATAAGAAAAAAACTAGACTATGACTGTTCATAAAATTTTTGAAGAAAGAAACCGAGACTAAAAATGGAAGAATACTGTAAAAATCATGTAATCCATGACAAATCTTGACTGCATTATTTCTATGGTTGGGACTACATAATCCACAACGCACAGGAGGAAAAACGACTCTTCAATCAAAGATAAAAAAGAGTAATTTTGAATATTAACTGTTCTGTTATAGTTGCATTGCTTCATTGACACAGATATCACAAAATAAAAATGGTGTGCTCAATAAAAACTCACCAGCGCTACGAAGTAGGAGCAGAAGTGATAAATGCAGTACAGGATTTTTTTGTTTGTTTCTTTGGGTGGGCTTTTTTTCCTCCACTTTAATGAAGTCAGCACTTGCTTTTGCTGCTAGATAACAAATCCCCATGTCAGTACTACATAAAATGTCCATTAGTAACCCCGAATTATCTAATACTTCTGACATTCTAAGTTCTTGTGAAATAAATTGATAGTCCAGGGTAACACATGGTAGTTAGAAAGCCATTCAGGAAAAATATATTTTAAAACATACCCCTAAGTCAACCCCTAAGTTGACACTCTGCAAAGCTCAGAAAAGTCAAGCAAAACTTGGACAGGAAACCAAAGGCCTGTTGCTTCACAATCTCGTGCTCCAAGTCCTCCAAGCTCACAATTCCCAGTGAATAAGAGTTCAGTCACATTGAAGAATTCCTTCTATAGGATGTTATAATGTACAGTGAGCTAAAAGTGCTCAAACCTAAAATGGAAATTATCAGTAAGAAGATCTCATTGGGCCAGATCTTGCAAAAGAAACTTATCTGAAGTATTCCAGAAATGCAGTCAACTTGAAGTTAGTTCTATGAGCAAAAGTCTGATCCAGACTTGTGAGACAGCCAGGGTTTCAGCACATACCTAAAACTAAGAAAGAGTTTCCCCAAATCTAGTGAATCAATAACACATTAAGATCGTAGCCCACTCCTCCCACTCCTCCTGTTTGCTTGGGGTTTTTTTTAATACCACTGCAGCTTTCTGAAGTTAAAGGTGTTCTAATATGTGGGTTTAGCTGTACTGATTTCTGTAGGTTAACCAAGGAAATAGGAGTCATTATGGATGATGACCTTCCAGTGTCCCTGATATGGGAGATATATGGCATATGACTTGATCCACATAAACCGAAATGTTCAATGATGCAGGAATTCCATAACCTCTAAGGAATTCATATTCTTTCTGCAACACTGAATGAACTGGAATTATACTAATCTTCCACTGTCTTATCCTACATCTTTAACAACTCCTAAAGACGGCTGTGGCTATTTTATTCAACCATTATTTTTTTTCCCGACAATAACTTGGAAGATAGTTATTACTAAATGCACAGTTACAAAGTCTATATATTAATATGAGAGTTTCAGAACTCGGAGCAGTGACACGACAATAATAAGCAAGCATTGAGCACAAGCACAGATGGCCATTGACCAAAGCACTGAGTATGTGCTCTTCCCATCAGTTATCAGCAGAGCAGCTTTAGTCCCAGTAAAGTACTCGTGTCTTCAGCAGCAGAATTCCTCATTAGAAAATTTAAGAGCAAATTGATTCTGTCTTTGAAAAAAACACTGAGTCTGAGACATTTGAGAGTGAATTCAGTATGTTACACTAAAGACACTACAAAAACCACAGAGAATTTGATCAGGAGAATATAACAGAGCAATACACTTCCACAGAAGAGTTTGGTTCAACTGAGAAGCAACTAAACTGACAGGAGAGATGTGTCTCCACAGATGATCAGCAAAGGCCTAAGAGAAATAATGTCTGAAAAGCAACAGATCTTGGATTCCCAGTAAAATCTAATGAGCATTCAGGACTTCGAGAAATCCAAAGCCAAAAGTTACAAGCAAACAGTATTACTTGACTAGAACTTTATCACCTAGACAAAAGGAGATTGTTCTTGAAAGGCTTTCAAAATGTGTGTCTGTTTTTGTCAATTACCACATACACATAATCCTAATGAGAGGCATCATAAAACCTCTTCCTTTATTTTTTCCTCAGAAGTCTAAGTCCTGTGGCAGACTTAAGCTACTAGGTGGTTTCTAGTCCTCAGTACAGTTCTTGAGAGCCTAAGGCTTTTAGCTTCCAAAAACTGCTTGTCCTACAAAGTACTAGGCAGATCTTGTACATTTCCGGTTGGAGTTATATTAGAAATGGTTTCTTGAAAATAAACAAAGAATACATCTCTTAAATATTCTCATTCTATATAAAGAAGTTACACCAATTCTTTATGCACAAAAAATTTCCTAAAATGCTTTTATTCTATCTGGTGCACAGTCTTAGATAGTGCTATCCTGCAAACTTCCTTGCTTAAATATTGGAAACAGCCACAAAGGGCTGCATATAAATATAACATAATCTATTTAGACTTACCGTTACCTTCAGTCTGACTTTTCCTACTGAATTAAGATTCAGCATAATAGTACCTTAAAGTCCTCCATAATTAGATAGGTAGAAGCCTGCAAATATGGGAACTTGTAAGAGTAAAGATTAAACCTCAGTAAGATTCAATAAAGTCTATATAACAACTACAAAAACTCTACCTTCCAAAACACCACACTGGAAATCTGTACACAGTATAATGCAAAACACCCACAAGAGATTTTATTTCCCCTCAGACTTTTTGTAAGTATTTCAAGCAAGTAGCTATTTCATTAACCATTTGGAGGTAGAAAAGGGTAGTAGTTAAGCTTATGGAAATGTAGCTGAACAGTTCTTCCACTCAGGACTGGACTTAAAGTAATGATATAACAATCCCAAAAGCTTTTCAATTAACAGTATCACACACAGATGAATTTCAACAATCTATATGTACATAAATATAAATAAGGACCACACTCTATTCCTAATTGTTCATGAACCTCTGCCATCTTAGCTATGGCGCCAATTATAGATGGAATCTCTTAAAGCCCTTGGCTTAGAAGTCAGCCTAGAAATCTCAGACCATATATATAATATTTTTGTTTCCAAAATAAGCAAGGCATGTTCCTCAGTCTTATTTGAACAAAGGTTATAATCACTCTGTTACACGAGTTGTCAGATGGTCTTGTCTCTTCACTTTCCCCAGGAACTTTTGCTGCCTGCAGTCTCTTCTACCTTTTGCTTTTATCATCGTTTCTCCTCAGTCTGCTCAATGAGCAAATTTTACGCAAAGCAAGGAAGAAAAGAGATTTGTGGTCATTCTGTCCTCCTCCAGAACTAGGCTCCACAGCCTTGAGCCAGCTGCTGAGAAAGCTCTGTCTGTTGCTCTCAAAACACCATCCTCAAGGCTGACAGTTTCATAGTTCCTGTGAAACATAACCGTCAAGGGAATCTGTCACTACAGCAGGAGGAAATAAATTTCTTAGATAGTTTGAGCCAGTTCCATTGAGAGCTTTGAAAATTATACGGGAAAAAAGCAAATTTAATCAATTTTCCAGCAACATTAAGGGTGGGGACCAGCAGCGGAGTACAGTCTCAGAGACAAAGTGTCACCAGTCCATACTGCTTATAATTACAAGGGAATGGTTTCTCTTGGGACATACTGGCTCCTACTTTAAGTCCAAATTAGGAAATGTGCAGGTCTACTGGCAGAAAGCCAGGCTTATTTCAATGCTGTTGAGTCTCTCAGAAAGGCTCCAAGGGAATTTAGGCTAGCTCTTATTACGTAAGAACCTGCATCATATCAATCCCTATTTTCACAGGGTTGGAAACAACCTCCAGGATTGAGTCCAACCTTTGACCAAACACCACCATGACAACTAAACTATAGCACTAAGTGTCACATCCAGTCATTTCCTGAACGTTTCCAGAGATGGTGACTCCACCACCTCCCTGGGCAGCTCGTTCCAATGCTTAACCACCCTTTCAGTGAAAAAAATTCTTCCCAGTATCCAACGAGAACCTCCCCTAGCACAGCTTGAGGCTATATCCTCATGTTCTGTCACTGGCTGCCTGCCAACCCCTTCTTGCTGCAAACTCCTTTCAGGTAGCTGCAGAGAGATATGAGCCTCCTTTTCTTCAGGTTAAACAACTCCAGCTCCCTCAGCCCCTCCTCAAATAACTTATATTCTAGGCCCCCCACCCGCTCAGTTGCCCTTCTCTGGAACACACTTCAGCACCTCAATGTCTTTCTTCAAGCGAGAGGTCCAAAACTAGACACAGTACTTGAGGTGCAGCCTCAGGAGTGCCCAGTACGGGACAATCACCTTCCTGGTCCTGCTGGCCACACTATTTTTGATATGGGCCAGGATGCCGTTGGCCTTCTTGGCCACCTGGGCACACACTGGCTCAAGTTCAGCCACTCTTGACCAGCACTCTCAGGTCCTTTTCCACTGAGGCACTTCCCAGCCACTCTGCCCCCAGCCTGTAGCACTGTAGGGTGGTTGTTGTGACACAAGGGCAGGACCCAGCACCTGGCCCTGTTGAACCTCAAACAAATGATGTCAGCCCACTGATCCAGCCTGTCCCGATACCTCTGTAGAGCCTTCCTACCCTCCAGCAGATCAGCACTTCCATCCAAGTTCATATTGCCTATGAACTTATTGAGAGTGCACTTGGATCCTCTTGTCCATATTTTTGATAAAGATATTAAACAGGACTGACCCCAGTACAGAGCCCTGGGGAACCACTCTAGTGACTGGCCACCAGTCAGCTATACTGACTTGTCCTATTAACTCCTTCCATATCAGGAAATACACTATATTGATACTGATATTTTTCAAACTGATCAACTGTATCCTCCTGAGTTTGAGTTTAGTTCATTCCCAAATCAGCCCCTGGGCCTTGCCCATTCCTAGGATGTAACTCCCTGCTGGAATGAACAGACTGGACAGCTACATATGCCAGCTGAGAATCTAGCCAGATGTATTATTCTGGTAATTCATTTTCTATTCTGTTACTATAGTGAATGGGGAGGGGGGAAAAAAAAAGTCACCCCTTCCAAATCTAACACTGTACAGCCACAAACATAATGTAAATAAAATCTAACATTCAATTCCCCACAGCACGTCCCTTTTGTTACAGTGGCATTTCTGATAACAGGAATTACAGCCACATGGAGACTTTTTGTTCCCCACTAAAAGTGTGATATCTCTGAGAGCAGATGATGGTTTTATTACAAAAACTTCTGTAGTTTGAAAAGATCAGTAGTAAAAGTTAGTTTAAGGTTTTTATTACTTCTTTTTTTCAGAGGAAACTAAAGGAGGAAAACCACTGGTGATGTATGAAAAGATTGCTTGTTTACAATCAGTACACAGATCCTTGCCTTTTTCATGCAAGGAAAGGAAACCAGCAGGAGAATTACAATACAGAGCACCTCCCAGGATCTCTTTCACCATTCTCCCCATTTGTGTATTAAGCAACGAGGCAGCTGTTGAACAAGTACTATCAACAAAGCAATCTTCTAGCCCTTTGATTTAGGCTATTCATATCTTCTGCCCTGAAATAAAATGACTTTCACAATTAAAACACCGAAATCAATGCTGTATCTATTGTCATGTCTGCAGGAGAAAAGCTTTAATTACAACTCTAGTTAGATAACACAATCATTACACCTCCTTAATCTCAAATATAAAACCAGTACCCTTTGAGTGCTATGCCACCCTTTCTTTGATTTTTTTTATGTGAATGGCTTTTTATCTGAGCACTTTAATTTGCATGCCTTTGCTGCGAGGCAGCTCCCCGTGATATGTTAATTGCAGAGTGCTTTAAGTACTAAAAGATTAACATAAAACCCTTTGCAAACAAGCTAATAGTTTATGATAATTTTTGCATGGCCTTTGTCTGTCTATCACTGGATTGCCTCTAGCTGTAATTTTATAAAGAAGATGTAAAATATCATTTAAACAAGTTCATTTACACATAATTATTACCAGAATCACATTATTCAATTTAGATACTCCAGCCTATTAACAATCCATGAACTAAAATGTAATTAAACTATTTTCCTTTTATGAACCTATTCATTACAATGTGTGGGAGATGGATCTCTCAGTTTCACCGAAAATTTCAGCACTTTGTTGTTGGAAATGACAAGTCTGGTGCTCATTCTGTGCTTTTAATTATATTAAAAGTATTTCAAGGCAGGTAAGATAAAGAATATATTTATAAAAGAATGTGTACAAATGCCAAGACGGTGTCATCCTTTAACATATATTTATTTCACTCCACAGTTTGCACTTCTTATCAGATAAAATAAAACTAGGATATATCATTTTAATTAAAAGTTCTCAAGTTTTCTCATTTCTGAAGAAATATTTGAAGGAAAAAAAAAAGTTTATCCCTAACAAGATTGGTTTAGCATTTCAATTTCAGCTCTAGTCTAATACCTTTCAGTACAGGGACTTTCACTGTGCAGCTGTGGATATTCCCCTTTGATAAAGATCATCTTAGCTCAAAAAATTGATTATGTTTCAAGAAAGACTAAAGTTTGCTTTGCATCTGTCCATCACGAACTGTAAGAGTTGTCTTAATGGGCCCAGAGCCTAACTGCCATTCACTAACTCACATTGTCAAAACACCATCGTAACACTCAGAAGATCCTCCACTTAGCATTTCACCAGGCATGGGTATCAGGCCCTCCCTGGTTACTGATTGCATTTTTATCCCAATTATCCTGACTAATCAAAGGAACAATCTGATCTGGACAATAAAAGCCTCAGTCTTTGCTTAATGATACAAACTGGAGACTCTCCTACACAAACCACACCTTAGGACTGCTGACGAAATAAACTCAATGGAAACCTAACACATGGATAATTTGCCCTGATAATCAAAATTATTTTATCAGAAACATACAAATCAGAAGACACTAAGCATTTCCTTTTATCTTTGAGGATAGAAGCCAACATATCCAAGTGTCAGTCATGAGGAAGACAAAAAGAATGGACCCATAACAACTACAAATACTGATTACCCCTGGTTTCAATTCTCTCACACCTGTGTTAGAATGGAAAACCTACTAAAAATTTAAGCTGTAAATTAGATGGTACCATTACTGAGACAAAGACAGGTCAGAGGGATGCTGCAGGCAAGAAAAAAAAAGCAAAAATCAAGTCATTCCTCCAATGGGCATGAAGAGCAAGTATTTCTCTTTTTTTTGGTGACATCATCCAAAATCCATCCTCTATCAAGTCCCTCTACCTAATGTCTGATGCCTACCTTTTCAGCTAAATTTAAAAGCTGCAACTTAGTTCCATTATGGATACTTCTCTTCTGCACAGATAAAAAAACTGGCCTTGACAAATTTGTTAATATTCTAATGATTGATACTTCTTATCCAAAAAATTCAAGACAAGCTTTTGGTCAAAGCACACAATAATCACATAATAATACTAATAAGAGAAATGCCAACAGAAATTATTATGGGAATAAGATGCTCTACAAAGAAATTCTGTTGCAAAACAAGGGATTCATAAGAAAACCCTGACAGATATTTCAGTCTAAATGGCCAGGGATCTGTGAATCATTGAGGCTGATAAGCTTAATTATTTCTAACAGTCTTCGAGCATTTATTTCAATCAAATGTCAATCTGAATGTTACCATTTAGATCAGTTCCTAGAGAAGTTAATGACTATAAACTCAGCAGGTAGCTGTGACAGACAAATTACAATAAAACCTAAGACCTTTTATTGTCTCTAAACTCCTGGTCTGTACCACAGAGCTACTTCACAACCCTTTGTAGCAGACTTTGCAGAATAAATTCCAGCATATACTTTTTCCTTTCATTTTTTTTTTTTTTAATTTCAAACACTAAGGGTACAATAAGGAAATGATAAATTTTAAATAAATTCAAGTTTGACTGTCATTCTAGAGCACAGCCTAGCCCTACCAGAACTCTTCTAGATCCCAATACATTTACAGAATTACAGTGAATTGCAGTCCCCAGTGTTCTTGATATTACATGCTTCAGAGACATTAACAGTTCTGTTTATTATTATTGCATTATTATTATTATTATTTTTGTTATTATTATGGTTATTGTTGCTGTTGTTATTATTATCTGGAGGTTTTAAGCATCAAGAGAGTATAAATTTTTACTCTTTGAACCATCAGCATTTGAAATTTGTCTTCATTGTCAGAGACTTGTAAGCACTTTAAAATAAAACTAACACCACTAATTTTATATATCTACTCAGAAGTTAATTATTCATTGCCAGAGTAAGATAAAACAGTTTCACTGAGAAGAAAAGGTGTTAGGGTAGGTCAGGAATAGCTACAACTTGTCTGCAATGCTTACGCTTATACAGAAGATCCTTTACTCAATGCCTAAAGAACCCATATGGTTGAGATATAACTGACAACACTTGCAGTGTTATTTAAAAGCATAACAAAAAAAAAACCTCTAACAAAACACTTTAGCATCCCTGTTTACATTAGTAGCTTCAGATTGGTTTAGATAATGGTCTAAGAATAAAATCACTGTATTTCCTTTTCACAACAGTAGGCTTCATCCTCAAAACAAGTTACAAACAGTTGCTTAAATGTGTGGGGTTTTTTAGTTTCATGCTGTTTTAAATCAAACTGTTCCTTATGTAGCAATAAGTTTATGAAGGAACCACAATGTATGAAGAGAAGCATTTTTTCATTTTAGAATCTCCCTGTTCATTCCAAACTCCCATTATTTGGACTGTCACCCTGACACTGCCTGAGGTGCATTCCAGCTCTCTGCAAGAGAATCTGCTTTCCCACTAATGGGGCTGTTCTTGCAATAGCAAATGTAATTTTCCACTCCATTACAAACAGTGTGCAGAAGGACCCTATTTCTCACTGCACACAGATCAGTTCCCAGTGAAATCCTCTTCACCAAATATTACAATAGCAGAATCCCCTTCAAATGTAGGTGCTTTTTCAGGGCTGGACAAACAGGTCTGATCCAACCATAGACACACCTGAACATTCACTGCTCCAATGTTCTTCAGTGTTAGAGAAAAATTCACAGAGGTTCAGGAAGGATCAAGAAGTTAGGAAGAAATGGAGAAAGCAAATAGTTCAACAATCCTTTCCCATAATACCATTTTCATACTGCTTTTCTTTAACAACCAGCCATAATGCAGATTTATATTGTGACTTACAATTCATTAATACACCAAATAGTGGTGTAACTGCATTTTGAATATCTTGCAAAGTTCAAAATCAGATGCCTTTGCAGCAAAGTAAAATTCAAGTAGAAGAAACTCAGCATTCTATAATAAAATAGTTATGTTCAGCTGTATTTTATATTTATTACCCTTTATTTGTCTGCGTCATTACATCATCAAGACAATTTCAAAAAAAAAGGAACAAATATAATCACAGAAGAACTTATACACGTGCTTTGTCTCTTAATTCAGTATAAATTGTTCTCATGCAATCCTCTTCAGGAAACAGTATCTCTGTACCCTTTGATTAAAAGAAATAAAGACTAAGTGCAAAACCAGTGCAAAAAGAACTGTCTTTGAGAATTGTAAGCCTAGAGTTCTAAACTGGGCATTAAGTTTATTAAAAAGAAAAGAAAACATTATGGCTTTCAATTAAAACTGACAACCTCGAAATTCAAGTTTCCCAAAGTTTTCTTCTTCCTACTGTGTTACAAAAATAACAATACTAAAGCAACTTAAATGAATTTTAAGAATATATCATGAAAGGACTTGAAGAGATATCTCTCATAGAGTCTATAATACGTATTGTAGCATCATTCACCAGGCAGAACAATTAACAAGTCACCTAATTTTATTCACTCTCTCTCACTGGAGATACTCAAGAACTGCCTGGATGCAATCCTGTGCCTTGTGCTCTGGGGTGACCCTGCTTGAGCAGGGAGGTGGGACCATGTGACCCACTGTGGTTTCTTCCAACCTGACCCATTCTGTGATTCTGTATTCACCCCTCTACTCTTCCCAGACTGAGACTACAAAAGGCTAAGAAAAGATCTTCTGAAATCAAACAAAAAATAATCTGCATTAATCAGATTTCAGTAAAAGAAGTATAAAGGTAATGCTGCAGCACTTGGGACTATATTAACAATATTATTTGCATTTTTCAGTTTCAAAATAAATTTATAAAGAGTACTTGAATTAAAATCTAGGAAAATGGGATCTAGAGTCTGGGGGTAGAAATGAGCAAAGAGCACTTCTTTATTTCTTGCTGTCACCACTGAATTACTCCTAGACAAATAAGCATTCTGTGTTGCAAACACGCAACCTTGGATAGCATGTTTTAATATAATAGCAAACTACTTTCATTCTAATTTTGAAGGTATGTAGAATCACCATTGTGACAATATGGAGACATCTCTGTAGATATGTATCACTCCTGACAGCTTTTTAACTAGGCATTCAAAAGTTCAGAAGTACTAAAGAATATAAAAACATCACATCTGGGGAACCTTCAAAGACTAAGCATCAAATCACTGATCTCAACGATAAAGGCAGATGACAGGTGACTGGAGCAAAAGAAAGAATGGTAATAAAGTGACTACAATGGACACTTTCATAATTTATCATGGCAAGAATAAGGAAAGCACCTTTCTGTAGCTCATGTAGTGTATATCACAGAGCTACTCAGCAATATTAGCTGGGAAGTAGAACAATAGTCCAAACCCTCCAGGCAGGCTCTGTGGGGATTTAGTTATGGATGTCCCTGGGCAGACAGAGACGCACTCAGTGACGAAGCACAGAATGACAAAGCACCAAAATCCTTGACAAAAGGCAAATACAACTGACTCCTTAACTTTGAATGACTACTCAAGTTAGCCCAAATATGAATGCTTTAAACACCTTTCCATTTTGTTGTATCTCTACAATTTAAAACGTAACAATTAACAGGATCTCTGGAATTGTCCCTGTCAGGTCCAGCGAAGACATAAAATAACATTTCCCCTGTCAATTCTGCTTGGTTCTAAATTTTAATAAGGGCAAACTTTATTCTGAAGACAATAGAAATAATTGCAATAACTTTACAGCTTGAAATAATTTACAAAATTTTCCAGAATTATTCTTATTGGAATATATATTTGCAGTCATCAGAATAATTCCATTTAAAAGAGTAACTTGAAGGGGATAAGCCTAACTTAAGAAATAAATTCTAACTTGACTAGAAAAGATGCTAACCAAATATCCAACTCTAAGTTCACCACTAAAAAGCTTCCACCTCTTTTATTTAAACAGCTAATAACTCAGAAAATGATTACTTTTCCTACTTAAGATAAAAATATTCCAAATTTATTACAAGGATTCAAATAAATTCTGTAGTTAAATGAAAAAGGAGGCAATACATTTAGAAGAGGCGGAGAGCCAGTAAACATTGATCCACCACATGGATCTACCACACTCTCTTTAGATCTGATATACAAAGGCTTCAGTACCTCAGTGCAAGAAAGTTTTGTTGCATGATGAAATGGAACAGAATAAGGAAAACTCAGTTTACTTTAGTGCTACAGATGGTTACTTCAGATTGGGTCAAAAACACCCTCTAAACAACAGCAACAAGCACAAGGGAGTGGAAATGTAATGGAACTACCATTATTCAAAGATCTTCTCAGCCTGAGAATAGCCTTCTATTCATAACTCCTGGAACACTTGGATTGACCTCCAGAATTACATCTGCTGAAGTTGGCTAAAGAAAACAATTATAGGGTGGAACACGAGGAATTATAAACTAGGAAGTATATATTTACAAATTACTGCTACTTTGCATATTGCTACTAGTCTTAATTCTAACAGAATTGCTATGCAACTCATTACTTAGGAGAGTCTATCATTTTTCCCCCTCTTGTGCTAGCAATGCTTTAAACCATAGTGTAATTAATGTAATTAAGTTATTAATAAAGATTGAAGGGGTTGAGCATCACATGAAATACTTAATTTCGTGTATCTTTAGCTGAGTGACTGTTTAGGTTTGTATTTCAACTGTCAGCCAAATGACGTGCAATTAAGCCAAGGCAGAGATCTCTTTTAACCAGGGATAACGTCAGATTCACAGTTCTGGGTGGTGGGTGGTAAAACTGCCCACTCTTTTCTATCTGTTGCATTTTCCTACTATGCCTTATTCATGTACTGCATGTATCAGTGTATTCATACTTTGCATTTCTCTATTAGTGTGTAATGCAGAATAGACGGTTATGTTGCAGAAACAAAATGTTCTGAAATTACCTAATAATGAGATGAATGAACTCCTGTCCTTATGCAATTTATTCTGTTGCTGTGGTAATTGGAACACCAGTGTGAAACTGCTCACTATCTCATTGTTCTACTTCTTCACCCTACATCTCTACAAAGCTACTTCTGGAAACAAAAATTACTTACTCTATTCAGGCAGGTAATGCACTGAAGCCTATAGAACTTGGAAGAGATGGGCATTATTTGTTCTGCATACAATCCTGGAACGGTAAACAGATGCCATATCTACCTGAGAATCCTGGATCAAGTTTTGGCCAGGGCACAAGAGCTAGGGTAATCTCTTATGAAGACATTTCATGAACTTCCCAGTCATTCTAATGAGCTCCTGTGAAGACTTGCCATTATGTTAAAGGCTTGAAGGCTACCACTGAAAAGTGCACACATGCTTAACATTGTCATCAGCACTGGCCCACATCACCATCTCATCTGGAAGATGTACTGTATTTTTTTACATCAATAGCTGTAACTGGAAATATATGGATCAAGTCAATAATACTTAACAAGTGTTAAAATCATTTAAGGTATATCTTGTACAATCAGGCCTTGAAGGTGCCTGACATTAGGCCATGCCCTGGCTTCCAGAAAGTCAGGGTCACAGAGCTCTCTGTATTTATCAGCTGCATCAAGATGTCATAGGGCAGACAGGGCACGCAGACATTTCAAAGAGGTACAAAAGCAAAGGGCTCATATTATGAATGAAACAACTGAAGATTTATATTTGTGATCTTTCTATTGAGCCCTGATTTATGACCCTATTCTTCTAATTTACTGACTCAAGGGAACAAGCCTCCATCTAGTCTTAAGAGAAAGAAGCTCCTAAACATGAGATCAGTGTTTTGGGCACCTTGCAAAAAGCAACAAAGAAAAAACCTGTATTATTCCTATTCTTTTACACATGGAATTTTGTTTTATGTTGCTATAACATGACAAGTAATTTTCCAATTCACAAATGATAACTTTCTACATAGTTGCAAAATGCTGTTGACAACAGCCATCAATATCCCAACTCTTCTCTGCTGAATTATACTGAAAGTAAAATTGAGACTGGAGAGTAAGCTAATTTAGCCACTTATAATGGACTTGTAATAAGCCGTGATTTTAAATGGAGCATACTCTCAATTACTGCAAAGTTCCCCAGACTGCTAAAAATTCTTCACAAGCTTTGTCTTTTATATAGATGAGGAACATTTTTTACCTAAATTTACCATGACAGACACACAGTATAAACACATGAAAAAAGTCTTAGCCAGGCACCATTTGTATTTCAACCCCAAGAGAGATATTTTCTATTTATCTTTTATTTCAAGTTATTAAAGACTGGGATATTTCAATCCAAAATTACTTTAGCATGACTATCACATGGAGCTCATGAAGAACATCTTAAATAAAAACTGTGTGTCAAATTTTGAGAATATGCTTTTTATTCAGTGAGAAACACAGCGAACCTTTACCTTGTTTACTCTCCTGTAGTAATAAAAGGTTTATGAAACACAGTGTAGAAAGCTGACTTCACTTCTAAGGCCATCAATAAGAGCACTTTAAGCTAAAAAAAAACCCGAACTTTCTGCCCACCCCCACTTTTCCCATTAAAGGCTCATGAGGCGTTCTGGACAATAAAATCAGTTGGAGATGTCCTTGATCTTTCTGTGGCTTTTATAGAAGCCAGATGGCTTGGCTCTGGAACATCTCATAATTTAGTGAAATGAAGAATTAAAGGAAGAGTTCAGAATTAGCAAAATTAAACTGCATGAGTTACCAAATGTCAAAACCACTGGAAGTTTTTTTCTTCTAGAATGTTACATATACTACAGGCTCTCAAATAAGCTCAGAGGAAAAATAATACTGGGCTGAAGTTGCATATTTCAATAGTTCTGAACAATGGGTTTGACAGCCAGAAAAAAAATTCCAAAACTATTTTATTCCACTTAAGCATACATTGTCCAATATGCCTTCCAAGCACAATAGCTACATTTTCTATTATTTTGCTTCAGTCATCCCTTGTGCTGAAGACTGAAGTGCTGCTGACATTAACACAGAATCACGAATATCAGGATAATAAGACAATTTGTAGGACTGTACTATGTGAATATAGAAATGAAATAATCTGTACAGGACTTGCGCAAGGAAAGGGTGTTAAGGAGTCACAATTATCTAAATAAGGCAAGTAATAAATAAAAATAAACCTTTGCACACATAAATCTTTTCACCAAGGAAACTGAGAATGTTTCTTACGCACTCTCCAACACCCTGGGAGATATATATTTAAGCTGAAAAACTCTTCAGTCAGAAACTCAAATTCAATTCTTATTTCATCATGAGTCTGTGAAGCTCACAAGCTTTTTAGGTGCTGTGTTTTGTTTCATATTTGTTCAGCACCATATTAACAAGCACATGCCTTTCTCATGCTATCAAAAATGATTTAATAATTATCCCCAAGACAGAGAGCTTGTTATGACTCTTTTATTTACTCTACAGTTCTGTTACATGTCATATATTGGTGTCATATTTGAATTTCATTCCTGCCCTCCAGCAATATCCCATGTGATTTTCTCTAAGATCTTGCGATGGTTATTGAAGACTTTGTTTTCAGAGAAAACATTAGCCCTCAGTTTTGAAGAATTGCTTGAGGTGGAAAAAGACTTTGAATTATACCCTGCTAAAACTGTCATCAAAGTGAATTATTACTGTTTACAGTTGTTTTCATTAATTTTACCTGTATCCGTCCATCTAGATAATATACATAAAGACAGAATGCACATAAAGAGCCATTCTATAAGAGGTTGCAAAATAAAATAAAATAAAACAAAATAAAATAAAATAAATTTTTAAAACCCTCAGCAATTACAAATGCCAGGATTAATTCTGCTTGTGCAAGTGCCATTGAAACCTTCTTTTTACAACCACTCTTCACATGACAGCAATATTAGCACATCTAGTAGTAAAATAGTAGAAAAGTTTTACACCTTTTGTCTCAGGTTAATACCTGAAATACAAGAAGTCACTCTCCTTGGTTCTGCAGTATTGTACTTTATGGACATTCCCTATCCCCAAATGCATCATGCACCTAGCAAGACAAGAAGAAATGTATGAGTTGGACATAAGATGAAATGCTCACACAAAGGAGAAATTTATGGAAGCTATTTCTAATGTTAGACGAACATTGAATACTTAATTTTATCACCTAAAAAAAAATTAGTATATGCAATTTCCTGAATTAAAAAAAGTCAAGCTGCATACTATAACACTGATATATTGCAAAGGTCAAAAATAACCCTGACAATCATAATCTTGATGTGCACAGCAGAAGTGCCCTGGTATCCCCAGATAACATGTGTCACGATTCAATCAGCTGATAAAAATAAAAAGTCTCCAAGAATAAATTGAAGAATAAACTCTTTGTCAAGCTTTGCCACACGGGAATCCAACAACAAACTTAAGACACCATTATGCTGTGACTGAAACATCAGTTTTTGCCAATGTCAAGTGATGTCTCCAACACAGGCAATTAAGACTAGCATCAAAGCAATTCAATGGAAGATACAATTATACAAATTTACCTTTTTTTTCTATGATCCCAGTACCTAAGAAGCCCAGGGGTTAACAATCCCTACAAAGTATTATTAGCAGATTTCTCTATACCTCGACCTGAGAAATATTTCTTCTGTATTATATGCAGCAAGCTAAATCTTTCCAAGACTTAAAAGTGTACTTAGCTCCAGAGATTCTGACTCATATTTACCCAAAAGAAGGACAAAAACTGATATAATTTTGGTTGTGCAGACCCAAATTCCCCCACTGAATAGTATCTATATGTCAATGTGACCAGTGAGAGAATAGGATGCCTAATGCTCCACGTGACATGGAAGCTGTAAAACCAGAACTATAAAGGTCACTTGTTACATTCTCTGAAACAACTTGTCCCTTAGTGGTCCCACAATGCTGGGACCAAGGCTGGTCAATTTTATTCCATCTATTGGTGGTAATTTTCCATTGTGCAAAAATCAAGAGTGACAGAGAGTAAGTGCTGCCTGCAAAAGCTTGCAGGAGGGTGGGACACAAGCTGCACTACATATAAAACACAGGATGGACCAATAAGTCACATTTGAAAGCCTTTCTTCAACATTCACAGTGTTCAACTCTCAGTGAGTTTCACTGTGTCAATCCAGCATTTTAGAATAAGGATCCTCTGCTCCAAATCCAAAATCTAGTCACATACATCTCTTCAGATGATAATACTTGCACTTCTAAAAGGTAATGAGTTAGAAAGGAGGAGAGATTTCATCTTCAAGTAATCAAGAAGTTATATCCATGTTTGCAACTAATTTTGGGAAAATAGGAAAAGATATGCTTGGCATAATTATTTGATGAAATGAATTATTTCCCATTAGGTATTAAAGGTTACATCTGTCATCTGTTAGTACTGTAAAAATATTTCACATGCTTCTGAAGAACTTAAATAATTTTTTTTAACCTGTTAATAAATAAACAAATGATAAACTGATTATTTTCCAGATTTCATACCTAACATCACAACTAAAAGTTTTCTTATATAATCCTAGATCCTCAGTATAGGCTTCCGGTAAAAAATGAAAAGTGGCTTAGCTACAGTTTTTGTGTGATTTTTGACCCACAAGCTAGCTAATTTGTTCTTTTTTCATAAAAAGTCATCTTCTAAAAAATGTGTACTTACCATTTCATTGTTTCCTCATATGACCAAGCATATTTCTAAGCAGGGAAACTGATAAAAAGTAAAGAAACCCACACTACTTAGTCTAAAGCACTCCTGCTTGAATTCTCATTTTTAATCATTTTCATCAAGCTGACTTAAAAGAATATTTAAAGGATAGGAAAGGTGAAAATTACATTGAAGAGGAAATAATTACAAGTAATGAGAAAAGTAAAGACATTATTTCTCAGGTTCAGGCCTTCATTTCCTACAAATACAAAATCAGCTAAAAATAACCTGCATATTTACAAGGTGTATATTTACACTATAGACCAGTGCCTGTGGGAGCTATGAAAAACAAACCAATAAAAAAGAGATTGAATAATTTACTGTGG
Organism: Corvus cornix cornix; assembly: GCF_000738735.6. Classification (NCBI taxonomy): domain Eukaryota; kingdom Metazoa; phylum Chordata; class Aves; order Passeriformes; family Corvidae; genus Corvus; species Corvus cornix. The sequence goes on along the minus strand of NC_046336.1, from coordinate 22,503,801 downwards.
AAATATGATTTTCATAAAATATACTTGCTTCTGTTTTCTAAGTTTTTTCCCACCTCTGAAATTTTATATGGAATTTAGCATATTCACATTCACAGCAAAAGATTAACATTATAAAATTTAACAATGCTGAAGCAGGCACTATAGTCTTGAAGGTTAATAATTCATCAAATACACAGCATAATATCCCTGGCAAATTTTGGGGTATTTTTTCTTTCTTTAAAAAAACAAACATATAGTTTTATTTTCAAGCTTTTTTTCTGTCTTAGTTTAAAAAATGTCCAAGCTCAGCTGCCAGTACTTTTACAGAAAAGTTTCCTCTCAAGAACTAGGGAGAGGAAGCTTTACTTAAACAGGATATTAAAAAAAATAACAACACCCCAAAAAGCATCAAAAATAACAAGAAAAAGGCTCAATATAAAATCCCCAAACTGGCAAAGAACTGGAATAGAAACACTTCAAGGAGTCATTACAAAAGAGTAGAGAGAGGCAAGAGCTTCCTCAACAGCCTTGATGTGGACTTTCCCTTTCCATAAGGTCCAGATTAATGAAAGGTGTTTGCTTTTGATTTTCTACTCCTAATGGATAACTTACTGCATTTTACACTGAAAATTCTGTTTTGAATTGATAATAAGCAAATAATATAGTGACAGGTATAAGAATAGAGCTATTTGATTTCACTAATTCAAAGAACTCACTGAACAATTCTGATACACAATGATACAAACTGGCCTGATATATGACATCATCCATGAAATTTGTAACAGAAAAGGGGCAGAAGGGATTTAATACTTACTACATTCAACACAGGAAGATGCTATAGTCAAAGGTTACAAAATCATTATAGAATAATGATAGAATAATTCTTAAATACTCACAAAGAATGTGTCACACTGAAAAGCAAACAAGTGAAAAATACACTCCATTACTTCTGATCCGAATGTTTTCATTTAGTTTTCATTCTGAAAATGTTTTCCAGTAACAGTTCTCCCAAAAAAACCTGTGGTTTGTTTCAGGTTTGTTTGTTTGGTTTTTTTTTTTAATTTGCAAGTACCACACAATAATTTAATAAAATTGCCTGTTGGCTATGTGACACTGTGGGCTTAGCATCAATACACCAGTCCATCATGGGCTGTGTTTCTTTAGCTGCACTAATGCATAAATGACTATCCATGTCAATGCCCCATGAATTAAAGGCTATGGCGACAGTAATCCAATTCAAAGGTGCATCACTTTTCTTTAAAAAGTAGCTTCTATTGTTATTGTGATATAAGAAAAGTTGCTTTCTTAACAAGATTTTGAAAAGTGAAGAATAAGACAGTTAGAACTCTGAAGCTGGAACTGAATAACAGAAAGACCAAACCTGTGACTAAAACCATTTCAACTAATTATTGAAACAAAATTATCCACTGCTGAATATCCTGACCTTTAAGCATGATCAAAGTCAGTAATAACAAGTTCTTACTGAATTTCCAGGCCAGTATCCATCTTTAAGAGACCCAAACATTTTTCGTATTGAAATTCACAACAGAGTTGTATGTACAAGTTTAATGTGTTACCAGTATGCCTCCACCATAGGGAAAGGGCAGATACCTTCAGATGTCCTTCCCAGTCTCTATCTTCTTTAATGTAAGCAAAAGACGACACTGTAAGAATCATTTCTTTATGTTATTTTAGCTTTGCATAATGAACCTTACAAGCTGAAGAGGCGAAGACTTGCCATATTCTGCGGATTCAGTGCTGAAAAGCAGAAAAAACTCAGTTCCCTGTGATAGCAATGAACAAATGAGCACAATGAAATGGTCAAGACAAATTATTTGCAGGAGATCTAAAAGCTGCGTGACAATCAAGGTGACAAGATAACCTTCCACTTTTCACAATGGTTCTTATCTGTTAGACCAGGTTCTTTCCTGTTTGCACAAGGATCAAAATCTAAACTCCAACAACCAAGTCAAACTTTCAAACAGAAATTTTCAGCAATCTTCACAGCAACATGGCTAAGAGAGTAATGTAAGGAAACTAGCCACCACTTTAGTGATCTCAGTTCCCAAGATTCAAATCAAGCACAGCTTACATCCTTTCCTACTCAATCACATCTATCTAACTGGTATCTCACTGCAGTGAATTCAGGGTTTTAGAAGACTCGCCTGTTTAATATTTGCGTTCCATTTCTAAGATAGTTTACCATGCACCTACAACTGAGGCCATTAAAATTATTATTTTGTTCAGATTATTTTTTACTTCTTCAATCTTATTGCAGAACATTTCCCTTTGCAGGAAAATATCATTTCCTTCCACAGAAAACTGACAAAATGAAATCTAGGTTTCTTTGGTAATGATGGTATCATTCATGAGTATCATAATCCTAAATTGAGAGCTCAGATGTGTTTTATATCCAGATTCACTTGATGTCTTTAGAGAAGGATCCACTGAATACTCACACCCTGGTTTGGTTTGATTTGGTTTGTGTGGATTTTGGCTTTTTCTCTCCCAAAACAGAAACCAAACAAAACAAACCAACAAACAGACCAAAAAAAAAACAAAACAAAAAACAAAACCACAAAACCAAAAACAACCCAAAAAACCCCACCACCAACAAAACCTCCCTGATGAAAAAACCTGGAACGCTAAATTTTGAAAAAAAATTTTTTTACCAGTGATCTAGGGATATGGTCTTGAATTGATACTTCTTAGTCTCCTCTCAGTGTAAAGAAATGCTTTTTGAAATGTCACAAGTGACAAAAGCAAGGTACTAAAAATTATAGGAGGGAGCTGCAAACCACGTGGAAATAACTTCTTTTGTAGAAATTGTTTATGTAGGCTTTCTTTTTTTTTTTTTTTGTAATTCAATAATGGCATTGTTACCAATTCACATTAACTCTTTCCATTGCACCTAAATGAAAAATAAAAAAAAAACCCAGTTCTAGTTGCACACATTACTCAAGCTGACGAATGTATCTAGCCTAACTGTATGGTAATTTCACTAACTTGAAAAAAAAAAATTCAGTTCAAAATGTACTTACAATTATTTTTTCATGGAAGTATTTAATCTAAAATTAGATGGTGGGGATGGGGGTGAAGGGGAGGGAGAAAGGAAGTGTGTAGAGGGCTGGAAGGAGTGAGAGAAAGAGAGAGGGGGGGAAAAAAAAGACATTGTCTCTGGAACAGAAGACATTAAAAAACAGAGCAGAGAAAGAGGTTCCAAAATTGTTGAATTAATTCTGCTCTTCACTGTTGTAAAGCTAGTTAGCCTGTCAGTTCAAAGACCCATTCTCCCATTCCTTTTAAGTCCCTGAGATGGGTAAACCAAAAGCTGGATAATTGCTACTGACAGAGACACGGTCATGGGATTAGACCCTGCCAGTACCACAGAGGAAAAGCACTACTTGCACACTGCTCAAGTGTCTCTTGAGAAACAGATGTTGAGTACGTTTAATTCAGTGCTCTCATTTCCCCATTAAAGGTACACCCTTCACCAAGGCCTGAAAGTAACGGGCAGAGAACTGATATCGCTTTCCTTAAGTTTATTTCTCAGTCATCACCTACTCATTTTTCCTCAAGACAAGCACAGTTAAAAGTTATTAGCTACTGAGAGGGTTGTGTAGGAAAACAGCAACATCAGAAAATACTCTGCAGAAGGGTGACTGTCAATTAGTAATGCCAAGTAAAATGCACAAAGGATTGAAACTCCTGACAGCACAGGTGCTGTTATCATCTGAGAAGGAAAACTTCTTCCTACTCAGAACCAGCTCAGAACAAGGAAGCTGAACATAAGGAAAATGCAGCTGTCAAAACACATCTACTACTGACTTATAGCATTAAGAGAAATGTGCAAAACTAGATATGCCTAACATACAGGTCTGGAATCCAAAAAAATATAAGAAGATTATTTCCATTCCTGAGTCTAAGTGTTTTTGTTTATAAAGGAACAAACCAAAATTGTTATATATGCACACTTTATACTCCATAATCTCTAGTGCGCATCCATATGGAGGCACTTGTAAAAATTTTGCTATTACAATTACACTAGAAAACACTGGTGTAGACTACACCACCTTTGAGTAGTAAATAATAATTTAAAACTGGGGGCTGTCTACCCACTTTGGTCTGAATGTTGAAAGATAGGAGTAACACTTGCAAAGGAACAGTTCATTGAAACACTGACCTTTTCTGCAATCCCATACACCAGTGATGAATATTCTGCGGGCTCAGTGAGTTCAGTCCCTTAGGTCTTCCCTTGAAACACTCTGGACCAGTGTCTTGGGCTGCTGACCACAGTCAGAGTTGGGTTACAGAAGCATTAAGGGTTGTACAGTTTTAAACATTACAGCGAATTTTGTCCCAGTTTCCATGCGCGTCTAAAGCTGTGATACTCACAGCAGCTACCTAAGAATGCAGAAGAAACAACAGCAAAGCATGCTTATCCCATGCAAAGTCTCCATAAACAGGAGAAGAGAAACAGTCAGTGCATCTCTTAAGGTTCACAATTATCACTTTGCCGCTCCTTCTTTCCCATAGTTCCAGATCTCCCACCCCAGACACCCCTCTAGTCAGAAGGACTGAAGCAACAGTGACCACCTGTTTGGATAAAATGGCTCAGTAATAGTGATTCTCACCTGGCACAACTTCTCTTTAACAGCTTGCAACTACTTCTGAATGCAGGGTTAATTATCTAAATCTACTGCTATTCTTTTCATACTGCCATCTTAATAGCCTTGCATAATTGAACATATAAATACTACCAGCCTTTCAATGAGTCATTACAACATAACCATCTTAAAAATGTAATACATGTCATTCAAAAGTATCATCTTAATTCAATGTTAAAGTTCCCCCACCTGCAGCCCAATGGCTCTTGATTCCTTTATCCTGGAATCACATTGTCTCTATAGAGTGAGGTCTCTCTCCCATCTTATTCTCAAGATAGCAGCATCAGTGGTTCTCTAGGCCAAACAATTTCCTCTCTCAGAAAAAGCCTTCTGCCAATCACTTATAAAGACTGGCTTTTTGTCTGTTCCTTGTTTCTTCTAGCAGCTTCCCCCATGCCTTTATTCCTGCTGCAAACTCCTTGTTTGCTGTTTCTTTCATTCCTTGCCTGCCTCAGCTTATGCTTAGATGGGTTTCACAAACCCTGCTTTTTTATAGTCGTAAGTCACATGAAAATATAAATCATCTCTCATCCGTTGGCTAACACTCACATGAAGCCTTTTATTTTCTCTTTATTGCTAATGCTCCAAAGATATCCGGATCCTGGTATGAAGTGTTTATACAAAAAATGTGCAAATAGCACAAGAATAAATACAGTACTTTAACTTTGTGGACTGAAGCTTAAGAAAATTGGAAATGCAGTAGGAATGGATGTGAGGGTATACTCACCAAACAACTCAGCAAAATGATATATTTAAGGTGACAGTAAATCCAAGAAAAAGGTTTTGGGAAGGAAACAGACACAGATCCAAATCTGGATGTATAGAGGTCATCATCCCTTCACCCTTCTATGTACTTTATCATCCACTGGATTGACCTCATGGCTCTTCCTTATAAGGGAGTGACCAACACTGCTCTAATTTTCAATTCAAAGGGTGAATAGTAAGAAAACTTCTTCAGGAATTATGCTGCATATACTACATTCCTGCTTTTATATTTTGAGGGAGCAGAAGGGGAAAAAGGGAAGAAAGACAATTTATCCACAAAGTCAGGGTGCAGATCTTTGCAGGTGGTAATTGTAGTTTGCTGCATCAGCTGTACTCACTCTGAAGGCCACTTTATTAACACTCTTAACCACATCTATCACTTGAGTAACTTTTGTAATTTACATCTCAGGGTCCAGATCACAAGATTTCCTCAGCAAAACACCAATTGACACCACATGAATATGTTTAGTGTCTTCTCATCAACATCCTGGATGGCATTTTTCTGTAGTGATATTAAAACAATCTTCCTATCCCCAGTTATTTAGTGACATCTTTGAAAAAATTTTATCAAACTACAGGAAAGGGGTCACACTTATCTACCAAGCGGATCTTAAAAGTGGAGTTTGATTCACGAAGTCCTTTAACTTGCATGTTTTTCTTCATACTATGAACCTTCTGGGGTCTGTATTTTGAATAACTGAATTTCTTAAATGAATCAATGAACAGTTAACTGGTTTCTCTTGCATTAAAGTTTCATCTTGGTCTTATTTCAAAGAATGCAAGTCTTATTTCAGACTTACAGCTCCAGAGTGAGAATGCATGATAAAACCCATAGTAAAAATTCTGCACGTAACAGAATTGAGAAAACAGATGAAAATTAAGAGGGAAGAACAGGATTTGTAAGGGTCTTATACATAAAGACCCAAGTTCTAATTTCATATGTTCAACATGGCAGCTCAAAAAAACAACATCCCTGTAATTTGTTTAGAAGGCATTAAATCACTCTGAAGTGTGTGAAGTGAGCTGCTCATTCAATTATGACAAAATTAAGACAAACACCAGAGCTTTAACAGGGTAAATTTTAAGATCAGTACTTTTATTTAAGGAGCAACCATAATGACTTATCCTAGAAAGTTCATACATACCTACATGAAGGAAAAAAAACTGGAACAAAATCTATTTAATTCCCCAGAAGGTGATATAATCGGTTTGGGAAGTTTAGCTAAGTACCATTAAACACAGATAGATGCCCAAGAATGACACAAAATTCTGAAAACCTGTAATTTTTTTATCTAAGAGTATTACTTTTAGTTGATACTCCTAACATTAACTCCTTTCTATCAAATTACTGTTACTCTTTGGTCTCTCTCACACATTCAGATGCTGAGTACATCATTCATTTCCAGCTATCCCAGAAGGCTTGAATACATGCACAGTTAGATCAGACTCCAAGGGAACCCAAGCTTTTATGCATCAGTCAACAACTAACGGATGAGGTTAAGTAGAAACTTTACCCGGGGGCAGGCGATTTCAATAACCGTCCTCTGAGGAGTTCTGTGAGTCTCCAGTCTGGCTGGGCTCTGATAAGGGGAAAGGACTGTGCAAGGCAAACATCTGAAGCACTTCTGGGTTACGGCTGCACCAACCATGCATCCACCTCCCCCAGCTGACACACCAGCAACTTCTCCAGCATCCATTTTCTGAAGAGATATTCAAATCAAACCAGGTTTATACAAGATACTAGGTATAACAGAACCTACAAGAATAAAAAACCCACAGTGTATATAGTGCAGTACAAATAAAACAGCATATAGGAAATAGCTGCGGGAACTACAAATGAGGCCAGGACTGACACGACTCTTTAAAAACCCAATCACTGTATTTAAAAATTAAAATGTTTTTTCCATGTTTACATTTTCCAAAGTATCTATCACTGCTTCCAGTTGGTATTTAAAAAAAACCTAATGTAAAATATTGCTGTAACCCAGACACATGCTGGATTTCAAGAAAGTAGTCCTATCTACAGCTTAATATTTATGCAGCGTATCTAAGACTGACAATGAGTAGCCTAGAAAGCTTTTTTAAGACATGCTGAGCGCAATAATGTTAAAGAGTAAACCTCAGTTTTAAATATTTCTCACAGTATTTAATTTGCTTTTAAATATAAGTTTCAATATTGAAAACTTCAACTAACAGGGCATTTATACTCAGTTTTCATGGTTGTTTTTCAAAATAAGCAGCCCTTTTCTGTTAAGTCACACTCAAAACTTGGTTATGTATAAATTACATAATTTCGGTGTAGGTCAAAGATGCACTGGATTAAATTATTGTTTCATTTATTATTCTCTCAATAACTGCAATGTGCACAAACAAATCTTGGAGGCTCCTTGCCCATAATTAACTACCACACAACTATTAAATACTGTTAAAACAGTAAGACTACAGTAGATTTATACGAAAAAATATTGATTTTTTTTCAATGATTCCAAAGAGGGTATAATTTTTTTTTAATTTTTAAGCAAAATACAACTTTAAATAATAGACAACAAAGTCAGTGTCATAGAAATATGGCCAAAACTTACATAATAGTTCAAGAAAGAGTTATACCATAATTTACCAATCTCACATGAAAAGCATTTATTACATTTTAAAGTGCAGTACTCTGTGCAGACCTGATTCAACATCTCATGGAACTGATCTGTTCAATGCATTAGATCTTGTTCGCTTAAATGCCATTTAAACTATTACTTCATGAACATCAAAAAGCTTAAGTAAAGATTAATTGAATAGACAAAAAAAAATAAAAAAAGAAATTTCATTATGCAAAGGCCTGTGTCTTCAGGATATGAAGATATGAATCAACTCTTTTCACCTACTGCTGGAGTATGAACTGAACAAAAGTCTGGCATCTTCTACACACAAGTATGAGAAGGATTACTACTGTGTTCAGTGAACCCTTGCCCACACATATATTAAGACTCTCAAGAGAAAAGTGGGTCACACTCTAATCATAAAAACACACTGGCTTGTACAAGAAAACATTTTATTACCCTTTAAACTCTTGTTTTTGCAGCTGTGAAACAGCTTTATTAAGAGAGATAACACATATGTGATCATCTGCCAGCGTGGTAGTGCCTGTGCAGTATTACGCTGTTAACACAGCTTCTTTTCAAAGGTATGTTACTAAAATGGAAATACACTTCTAGGGACCTCCAATCTCACACTGATTCAAAGGAGAAGAGTCATTAATCAGTAATATAGGTACATCTGATGAACTCACTGATTCCCTAACAGTTTACTACTTCCAGAGGAGTATACAGCATATTAAAGGATCTTGTTACGTTTCGTTGTTACTGCAAGCTAGGAAAAAACCCCTATATGTAAATGAAAGATTTAATGAAGTTATATATTAACTAATTGTGGAAGACAAACACACAAAGGCAGGCCCAGCTCTTGATATTACTCTTCCTGAAGAGAACAGGACAACTTGTTCAATAAGAAACTTAACATAAAGTCCAATACATAGCAGCACACTTTCAATATGTCCTTTACATTATTTTTAGAAAAGAAGGAACTATTTTTAGAAAAGGCATCTTTACATTGATCAGAATGTTCTTTAAGGCCTAAAGGCCTTAGGTGAACAATTTAATGCTGCCTTTAAATCACTGCCTTGCATTCCACAGTGAAATTAAAACTGATTCTCACCCAAAACCCCCAGTACCTCCATGATTCAAGAGTCAAACATTACCAGTACTTGTTAGGCAGCCTCAGGACTGCACACCTACAGAACCCTAAATGTTCTTTCTGCCATCCAGTACTCACACCCATCTCCTTTAACAGCCTACAGAGATACGTTCACCTTGCCACACACTTAAAAGAGGTCAATTGACCAGGCATATTTAAGCCAAAGATAAGGAGGTGAGAGTTCTCTCCTTGTCTTTCTCCCCTCTCCCCTTCTTAAATGAAAGTCAATCTAACAAATGTAACTCATAAAGGTTTCTACTTTTCTTGTATCAATTCTGGTGTTAAATCAACTGTTTATCTTCTTGTGTGTTTTCTCTGCACTTTGTTCACTTAATCCATAACTTGAATTGAAATTACTCTGTGACTGAGAGCAAAAGGGTTTATCTGAGAAAAAAACAACAGAGAAAGAGAATTTGAGTTCAGGTATTTAGGATATGTCAGAAAACATATTTGACTGTTAAGTACTGTTCCATTGTAAGCAGGCTGAATTTTCTTTTCAAGCTAGGGATCACCAAAGAAAAAACATTCTGGCTATTCAGGGAAAATATAAGGATCAAAACCACCATACAGGATATATGTATTCTGTCTGATTTATTTAAATTGAAAAAGACACGAGTGCATTTATAAGAACCGCTTTTTCTTTTGTATTTATCAGTCTCCTCAATCTTACCTACATTACTGCCGTGACAGAATAATTAATTTCAGTCAATCAATCATTTAAATAAACCTCACAGGTGACCTCAAAATAACACATAATCCACCAAGAACCAGTCACAACAACAATCTTTAAATTCCCTTGGAAAGGAAAATTAAGTCAGGTATGTGTGGCTTGGGGCAACCTAAGCTGTAAATCTCTCTTTTCTGATCTCTTCATATGGATGAAAGAGCAGTACTGCTCTGGATTACATAGAACAATTATGTGTTCTAAAAACTCATGGAATCAGGTTTCAAACAGCTTTAATCATGACCAATTAACTGCATCTTTTGCCACCCTGTAATAATTCCACTGATGTCTAAAGAATCACTTTAAGAAGCCAATCCTTTAATATTTAAGTTTATGGATACTAAAAGGCCTGTTTGTGAACAAATCCAAATAGAGGCCCTTTGCCTGACTGAAAAAGTACCCACCTTCTCCCTCTGCTGCATACCTTAAAAAAGGTGGAGCAGGCTTTGAACACTTGAGTAGGCTGCTATTAATGTGAACACATGGAAGGAACAGTGGATTTGGGTTTCACAGTTGCTCTGGCAATCGCTCAGAGAATACAGACATTTAAATAACCACTTACTTCTTTGAGGATATAAATGTGTTGTACTGTCCTTAAAGTAGGAGTTACTCTCTTCAGCAGTACTGTCTTTGATATTTTGAAGATTGGCAGTATACTTTTTCTAGGTTTCTTACAGCATCCTTCCCTTTGAAATTTCCCACCAGCCCACTGTTCCCAGCAGGAACAACAGCGTCGATATAAAAAAAGACATGATGCCATCAGCTTCCAGATTACCACTAAGGGGTCAGTCTGAGAATCAGTAGACAACACAGCAGTAAAAATGCTGATGCCTTTTCTATACTACAACTCTCATCATTGCTACCCATAGCAGTGCTTCACCAATGAGAAATTTTATGAAAACCTTGGTGTAGATAGCCACTCAGGGTTGCAACAAGATATATATAAGTCATAACAGTACAGGAAATGTGAAGCTCCTGAAATACAAAAGGTTCAGCAGAGTAAATCCAGAAGATAGACTGACTATAGTTTGTAATTCAACCAAGCAATGAAGTTGTTAGGTAGACAAAAAATCTCAGTAAAATTTACTTTTGTTTTTAATTAGTCAACCAAAGCACATTGTGCCCAAGGGCACTACACTTTGATTTAGGAACACTGAATTCCTGTCCTCATATTCCCTAGCAGACAAAAACTACTAGGTAGCAAACCTTTCACAGAAAACCTAAAACCAAGGAAAATGCTCTCAAATAGACAGCAACAGAGAAAATCAAGCCAACAAACAAGATGAATCCCACCTCTTCAAGGCTGCTATTATCAAGCGACAACTAACTGAGTTGGTGTAAACTCAAGGATATACAATAGGCAGGAATACACTATAAGCAAGGAATGGTACAGGTGATAGCTTATTAGATCAAGGGATATAGTTATGAAGACTAGACAGGCCTTTTGACATGCATATCATTCTTCACATCTGAAGCAGAATCAGCAACATTTGATTTAAAAACTAGTTGAGAAAAGATGCTAGGAATTTACCCAGATTATGCTAAACAGATGGTAATCTGAGGGGAAAAATCAGTCAATATCTGTGGTGCAGAGAGGAGTGTTAACAAGGAGAGGGTGCCTGGCTTACACATGCCTAAAACCATAATTTTACCTTCCCTATTTGTCTGCTGCTCTAGGCAAGTAAGTACTTTGCCTGCAGCTTAAGCAAGCCTGGTGAGACAGCTGAACTAAAAACTGAGAAAAGATTCTTTATACATTCATTATAAATGCACTAAAATTTCAGCAGAATGAGCATGTTTTGAGTTGGCAGCAAGTATTTCAGGATTCAATATTGTGCTGCCAGAGACACTGTGCCATGGTAAATAAACACTATAGCTTCGACTGTCCAACTTGGCTTTAAAGTGGCTTCTACCTGACACTCTGTTCATACAAACACTAAGTAAAGTCTTGAAAAAAGTTAATTGCTGGAGGCCATTTGTCCTGAAACAAAAGGGTTGATTATAGCAGCTCCAAGGAAAGTCTAGGAGTGTATATGGGGTGTAGAACCATATCCATATGCTACCTGTAAAGCAAGGATTGCCTTTTCAAAAGCCCCTTCTCCCAGCAAAAGCACATCTGTGTGGAAGGATGTTATTTTCCTGAAGAAGTTTCCAAGGATTTATGTCTTGGAGCACAAGAAAGCATTATTTGGAGCTCCATTCTCACCAGCAGTTTTCAACCAACAACGTAAAATTAAGACAAAACCATAAATTTAGTACATTTTATCATCAACACATACACAAACATAATTAAACACCCACCCCAGTTAACAGGCTGCACAAGGATGTTTCAGAAACCACATGTGGAGGCTATCCAGAAAGGTCCCTTCGAAGCGACAGGCCTTTGTTATCTCCTATACAATGAAGAATCAACCAACCAAGACTGAAAATCTCAGTGACTTTCACCTCCTCCTCTGGTGGAGAAGAAAAAGACAGAGTTTTATCTGTCTGAGCATAGGATAGCCTTGGATGTAAGGCAACTGTGATTTCTTAAGAAGAAAAAAAATCATTTTACAAAGTACATATGATATCACTGATACACATCACACACACACTCTTATCCCATGCAGATTTGTTACAAAAATATATTGCTAACAGTTGTGAGTCCTTTGCACTGTAGCCAAAGCTCCTACCAGCACATGTGATGCTATTTATTCAGCTCAGTCACTCAGAAGCTGTGAAAAGATGCAGTCCAAATCTTAACAGAGTTAAGCCAGAAATCCAGCCCTATACTCGATACAGATCTTTAATTTTTATTTCTACTCCTGTGTTTGCTTTTTCTTTTTTTGAATGAAAGAGATCAGTACAGCCCTTTACCAGGATGCTTTCCAAATGCGCTTTAACTTTTTACCACAGCAACTCAACCCCGAAAGGATGCAGTAGACAATTCTATGTAAAAGTTGAGAAATCTTTCGTACCCTTTTCATGCAGAAAAGCAACTTTCATACAGACCAAGAGGTCCCTATTTGCGTAAAATAAAACACTTGGTGTTTACTTGACAGAAACAGGTGATTCTATTTAAACTAGACAGGTTCCAATAAAACATTTGAGTCCCAATTGCTGACTGCTTACTTCTGCATTCCAACTACAAAATGTTGGTACCTTGATAGTCATTAACCGCTTCTAATGCCTCAATGAATCAGCCATGCTGCGACAAAACGTGAAAACTACTACTTTGTTTCCCTATAAATGTAGATTGCAATACCCCAGACAGAAATAAACTAAACAGTGCTGCTGGGCTGCACTTCTGAAAATTAAGTACTTCTCAGATGACTGAAAATTCCTGCAACCTGTACTTTAGCTAAGCTATCACAATTCTCTTTCCACGTTACAGAAGACTTTGGGGTTTTCACAGTTTTGATTTTTGCCAGTGAGGTTCTCCAATGTCACCAGATCATTTTCAAAGACATAAATCTTGTTTTGAATTAGTCCGGGAAGCGAGTAACCTTTTGGAGTTGCAAAGAACATGAAGGCCCTCACTAAAAGCAGCACAAGGGATACTATGTTCTCAGGACCAAGTACAAAAAGGCATAATAAAAACAAGGACTGAGCTGTCTGGGCACTTAAAGAAGCATCCCTAGTGCAGATCTGGACTGAGTTACATGGGAGTGAAGATCTAGTAACACCTTTTCAAGTGGTTCAAGACTACTGCTGCTGGAAGCCTTTCCTGCCCATCTGACTCACAATAAAAACAGCCTCAGTGTAGTAAACAATACTTCACACCCTCACACATTATTTTTTCTTTATAAAACTTCTCCTGGATATAGCAACTGAGACACCACCAGTACTTCATACCAATATAAAAGAGATATGTCTTAAAAAAATCACCTCATCTGAAGGTATTTTTAAGAAGATGCTCATTGTATATGGAAAAGCTATACAAAGTGTAAGATTACACAATGCATTTTGTTAAGCTGACAATAAATTCCATTTTAATGTAATACAACATGGAAGTCATTGGTATTGCTGAACTGCACATATTTTAGTATTTCTAACTGTGAGGAACCAGTAAACATTTTTTTTCTTTAATGGTGAAGGAGAAGACTAAGCACATTAAATTATTAAATGCTTGGAACTTTAATTAGAAACAAAATTAACTTTTGTATGATTTGTTAATTCAGACGTTCATGGAAGTAGGTATACATGAGGTCTGTATAGGAATAACCCTTACAAACGCAGAGAGAGAACAGAAGCAACTTGGTGTGTTTACAGACTTGCATTCCCTCTCTTTAATGACAACATGTATTTATTAACCTAAATGCAAAATTCAGACAATATAAAAATTAAGGATGTCATACCTTGTCTACAGTGCATAGTTAGGAACTAACTTGCCCTCAAGTTATTAGGCACAGACATGCAGTATATAAACACATGTAAATACAGTGTATGGTGATTCTATTGTACAATAATATAGACCCAGACAAGTCTGGCCTTATTATGATTGATTATTAAGAAAAAACTCAAACCAAACCAACCAAACCAAAAAAAAAAAAAAAAAAAAAAAAAAAACCAAACAAAAAAAACCACTCCCCCAAAACATAACTAATCAGGATTGCAAATTTCCCCAAAGTTAAATTGTTTTGTAGGTTGCATCCATAAAAACATATCTCTGTAAAAACATCTGTTTTCACAGAAACTGTACTAGGGCCTTTACCCACTTTAAAAAAAAAAAAATTAAAAAAAGGAACTGCAGAAACTTTGTCTATTTGTATAATGGTTCAATCACTCTTTTATGGATACCCTTGAATTTACCATTTTGTCTACTCATTTATAGACATTAGTCTTGTGATGTATGTAATATATTGCCCACATTTTGGAGAACTACCCCAGACAAGAGAAAGGGCTGACATTAGCAAGTCTACAGGTTCAGAGCACTTCAATTCCTAGCCTAAAGTGAAGTAAGATATTCTTGTATTTTTAAAGGTACTGAGTATCCATAATTCCATGCAGTTCACAAAAGATGCAGATGCACAAAGAAAGAAAAACTAACCTTGGATATCTCAAAATCAGGTAGCCAAAAAATCACTCATCAAAATTAGCAGACACCTTAAAATATAGGCCTCTGTGATTTGACTCTAATTAAATGGAAGCTGAAGTCGGAGCCAGGATTAGAAGCCACAGGGGATCCTTTGATCTCAGTTTCTCAGACTGCGCTGCTTTTTGCACTACCGCACTTTCCCTTCACTTCAGCAACTCTTGTGCTGCTGCTTTAGCAGAAGAGTCAAATCGACTACAGGCATGTGGCTGGGAAAGAATTTTTGGCATCTCTACAAACATTCACAAATGGCATTATCTTCAACAGATGAAGACTGATATTTTCAAAGTCCTCCTAAAGTTTTGGTCCACTGGACCTGAACAGTTCACGTTTTTCTCTGAGTATTTTATACAGGTCAAGGGTACTTTAAATTGTTTACAATTACATAGTGGCATATCCAAAATATATGCAATATGGAATTGCAGAAAACAATAAATAAAACCTTAAAAAGCTGACAACATAGGTTATTACAAAGCTAACACAATGAATATAAATATACATGCAAGGCATTCATACTCTACCTTTATAAATAACCATTTCTCCTTCTGCCACAAAGTTCTTTTCCAATATTAGTATAGACATTAGGGTCCAGAAAAAACAAAAGGAATGTTTAGCTTGTGAACTTCAGACAGGCATTTTAGTAATTTTGAAGGGATGAGTGTAAAAGCTGTCTTAATGACCTCACAGCAAGAAGGATTAATATTTTTGTCTTCCTATCCTATGCCAAAAAATAAGCATACAAAAAGAGAAAATTTTAACTAAAAAGAATTTGTCAGAGAAATATAAATAGCTTGTTAGGGAACTGTGACACAGTAATAGGTATAAAATTTAGAAGAAAGTTTACATTTCCTACCAAGGCCCCACATCCTGCGGTAGGCACATTTTGTGCTGCTTCCACTATAAGAAATTGAAAAGGGAGCTTTACTGAGCAGGTAAGGCTACATGAGTGTGCTATGCGTGTGCACTGAGTTGGTGCAGATGTCCCCAGATCACCTACTTTCCAAAAAAAGGTGCAACTGTAAAAGAAGGCTGAAGAGAAAGCTTTCAGGTACCTTTGCTCTCTCCAGACCTGAAAATAGATATAATTTGAAATCTAATTTAGCAGCCCTACACTATACAGGAGCATCTTAATGTGATACAATAGGCACAGAATTATTCACTGCATCTGTCTACTACCATTCAAGAAAATCAACCATTATTCTCAATCTACTAATATAAGTGAAACTTAGTACATAATAAACATCTAATTAAATTACTTCCTCAGCACATTTTCCCCATAAAGTTATTTTTAAGCTACTGACAATATATACAAGAATTGAACAACGTGTATTAAACTGTAAGCTATTAATTTTGGAATGGATCTGTACAGGCTCTTTAGAAATATTAACAAATGACTCCCTGATTTTCAAACCATTACTACATGATATGGACAATTCAAGATTTTTTTTCCTCAGTAGACAGAGATTTAAGAATTAATAAATTATCTTTGTTTTCTTTATAAAGAAATCCGCATTATAGTGCAAGTATATAACTTGCTAGGAACATACAACAGTGAGTAATAGCACAATTAATTTACAAGATATTTCTACTCTTTATTGTAATGTTTCTATACATTCAATTATGAAAAACATCAAAAGATTTCCCTCTCAAGAAGTACATTAGACAGTCAGCATTCTTTTTTCATAACATACAAAAGATATATTTTAAGGATATATGAAAGACAAAACACTTTCAGCTAAGATTTTTGGTAGTATTGCCATTTCTACTTTGCTAAGCCACAGAAGTTCAAGAAATGTGAATTAGCTTCTTTTGTGAACATTATTGATTCTCCAGCTTCCAAAAATTTTGTTGTACATACAGGTGAAAAAAGCATTTTTACAGATCAACAAGAGATTTGACAATATCAGGAACCTTTCAGGTAGTTAAAACAGAGAGGAATTCACACTTACCCTGAATATTAATGCGTACTTCTGTAGATGTGCTTTACACTGTTTGCTCCCTGTGTACAATACTTAGAAATCTGTTCCAACTCATTTCATCCTGAAAACTTGGTAACATCTGCATTTGCAGATGTAGGCTATACAAATAAAATTTCTTTTGAAAGTGTTTTTTAGATGCAAAATAACTAGACTTCTACTTTAAAAAATTTAGAAATGTCTCTCAGGAGGTTTGAGAATGTCAATTTGTTCAAACCTGTACTAGCTCTGCTTTCTGACAATCTGTACTGTAAATCTCTCATTAAACATGTGGTATTCAGTTTGGAACACTAGTATCATGGTCATGAAAAGAGAAACAAAAATTAAGATAATGTTAGCCTATTGTACCTTTGCTCTGGAAGATAAGATGTTGCCATGGTTTTGGTGATTTTGAATAACTATCCTTAAAAGAGTGATCATTGTAGCAAATGAAATGCCTTAATACTCCTCCTGGGCAGCCAGGTCCATTTGCTATTATTTTCCTTATTTGAAATCAAGAACATGTGTCTGAATGGTGTTGAAAGCTCTGCCAAAAACATACAATAGTACAACTCAAAATGCCTGATGCAACAGACAGAGACATACTCCACAGCCAGAGGAGAATATGGACTTGTGTCACATGATGACCATATGTGTCATTAGTCAGGGAAAGTCATTCAAGCAAGCAACACAAAAAGAAGGATTCTCGTTACAATCATTCTGTTTGGAATAACTTGAGAGCAAAAAGGAAGAATTATAAAGTCTCCTGCCTTGTTTGCGGCTGGGCTTGTTTTTGGCATCACTTTTTAAATAAGACACTCATACTATCAAAGGTCTACTCTCTGAAAATTGACCTTTCTAGAGCAAGGTTTTCTTGGCTTTGACAGTGATACAAAGAAAGGAACACTGCCTGAGAGAGAAAGAGAGACCCACAATAAGCAGAGTTTAAATCTGATATTGTAACAGCTGTATTTCACAGCAAGAAATAAAATCTGGGGAAGAAAAAAAAAAAAAAAAGAAAATGCTCTGATATGGCCAACATAACATTCATTAGAACACACTAATAGGAGTTTAAAGCAGCAGAAATACTGTTAGGTCTTTTACAGAAGAACATTTCTAAATACATTTTGGATGTTCATTCTGGGATGCACCATAGACCTTACAAAGCCCTTTTGAATGACGTAAGAAAAAGCAGTTTTGCATATTATGTGAGACAGTATTTTTAAATACTAACTTGTGGGCAAAATATATTGCTATAAGTGCTAGTATGTCTTATGTTCATGGAGATAGAAAAGAATTTTGAGAAGAAAAGCCAGTCCTTGGAAAGATATTAGGACTGGTAAGCTGCTTTTCTGGATTTAGTCGAAATTTCATCGGCGCTGTGGGTAACATTTCTAGTTTTGTAGCTGAGTTTTCAAACAATGAAATGTTCTTGTTTCACACAAGTCAAGGAGCTAAATCACTTTTAAAACTCTTAGCAAAAATAAGTGGTTTGAGTCAATGTTGCTCCAGGTAACACTCTCTGCTTTGGGACTAAAAATAAAATCGCTCATTCAGAATATAAGTGGGGAAAAAAGCAAGCTCTGCAGAGTTTTCAGAAATATTTCTTCCTTCTGGGTTTGAAGCTAAACTCACTATTTATGAGAAATCTTGGCAGAACATAAAAATTTGAAACAACTCAGCTGCAAAGACTGTCATTTCTTTACCTTGTGTAAAATGATAGGTCTTTCACTACAAAGACACTGGCAAGTTATTAAAGAATACAAGTATTAAAAACAAGTAAATAAATAACTCTGGTTTGCACACAATCACACAAGGCTTTTTGAAACATGTGAAAGGTACTTAGCATAATGGTCTCTAAATTTGTAAGGAAACAAAATTGCTTGGCACTTAACTGAAACTGGCCAACGAATGGTTTCAAAACTCAGCTCAGGAATTTGGGAAAGACACAGTGAAGTCAATGTAAAGTCATTTGAATAGGCTTTAAATCAGAACAGGAGTCAAAAGGATAGATGAGTAAACTTGATTAATTTCTTCATTTCTATGCAACTAACAGTACTAAACAGTGTCCTTGCTAATATTTAAACCTGAATGAGTGACTTATTCTGTGTGTGATCCCCGGGAGATTAATCAAGAAAACAATAGAAGAACAGTCATCTATCCTACAATCTTATCAGAAGTTATAAATTTACAAAACTTTGGTACTACAGTAAAGAAAGCTTTATAAAAGGATCTGATCAAACTGTCCCATGTTAGAATGGTCACTTTACACCACTTCTGTGTCTTAATATGCTGTGTGATATCCAAGCAAGCAGCTATGTAGTTTTCCTCATTTATTCCTATGAATTAGTGTCTGTGATTTTATCTACATCTTCTCCTTTGTGCATGCAAGTGTGTGTGTGTTGTCATGCCCCAAGCAGTTCTGTGGAGTTCTCAGGGTTGAAGCAGCTCTTTTATTGTAATCAGTTTTCATTACAGTCCTTTGATCTCTCTCCATTCTTTGTATACAACACTTCATCACCTTTATTTTCTGTCATAATTGCATGTGAAAGATTTCTCCTTTGATAGACCCTGAATGCCAAATCAGTATCGAAAAGAGTGTTGAAAAGTGTCATGTGCTCTGTCTGCTTTAAAAGGCATCCCATACACCTGTGGAAGACAAACAATTTTTCAGTGATATGACATATCTATCATCCGTCCACAGGATATGAGCTGTTCTGTCTGCTTAATAGCAAGGGGCTATGCATAG
The DNA here is from genome assembly GCF_000738735.6 of Corvus cornix cornix. Classification (NCBI taxonomy): domain Eukaryota; kingdom Metazoa; phylum Chordata; class Aves; order Passeriformes; family Corvidae; genus Corvus; species Corvus cornix. The sequence goes on along the minus strand of NC_046336.1, from coordinate 22,484,144 downwards.
CAAAATAGTAACTGCTGAAAGAAATGTGTAGCACATTGCAAACTGTCTGGCAGCCCTCCCTAAGCCTCATCTCATTCTGGCCTGCTGATAATTCACAGACTGTGTTCCTGTGCGCTCATCACTTCGGCAGTAAGAGTGGCTAGATGGGGCCCCCTGTCTCTGCTCCCTGTCACACTGTCATTCAGGTGTGTCTGTCTGCCATCACCTGCTGACACAGCCACATGCATCTCAATTACAGAATAGGCCTCCATTCACACTGCTGATGAAGATGTTCAGTCTGTACTGGCTAACAGCATTCTTCCTTAAAGATGTGTCTTTTGGGGTTTGTGAAAACAGACACCAGGTGAAATGTGTTGGCTGCTACAGAATAATATTTCTCAACATACTTTTGGTAACAAATTATTAGTGGTCAGTCCTTTTCTCTACAATTGTAAGCCTCTGCCATCCTCTGCAGTGATAAAATACAGTGAAGGGGTATAAAATTATTTTTATTTTCCCCTTCTCTACTTCAGTGTGAGGACAAGTGATTAAGCAGCAAAACTGGAAAGCCAGATATGATACAATGTCAAAGTAATTTATTTCTCTCTTTTACAAACGCCATGCATTTTTACAACCAGGGATGTTATTAACACTGCCAACACAGCACTGAAGACATCCATATTCACCTTATAGGAAAAGAAAAAAAATTAAAAAAAGGAAAAAGATAAAAGGAGGGAAAATGCTTAGATGATGATAATGGGAGATATATAATTGTTACATATGTAATTCTATGGCCATGGAAGGTAACACACAGTGCTACCTGACCAGCAATGCTACACGATACACACAGGTCCTGTTAGGCGTGGCTGAGCGAGCTGGGGGTATTTAGCTTGGAGAAAAGGATGCTCAGGAGGGACCTTATCACTCTCTACAGCTCCCTAAAGGGAGGCTGTAGCAAGATGAGGGTCAATCTCTTTTCCCGCATAACAGGGGACAGGACAAGAGAAAACGGCCTGAAGTTGCACCAGGAAAGATTTAGATTGAATAATAGGAAAATATTCTTACTGAAGGAGTTGACAAGCACTTGAACAGACCCAGGGAAGCGCTGGAGTCACCATGCCAGGAGGCATTCAGAAGGTGTACAGATGAGGCAGGTAACAGCCTTACCAGAGGGGATGCAATACTGAATCTGTTAGTAACCAACGCAAGTGACCTCATCAGGGAAGTCAAGATTGGAGACAGTGACCATGCCTTGGTGGAGTTTGCTGTCCTGAGGGATATGGGTTGAGTAAGGAGTAACGTTAGGCCACCAAACTTCAGAAGAGAAAACTTCTAGCTCTTCAAGGAGATTGTCAGAAGGACTTGCCCTAAGGAAAAAACAAGTGGAACAGAGCTGGCAGATTAAGGAAGTCTTCCATAGAGTGCAAGAGCTGGCAATACCCAGGTGCAAGACATCGGGCAAGGAAGGCAAGAGAGTGGCATGGCTGAGTAAGGACCTGCTGGTCAAACTGAAGGGGAAGAACCAAATGCACAGAGAGTGGGAACAAAGACAGGTACCTTGGGAAGAGTATAGGGGTGATGTTCAGTTGCGTAGGGACGAGGTGAGGAAGGCTGAGGCAAAGCTGGAACTGAACTGGGCAAGGAACACAGAGTAACAAGAAGGGCTTTCTACAGATAAGTTAACCAGAAAAGGAAGGTGAAAGAAGGTGTAACCCGATAAACAATGTTGGTAAACTGGTAACAGTGGATGAGGAGAAGGTTGAATTACTCAACAACAGAATGAGAGTAGCCCTGCTAAGAAGGACTTTGGGGTGCTGCTAGATGAGAGGCTGGACATGAGCAGGCCATGTGCACTGCCAGCCCAGAAAGCCAAACGTGTCATGGGCTGGAGACCTCACTCTGTCCCAGCTTAATATCTACGCATTTTCCCTTTTCTTTGGTAACTGACAGAAATCAAGCAAGTTAAGCCAATAATTTGTTCTGAAAAATACCAAATTTACAGATGTAATCTTCTCACATAAAACCTTTTAAAAGTTGGATTCTTGGGCTGGGTAGCTCAACATATGTATTACATTTTCCATTTTTCTTTCTACAATTAAAAAGTACTATATTCAGTTCTTTTCAGACCTACCACTTACTCCTGACCAACAGCACTTTTCTTCTCTCCTTGACCATAAGCTTCTCTTAAACAGGAAACTGTCTTCAGCTCTAGAAAGTCCCTTTCATTCAACAGGCTTTAAAATCAATAATGATTCATGATTAACTCCAGATCCACATATTGGAACTTTACAGTGAAATTAACTAGTAATTGCTATATTTTTACTTTTGCATAGACAGATACACTTTCTTCAGATTTCTCAAATTTTCAGTACTCACAAAGGACAAATGAGATTATAGCATTTAAAGTAAACAGCTCACCTCTCTGACTTAACATATGGAATTAAAAATTCTAATATCCATCCCATCAATAAGCAACCCAACACATGTAATACATACTGAACATAAAGCCACAGTTATCTTTCTCTGAGAGTATGACAAGGAGACATAGATCTACCTGCCGTGTATGCACAAATAACTGTATGACCAAATAATAGGGTCCTTGATATGTACATCAAGAGACCACTTAGCAAGTTTTCAGTTTTACTCCTCTATCAACTATCTCATTTATGCACTTGTCCTAAACATGAACAAAATGATTCAATGAAAGAATAATTACCATAAACTAGAGAACAGTATTGCCTAGGTTTTTCCTCCTTGAACTCAGATGGGTGACTTGACCCTTTCTTGATGATGATCCTTAAAAAACTGGAAAGATTACTCTTCAACAATAAAGAATATTGTCAAGACTGAATATACAAAATGAAACTCAAGGACAGTTATGCAATTGCCGTCTGGACTTAATCTTTTCAAGACTCAAGATTTTAAATTAAACTCAAGAGCATCTGTATACAACTAGCAGAAATTAATAACTATAATTGTGCATGACAAGTGAAAAAATCTAGTCCTCTCACCTTTTCTTAATTTTTAAAAAGGCATGGATTGTGACCTCAACTCAACAAATAAGAAATCTTAAAGCTGAAATTACTTTCTAGTTAGATTTCTTGCTTCTTTATTTCTTCCTTGTCCCAATGTGGACATAAATGGTGACCTGTTAATTTGTTTTAAACTCAGTCCCATTCCTACTGTTTTCAAAGAGAACTGGGATAAACAGCCCAACAAATAAAAATAACTTCCATATTATAAAGGCAATGGTATCAGGCTATGTGGCTCTGAATTGTGAAGGAATATAAAGAAGTGAAGACTTACATTTATGAAAAAGACATTAAGTCCCAGTTGGCAACCTTTGTGCAAAGATATAATTCAGTCTATGCAGTTCTGCAAATTTTAAAAGTGGCTTAACTTTAAATAAATAAATAAATAAATAAATATTGTATTATACAGAGAAGGAAAACAATCCTGCAAGTAGTCAGTGCTTAGGGTCTTCCTATCTCATAAAGTAGGGCTACACTCAGTAAGAACCAGAAGAAGAAAAAACTTTTTGAAGAAAAGGAAACATAGTTTCTCTGTTTTTCTCATTGTTTGTTCATTTTAGTGGAAATAAATGCGACTTGGACACAATCTTTCTCTCTTTTATATTCCTCCTTTTAATATTCTCATACATACCCTCTTTTTGGAATCAAACATTTGAGAAATGTCTTCATTCTCCTTGCTTTTCCCCCCTTACCTCACACGTGTGTCTGTTTCTATCGCAACCATTTTTCAAGACTGAAAGATGAAACTTCATTTCCTTTATCGTCCCGTCCTGTCTAGTGTCTTTGAGACACAAAACTTTTAACTATACCTGTTTAGTAACAAAGCATCAAAGAAGATTTAAGAATTTCTAGTTTGATCTCTGTATTACAAAAAGTAATTACAGGAAAGAATAATTTTACAACTATTTAAATTTATCAACCCTCAGCAATATTTATAATGGCAATTGAGAAGATATAAATGTTATATATATATTTTTTTTGTCATATTAAGGATTAGAAAACAGTTTTGAAAGTTATGAGCTGAGCAGACAAGAAAAAAAAGAGAAAGGAAACAGAGGTAGACAGTGATTAAATTATTTGCCCAAGGCTACGTAACAGGTCAAAGGCAGAAATGTGAACTGGAAACAATTCCCCTAGCTTTCCAACACAGTTCCTGAACACCAGACTATCCTGAGTTTTTGAGTAGGACATAAAAAACACCACTCCAATGAAAAATTAGTATTAACCTCTGACAAAAATCTATGGAACTCCTAATCGTGGCACTTTGCCATTATTTTAAATATTCTGCGTGTACATGTGTGTGCATGTAGCTGTAATCTGGTGGCTCTTGGGCAATCATAAGTGTTGCCTCACACTTCCACAGGATGGGAGAACTGTAAAGCAAAGCTGATCGAAACTGTCACCCTTGGGCCATAAGAGTCGACACTCTTGATTATACCAGGGGATGTCCAGGGTGCATCTGCTGACATTGTGTAAATCATCGTTATTTATTTTTTAAAAACATATCATAAATAATTTTAACATGAAGAATGTTCTCTGTGAGAGAAACACTTCAGGAAAAAGGTGACATATTAGAATGATTGCATTTAAAAAAAAATTTATTCACCATAGCACTGAGTATTCAGTGTGATGTAACTTGAGTTATGGACGCATCTCTCTCTTAAGACAGCTTTCTCAGTGTACAGAAATGCCAATATGGTGTAGTGGTGTTGATGCAATAAACACAACTAAGAAAATGAAGTATATAAGAAATGAAGGGATCCATAACTGCACAGCACATTTAAATGAATAAAGATAATAAATCTGTAAACACAAACTTCATCTGCCTTGACTAAAAAGCAAACTTGCAGAGATGTCAGTAGAACAGAACAATGATACAGAAAAAGACTCTGTATCACATACTGCTCCTTCAACTCCATGATTACATCTATTCATCTAGGTCATTTTCATCTATTATATCATTACAGCTTTCCTCCATCTGAGAAGATCAGATCTGCATTTGATCACCTCCACATTCTCACAATCAAATCTCAGCATCTTCTGATGCCAGAAGTCCAGCAGCATTTCACAGTGTCTTCTAGCTGTTAAAATACTGTATACTTCCATAAGATTGTTACAAACAAACATCTTCCAGAAAAAAAAGAAATTGTAGTATTTTTCCAAACTATTGCCTTACTAAGAGGTCTCTGTTGATGAACCAAGTACCACAAAGTATGGTATGACCTCATCTAAGATCTTGCCTGTGCATGCCACAGGCTGAGGTACTGCAGACTTTTTTGTTCAGGTTAGATGAATTAATTGCACTATGCCTCTTTCTGTGGAGATTTTATCTCTTACTTTTAGCACATTAAAATATCAACGTTACCAACCTCACCTATGTTATTGGGCTGCTGACAGTCTACCTGAAAGAAAGGCCCAGTCTTGTATAAACTACACACTCAAAACCTTAATGAAAAGTCAATAAACTTTGTTTTCCTGTAGCAAGAGAGAGACTTACCTACTCGAAGGTCAATTTGATTCATCATTCCAGGAAAGATTCCTCAAATAAGAATTTGTATTTCCAGGGCCTTGCTACTAAAAATAGTTATGAAATATATGAACATTCAGTCTGGCAAAATAATAAGAATTAAAGTACTGGAAGTTTACTCTAAAAAAGTAAATATGCTTCTGTAATACCATGGCAAAACTCATTCATGCTGACTTATAATGCAGAATATGAGACAGTTGTGCCTACTGCATGTGGAAACAAGAAAATAGAACGAGCTTCCAAAGTTATCTTTGTTATTAAAAACAAACCCCAAAACCCCCACAACATTATGAAGTGGTTCATTTTTAAAGGTTAAAAAACCTATTCAGTTACACTGCACAGAAAACAAAGGTATTTATGCAACAGTCTACTGTATCACCATAATTTTTTAAACAAGATTTTCCCACCAGTCTCAATTTCACCTCAAGTAAGGATTCTCTGTAATCAACACACCAATTTCCTAACTGAAACATGCAGAAAGCAATCTGTAACTATTGATCTACTGTTCTAGCTGGAGCTGCAGTCTGCCTAAGCTACCTAAAAGCAGATTGCCCTGTGATACCCTCACAACATTATCACTTGTTCAGAATTTTTTGAAAGACGTTCCATTTGGCAATAACAACAGAATGAAGTAATAGGCTTATTCACTTATACACAGGCTTGAATAAGAGAGCATAACCTCTTCCTAGCTCTGTTATCAAAGACCTATCTCAGTGGATATTATGCCTTATGTTCAACTCAGTAGGATTTTTGCTCATGCTGAGAGCCAGAAAAATGTCAGCTATGACACAATCCAGAAATGCTCAGTGATCAGTGGATCACTGCTGGACCAAACCGTTTCACCCATTGCAAGGATTAGCAGCAACTCCAGCTTCAGGCCTCATCTACATCTTATGTTCATGATTATGAATTATGAACACATGTCTCTGGTTGCAACATCAGTCAAAGGAAAAGTCACTTATACTCGCAAGTTAACAGAGCTGATTGCAACACTACTTAAATCCTGCAGTACTCTCTCTGAACCCACCTCACAGAGCAGCACTTTATTTTCAAGCAGAAAAACAGAAAATCTGGTTTCAAAGCTAGGGATGGAATGAGGCAGACACTAAAGTAAAAAAATCCAAAATATCCTGTGACATCTAGATTTCTCCCAAACAGCTAGAACACATACCTTATCTAAATATCATCTTTTCAAAGAAGTCTTTCCAGAATAATTGTCGTGCTGATATCATGAAATCATGAGTGAGAAGGAAAAAGGTCAAAAAGACTTTGAGTAAGCAAGAAAGGTGTGATCACTGTCAGTGTTTCAAAAAAACCCAAAGTTATAATTTCAAAACAAACAGAAGGAAGCCAGAAAGAAAATGCTAAAATCTTTCCCATCATAAGAAGTCAAAACAAAAAACACATTCCAAGACTTGTGTATACAGAATACTAATAAACACAGGAATGGGACCTTTAAAGAGAAGAAGAACTGCCTCCAACTAAATAGCAGCAATTTAAATCCCTGCTTCTGCCTGATAAGGTACAAACTACCCAACTAAGCTGTCCAGAGATGAAACTAAAAAACCTGACACTGGCAGACTCTCTGGGTTTAACAGAGCTTCTTCATTAATTATCTAGACATTGGCGCTGCTACTGCGAACTCCCAACTATACAGAGCAAGAAAAACTCATTTGGCCACAAGCACTTGAATGTTAAAAAAAAACCCAACAAAAAAAACCCCTGCATTTCAGTGGATACAGCATTTGTATGCTTATCTATGGGTTTTTAATGTCACTTTACAGTTAATAATTAGCCCTCCTCTGGCCTGCACAAAGAGTGCCACTGAGACAAAAGAAAACGTTAAGTGTGTTAGCTATACTTGCCACTGGTATAAATAGTCAAAGGGATGATTAATGAATGAGGGGGAGAATTAAACAGAGCAGTGAACAAAGACAAAGCCCGTTTGCTTGGCTGCCCACAAACCAAGACAAGCTGCATCCATAAAGAAACTACAGAAAGTGACAAACAAAAAATCAGCTTAATAGACAGCTCATGAAGACTTTATTTAACCCCACATTATGACAGCCTCAGTGCTTTATTAACACTCTGACATGTTAAGATGCCAGGGTCATTTGAGGCTAAAACACACATTTGTTGGGGGGAAAGGCATAGAAAAAAAATGCACATTTTTGTGCCACAGAAAGAAAAACAGAGAAGGCCCAAATAACTTAAACAACACCCTTCAGTTCTCCTTTGTGGAGCATGCCAAAATCGACATTTTTAAAGAGTTGTTTAGAGATGTCAAACAAAGCAGATGAAGCACTAACACAGGAGAAGTAGCTTGACAGGCCTTATCCTTCCCTTCAAATGGCTACATTTTAGACAGACACATTTCAGATTAAAAAAAATCGTGATGGTTTTTACATTTAAAGCGAATTATACTCTCTTTTTTCCTTTTAAATGAGCTAATGAGCATTCCCAGCTAATCTCCACAAATTACTCCAGATACCTGATATCCTCTATAGATGACTATGATTTCTGAATCCAAAGCTCTGCAATAAAGTTGATAAACACAACATAGTCCAGCACCATTATTGCTTAGGCCATTTTCAAAGTTGGATTTAATATGGACAATTTAGCTATATACTTTAATTTATCTTGCCTTTTCTTTTGTAAAGTACAGATTTATAGAGATTTTTAATTTTTTTTTTCAAACAAAAGAAATAGTTTTCCCAGTCAATTTCCTTCCATCACCTGCCAAATGTATTCAACAAATCTAATAAACCTCTAATAAAGTAAGATATATAGCAAAGTAGAGAAAATGTTAAAAACAAAGCATGAAAATAAAAACTCTGCAACACATGAACAAGCACCACAATAAGATAAAGAACTTTTTCTCCTGCTTATACTGTCATAAATGCACAATTCCATAAGTAATGTCCCACATGTAGTCCTTCTAACAAGACAGTATGTAAATATTTTGTTGTTACTGACAAATGAGCATAAAAACTTCTTCTTTGTTGCTATGGATTCAATATTGCATATCCCTGAAATGTACATAGAGATTCTTTACTCTTTCCATACTGATATACAACTTACTTAGTAGATAAATACAACTGTTCTACAGAGCTTTTCTAACTGAATTTTACATTTTAAGTAAAGATATTCTTATTCTTGGCACTCTGGGTTCCAACATCGAACCATCATTAAGATCCATTTAAGTTTCCTGTCTGTGCTTTTTTCTCCATACAATGCTGTCCTCTCATCCATCCTCTACAGCACAGCTTCTTTTTGTATGCTTCACTGCAATATCTAAGAAAATAGACTGGAGAAGAAAAACATTCTATATTACTTAAAAATAATAAATAATAAATAATAAATAATAAATAATAAAATAAAACTTTGCTTCAAACTCCATTCACAAAGAACTGAAACTCTGTGTTTTGAGAAGTATAAGTATCACACATTTTCAACACAGAAGGCAATCCAGAGTTCTAAGGGCAACTTGTATGCTGCTGTTATCTGGACCAGTTTATACACTGCAAGAAGTTTTTAAATTTATCAAAGCCATTCAAAGAAAGAGTGACGAGAACTCTCCCTTATCATGCCCAAATTCTCCTGAGTTTCAACATGTTTAAGTTATTTCCAAGAAAATAATGTACTAACATTTTGGAGAGTTAGAATACTTATTTTCTTTAATACTATGTATTTTTAGAAATAATCACAATTGCAAGGCAGATCTCCAATTAATCATGAATAAGTCTAACTGCTCTAGATTCCTTTGAAAGCTCTGGATGGATCATATCTATTAGCTAAAAACTCTCTGGTATGTAATTAAAAATACAGAGCATGCTAGATAACAGAAACTGTAGAATTTGAGTCTGAGCCTTGACAAGTTTCAAGTTCTTATCCCAGTTCTGACTGAATATCTTATTTTAATGCATAATGCCTACAAAATGAGAAATGTGTGGGGTGGGGGAGGGAGAGTTTAGGGTTCCTCTCCAAATGTCCTGAGAGGTGAGAGGCAACATAAGAAAGTGTTCTGTATCAGTTCTCACACATGTCAACTTGCTGTTTTTCCCTTAGGAATGCAGTGAAAACTGGTCATCTGAGTAACTAAAAGATATCAGCTTCAATAGCCAAAGTCATATTTTCCTGGGGAACCTGCAGAAGGAGGGAAATAAGTACCCTCACAGTGCTCAAGTGTGATCTGTACAGGGAAATGCTACCAGCAATCGTATCTCTGCACCCAGGATGTGCAGGTATGTCTAGTGCCGTGTCTTTCTGCAGCTGTCAGTAAACTCGTGTTGCTCTCCTGTGCTGCCCTATCACTCACAGAATCACAGAAGGCAGAGGCAAAGGAGACATATGAGGTCATTTAGTCTATATCTCTGCCACGGAGGGAGATGTACTTAAATGAGTAACGACTGGAAAAGCCTCTCTGGATTGTTCATGCTGTGACATCATTCTCACACCAGTATCACTCTCCCACAGCTGAAGCTTTAAAAATGATAACCAAATGTGACACACAGTCTAAGAGCAAAAAAAATACAGTGGAAACCAAGACATTTAGGCCACATCTACACTGTCAAGCACTCAGATCTCTGGAACAACTGAAACTGTTTCTTGGCTACATACATTTATTCTTGTTAACTCAAGCACGCATCTCACAAACAGCAAGTCACAAGGGTTAAAGGATCTTGTGAGAGAGTCACTGTGTCCAGTGAAGGGAGTTGGCTTGTTTTTAAGTGCCCAAAGAATGTTGCTGCTAATTTACTCTATCACAACACTATCATATCTATGTGTGGGTACACACATGGATAAACCAAAAAATGCCTTTCTTAAAACAGCTAGGCAATACTAGTATTAAAGAATGAATCCAAGCATCAGTTCTCAATACTTCAAAAGGTTTATATTTTACGAGAAGGTAGTTGAAAATAACACAAAAAGTGAAAAGAAATTTGTTTAGTAATCCCTTGACAGTCTCTATTGATCTATAACCTCCATTTTGAGTTTGCTACACAAAAAAGCAATTTGTGCTAACTTGAGTCACCCCAATGAAAAAAAGAGAGGAAGGCCAAGTAATAAGGTAATACAAGGCAAGGTCCATAAACAAAATAAACAACACTGAAGTTGTCTTTCCTTTTTTTCTGATGCATTACCTGCAAAGTAAACATTACTTTAGGAAAGATTTAATTTGAACTAACACCACATGCTGGAAAAAGGTGCACAAGCAAGGAGTAATTTACAGATTAATTAGATTAATTTATGGTCCAGATTTAATTTTAAAGTGTAGTTCCACCTATGTCCCTTTCAATGCCCTGTCCACTCCCAGCCTGATTGTCTGGCAAAGAGAGAAAGCCTTGGTGCCGTGCAAGCACTGTTCAGCCACAGCCAAATTATTGGTGTGCTATCAACACTGCTCCAGCCACAAATCAAAAAAACCCCAAAACTAAACCCTAACTCCATCCCAGCCAGACCAAGTACAATTTCACATACATAAAAAAATTAGTCAGTCAGTCCATACAGCACAACTGGCTCTTGAAAGGAAGTTATATAAAATGGCTGGGGGATAGGAGTGAGAAATCAGTCACTTGAAACAGCAGGCAAAGAGTGACAGTATAGACTCTTACAGTCCAGATTAAACTTAACTCTGTCAAATTCCAGTTAAAATTTAAATCTAAACAAGAAGCTGTATTCATAGCAATGTATTTATTAGAAAAGACACTAAGAATAAAGCAGTTCTCCAAGTACTTCCGCAAGGCTGAGCAGTCATTTCTGAATTTATTTTAAATTCAGTTATGTACACTGAGCAACTTAAACATGCAAAGGAAAACATACTTTACATCATTATTTATCATTCCATAAAACACAACAGTAGCCTATAAAATGATCTACTACTCTATGCATCATTTTCATTCCACTTCAAATGTGCAATCCAATTTTTTTATACTTTAGATTGGAAAGTTAAAACTACTCTATTTACATGCATCACAATAAAGAGACAATGGATTCAGGATGCTGGGCTCTGCAACTCTCCAAAGGAAAAACTAGAGAGACTCAAAGAATCAAATGAAAGAACTACTATGCTGATAGAAATACAGAGTAGTTTCCATGAAAGTGATCGTGCTAAGTAGGAGAACCTATGCCCAATACAAATTTTCTTGAAAGAATAAAATATCTCTCTTGGCCAATTAACAGGAAATAGTAGTTTGAATACATATTTATTCATATTTGCAATAAAAGAAAACAGAAAATGCTGTTTACAAGCTCATTTTTCTCATGCATCATTCTTTCAGACTTCCTTTTTCCTTTCTTTTTTAACTGTTATTCATATGTATGTAAAAGTAATAAGCCATTTGCCTCTACAGCTATATGGTAAACAAGGATTGTTCTTATATCTTATATTACACACACACACACATATATATAAAAATCTCTGATTTAGTCACAATCTGATCAAGCATAGGCAATACATTTTATTAGGAATTAGTGCATTTTGCTTCTGTGAGTTTTTTGCTACTGGCTACATCCAGAAGTATATTTTAACCTGGCCACTCCAATTTTTTAGGAATATTCTATGGCTACAGGGCAACTAACTGAGGTTCTTGACCAGGAACTCGAAACCAAATTTCAAATTCTGCTATATATTGGAAAACAAATGGGAGCTCAGGTTCCAAAGAGCTGTGTCCACTATTTTCTCGGGGATTAAGAGGAAAAGAGGAAAGACGATTGCTCCCTTTCTCTACACAACAAGACTATGTGCTGGTTTTGCAGCCTATATTCTAAGCCTATTTTCCTATGCAAAAGAAAAAAAAAAAAAAGAAAAAGGAACTTTTAAAAATGCAAAGCCAAAAACAATCAGCAAAATTTCTGTAAGATTGGATATAACACTTATCACACAACCACAGACTCCCAAGGAGAACAAAGGCACGCATAAAAACTTTCTTGTAAAGAGTTAATGCTTAAAAAGCCGTATCAGGGTTAACTAAACAGGAATCCATTGATTCACACCCATACAAAGGTCTAATATCAGCAATCCCATGTTTCATTAAAAGATCTGTTATAATTTCCTTGTGTCCGTGTTCTGCGTTTTGATGCTCTTGAGAGAAAACATGCACAAAACAAATAGCAAAGAAGCATTACACACCTTTTTCTTCTTCACATCTTGACCAGTAAAGGCACTGGGCCAAAAGTGGGTGGTTTTATCTTGCCTTACTCCCAAAGAACATTGTAAAGCAGGTGATATTACCTGCAGGTTTCTTCAGACAGAAATAACATCTTATCAGCAATATTAAGGAAGGTATTGAAGGTAGAAGAGCCATGGAAAGCTTAGTCCTTTAAAGACCAAGGTTTAAGGGAAAAAGTGGTGAAACAGGGCTGTAAGGTTGGAGTGCAACTGTACTCCACTTGTTTCCAAATGCTAACTAAAACATACATCATAGATTTCAAGAGGGTTAATTAACTCCAAAACTGAGATGCTGCTGACATCACTGCAGCAAACTTTAACAGTGCTACATGACAACTACGTCCACTTTTTTTTTCCCCCCAAGAAATACATTTCTGAAATTCAACAATTAGTTCTGTTTCACACTCACTGAGAAAGACTGCCCTAGACAGCAGGAAACTGCTCACTGCTCAATCACAACATTTTGATTACCAGTCTAGTTCAACACAGCTACAAATTTGGCTTTTTTAGCCTCCTTAATTTGTTTTCATGGTCTTTTTCTTCGTTTGATCATTACTGTTATTTTCTCACTGAGATGTTTGCTTTAATTTCTTCATGTTCATCTGTAGAAAGCTACAACGTGAAAAAATGTAAGCACCTCCTCTAGGTGGCAACTCAGAGGGGTTTATTACTCCTGTGTCCTTAACAACAATGAGCATGGCTTCACAACCTATTATTTGTCAGTACTTTTGGGCATCAGTTGAATACTCAACTGGAATGCCACAGTTCTTTTGTATTGCCAGTTTTATCAATATTACATTTACATTTCATCCAATCACTCACATAAAACAAAGTAAGATCAGTAACAACTCTATTTGACACCATCTCAATACGCATGGCTATTGGGACTGGGAAAGTGCGAGAAATGCTGTGGAATCACAGCACTTTTTATAAAAGCTCTCTAATCAGCAGTTTTTTCACCTATCAACACAGTGAACTCAAATACATTTCCAGAGTAACTGGCAATCTTTCATCCCTTGAAACCATGAGAAAAAAAGAGCAAACCATCAAGACTCTAGTCCATCCAGTATGATGACTAAAGCATTTAACATACTGCTGTAAATGAAATATGTTGTTTCATTTTGATGTCTATTGAGTGTATTAAGTTCTGGGTCAATAATATGTAAATAACTTTCTGCCCTTTGAGGTCCGATTTAGGCTCACTATTAAAATGACAGAAAAATCTGTATTCTCTTAGGAATATCTGATCTAGTTTGTCATAACTATAGTTTGGTAAATACTTTCAATACAAAATAGCTTTGTTCTAGTTGAGGAGAGAAGAGCAATTTAAAAGCATTTCTGCTCTTTTACAAATGCTGGAATGACTTTAATTGTGTATATTTCTAATAAGCTTTTTCCTTAGATGCTTTTAAAATTTGAAGACATTGAAATTTTATATAATCTTGTGACAAAGGGATATTACATCTTTATCTCTTCTTGATGTTTGTAGGTTGAGATGAACACACCAAGCTAAAGGGCATTGTGAAGATAAGTTTCCATGACATTTACTATAACTCTTTTATATTACCATCTGGCTATTTTATATGTAGCATTCAGAGGGAAATATAAAAAAAATGATGTAAAGCTGAAATTATTTCCTTGATAACACTTGTTTTAAACACCATGCCACTAAATAGCTAAAAAGTCTCAAAAGTGAATGCATAAAGCATATAAAAGCTACAAGCATACTTACATAAATTCTTAAGATTAAAGTAATAACTTCTAGAAAAAGGTGGGAGAAAACATACTACAATAAATCTATTTGTAATGGTATTTGGGTTCCAGCAACTGCTTTCATTGTTCTCAAGTGGCTTACATATAAAACAATAGATTTGATATATGATTTCAATCCCTTATGGAAAACTGTTCTATCTTCAAGCAGCCTGTCAAACAAAACAACAAAAACAAAAAAGCAGCTCAGCACTAAGAAGAAATAACATACTTAAAAACAAAGTAGGGACAGCTTTTTGGTTTTTTTAAATCCATTTCAGACAGCTTTAAGGACCAGCTTACCACAGAAAATAGGATCCAGGTTTGGGGAACAGGGAGGAGGGGAAGGCACACAGGAAATCAGAAAGGTAACTATGGGAAGCTATACCTTAAAATACCATCCACAAAGCTGAATAAAAACAAGTGCTTTCATAAAAATTCATAAGCTTGCATTACCTAGCAAGGAATATTAGCTTCCCTAGGAGTTAGACTAGCAAAATGAAGGACGGCTGCAGAGAAGGACAAAGAGCACAGAAATCAAACAAAGGTGCTATTTTTATAGCTTGGCAACTATAAGCCCAGCAATTAGGCAAGCTTTTCCCATAACTGGTGCTCCTTTTTAACTTTTTTTTAAATGATTGCTACTGATCTCATACATAACAGTGACAGTGCAGTGTCTATTACCTGAAGACACCTTGCTCTTCACTCATTTTAGAGCAACACCTACGCACTTTATTCAAGGTCAGATAATGCCAGTACTGGGCTTCTCAGAATCACATAACAGCACACAGGCCCTGCCTTGAACAGAACACAATCTAACTTGACAAGACAGACAAAAAATAGCATAAAGAACAGATTTAAGTATTCTATCCAAGGTCATACAGCAGGTTGATGGCAAAGGAAGAAACAAGTGTTTCTCCCACACTGAAATCTCTTGCCCCCACTGACTGGAAATTGCTGTCTCTTTAAACTGCCTTTGTAATATATATTCTTTTCACTCAAAGCAATATTGTATGAAATTCTATTTCATATTGATCAGTATATGTTAGTTTTATGATTTTCAGCAGTTTCCCTCTCTAAACAAAACTCTAATGTGCTTACACAATGCATTACAGACAGAAAGGAACTTATGCTGTCTACCCCAAACCAAAAAATGTCATATACCTGTATTACTCCTGCTATACAAGAGCTAATAAATTCTGTTGAGAAGTTGGATTCACAGGCTGAGCCTCACACTGACTACATTTATTTGCTTTTTCTCAGCTGGAAATACAAGCAAAGCAAGATTACAACTGCTCAGAAGTTGAGCAAAAGTAAGTTTATGTCTCACCACTTATTAGTCTCATGGGTTTAACAAGTTGAATTAGCAATTTCTATTATATTTTTACTACAAGTCCTGCAGCAATGTTACAATGCTGCTTTAATCATCAAAACTGCCTGCCTGATGAAAACTTTTAATTTGCTTTTAGTCCAATTTCTCATACTCTGAAGCTAAACCTGTTAGGCTGTCACTCTCTGCAAGCTCACAGCACCAATTTCAGAATTCAGACACTCTCTTGTTTGCATCTACATTTACCAGTTCTGGATTTTAGGTCTATTTTGGTAACCAGGAAGTACAAAAACATATATATATTTGTACAAATATGTTGTTATCAGGAAAGAGAAGTCTCCTATTTAGAGTACAAATAGTCTCATTCTTACAGAAGTTCTACTGAATCAATTAAATATCATTTTGAACAATTTTCAATTAAATAGCCAGCAGCTATTGTGCTTAATTATTACTGACGTCCATGCATGACTGCAGGTTTGGGCTTGTGGTAATTAATTTAATTCTTTGTGGCTTGGTAATCTGCCCCACTGCTGGATGTGTAACATGATAGAATAAAAAAAATCTGGGTTGGAACAGTTTAGCGTAGAAAGCACAGATTAATGTAAAAAACCCAGACAAAACAGATGTAGTCAGTTGAAAGCTTTGCTCATACTGTCACTAGGTAAAGTAAAACTATGACTGAGAAAATGATGCCTATATTCAGAAGCATTCCTTGTTATACCATCTAGTACTTCAAATGCTGAGCACTACAGACCAGAGCTTCCAGAGTAAGCTGCTGTCAAGTCACCTCATAGCCCCATTCAACACAGACGTGATGAAACAGGGTGTCAGAAAAAACCGTATGCATGAACTGAATGTTTCTTAGAAATCTCCAAAACATCCTGGTATGTCTGGGCAATAAAATTAGCAAGATGACACCAGAGGACAAGAGAATACCTGAAAATATGACTATGCAAACTAAACTTGCCAGTGTATTACCACTCGACATTTATTAAAACTTCCAATATTCTAAAACATTTTATCATGAAATTTTCCATTCAGATTGCTTTTGTCTTAACCTCTTTTTTTTCATCCTTCACTGTTACCACATTGGGTCAAAACAGCACAGATGCTTACAGATGAATATGACTTGTAGATCATTTCAGCACAACCTTCCAAGCAAACAGATTAATACCTCAAAAATGGGGTTTTTTTCCCAGTGTAGTAGATGCTGGAGAGTTAGTATACCATGTTCTTCAAGTGGAGAAATGATCACATTAAGTTTCTTTACTGTATTAAACTGGGAAACAAAACTTTCAAAACTAATAAGATATTTTTGCTTTTCGATGTGAGACACTTGAACATCACTAAATACCAGGTATTTTGGAAACTAGCCTTGTTCTCACTGTATCAGGTTAGCATTTAAATAATCTCACATCCTCCCTCTAGATTAATAGCTATTTCTGAAAAATTAAGAGTAGAATATGAGGCAAGTTCATAGCAAGTACTGAATAAACATTTTGATTGAAAATGCTCCAAGAGTCTCAAAGAAATACAAATATTTTATCCCCCCAAAAATTTTTAAAAAATATTATTTTGGGTTTGATTACAGTTGGAGGTCAAAGCACAAATTTGGTTTCTGTGTTACTCTAAGACTCACCTATCTGAAGTACACGCTAAAATGATGTCTGAATGTAAAAGTATCTGATTTCTGTAATCGTTCTAAATGAAAGCTTCTTAAGAAGACCCCACTATATAAATTATCAATCTCTGTCAGTAGTGGTTAACAGCATGCTCTGAGAGTGCTGATTAAAACAAAAGGTCAGAACAAACATCAGTGCTCCAGAGACTCTTGTAGATAATAGTGTAATTAAAATGTAACTCTAGACTGCTCCATGCTTACTATGTCAGCATCTTTCCAGCAGGGAATGGCCAGAGCGCCTGGCAAATTCAAGCAGTCACAGTAGAAAGTGGCAGGAGATGTCTGCTGAGGGAGCAAATAGATAGACATCAATGTTATCAACTTGTGCTACATACTGGAACTCAAACAGCCTTTTTCTTTTTTTCTTTCTTTTCCTCCTCTCTCTCTCTCTGTATTTTTTTCCTCCTTTCAGAGTGCATGCTGTCCTGTCTTTTGTTCTGGCAGAGATAAGATGTATAAATTATGAGTGGTTGACAAAGTATACTTCAGTGCCTGAGGCAGCTCATCAATCATTTTCCACATGTCGACAGGTAATTGATGCGAGCCCTCAGGCACATCTCCATCAGGTAAAAGGAGGAAGGAATTAAATCTGCTGTCATGGTTTGAGCAGATGATCTGTATTTAACATTCTTTTTAATTTAGAAATTGTTTATTTTAAACTGTATTTGGCTGTTCTTGCTCCCTCCAAATCTCTCTCCACCTTGCTCACTCTCCCCAAGACCTCACAGAGCAAGCGGCGTGTAACTGTCTGTAGGCAGTGTGTCATACGAAAAAACCCTTCAGCAGGGTGTGAGAGGGTGCTCCAGCATTGGACAGCAAGAGACCACCCAAAGACTATTGGGGAGCAGCTGAGGAACTTACTTTCTACTTCACTGAAGCTTAACATCAAAGACACTGCTTGTCAGGCAATTATCTGTCAAGTGAGTTAGGTTCTGATCAATCTGGGATACTAAATATACAGACTTTTTCCTTTGGTTATTATCTTTATTCCATTTAGCTACACCTCTCAATCTGTTTACATTTCTTGTCTTTGAACAAAGCATTTTAAAGTTAAAAACTCAGAGCAGAGACAGAGAAGAGGGAAGTAAGAAATGGTATTGGGTCCAACTGGAATGGAGTTAATTTTCTTCATAGCAGCTTACATAATGCTGTGGATGAGATTTACAATCAAAACAGTGCTGACGACACACAAATGTTTTAGCTATTGTTAAACAGTGTTTTCCCAGTCAAGTCACTCCCTGTTCCTCACTCTGCTCCTGCAGTGAATACACTGGGTGTGTGCAAGGGGTTGGGAGGAGACACAAGCAGGGAGACCAAACGAAGAAGATATTTCATGCCGTGTACTGTCACACTCAGCAATTAACCAGCGAGGACTGGGTTTAGGTATGTGAGCCATCCTGTGCTTGGGAACTGCCTGGGCATAGGCCCACCCATGTGAGGTGGTGAGTGACTGCCTCTCTTGCTTTGTTTTGGGTTTTTTTTCCTCTTACAATTAAGTGCACTGCATCAGGTCTTTGTAACCTATGTGAGTGACAGTTTACTCTGAAAATCCACTGGAAGACATAAATCTGTTAAATCCTGGATAATGTGGAATCTCACAACATTAGATACTATCCTTAATGTAATTAAGCATTCTGCATGGACTGGAGCTGAGCCTTTCCACCACAACTGAGCAGCATTCATTTGACAAGATGCCGAACACCAGAACTGAGACTGTGCTGCTGAAGGGTGGCACCATATCCATTGCTCTGCTGTGGGTGGAGGTGAAAGGTAACTGTTAAAGGAAGTTTTGTGTTGATAACATTCTATATCTCATATACATTCCCAGTTTGGGCTGGAAATAGTCAGTGCAAATCCAAGAAAATAGTGCTCGAAAGTTTCATCAACATTGACACCAAAGAGCTTCCTCCATTAATTACTCAATATTGCCAACACAAAGGCCCTCTAAATCCATGGCTTAGTAGCACAATGCTCCCAAACACAACACAGATGGACTGCAGAGGGAGAAAAGCTTTCACATAATTTGTCAGTGAAAACAGAAAGACAAAAGAGCTAGTGAAAATTCCAATGGTCCCCATCAGTTTCAAACCAAATCTTACTGCGGCAGAGAGACGATTATATATTAGCTATCAGAGAACAATGTCCATACTGATCTTCAGAATGAACCATAATTAAATTTCCTCTAGCATAGTTTGAAGTGAACCTGAGCAACAAGAAGGAAGTGGAAGACAGAACTCTGTGAGTCACTGTCACTGCCATTCTGAAATGCTTCAAGAAAAGAAGCGTGGATCATGGAGAAGAAAATATTAAAAAACAAAAAATCAAACTACAGAAGTGTAACACCAAGCATAAAAACCAGACCAAAAGTAAGACATCTTACACTAGAAAAGGTTAGAGCAAAGATCCTGAAAAGGACAGCTGTCTCTCTGATGAGTAACACAGGAGATCAATCCATTCAGAAACATGACTATACCTGACTATACCTAAGAATGTCTAAAGACATTACCTTAAAGAGAACAATTTTGAAAAAAAGGAGAAGGGGATAATGTTAGAAGTGTTTTGGGGATGAAGAACACTTTACAAGAAAAGAAACTTCAAAGTATTTATAGTTCTGATTCCACTAAACATTTGTAAAACTTTAAATAGCAGTTCATCTCTGTAGCTAATTGTAATAGTAGAAATTTGCTAGAGTGAAACATATATTTCCACTGATTAGTCAAGTGCAGTATATCTTGCTTCTATCTAAAATAATGTCTATATACTACTATTCAATAAATACAGTAACAGCTCAGCAACAACATGTATCCCTTTGGTCTCCAAAACCAAAATGTGCTTCCTATATTAAAGAACAAAGTACTAAATACTAAATTTTAGCCTTAACACCACATGACATACACTGACATAAAATCTGAAAAATAAACTGAGTCATTACTAGGAAAACAGGAATCTTTGCTTACAGTGCTAAAAAAGAATTAATGAATAATTTCACTCAAGGTCAAAATAATCAGACTTTGATCAAAGTATAAAAATATTGTTTCTAAAACATTCCTGATCAAATTCTTATGCGTTTCATAAATAATATATCT
Organism: Corvus cornix cornix; assembly: GCF_000738735.6. NCBI lineage: Eukaryota > Metazoa > Chordata > Aves > Passeriformes > Corvidae > Corvus > Corvus cornix. The sequence continues at coordinate 22,463,589 of NC_046336.1, read as the reverse complement.
CATTTTATAATATACCATTGGTTAGTTTATATATTTCTAATTAATTTTTCAACTCACAAGAGCATGATTTTGAACCAAATTATTTTTTCTAAAACTCTTTCGACACTGAAACTAATAGATTATAATAACACTCCTGATCCATCCAGAAAACTTGCCAAGATCAGTCCACTTCATAAAGATATTAAACTTTAGTAAAAATCATAAATTATTTTGCTGTAAGGGAAAGATAAAAGACTTCATTACTTGAAGGCTGTTTTTTATACAAAACAGAGCACCTTCACAATGCAAAGAAACAAGAGGTCAGTAACATTGGGTTTGAGCTACTGCTCTAATATCACCCACGTTACCCACTGCACACGAGGCCGAAGTTTTTGCTCAGATAACAATATAGCATTTTATTACATGGCACACATACACAAATTCTTGCCAAAGTTAATATTTGTCGGTACAACAGAAGCCAATCAGTGAGTTATCAAGGATGAAGACTAAGAACTTCTGTTTAGCCTGGAGAGAAGTCTAATTAAAGTTCTCTAGCCCTAAGTACTTCATGTTGCTTGCCAGATTCAGACTGGCTGCTGACAACTTGAATCTCCTCTTTAGTACTGAAAAGAGCTTTTTCAGCATTCATTTTGATGTGGAGTCTTTAATCTAGCTGCCATTTCCAACACATTTTATCAACCCTGAAAAAGGCTTTTTGTTTATTCCAACTGGCAACTCTTCTTTTGACAGCAAGGCTACAGGTTGGCAAATGTCAAAAGTTCCATTACAAGTCTCCGTCTTCATTTCTATCTTGACTAGTATTAGACTGATAAGTTAAGCACATATCACAGACCAATTTTTACCAGCAATTTGACGGTTTTCTCCCTCTGTTGATCTCCAGATCAGCTATCCCTCACAATTAAGGGTACCCTTGATCTCTATCCAAAACCATGGAAAATATGCATAGCCTCAAGAATAAATACAAAATGTATAAATATCAATAATTATATTGATAAATGAGATCATGACAAATAATGCAAACTTTAAAAATTATGCTCACAATCTCAAATACACGTGTCATGGATAATATAAGCATTTGTAACTGAATGCCAAACATTTCATAAATGTGAGTATGAGAAGAGATATGCACTCTTCTATAGAGCCCTCTCAAGATCCATCTGTTGAATCAAATAAAACCAATGAACTCATACATTTCTACGTGTTCACCAGATTCTTGTGCTTTCAAACCCTGAACAAAAATTTTCTGCAAAAGGATGGCCAACAGGCATAGAGCATGCCTGCATGATCTACTCCAATATTTTGATTTTATTGCACTGTATTTAATAATTAATTTCTGAGAGACTGCCATACATAACCTGGTACTCTGATTTCTTTGTGGCTGACCTCCTACTGACTTAAAGTTTAACTCAGTAAGTTTGATGAACCCGGGCAAGTTACTCTTGGTCCTTAGCAATGTAAATTACTCAACGGTTCTAAAGACCACAAGGTCCTTCTCATCAACTACTGTACTCAGGATTGCATAGGCAGTCATTTTTCCATAATGATGTGACCCAGCTGTTGCTGAGCATCTCACCGAGAGGCAGTGCCACCTCCAATCTGGTTCCTGAGCTAGTCACATCCTCTACCTTCTTACAAGGCAGCACTGTATTTTCTGAACTAAAGAAACAGCCTTTCCTCTGATATCAACCATCATAGTTCATAAAATAGGATTCCACACCATTAATTAATTTTCAATTTTACTGAGCATTTGACTACTTAGCATGCTTTCCAGACAACTGTTTTGAGCATCATCACACTTGTTGGCAATTCACAAACTGCATAAGCTTTCTAATGAAATGAAGCTTTGCTGTGTGTAAAGAAAGAAGGGAATGTTTTATTCTAACTTTATGCAGATGAAACACAGTAGTCACTTGCTCAAACAAGCTGATGAAAATGTATTGCCTTTGACTTACAGCCTGTGTTCTAAGCATAAGAACATTGCACAGGATAAATTTATCACCATATAATGTAATTGATCAAATAATACATAAACCCCTAAAAACAGACCATGAAATATTTCGTGCAAGAGAAGCACTCTCTTCACTATCATACAACTACTACAAATCAAAAATTATCATCTAATGATTATCACTGATTTAGTCATGCAAATGACTTTAAATTAATACCATACTGGTGAAAATGTGCAGGCTGGTGTATCACCAGCAATTATGCTTTTATGAACTGGCACAGTTTATGGGGAACAAGACTTAAGCTGAAGCTAATTCATTTAACAAAGTGCCCCAAAACCAATTTCCAGATTGGAAGACAGGAATGCGAGGAAAAGAACAACTCAGATTCCATTACTATTCAAGTTTGCATTTTTACGCTGAAATGTAACATTCTGATACTTGGATAGATAATTTTTAGAAACTGAATTAGAGCTACTAGCATCCAGACATGAATATATAAGATAGAAACTAGTGGGAGCTGGCCAGAACATAAGCACAGCTGCAAATGTTTTTCTCTCAGTCTGAGGAAGGGAAAAAGCACTATACTTTATGGAAAGAGTCACCAGAATACAGGAGGAAAAAAAAAAAATTCTTTCTGTTTGAGAACCAGAATGTTTGCCATGCTGTCCAGCATTGCAGAGCACTAAACAACTATCCTATGTAAAGGCAGAAATCCATATTTCTCCACAGATGTTTTGTTCAGAAGACATAAGTTGCTTCTATCTCAAGGATTCTTAGAGGACATTTGTGGCATAAGCTTTTTGTAGTCATCCCAAAGAGAAAGCCAGCACGACTCCAATTTCATTTTATAGCATGAACTAAATATTTTATGAATAATTGTTACTATTGCTTTTGTGCTGCTCTTGGGCCTACTCAGGTTTTAAGTCTACAGGAAAAGTTTTCATAAACATGATGAAAAGTACTGGTTAAAATATTTCCACAGATGGACAGCGACTGAAGAAAATATCCACCTCCTAAGTGATTGTTTGTCCATGGCAAAATTGAAATAAAAAGAAATAGGAAGAGATAATGAAAAGAAAAATATCCTAAGAAAACCTTTCTCTGCTTTTAAAGATAACCTTGTTTGATTTTTTTTTTTGAGAAGTACATAATATATGACCAATTATGTGAATTTTTCTAAGCAAGATACCACAGCAGCATGACTTTAGATCAAAGCTCACAAGCTATTTGAGTTTAATGAATTTAAGTGAAAACCACATTCTTTAAGTGTGGACACACATATCTACACATACCACACATACACACTTACTTGAACTATTTTCAATAAAATCTGTAAACTGCCCACAAGTCAACGAGTTTGGAAGGTTTAGCTTATAATTTTTCAAGTGTCTTATTCCAAAGAGAAAAAACCCATAGAAGTTAATGTCAACTGTAAACCATTTATTCAGCAGTTTGGAGGTGGGGGGGGAAGTAAAAAGAAATAGCACATTAGCTTGAAGGTTGCGTTTCATTCTATTACCTAATTTCCAGAAATACAAACTAAGAAAATCAATACTATTCATATACTTTCATGAAAGATGGCTTCCACCTGGCAGCTCCTAAGAGCAAATATCTCTTCTATTTTACTTGCTCCCACTTCCAGTGAACAAGCAATGAAAACCTTGCACATGCTTATATAATAATATGGATATAACAATCCAACAGAATACTCAGAAATTCAACACCAAAGCTGACTAAAGCAATTTTTCCTTTGCCACACACAGGCTGTTGCATAGGATTAGGGTCATTTATATGGAAAGAGTTAAATTAAAAAGAAGAAAAAAAAAAAGTAGTCTTGAAGGGAGAAAAAAAACCCCAAGCCATAATACACTACTGAACCTGCATTATTTACCCAGGAGACAATCTCTGAGATTTATTGTGCTTACTTGTATAAATGCAACTTTCTGTAGCCTGAGAAAGGATTAGTGCATCTAAAAGCTCTCCTGTTTCTTCTGTCAACTGGGACAACAAAAGATACTGTTTTTCTTATTAATTTGGACTGCATATATCTTTAGATCCACAGCGTTACAACACCACTACTGTTAAAGCATTATCTTTTAAACAAGTTAATAGGACAAAGAAGAATGAAGATGCAGAATTTTAAAGTATCTGATTGTCAACTAATATGAAAAACAGAAAAGAAACAGAGCCCAACATCTATCCAAGCAGGGGAATATATGCCTGCCTGCCTCAAGAAATGCCCAGTTTTGCCTAATGCTCAAAATTGAGCACAACCTTCCTTTATGTTCCATCACAGCAAATTCCACCACGCTACTCCGTAACAGAAAGTAATTATTTCAAACTCTTTCCAAATCCTTACAATTTTCTGGTGTTAGCCTAATGTGATCCTTGATTCTTTGAATAACTTCTGGGGATTTGGCCTCTTTGAGCATCCCACTAGGACTGGAGATCAAGCTTAACATACCAAAATCCCCTTAACTGCTTAAAACCAGACAGCTTTAAAATTCATCTCTTACTCCTGTAATAACCAGGACAGAAGGACACTGTGAAAAAGGACGAAAAAATCCCACTGAATACTTCTCCAACTTTGCAAGATCAGGAATCAATCTTCTTGGAAAGGTAGTTTAACTTGTACCTCTGTTACAGGACAGAGAGCGCTGAGCACCACATGTGGCCAAATCCCCATGCATAACATTAAACTAATTCCCTGTTGTATTTTTTAAGATTGGGGGTTATTCTGAGAACCCTGAACAGTGCTAAAAGCAGGTAACCAGAACTAAGGAACCAGATAGCTAGCCTGTTGATGAGAATTCACTAAAACCTAAAAAATATTTGCTCTTTCCAGCAGAACACATCCAAGCTTGTCTAAGATGTCTGTATGTACACTTATATAATATTATCCTTCATGGATTCATAAATATAAAATATAGGTTCCCTATTCCATATGCTTATTTAACCTGTCCTTCTCTTTTTTTTTTTTTCCCCCCTGTGTGGCTTATTTAAATTGATATTCCAATTAATAATAAGTACAAATGCAAGTACAAAGTGCAATTGTTCCCTGGTAGCTAAGCTTTTCCACAGGAAGGCCAAGTCCTGAATGTTTAGACAGAAACTTAAAATGTTTACATGACCAAGTCAAGTTTTTGCAGTTCCTGTCAATGAAGAAGATTCATCTGAGTTTACAAGATTTATCCCACTGTGAAACTGGCACTTGGACAATAGACTCATTCAGCTGTGTTTAGTTCTGTGAGTCACTGAGCCCAAAAAGGGAGCTGGGGATGCCACATAGCTTTCATTCACACATCAGTTAAAAAAAAATAAAAATACCAGGTGTAACACCTCTAATGCTTAGGAGAAAATGGTGAGTAGAGAAATACATGTTAATGGTGGACAGTCCACTAGGACAGCAGTGGTGAGGGTAAGGAAGCATAAACACCAAATATTTGGCAGTACTCAAGGTTGCACATCCTTCACTTCAAAAGTACAGAGCTTCATTCCTTTGCATTAAATTTATGCTTTTATTGTGGTTGCTACCAGCAAAAGCTGTGTGTTTCAAAACAGCGAAATTTGTGTTTGCTTGTATATACATCATGTGCAAGGCACACAGCCTTAGTCTTTTGGCCATTCTTCCCAGAGAGGCTGAGGAGTCTCCCTCACTGGAGATGTTCAAGAACTGTCAGGACACAATCCTGTGCCATGTGCTGTGGGACGGCCCTGCTTGAGCAGGAAGGTTGGACCTGATGACCCCACTGTGGCCCCTTCCCAACCTTACCCATTCTGAGATTCTGTGATTAGTTCTGGACATCTTGGGCCACAGAGATGCTTAACAAATAGGACATCTAAGGAACACTTGGAATGGATTTTACAAATGAAATTTCATATCTTTAGTCTCTTGAAAAGCATGTTCATCTCATGTATCTTACATTATTTACTCTCTTACAGTCTTGATCTATTTCATGTGGTAGTAACCATGTAGACCAGAAAATCAACCTGAGATCTCAATTAAATGGTGTATCTTGTACTAAGTACAGCAGTTTTCATGCTCACAACACAGTAATTCTTGCTGTGTTGTGCTGCCATTAATTATTGTTAAAAAATACAGATATTCAGTATAACAATCACATAGTAAGTCAGAAGCTAACTCAAACCTTTAAGAGACTTTTTCATTTAAGTAAGAACTCCTGAAGGGAAAAATTGTTTACTATCACTTGGCAGTGTACCACAATTTATCAGGCATTTTAAAGGTTATTATAAAGTGCCACATTTCTCAATCAGTGTTTACCCTTTGAGACAACTAATTCCTGAGAACATCCTCAGAAAAATGACTGTCCAATGGCCCCATCTTCTTTCATTACTCCAACAATTAGTATAAAATGCAGAGACTCCTGTCTCCGGTGCCAGCACCAGCAGAAGCAGCAAAAAGTAACTAATCAAAGTTGAAATGAAAATACCCAATGTACAGTTGATACATATTTGAAGACCGTTAGACATATAAGGGAAAAAATGCAGTAACTCTAAATAAATGCATTTTGATGACAGAAACATGATATGGACACACACTTTCAGAATTAAAATCACCATACCACTTGTAAAACTCTTCGTTAAAAAGTAGCATTAATAAAATCTAAAGTGAGATTAATAAATATTATACCATTTGAGGTAAAACTTGTAAAACTTTCAAAGTGAAAACTAAGCCTTTAAGTCATTAAGGAGAGACTAAGCCCTAACTAACTTCAAGGTTCAGTTCTAGGAGTTGAGAATATGATAGGACTCATCTGTATTGCACACAGACCTTTAAAGTACTTTACCACCTAGAAAACTTCTCCAAAGACTGGTTTACATATAAACAGTTTCAGTGTATACAGCCTAGATCAGGGTGCTAGTTTTAATTCTTTCAAAGGACTCTGCTAAACAAGGAAACTAAACTTTACTTGAAAATAAGAGTTATGGTTATGAGACAATTGTCTGAAACAAACAAGACAATTCTCAGTAACTAGAAAAGGCTAGTAACTAACAGACCAAAACCTTCCAGAATGTGACACACATGCTGTATCCGTATCAGCAATCCATTTAGCAATACAAGCAGATTGGTTACTTGAAGCAGTTATTGCTTAAGGCTTTTCACACTGCCTCCCAGTTCTTTCAACTAGATTTAAAGCCTTACAAACACCCAAGATATATTTCAAGTGACTTCAGTTGAGAGGAACTGACACTTGTATTACTTGCAAGTAGATCATAATCAATAAACAAATAGGATGCAAAGATTTGTGCCAGATAAATCTCCTTTTAACTAAAACTGCACCATGTTTCCTTATCCAAATAAAGACAAGTTGTGAAAAATCTACATAGCTGCTTTTCGGGAAAATACAGCTTCCTAAAAATTCTAAAAAAATCCACTAAAACACAGCAAAACCTCCTAACAAAATGAAGTAGGAAGACACAAATGTAAAACTCTATCTTACTGACCATGGCAGACTTTTTCCTCTGTTGAGATCTCCAAAAGATAGGGCAGAGCTTTACACTCGGGCTGTAAAACTCTTTCCTAAGGGAAAACATCTCTCCATTCTCTCTCTGACCACAGTTCTTTTCCAAGTGAAGGTTGGACTTACAAGCAAAATAATACTCTACAATCAACCTTAATCAGCTATTTTTCACCCAGCTTTCTTAGAATGAAATATTGCTCGATACCACATATAGTATGGATATGGACTGATTAGAAGACATACGTACACACATCCTCAAGTACATCCATACATGTTTAAGTTCTACTGGCTAGAACCAACTACTAGCAATGTCGTTTCTTCCTATGCTTTCTCTCAGCTTTTCAGGTTGTTCAGCATAAATAAAATTTAGCTGGTTTTCAGAAATGTTGAGCCTGTATATAAGGGAAAATTGAAGACATACATTTTACGTCTTATTTGTAGAAAAGTCAGTCTATTTTCAGGTTTTCAGGATGTCTTCTGACACAGTATAAATGTATTTTGAGCACTGGAAAGAATGAAAAGTGGAATCCTTGAAGACCATTTTAGAACTATGGAATCATCTGTAACAAAGGGATTTGAAGATTCCTTCCTTAGCGTAAAACAGATCATATTTATAGTGAAAGACAGCCTACTGTGTGACTATTAAATTGAAGACTTCACTCACTTTGAGGAGTAATTTGCCACATGGTCTTCAAGCACTGTCATTGCAGCTGTCAATTTTTTTTTATGACTGTGCAATTAGCACAACTTCCAAGATACAGGCATGAACAACACAGTTCCCCTATTAAAATCATGTGGCTTCACAGTATATCAAATAAAACAGGTATGAATGAATTGCTAATAGTGAAATCAGCCACCCACAAACAAAACCACCAGTGAAAGAAAAGAAGATGATGTCCTAGTAGATCTATTAGATCTACCTTCACTGCTACTGTTAACAGAGGAAGGAATGCAAAGATTGAAATCAGTGAAAAAGTCCTTCATTTTCAGGAGTAAAGCAGGCCCCTCCAATGATGATCCATATCTTGGTGACTATGCTGTGCACAATATGAAATGCTTGGAAGAGACACCAGAAGACGACAAGGAAGAAAAATTATCTCAGCAGGTTTTAAAGGGCAACAGGTCTGAAAAAGAAACTAAAGAGCAACTCTAGCTGTCGATAAAGTGGAGTAATTGAGCTGCTAAAAGGTCTGGATGCAAAAGATCATTTATCCAAAACCCATCCTTGAATCCAGTAAGCTGAACACTCTCAACCCTTAGTCTTGGCTGTCGTTCAAGTGTAATAGATGGTGTAACATTTGACACATATAGAATAAGACACCACTTCTGCCAATATCCCTGGATTTGCACCACCCTGAACCAACTATGTGCATTAAAATCTTTGCATGTAAAGCTTCACACACCTCACCCAGAACCTATGCAAACTGCCATGCTCACTTGTATGACTTTGTTTCTATGAGTCTATTTTGATTACCAGGGAGCTCTTTGAATTTTCACCTTTTGAAATAAGAATATCTGTGACTTCAAATCTGAACCTTTTGAAAGTTCATCAGCTTGAACCTTTTGCTCACTTTTCACTTCATGTATCTAATGTATCTCATATCATCTCTACAAATTGTGCAAATGTAATCTGTAAAGTTCTCCCCTCTTTCAAAGAAGCTTAAGTAATTCATCTTGAAAAATCCTGGGATCCTCATACAAAAGTTATTATTTGGCTGCCCCATAATGAATTCTTAAAGTTGAGATGAGGGGAGCAGGCAGAGGAGAAATACAATATTGCTTCATCTCAGCAACATTTATATCATTATGCATTACAAACACTCCTAAATCCTCATTCATACAAATATTTATGTGTTTGTAATCAAGCCTCATTAAGTAGCAAACACACCTGTGAAAATCTCTTATTAGAGTAGTTGAAATCACTTCTCATCTTGAGAAGTTCAAAAACATTGTCCAAAGCAAGTGAGAAGAGATGACTCCAGTCCTGAAAGACAAGAACACAATTTGCTGTTTCTAGCTACAGTAGGTTCAAACATACCACAACAATATACATGATAATTCTTGATTGCATTGCTCACTGAGTTCTCAGTAAATTCAAATGTAATTTGTCAAGAGATACAAATTGAAGCAAGTATTGGCTTTTTTTATGTGATTGAAGTATATCCCAAAATACTAAGTGACTGTCTTTTTTTGCATTTTTTTTTACAACAATATTTCACCCATTTATAATTACATACTCTAGACTGTGGGAACTGAATTTCAAAATAAAATCTGGTTTTATTTATGAATTTGCTTTCTGCCTTTCATGAAGTGGAAATATTTCAACCAAGATTGATTTTCCTTTATTAAGGAAGAGCTTACTAACTCTTCAGTGTTGGTGTGTCACATCTGGCTGGAGAAGAGAAAACAGTGTCTTTCTACTGGGAATAACTTTATTTTAAATATAAGAAGGGGGAGGTAAAAGTTCTGTTGCTTCCTTTCTCCATTTTTCAGTTTTAACATCATGATACTATTGAAGGTCAACCTCAGTAAATGCTGGCTTTAGGAAAGCCTGAATTTGGCGCCTATACTGATTACGTAAAATCCCTTTGATTTCTCTGAATTATCCTAAGCTGTATTTTATCCCAAATAAGCCATGGGAAAAGGCCCTACACACTATATAAGACATAGGATCCACAAGCCACTAGCTCTACCAACTAACTACATTGTTAAAATTAAAGCAACTTATTAATTCCCTGCTTCTTGAGAGCTTAATTATCTTTTTTCTTTCATGCTTTGTTTGCTAGACTTTGAATATCTGGCTTTTCTTTCTATTCTACCACAAGAAGTAATCAGCTGACTTGAAAATGCCAAGTTTTCCAGTGTGCCTTCTCCAGAGAATAATATAAATGTCCACCATGGAAGAAACAGATTTTCCATATTTGGGGCCCTATGACATTTTCAAAACCACTCAGACAATGATATTTTAATATGCACTGACAATGCATCCTGCACATGTTCATTTAGATTCAGATGTTTCATTTTACCTTTCTTACCACACAAAAAGCTCATTGGTAACTTCTAAGAACATCACACAAGCAAACAACGTAACAAAGAAGTCTTTCAACAATGTTTTATTCTGATGCATTAAACAGCAACAATCACTAAATATCTAGTGTAAAGTAGGAATCTTTCTTCTGTGTGCACCCATTTTTCTTTAATTCTTGCCCCTCAAGGAAATACTACATTGAAAAGAAGAAACTGTTACAGCCAGCCAGGGATTTTCAAGGTACTATCCTTTTCTCAGGATCCCACTGCATTTTTAACTAATTCCATATGCTTTAGTGGCAGCAGACCAAGCATCTCCCCAGCAAAAGCAATCTATGCTGCCCTGCCACTTAAGCATGAGGAGCACCAGCGCTATCAAGGCTTGTCATCTTGCCTATTAGCTTGATGTCTTTATTCACAGGCCATCTGCACCACTGAGAGATACCAAGGCAGCTAATGTCAATATGAACAAATTCCTCTTCTTTTACAAGAAATGTCAAACACAGGACAGAGCAAGAATGACCCCAGGAATACCAACAGATGTTAGCTACAAGGCTTTAAAAAGAAAAAAAAAAAATCAATCTTTCCTACTGGGACTAATTAAGATGAAACGAAGAGCAAAAGTAAGAAAAAAATCATGTCACATTATCAGGAGCTTCATACATACTTTCTAAGCTCATTATTGGCATATTGCCCCGTGTTCTTTTAAAAACTGGTGAAAAGTGGTTGGATAGCTGGCACAGTGTTAGGAAGATTCTCTATGTAATTCTCACAGTCCTCGTCTGAATTACGTAACGGATCATGACAAGAAAAATTATATATAATTATTAGCAAAGTACTGTTTCAAGTAGAAATGAAGCACAGCAGCATTCACACTATAAATGCATACGTTAAAAAGAACTTCTAATATAAAGGAAAACCAGACACGCTACTTGGGCATTCAGGAATACCCAAAGTCACATTTTTAGATTTACCTGTAACAAAAAGATAACCCCCTCTACCACAGATTAAACACCAGAGTACAAAATTTAATGGCCATTTTTGCGCCCATGTTCACAGGCTGACAATTAGAATCCCTCCTACCTTGGCCAAGAATAGAGGGATAAACTCATCTTCATGACAAGAGAAACAGTCCCGATCATTATTATATATTTTAAAGGTGAGGGGTAAGAGGAAATGCACTAAAAGTATCTAAATGTCATCTTTCACAGCAGTAGCTCAGCTAGAACTCAGGCCTGTGACTACAGAGAACCCAAGCATTTCAGCCCTGTGATGGAGCACTATGCTGTCCCTGGAAGCTACAATATGATGAAAACGCCAACTCATTTCATATTCCATCTTGGAAAAGAAGGATATGGTTGTGAAGAACAGCTGAGCTCTCCCGTGGCCATGCAGCAGTGGCAAGATGGACCTATCTGTATCTTAGAGGCTGCTGACCATGCACACAGATTTTCAAAAACTGTCCCTCCATGTGTTCAAAAGAATTTACAGAGAGAGCTAAACCAGAAGAGCTCTATCCTCCACACGCAAGTTCTCTCTGTGCAGCTATGTCAACTCAAGAATTCTGCTTGCACAGTTTCAGGTAGTCATCAATGAAATCGGCTTTTCAGAAGGAGCAGAGGTGCACATTAAGTTCACTGCAGGCTTAGCTACGCCAGTGAGGAGTGGGATACTTCTCCCTCCTCCCATCCCTGGCATTGACAGTAAATGTCTCAAATGAAAACCAGAAAACCCCCTACAAAATTAATTCATTAGGCAGCAGCAGTTCTCTACAAGACTCAATACAGATCTGGAGAGAAATATCACTGTACATGTTGTATACACAACATCGACAGCCTTCCATGTCCAATGCTATATTTAAGAATTTTAGTGAACGTTTGGTAGAGACATAAGTTTGTTTTAACTTTATTACAGCAGCCTCTTGCATTTTGTCTGGATGATGATGATGGTGATATCTATTCCGTTGCAGGTGCTCTTCCACAGGAATGTTTATTCAATCTTGGAGTCATATGCCTTAATTACAATTAATTCACAAGCTCTTTTTACAATATAAACACACATCCTACAAGTTAAAGAAACAGAGCCATCCTTGCAACTCTCTATGGAAACAGACACTAAGTTTTCATTAGAGTTATTGATAACAACAGAAACACACCCCTGTGTATTACAAAATACAACAGATGCACACCTGCACCTCCCTACTACTAAGACTCATTAGGGTAATTCTAAATTCAGGCAGAGTGCCTCAGGCACTAAACTTTATGAGACAAATGACATAAGCTGCTCACATGATCACATTGGGATATTCCACCATGATACTGCTTGTCTACTTCTGGATTAGCAGATTACCCCTAAAATTAACATGCCCTTCATTAACTACTCTTGGATAGCAAAATTTTCTGCATTTTGCTTGCTTTCATTTCCCTCAAGGGTTGCACAGAGGGTTAAAAAGTCAGTCTTGCCTCCTCTTGTATCAGACAAGCAATTCATATCCAGCCTTCCCTTCTGATTTACTGATCAAACTACAGGAAAGCATCTACAATGACAAGAGTTTGAAAAACTGATAGCAAAGTTTGAAACGAACAATAGCTAGGCAAACTGTTTACAAAATAAGTTGTCACAATTTATCAAACTCTATCATTTATGTTGGAACCAAGTAAGAGATAGTGCTTGAAATTGCTATTAAAATCTTTATGCTACAACAGATTTGTATATTTGTGGATTTTTTAACAAAAATAGAAAACAACTGAATTGGACTTCAAAATCTGGAGTGTTCAAGTGAGAGATTTTGGCTCACTCCCTCTGTAGCTTCTAGGGCTTATTACCTATATTCTCTCTATTTGCCACTCTGTGACCATGCACATAAAGGAGCTTTCCCATCTCCAGTCACTGGTCCACTGAAGTGTGTCTGTTTCTTCTATTCATTCTATATTGGGAAAACCACTCTGAAAAATGACCTTTTGCCTAGCCAATAAAGATTCAGAGAGTGTAAATTATAGCATACGGCAGCTGATTTGCTCAAGGGAGCATGGCATTTACCATACCCCAGCTGGATCGGACAGCTTAAACAGTGGCAAAGGAAAAAAAATTAGTCTTAGAACCACAGAAATGAGAGAGAGCCTTTATTCAGAATGGCTCCCTTTAAAGTGGTGAAAATGCAAACCGAAGTTCAATTAAATGTAAAGTCTAATGTTGGAGCACAATAACTTAAGTAGGGCCGGTTCTTTTCCTTCCGTAAAAGGAAAAGAAGCCATCCTTCTCAAAGGTATGTAAAGTTGAGGAAAAAAATTCACATGAAAAGGAAAAGTGACTTTTTGTAACTAAACTGAGGAAGATATCTGCATATGCTAAAGGATAAGCTGAAGAAAGCAACATTAAAAATGGCTAAAAATGGTACCAAACACCAACAGCAATGGTATAACAGCACTAAGATTTGCACAGAAGTAGCTTCTTCATTTGGCAAAGAGGGAAATCCTAGTCTCTGGTTTCACTTTTAGATTTGTTTTGAAAATTAACTGCATATAGGGGTAATTCCATAAGGACCCCAGTGCTAACATTCCCTTCTCTGCCTGTATAATACTACAAAGATATTTCATACCATTCCTATGATTAAATGAAAAGGTCTATTTATCTGAAAGATGATACTTTAGCAATCCTCTTTCTAACTCTGTGCTGTGTCATGTTGAAGGTACAGTGTGTCAGGATACTTAAGCTGGGGATTTGAACCTATGACCTAAGAGGTGAAAGTACTCTGGAAGATATAAAACACCTTACTAGATAACCACCACCTAATAAAAAGGAATGAGGATTTTTATAAACCATTTTAACTTCCAAGATTGTCTTGCTCTAAATGGAGCAGTATTGATGAGAATGAGATAGATTATATATACTAGCACAGGAAAATGCTATACAAAAGCATCAACTCTATCAAGCCTTATCTGTACTGAAGCAAAGAATCTTCCCCTCTTGCCATAAAACACAGTGTGTGGTATTTTATCTAGTCCATACACGCACACACTAGATCTACAGTCTCCTCCAGCGTATCAGAAAGAGTAAACCAGTGGCGATAATATGACGTGTTGTGCATTTTACCAACCCAACTTGGCAAGGCTATAATTCTTCAATAACTATGGAACATCTGCAGTTTTTTGATACTTACTATGTTTCATTCCCATGATGCTCTCGGTGTCTGTTCAGAGTACAGAAAGGTCAACCAGCCCATCTGGAATCCTCCCCATTCATCCATTCTTGTGTGCTGCCTCTCTTGCAAAAGGAGTTTCTGCAGAATTTGTCACTTCCACCTGTTCTGACAGGTTCTCCCTGCCTGACCTGGAGATAGCCCTTGGGGACATTAATCATACAACAGTCTGAGCTGTGAAAGAAACAAGGCTTGGCTGGATACTGTTACAGTCTCTGTCACCTACTAATCATGTCCTGTGACACAGAGGAGTTTAATCAGATGGTCAGGTTTCTCATTAATCATTGTGGCCTCACAATGAAACTCTTCTCAGGGAGATTAAAGTTTAGACGATCTTCTCCACCCTTGTTCCTGTCCAAATGCCTAAATTTAGCTCTACTCCCAAGGACAGTAATTTAGGCTCCAACTCATATTTCCTACTTTCCAAAGCTTGAATTTTAAGTTTCTTATTGTGACTTAGCACATGAACCTTTCCAATGAGAAAAAAAAGCACAAATACTTACAGGGAAAGAGACACAGACAGAAAGACAGAGATAGATAGATATATCAATAAAGTATATTAAGAAAATTCTCAAGATGCATATAGAAATGAAGATATATAATGATATCTGAGCCACTATAATAACACAAAGGCAGCATTTATTTGCAATTAATCAACATGAATCTGTAGGAGTCAATTGTAAAAAAAATAATCCATTCTAACAGTTATTTGGTACAAGAAATTTTTGTCCTGTTATAGTCAATGTTCTATCTTCCACTACAGCCAAATGAAATAACTTCAGGAAGAAAAGAAAAAAAAAAAGGTAATAATCAAGTGATTCTCGAACCAGAAACAGCTATATCAAAACCAAAACAAGACATTAATTTGCTTATGCACTTTAATCCTGATACTGTTTCTAATCTCCTAAATTTCAAAAGCCAAACAAGCTCCAACACAGATTCTGCTGTCTTGGCAAGTTGGCTTTGCACTTCCTCCCTATGTTTACTTTCCCTGCACCATACAATTACGGGAAACACGTATAATTTTGCCTTCTAAATCATGAAACACGCATACTTTATCAACATCTAAATCACCTCTCTTCTTGGTTGGGGTTGGGGGTGGAAGGTTGTCAGCAGGAGAAGACAGACAGGATGGGAAAAGGGGCAACAGCCACCACATGATTGACACGGTCTCCTACCTGCCTGAACTTGACCCGGCAGTTTATTGCAACCAAGTCAGCACAGAAACACTCAGTTCAAGGGTTACTTAAAGGCAAGTGCTTACCAGGTTCCCCAACAATACACGTCATCTGAAAGCTACCACAAAAGACCTACGATGCTGTCTGACTGAACTTCACAATGCCGAGCTGAGGCCTGGGGTTTTTGTTGTGTTTGTTTCTATTCAGCGATCCTCCAATGCTAGCCTAGAAATGACAGTAGGTGGAAACGCTATCTTTCATTACACAAAGTATAAATAGTGTAATCTATCAGCACTGTCAATCAAGATGATTGATTACAGGCTGTCATAGAGAAGAGTGACATATTAGAAAAGTTTTGTTAACAATGCCTATTGCTAGTCAGCCTGCCACAGAAGCTGGTGATTAATGTGTTGTCAGCCTGTAATCCCACACCCCTGGCTAATGAGGCAGGAATTTATCATCTTTACAGAGTGGCAGATGTCAGAAGGAAAGGAATCCAAGTGCTGGAAACAATATACTTTTTCTTACCACGCCTGACAAGTCTGACAGGCCTAAAAAACCACAAAGAAGCTTTGTGTAAGCACAAACTTAAAATGAAGAACTTTCATTTGGCATCTTTGCTTTAAATAGTGCTGCAAATCAGCCTCTATCCCTCAAAAAGGGCACAATAAAAAGCTCTATGAACTCTGAACCCATCCTTGACAACTAGGAAATCTCAGGAAAGGTTTCCATGGCAGGCAAACAGAGAGCTTTCTCCACAAGAGAAGCAGCAAGTAACTTTTAACTTTACCTGCGAACTTGTGAACCACTGCAGGACAAAAATTCTTCTGATGAGAGTGCAGAATGCATCCTACTTCAATGCTTTATCGATTAAAGTTTGAGGAAGTAGCTCTCCAGAATGTCCAAACCATGTTTGCTTTACAGATTCACATTGGGACACACAACAGAGAATTGTGAAAATTCTGGAAGCTCTTCCTGAAGAAAAATAATGTGTGACACAAACATCTGCACTGAAAGGCAGCTCTAGTACTTTTCACTCAAAATAGTTTTACATCTGACTGAAACATGCTCAGATTTGGTAACTCTTCCCTCAAGAGTATTTGAAAAATATTTGAAAGATTCCCTTTGAGTAATAGAAAGCCACAAAGACATGCTATGCTTTTGATATATCTATGTTACAGAAATTTTTCAATAGAACATTGGTGATCTGCTTAAGTTTGCTTCTCCAAAATTATAGTGCTCAAAATTCAGGTTTAAAGCAATGATTTCTCTTTTGCCTTCAAGGCAACTGTGTAAGGAAGTCTCATTTTTTGCCTTCACTGCTGTAAAGACTATAAATTATCCCAAATATGGGAAATACAGGAGAAAATGATCTGTTTAGTAAAAAAAAAAAAAAAATTAAAAAAATCAATGTCAGCAAATCTCAGGCAGCTTATACCACTATTGGCTGCCACTGTCAAAAATCAACAGCTTTTCAATTAGATGTATTAAGAGGTTAAATCTTCTGGTTCTGAAATTTCCAATAGGCTGTAAAAAGGCCATATTTTTTCAAAAGATTATGTGCAGCTTAGGCTCCTGTCAGTCAGTCAGGAAAGGGGGCAAATTATCTGTCTTAAGTTTTGACTAATGTAATCCTTTTTCAAACACAGATACCTCCACTAATGCAGAAAAATGCAACATACAAAAAAAAAATTATAAAGAGAGACAGCAATAAGGGAATAAAAACACTGCTTTCTGTCAACAGCACCCTTGGGCTAAAAACACAGCAAAACATTGAGAAATTTAATCTCCAAAAGGCAGCATTCTGGAGTTCAGACTTACTTAAAGTTTATGAGAGACTGGAACTTCCCATACTAGTCAGTGAAAGAGAGGTTTACTGGCCTATAATCTGTGCACTCAGGAGGAGACCAAATCAAAAACAAATAACAATGCCATGAAAACCAGACCCTTCTTTGCAAACAATGGGATTCAGTGACAAGTTATGACCTCTGTGGAAGGCAAAATGTCCCTGACAGCTACCCCAGTGTCAACAGCAGAGCTGCATTCTCTCTTCCATTTAAACCAAAGCTCTCTCCAGAGAATCTACGCACAAGTGGTAGTTGGAACTGCAAAACAAGTAAAGCTGCATGTGATTTGACCTATAAATGAGGACACAAAAACTGACTTTGAGCCCACACAGTTCTGCATGCTTCAATACATACTAGTTAGCCATTTCAACTGCGGATAAACTGGAGGTCCCATGTCCCAGTTGAGCACAGGTTTGTAGATAAATGACTCATTAACTAATAATGGGACTGTAATGGTGAGTTTTAACATTGCTATGAGGGAGGGTGAATTTATATTTGCTTTCCTACTTTGAAAAATCCTGATAGATTCAGTGCAATTATTTTAGATCATATTAGTCTAAGAGAGTACTGATGCCTCAGACATTTGACTGGCTGAGCTCTCCTTCCTCCTCATACCAGTAGCAACAAACTTTGTCAGGTTTTCACTTTGCAGCCCCTTCCCAACCTCCCTAGTTCATGGGAAAATCCATCTCCTGAATCTGCATAATTCAAAACATAATTAAATGTTCCAGTTTTAGCTGGAAATCCTATTTCTTGCAGAGATTAGATTAGACTCATTACTTTGGTATGTACTGACCTTTAATCCCCCTGGCAGCCTCTTGGCAAACTGTGACACTGCGCAGACTTGTTTGGAAAGAGCCCACTGTTCAATGCCCCATGTCTTTGGACTACACTCTTTTGCACAAGGTTGATATGAATTCTTTCCCAATTCCACAACAATCATAAAGTTTCGCTAATCCACCTCAGTTTCTTGAAAAGCCTTCATTCAGACAACCAGGAAATCAGGATAAGGTTAACTTTTGGAAACATCAACGGAACTACTTACAATATGCCATGGTAATGTCCTAGGTTAGGGCCAT
Source organism: Corvus cornix cornix (assembly GCF_000738735.6). Classification (NCBI taxonomy): domain Eukaryota; kingdom Metazoa; phylum Chordata; class Aves; order Passeriformes; family Corvidae; genus Corvus; species Corvus cornix. The sequence continues at coordinate 22,444,828 of NC_046336.1, read as the reverse complement.
AATACTCAATGCTTCATGGGACTTGGCCAAAAGCCTGTAATTGTTGGCAATCTTGCTCGAAAATTTATACACATTTAAAAAAAAACCAACCCAATTGGATTAGTTCTAGGCCTACATGCAAATTTCAGCTTCTCCCATGGTCAACACATTAAATGTTAAATTTGTTTGGAAAGGAATGACCGCTTTGGTTTTTATACATCTCTCAGCTTCTATACAGCATATTGATTTATCCAAAAATAATATTTATTAATGCTGCAACCGTAGGTGCCTCCTCACATTGAAGATATGCCTTTTTTGAAGTAAAATTACACTGCTTTTTGCCGTACCTGAAAAACATGGCTACTAGTAAATTTTTTTCCACTCTTTTAGCCATCACCTGCACATATTATTTCTTTACTTAAGCAGTTAATTCCAATAGCACCTGTTAGGGCTCTGGCATCCAAGAAATTTCAACCAGTGAAAAAGAATGTATCTATGTTTTTGTGTCTTAACACTGTCTCTAGACTATAGGCCAATTAAAGAAATTAAAACACACTTACGAGCTTGCTTTATGGAGTTGGATCTAATAAATCATAACTCTCCACAGAGTTACAGTTGAGCTCTTCCTTGCATTGAATTATACAAACTTTATGAAAGTGGGAGCATAATGTCTTTCTTTCTGAAGCTATGCTATTATTTTGGTCAAAGATTGTTTACATTAAACAAATTCAATTTACCAAACTTTGACATGTTTGCACAACTGCATATAATTTATATGGGAAACATGACTTTTAAATGAACTTTCTCTAGTCTAAACTCTCTGGTTTCTAGCCTGTAGTTCTAGATTCTTGTACTGCACCAAAAAGCTTGTTGCTGGTGTAAATCATATCCTCTAAGAGGTTTTCCATAAAGTAAATACTGACCATAATTTCAAATTGTTCGTTAATACCTTCAAACAGACTACATCTATCAAATACTGATTTGACTTTCTTGCCAGGTGCAGCACTTTGTCAAGGAAATAGCCATCTCCAAATTAAGGTTAGGGAAAGCAATTCCTTAATGCTGCTATTTCCCCGTAAGTTTATTTTAGTAGGTTTGATAAATTGAATTTAAATTTGGATTTGATCATCCTAAGGCATCAGAGACCGATTGTAAAATAACCCTTAATAAATCCACACTGTCTCCTATAAGCTGATACGCTTATTATGGCACACTGCAATCGTATCCGTACTGTCAAATATACTGGGCTGAGGTTTTTTGTTTTTTCTTTTGAATTTTAAAAGACCACATCTGTCTAGTAAATATGAATCCAATCTATGACAGACTTTCTTGGGATTTCAGCACATTACCTGTTGAGCATTCTCAGGTTTCACTGATTTTTCTGGGAACCAACAATTCCTAGTGCTTGGACAACTTTAGTTATAGAGTGGAATTTTTCAAGGCCTCTAAAATCTTGTATTATCAAAGGTCTGCTGAGTCAACACTTTTGGGGATAAATGTTGAAAGAAATGAACCTTTGCAGCACCTGGAAGAACAACGTAAGATGGAAGAACAACTTTTTTCTTTAAGAACTATCCAGAATTCCTCTTAACTACTACCATGAAGCCACTCCTACTAAAACCAGTCCTCTTCTGTCATCAGACAGCTTTTCTCAAAACATTTGTGCTACTTGTAACCTTGGCAGAGGGTAATGTTAATTATAATTAAACCACCACCACCAGTAGTTGTTGTTTGGATTTATTAAGATCTACATTCATACAGACATGGGGACACATGCAGGACAAGTCTTCCAGCAACTTCTGGGGCAGATAGAAACATAACTCCCTCTGGCCTAGAGTGGGCATTGAGAAAACAGTTCTAGTCTACCAATATACCTGTTAAAATGTGCCTCAACACTGCTGTAAATCCAGGCCTACCCACTGTAATGAAAGGCAGTCCCTGCTATATCAGAATTAAGACCAGTTTTTCATTGTTGCTCAGCTTTGCACTTCTCTCTTCAGTGTGAGCTGAGAGGATGTTTCAGACTGATTTAAAAGTTTAAACTTGCCGATGTTTCCAAGTTATCAACTGCCCTGTAGATTCTGATGTGCCAAAATTGGATGTGAAGTCAAATATTGTTTTGAGACCTAACTGGCTTTTGAGGAAGAAAAGAAGGAATTAGGAATTTTGGGGCCTACTTCAGTAATTTCTTTCCAATTTTTTAACTCCTCTAGATTTCTCAAAAGCTTATTCAACTGTGGTTTTGTTACAATTTGCATGCTTATCCCTTTGATCTTTGTATTTAATAAAAATGATCCTTTCCCTAATTGTACCTCTTTTTGTAGTTGTATTCTACACGACTATCCTTCAGTATTAATGAAAAGTAAATTCAGATGCAGCTGATTCACTCTTGCACACAGAACATCAAACTGCAGAAAAGTGGCTATTCTTCTTATTTTAGTAAAATTTATAGTAAAACCACAAACAAAGCCCTATGATAAGGCAGTTATTCACAAAGTGAATATTTAATATAAGCCCCTAAAAATAGTATGCAAAAAAAGTAATCTTATTCTAAGAAACAGTCATAACTCATTCTCTTCTGAAACTATGAATGTTGTTTAAGGATGCTTAAGTCCAGGTAAAAGCAACTGACATAATAAATGCAACCTACGCTAAGATTCCTAAAACTTGGAACACAAATGTAGGCTAAATGAACACTATATCGACACACTGTCCTTGGGGTTCCACAAATACAAGCAGCTCTGTAACTCAGCTTGCACCTCTCCTCAGAAGTTATTTCCTTTGTGGCTATAGTTTCTTTGGTTCTTAGTACCACTTGAGTTGCTGCTTCAGCACAAAGGAAGCCTCAACATCCTCTAGATCCTCAAGGTGTCGATTAAATATTCCACCAGCTTTGGAAAGCACATGAATATACAACAAAAAATTATAATTTCCTGAAAATGATATGGTCATAAAATAACTGGTTTAAAGTGTGCATTAAAAACAGTTTAGCTTCAGAACTCATCCATCAAACAAGTATCTGATAATACACATTGATTTCAGCAATACAGAAATATTTTATATGTATGTGTATTTTTTGTGGCAAATCTGCTTTTCAAAAAGCTTTATTCCTCTGCCCCTTTTGCTCCAGATCTTCTATGAATTTTTAAAATGTTTTCAAAGTAGTTCCAAATTCCACATTGTTAGATCAGAAACAAGTGAATGTGCATTCAAGGGAGGCAAGTCAAACACACATCTTTCCATCCTAGTTTGTAAAGTCTGACAGGTCTGGACATAAAGAACCCTTGGAAAGAAGCCGCCAAGAGGGAAAGTCCTTGAAATACTGCAGTCAAAGAGGATAATAAACACAGCATTTATTTTACATGGCTGAAATCCAACAGAGGAAACATGTAAAATAAATACAGATTATACTAAACACACCTTCCTAAAAAATGAATGGAATGCACTAGAAATGTGGCATAAAGCTCACATAAAAAATACCAAAGATTAATTAATTAAGACAAATAATCTAATTACTTTTCAGATAACACTTAAATCTAGGACAAGAATCTGGAATAATGAAGGCAAAAATATGCAAGAGGAACCATTTTTTGCTGTTTTGATTTTACAATTTTGGTGTCTTTATTAGATCCACTTCACAGGTCCTAAGCATTTTTCTGTAAAGATATGACCTAGTCGGATACAACTGATCTATCAGTATCTACCTATCCTTACTCAAAGTTTAAGTAATTATTCTACAGATAGTTCATTTACAGTGCTATGCCTTCCTAAAAATTGTCTCATAATGGAACCACAGTATCATTGAATGGTTTGTGTTGGAAGGGATCTTAAAGATCTTGTCGTTCCAACTCCCTGCAATGGGCAGGACACCTCCCACTAGACCAGGTTGCTCAGAGCTTCATCCAACCTGGCCTTGAACACTCCCAGGCAACAGACAAGCTTAAGACAAAACATAGTTTTTTTTCTAACTTATGGAATGATTATGTTTTTATGGTGAGGAGGTAGGAAGTTTGTACAAATCTTCTGATAATAAACATTTTAATAAATTTTTCTGTCTTTGCAATATTTACAATTTCCTTTGTATTTTCCTATAAACTTTGAGAAACATTATAATGCTAATGGTTTTCTGACTCAACATGTGAAAGTTTTTTATTATATTCCATAGTGCACATTTGTATGTAATATGCATCTGTAAATGCACACTTTATTTGTATCAGATTTTACATTACTTTTGAGCTACTTTCTTCACCATATGTACATGATTTTGTGGTTTATAACAGCTGATTCTTGCAGAAATCCTAAAATCACAGGAGTTTTCTCCACAGTTGTCTCTGCACAAATAAATCATTCAGGTTTTGCATTTATTTTTCAGTAATGTCCTGGGCAAAGATTTGAGGTGGGGAGTGGCGGAAAAGATGTTTCAGTCCAAAGTTATTTCTTACTGGCACATCTAAAGCTTTTGAACTAGGGACATAAAAGAAATTCTGACATGCTTAACTGAGACTATTCTATTCTGTACTAGGTGGGAGAAGTGCATCCTCCAAAAAGTATGTCCAATTATCTGCCAAAACCTGGCCACTGAGAGTAATTTCTAGCTTAAATACTACTAGACCTTTTTCTGATGCCAATTTCTACTCTGCAGTCTGATCTTAATTGGGAAAGTAAATTTAATTATTTCTCTCCTGCTATGGAATTCAGACTGCTCGCATATGCTGGAAAATGAAAGCAGAATATTAACTCTGGAAGTTGTCTCTCATCAAGCCTTCACATCTTGCCAGTTACACATCATAGCTTACTATGACCAATACCAGGTAAGACAGACTGCCTATAACAAGTATAGTGGGTTTTACTCAAGTGATTTACAGCAAGGTTTATGGGAAATGATTTTCTACTATAGTCATCCTAGAATGAGTCTTCTGATAAACAATAGAGCTTCGACTCAGCAGTATTATCTCCAGATATCTTACCTACTTCTCAAAGGGACTGTGAGGTTTGTACAGTAAACATAGGATGAAAGCACTTAAAACTACTGTTCAACAGGGCGTGACAGTTTTAATGTTTTTAATATTGTTAAAGGAAATTAATATTTAAAATATTTTTCATGAAATGCACATAAATTGCAGAATTTTGAGCCTGAAATGTCAATCCAAATAAAAGTATCTTGTATAATGCTGACGTGCTAGTTTCTTTAGCAAAACTCATCCATAATCACTATCAACTCTGAAAGGATTCAGTCATAAAATCATGTGAACAACTAGTGCAAATATCCTATTATGAATTTTTCACTAAAGAAGAAAAATCACTGTAAATAATCAAGAAAGCCAGCTGACAATTAGTTCTGTACTTACAACAAAAAATCTTTTGGGCATATCTTGCCACACTATACATTTAAATAATCACTATTTTCAGAAAAAATGTTTTGCTCTCTCTTCACTGTTTTTTTCCCCCCAACATAACTTTCTTACAGACCATCACAGAATCACTCTTATCCAGTGAAATTGCTATGTAACCACTCTAAATGAATATTGTTTTACTGAAGGATAGGGAATCCAAAATCTAACAATACTTTAAAAAGTTATTATGATTAATTATTTAATCACCTTACACAGAAGTAATAACAACCTGCAATTACTGGTTTATCAAACACAGATAGATTTCCTAGAAACACAAGGAAAGTTGTTCTTGGTTACTTTAATGAAACATAACCATAGAAATAGGTAGAAAACAGAAAAATCAGGGAAATTCTCTGACAAAAGGTGAATTTGTGGGAGATAAGGTCACTGAAAAAATGTTTAGGAAAAATGACACACTCATAGGATTAAAAAGAAACATTAATACAGTAATGTCAAGCCAAGCGAAAAACCACATCTCACTAACGTAAATGTACATTAAGGCCTTTCTTTACTTTTAATGAAGGGTATAAGGGGCTTAATTCTTAAAATATGAAGATTATAAAGAAACTTTGAATCTTTAAAAATTCTGTAAAGTTTTTCAAATTTTCAGCAGATAGAGAAGCATGCAACTATGAGAAATTTTGAAGTGAAAATGTTTGATAATATTCTTTTCCATCATTTCATATCATTTGGAGAAGTTTTCTGTGAAAGACAATCATAAATGCTCCATTCAGCTGTTTTGAGAATCAAAATTCTTGTCTTTACAATGGCATAATATTAATATATTTAAAAAACAAATATTAAAAACAAAAAGAATAGAAAATACTGAGACGCCCATTATATTCAGGAATCCACACAGGGTGATGGGATATCTCTCCATTTACCTCTTGATCTATCATTCAGAATTTATCACCAGATCTCTAGTGGGCAAGATCTCTTTACAACACTCTTCAGAAACCAATATCCATGCTATTGACACTGTTCATACCTGTTCATTGTTTGAATAATGCCTCCAACAGAGAAGCTGAAAATTGAGCTGACACAGGAGTTAAACTCCAGAGATTTTTGCCAGTGCAGGAGACAGCACCTAGCAGAGCCCATGTGTACAAAGCACAGATAAAATTACACTGGCCATGTATGAACTGAGTAATTCATCTTTGCCTCTTTGTACCTGCCCAGTACATCTCAAAACATGGGACTTCATTTACCTGTCTTCAAATTCCAATAATTTTGACATTTAGAAGCAGCAAGCAATGCTTTAACTCTGAAAGAGAAGCAAACCTATATTGGGTAATATAATCAAAACTAACTGATCTCTTTTTACATGCATTAAAAGGCTGTGTTAATATTACACTTGGGGCTATTATAAATGTCTTACATTGCACACATTTAGGATACATCAAAGTTTTATCACAGTCATTATAAAAATGTCGCTTGAAACTATTTTTACACTAATAAGATGGTCTTCAATTGAATAAATTGCAGTTACAGACTGATTACCAGTGCTACAACTTACATTTAGTTCACAGGTTAGTACAGTGATGGATAACATGCAGGGGGAAAAAATTAATGCATGATTCAACTTTACACTTTGTCCCTAACCAGGTTGATTTAAGCCATAAGTAAAAGTTGAAATGTCAAATCTAGTTGGAAGATATAAGGTAATACACATTCCACTTGCTTCTGAAGTGCACAACCAATAACACACTATTATTTATGCAGATAGGATAACACATTCTCTTAGCCCACACTGCAACATATTTTGTCTCAAATTAGCCAGTAAATCACTACCACAGAAACTATTAACAATCATAAAGCCTTTTGAGTTTTACAAGGTGTTCATAATGGGCCATTCCATGTGATTTATATGAAAAACATGACTCAGATCTTCAGAGGCAACTAATGTGGGGCTTGCTGTGTGACCTCTTGTTATCTTTGGGATGGTATGTAAAACTTATACCTTTCTTAATATGAGTCAGACAAATGGAGTGATAAAACACAACCCTCACAGTGTTTCTATTAAAAATGTGTTCCCTTTTGATAAGACTTACACAGAAAGGCTATATTTAAGTGGAACTACTAGATGGATTAAATTCACCCAAAAGTACTTTAAAACAGGCACAAGCAGTTATAATCACCCAGGGACATAGTTCTTCAAGAGACAGAATTTGTTAACTAAAGTGGAATCCATTGAATTACAACTAACAAAAGTCCCTGACTTCCACAAATGTGTGTTAATTGGTGTGTTTCAATTGTTAAAGTATTCAGGAAACACAAGGCTGCTTTAACTGGATTGTGCTAAGAAGGTTCAGAGAGGGCTTTCCTTCTGTGCAGCTGCTCAGTAATGGAAACTTTGGCATTATCAAAAATTTTTGCAACTTCCTTCAAGATGATGTACTTCTCTGATGCCATAAGAGAAGTAAATACAAACTGGTTTACACTTCTAGGTTCCTCTAATTCAGTTAACACTCAGCCACTTCTTTTCTATCTTTTTCTTGGTTTTTTACAAATTCTTTCTATTATTGCTGCTCAAAGCAACTTATAGGCATGCTGTTTTAAAGAAAAAGGGATACTGGGCTTACTATTCAGATTTTCCCAGTCACCTTCTCTCCACACTTACAGCCTGTTTTCACTTCTCAAGGGCAAGTGCTACAGTTCTACTCATTAACAACCAAAGTGAAGATCTAAGGTGGAAAAAGCCCAGCAGATGTCCTCTTTACAAACCAAATTACCATATTTTAGTCACTCAAAAAAGAGAGAGAATTAGAGAAATAAAAATTACTTTCTTTTTTTCATCTTGAAGAACTTGGAGTTATGATTGTACTGAACCAACTTTAAAGGTGTTTAAGAAAAATGAATTTAACAAAAATAAATTTAAAGTTTAAATCCTACACTTGCTACAGCCTGTTTTCACTTCTCAAGGGCAAGTGCTACAGTTCTACTCATTAACAACCAAAGTGAAGATCTAAGGTGGAAAAAGCCCAGCAGATGTCCTCTTTACAAACCAAATTACCATATTTTAGTCACTCAAAAAAGAGAGAGAATTAGAGAAATAAAAATTACTTTCTTTTTTTCATCTTGAAGAACTTGGAGTTATGATTGTACTGAACCAACTTTAAAGGTGTTTAAGAAAAATGAATTTAACAAAAATAAATTTAAAGTTTAAATCCTACACTTGCTACTTTGAGTCTTACTTACTGTAATGACCTTAATTAGAGGAACAAATATTAATGAAAAAGAGAAAAAAAGCCCAGTTAACAGAAGATAAGTCAAAGGGAACTAAAAGAAGAGCCAATTATAAAAATTCTAGTGGCTCCAGTACCTTCTGCCAGAGGTTCATTAAAGAAAAAAAAAAAGGTCAAATGTATGACAGTGAAACAGTCTACACCATTGATATTTATAGGGCTGCAACAAGCACATTAAACAGGGAAAAAGTTATTCCTGAAAATACAAGCCCTTCTAATACAGTCTACATTTTTTCCAGGGAGGGAGGTAAAGGGGAGAGCACAGCAGAAAGCAAACTAACCTAAACTGTTGTGACTGCAAAGAAAATGTTTCAGTATTATTGCATTTTCTTGCACCATAAAAGTACTTTAATCATGTCGTTCTGACATCATCTTCAAGATTATTCCAAATCCTACCATTTATGAGAGTCTTTCAGCCCTACTTTGGGAAGCAGGGATGGGTAGAGAAATAGAAAGGAAGATTTGAATGCCTTTGTTGAAAAGAAACAAAAAACCCCAATTTGTGTGGTGGGAGTGGCTGGGCTCTGAACTGAGGAACTGCATTCATCACTTCTTATTTCACAGGCTGTAATTAGAAGAAATGAAGATTCACCTTGAAACAATTGCCTCTCAAAGTCTCTTTCTCTGAGTGATATAAAAGGAATTCAGGACTAACATGTTCTAGATGTTAGTCTAGAGGAGGGGAGGAGGGTGGAAAGAGAACAAAGGAATAGCAAGAACTGTTTTCTTGATTGTATAATACTCAACTCATGGGTACATATAAAATATGACAATATGATGGTTTCAGGAGCTACAAACCTCTCGTATTACTGCCAAGAGAATTCTGAAAACATACCAGAGATTCAAGGATAATAAATATACATAAATTAAAGGAAATGGTTGTTCCAGAGGTATGTGGTTGGATGGTTACTATAAATAGACATCCACACATGCAATAACTGGCGTCCCTTATGTGGCACATGTGACTGAACTCAAAGTATATTTACCCTTTATATAGGTCTGCAAAAATAACCATAAAGTTATCCTTCTGCCTAGGAGATTTGTCTCCAGTGTTACCAGAGGTCTGTACTATGCAAAAATACACTTATTTTTTTTGCTAGAAGTTAACAGTTATACAAGAAATCTTCAGCCTGCTAGCAGTGTTGGACCCCTAGCAGGCCAACAGTCCTTACTATCTCTACCTTGATGCTGTTTCACTCCACTTCTACACGTGCGAGTTCCCTGTGGCAAGTATTCATACATCTCTGGATATCTGTATGAGTTAAGTATGAATCACAAGATGCTTCTGCATGAACACCATAAAATATTTGAGGAGGAAAAAGAAAAAAAAGAAAACCCAGCATCAGCTGCCATACAATCTCAGACCAGCACTGCCCCATGAGCAGGGCTGGCTGCTGACCTCATCGAGGGCCTTGCACACACTGAAAACAGCTTCAACATTAACAAGCATGTTAATCTGCCTGAAATCAAATAGGCAATTACTATGCTACTTCCATGAATTTTAAGGCAAGTATAATTTGATAGTTAGACATTAATAAACCTGTTTCATGGATCTTACCACTATCTGATAAAGAAGCTTTCTTTTACTATCTCTTTAACGTTATTAAATAAAGTAAACTCGTATCTGGTTAAATAGGCTTCACAAGTGCTAATCTTAGCCTAAAGCACTCTAATGGATTGACTCTTCCTCAGCAGGGCTATATAAATATTTATAAAGACTTCACACGAAGAACAGATCTGACATAGGGCTTTAAAAGACTTCTCAACATATACAGAACCCGGAGAAAGAAAAGATTTTGTAAAGACAACGAAGCTCTTAGCCTTCAAAAAACCTTCTTAAATCCTGGAGGGCTGGCAATAGCACACAAACATATGTCTGAATCTGCACACAAGATTCACATCAGGGCCATGCTACCAATCCTCCAACAATGGTATCTTATGCTCGCAGGCTGCCTTATGAGTACAAGATTTTCTTTTTACCTGGCCCATCTGCTTTTCTTGATAGACAGGTTTACTATGCCCCTAACAAAGCAAAAAGTGATTATGCTGTTTTTCTGACTTGTTTCTGTATGGAGAAGAACCAGCACTGAAAGCCTACATGGAAGCCAAACACAGTCCATAGTCCCTTTAGCAAAAATAAGCCTTCTCCAATACAAATTGCATCAGAAAAAATAAGTATTTCTTTGAATAGTGTAGAAGAGAAAGCATGAAATCCTGGCTCTACTGATAATGTCAATTGCTTCTAGTCACTGCATCACAGGCAGGATTTTACTACAGATACAAAGGGGTGGCCCTTCCTCCTAGGCCAAGAAGTGAAGTCATGGGGATAAGTAAATTATTTATTTTTTTCTCACTACAGCAAGTTTCTACCAACTAAAATTATTCCACCACGATAATATTATAGATGAAAAAAATGATACACCATCAATTTAAGCTCTTCTCCATCTTGAGATTAAGTAGCTACAATTTTCAATTTACATGGCATATTAGTATTCGATTGATCTATTTCTTTAGGAGAGCATATGAAAGTATAATCTTTTCTGCCACACAGAATAGTTATATCATGCATCCAGTGTTTTCATTGTTGTTATTGATACATGGCTTGGAAGAAACTACTCTCACCTTTAGGTAACTGCAGTATAGGCAAAATCCTCAGCTGAACCTTTTCCCCACCAAGGGAAGCCAAAAAAAGAAATCTGACTTTTCAAGTTTGTAATAGCTGGTCTATCTGTACGAAACATTTCAACATTCCCCGACTAACAGTAAACTAAATTAACATCTATGAACTATCTTTGGGATCACTGGACAGCCTAGGTTGCAACATAATTGCTTCCCAGCTGTAAAACTGCAAAGAAGATTACGCATGGGCCTTGTTCTCCCAGACCACATCAGCCCTCGTGATACCTTCACCGGACCAGTATTACACAAGATTTATAGGGCTTGAATTAGTGCATTTGAGGTTTAATTAGAGCTCCATAAATTTTCAGCAGTTCTCATATGACACTGCCTCAGCCAGTGATCATTGGTTTCCCCTGAATTCTGGGCAGAAGGTAGAAGACCAGGCTATAAAGGACAAGACAACCATTGGCTCTGTGTACAGCAGTTTTTACAAGCCAAACCATATTCCACTAGGGGTTTATCAAATCAAAAAATAGACTTCCCGCTTGCCAGAATATGACCTCAAGAGGACAAAGCAAGTAAGTTCTCTACCAACAACGTATCTATTCATTTCTGCTTGCAGGGAGGTGGAGGAAAGAGCGCCACTTCACATAAACAACAAGTCTTCAGAAGTTCTCTCCAGAGAGACTGGTAAACATATGGGGCAGAAAAAGACACAAAAAGCTATGTTGCTCTTGCCTTTAAATCAGAAAGCTGTTATGAAAAATAACATACCTAGTTTCATGTTCAAAAATAAATCAGGAAAATAAAACTCATTCTATCTTTTTTTTTCCTTACTTTGAAACTGCCAATGGCCTTGCAGCAATGCTTCCCAGAAAGTTAGGTGTGTCCTTTACTGAGAAAGCATGCACCATTCTGGCCTAGCACATGAGCTCTATTTAAAGACATTTTCTTACTCACAATTTGAATTATTTTCTCACCCTGTACGAGTTCTCTACTGTCAGAGAGAAACAATAAAACCCAAAGTACTCCTCTCAGGTTATTACCTGTATAGCTGCTGCTGAAAATCTTGCCAATGCAATATTTCTTTATATTTAGAGAATGATTGATTGGTTGTTTTGAAACTAGAACTACACATGCAGAGATTTCAATGAGTTCTGCTTTGGAATGACCATTTGACATGGCACAAATCTACATTTGTTTCTATTGCTCACACAGCAGACTACTCCTTCAGAGCCTCCTCAACAGACGTAAAAGTGGATTCAAAGGTTTTCTCCACGGGAAAGACAAATTTTGTGTCACACATACAGTGCTTTTGCCTAGCCTTTTAGAGCATTCCATCTTTCAAAATTGCACACAATATCTTAGACTTGTTATTTAGCAGAAATAGCCTTGTAGAGTATTATTCAGACCATAAAGATATGAGAAATTATCACATAAGAGGAAAGGAAAAAGCTGGAAGATATTATACAAAAGCAAGATAGTTAAAAATTTGAGCAGTCCTGGGGCATCGGATTAATATTGTGGCCTGTTAGACCTCCCTTGAACAAGGAAGGTCTTGAAGGAAAGCACAAAACTCCGGCCAAAATGCACGCAAAGCGAGCAAGTTCTGCAAGAACAACTCTAAGACTCAGCAGCAAATATATTCTATGCTTTATGTTCAACAATCCAATGGACTTGACCTGTAGCTAAATGCAAAACATGCAGGTGACATCCTATTTCTAACTCAGAAATTATATTTTTTTCTACTGAATTATGTACAGTTTCTTCCAGTTCATGCTTGATGGGCTTGATGAAAACAGGTAGAATAGGAACATTCACTGCCTCTCCTATTCCATTCTTTTTGCTAGACAGATTTCTCTTGTGTTAGTGCCTTCACCTTTCACTTTAAAACCTACATTTAGTTCACATTGTCTGTGTGCAATTAATAATAGTAATAGGCCAACTGCTTACTCATATCTAAACATTTTACAGTGTTTATGTATGAGCTAATAAATAAATTTCCAATCATTGGCGATCAGGTAGTAGATGTATAACATAAGGACACATGCTTAGTGGAAAATAAGGAAAGCAACACAAAAGAGCAAAAGCATTATTATCATATAGATGCAAAACTTTACAGTGAGAGTCACAAGCTAGAGTCTGGTGGCAAAATACTGCAAGGCATAATACAGCAGAATGTAACAATAAAAGTCAACAGTTCACACACATATGCCAGAGTGGATCTGCCTTCTTGCTTACAAGAATTGTGACAGCTAAACTTTGTCCCATTTGCGTAATTCCACTGGAGCAGGATCCTGACTCCACAGCTTGACTGGAGATAGCTGTGTGTTATTTCAATAAAATGGGTTTCTCCCTTGTTCGTATGCTTCCTGTGTGTATTCACACTAATAGTCCTTTTGATAAAACCCTCCAAAAAATTAACTTTAATAGCTATTCTATAGCTAAATCTGCACAACTGGGTGGCAAATATAACTGAGCTCTCTACAGCAAAACTGGAGTCTTCAAAAGAATTATAAGAAAAAAGACAAAAGATTACAGGTTCAGCACTGCTTCTGGAGTAAAATGTATATTTGTGATAAATGTATCAAATCCCCTAAAAACTACACCTATTGAAACTTCATATTTAGGCTGATTTGCTTTCCAAATCATATAGAGAGCACAGTTGTGTACAATATTTAAACAAGTACAACCACAGAGAAATGCTGGGAGATTTAAGAGAAATAAAAGCATGATCAGCTAGCTTGTAATCTTCTTTTCTCTTATTCTCCTCCCTATAGCTGCATTAAATTGCCTGTTGAGAACAATAACATATTTGTGCTTTTATAGGTAGAATGATTTGTATTATGTAAAGATTTGGCTAACAGAGTAAAGATGCATTCAAACTGAGCTGGATTACATGCTGCTAATAATTTTCTGGATGCTCTAGGGAACCCATAATTCTGGAGGAATAGAGATTAGCATTTGAATATATACTTTGCAATACATCTCAAAGCAGACTTTTTTAATTTCGTTTTTCTCATTTTTCTAAAGCCACACACTAACCAGAAATCGAATCACTGAAGCATTTTGAAGGAAAAAGTATACCACAATCAAGTTTTTATGCCCCTCCTCCCCACACACTTTTGAGTACACAGAAAATCTGTCTTTTCACAACTCCCACACCATTTCAATAGCTTTCTTTAGAAAGTCAGACTACCTAGAAAATGTGAACAGGCTTGGAGTATTGTTCTGTACATGTTGAAAAAACAGAGGAACTCAACAAGCAAACCAGAATTTGCTGTTCTGAGTAAAAGCTCAAGCTACCTAGAAAGATGGTTTTGCTGTGGGCTAGCTTCTGTTTCAGAAAGTAATGTTAAAATACATTATTTTAACAAACTTAGTAAAACACCTCAAATTGCAAAAAAAATACCCCTTAAAATATGATAGCATTCTTTTATTAACTTCAGCATAGACAGGACTCCCATTTTGCTGTTTTCATGAAACACTGAACTCTTTTGGCCACCATTTGCTGAATATTGAAATCCTTTGTAAATTGTGTATGGTTTTTAATGTCTATACTTTCATGATTTTTGAAGCGCTTAGTACTTCAGAACAGTTTTAAAGTATATGACTTTCTAATAAACATTATATTCTCTGACAAACTCAACTGGGAAGCATACTGTAGTGTTTCTTTTTAATAAATTACTTTTCTTACTTATAAGATTCGCCTAGCAAGCACAGATTCACTGGACAAAATATACTAATGATGACCTTTGGTCCTCAGTTATAATTAGTTGTATGGTCCCAGTTGCTTACAGTGTAAACAAAGACTGATAAACCCACACTGGCTGCATGTATTTATTATATTACAACTCAGCTGCCAAATGTCTAACTGTCCTAATAAAAAACTATTTTCTAACGTTTATGTTTTATTGCATGTATGACTCCCTTATTGGTTAGCATTTTGGAGTTGTGGAAAAGGTTATGAATTTAGAAACTGACTGCATTCATATCATATTTAAAACTTAATGCTATTTTATTAAAGACATATGGGCCTCCAAAGTACACATATTAAATGTCATGTAAGAAAAGTAGCAGTTTAAATCATGGTCAAATTCATTTTTGACGTGACTCCTGAGGCTTCCCAAGATCTGAACTATTTCTTTGTAAATCTGGCAGTTTAACCACACTCATAAATCACTTTCAAAGCATATTATTTCTTAATTTTACTGCATTAGAGAGCATTTGGCCTACACAGTGAACTGTTTGTAACTGTTACATGAACAAAGTTGTACGTTTAGTCTTATAATGTGTGAAGAAAAAAAGTCTTAATTTCCCAGTTCTGAATTTACCTCTTATTTAAACCCAAATGATACATTTCCTAATGAAATTTACCAGAGTAAGATACATAGCATAGTTTGCTATACTGACATACCAGAAAACTTATTCTCCTGCTTCGAGCTCATAAGTTAGCAACACAAAGGCAACAGTAATTTAATCATTAAGCAAATACCCACAGGTTCTTTTACAAGAAAGAATGCCTAAGGTTTTCAAACCCCACCAAGGTTGAAAGAGAAATGAATCATCTTTGGGACAATGCACGTGCCTTTACTAGGTTCCTTGATACAAAGACATTTAATACATTACAACTGAAGCATACCTTATATACATTTAAAAATTAAATGCATATCACTTAAGGATAGATACCCTGTCTGCTAAAGTCTCAAGAAAACCTACCTCTAAAACAGATCATTCACAAAAACAGGATTCAAAGCAATACCATTTTTGAAACATAATTGACATTTTTCTTATTTATTTTTAGAGACATTTCTAATTACAGAGTTAATTATAATTTGTTTCCCTATGAACATTCTTCTTGGATGAATAAGATAAATTAGGGCAACAGTTAACTGCAAAAGTTTTATAATCTCACTAATTCCTTCACACATAACACCAGTCCTCAGTCACAAATATTATTTAGCTTTTTATCCACACAATGAACCCCTGATTTTCCCCTGAAACACAGATCCGTAACCTAAATCACCAAATCTTAAAGATTTTATGCCAGACCCATTGTCTGCAAGATGGACACAATTAGAAAACATTAGCATCAGCTTCAGTTAACATTCAGGAACTGGAACCAGAATCTGTGACTCCAATATCATTTTAAGGGAGCAGATAAAACTGTGCTGAATCCTTTTTCTTTGGCAAAGGGAGCGGTTTTAGAAACTCATAAGCAAAAAAGTTCAGAATTTCTTACAAAATATCCCTTTGGCCTATACATTTCTGGTAAGGGTGGAGACAAGGGCAGAAATATTAGGCCTTCTCTGAAAACAAATTTTTTTTTTTTTCCTGAAATAACTCATAAACCAGCTTTAAATTGGTCATGTTCATAGTCATTAATGAAGAGAGAATGACTGATATGCTTGAGCTTTTAGGAGATGACCTCATCACAGCCCTATCTGACTCTTGGACCACACTGTGGCTAATGTTAGTGAAGGGAAGGATTATTTTTTATAATGCCCTGGTGTTCTTGACCTGCCAGTATTTCAAGCACACGATCTCTTTTTTTACCACAACAGGAAAGGCAGGATCCAGCTGCTTAAACACAAGCTTCTACTGCTGTTTTAGCCACTCTACAGTACTTGTGCCTGGTCTCCCATGGTGGCTTCAGAAAAACTTACATCTCCTATGTAAGATACTTATCTGCCGTCCCTACAGGGGCCTGCTATATACTTTAGAGTATCTAAAATGGCACCAGGCTGCTATTTTTAGGCATTTGCACTGTTTCCAAAGTGATTAGAAATATTAGTGCATTTGTTTTACCTTTCCCTTTGTTCCTGTCCTCTCATGCCATCCCTCTGACAATAGCAACACCAAAAAAAACCAAAACCCTAGCATTCACTTCACAATAAGATGCTATATGATGTGCTTGCATCCCATTTCATGTGATGAAGTCATGGTTCTTCAGTTGTTTCTTGCTGCAAGATACGCTCCTGAGAAGATCACAACAACAAATCATCTTTGTCTTCATTGGCAGTGGCCCTTCTGACCACGCTTATCTCTAACAGCTGGGGAACTTCTCATGGGGCAGTGAAACAGTGAAGCCAGGCCTTAACACAGCACACAAATACACTGCAGAGGCTGCTGTGAAAACTGTGACATCCAACCACAGTCAAAACAAGCAATAAATGTAAAATCAGCCATGACAGTTCTTTCCAACTTTTAAAACAGGTGCATGTACATGTACAAAATTCCAGGTAGATCCTATGGTAGTGATAGTTTGCCACTGATTTTCTCTCTCAGAAATATTGCTGTGACAAACAGATTACAGAATAAAAAAATAATTATAATTGGACCTTTGTTTCCGTGCTAAAACTTAACATATATTCTAACTTAAGACTACTACTATTTCAATGCAAATAACTCACCAAAATTACTGAGAGTACATTAGACATATTGTGTCTTAAGGTCCAGGAAAAAAAAAAAGAATCACCTATAGGAATATAAGAATAGCCATAAGCTAGCAAAGAGTTTTGCCAACGCCATATTAAATACATTTTTCTTTTTTTACAACATTCAACATATGAACAACTCCCGTGCTTAACACTGGTGTCATCTGATAATGAGATACTTTCCATTAGTTTTTCTGAAAAGAGGAACAAGAGTGTCTGCTTGTACTCCAGCTGTGTTTCTATTTCCAAAACAAAAACAAAAAAAAATCCATATAAAATAAAACGCTAGCCATAATGATCCATTAAGACTCTAAGACAATTGTGATTCTACTGTTTGATACCATGCTGTTACATTCTGCTGAATGGCATTTTATTAAATAGACTGAGTTACATTACAAAAGCCAGACCATACACTTACAGCATCTAATAATTGAAGTTTACTTATATCTGAACCCACAAATGAAAATTTAAAAAAAAAAAACCAAAAAAACCCAAAACACCAAAAACCCCGAGCAGTAATAAACAAATTGTCACAATAGTTTCTTCAATTAAATGGAGGCATCAATAATATACTGTGCCTACTGCCATTCATCAGAGGATTTCCAAGTGCTTTACAAATATTAAGTCTTACCAAGGGATCGATTTGCTCACTACTACTGAAGGACACACACTTTTCAGGTGCAAAGCAGCAGCTGGTTAACTAGCACACTGCAACATTACAGAACAGTTTAGGGCAGAAGGTGGAGAAGAATGCCTTAGTAAATTGAGACTGTAGAGAAATCCATAGAGGCAGAATGTAATCACCTGACCTGGATTGAGGCCAGAGCTCCAGGAATAACACCCCTTCCTATCTGAAAAATGCATTGGGATCATTAATGGCTAAAATGACATGGGGCTTCATGACAATCATGTACCTTTTTTTAAGGGAATAATTTTAGGAAAGAGACATCATCTTTTTCATTCTGCATATTTAATAGCAATTAAGATAGTGAAATGAAGTCCACATAGTACATGCCCAAAGAACATATGAGGGTGTTTTTTAAGAAATATCAACATAAGAACCAACATTGAAGAAGACTCTTTCTCCCTACCCTAATACACATATGACCCACACGTGTCTATTCTTCCCTCTTGACAGCAGGAATTACAGTAGGTTATGAACCAAACACGTTATGGACTTCTGCTTAAAATACCTAAACTTTCCAAAGAGAAAAATGGATGACTGCATGACTGCTACAATGTCCTTGAAGTAAATATTATTTACTGCATCACAGTCTAGGCGGCAGTCTTAAATTTGTGTCCTTGTTCTGTTTTGGTATGTGAAATTTTGACATCTGACAATAAGAATCCCTGTTATGGGAAAGCTCTCTCAAAGAGGTATCTTATGAGCTAGCAGTTCACTGACACAATGATTCTTTACACTTTAGAAGCCCTTTACTCTGCATATTCTTCAAATGCTCTAAATTCATAAACCAAGATCTCTACGCTATGGTGATGGTAAAAAGAAAAAAATTGTGAGCAATGCGGATGCTCTCCAAAGTTTTATCTGCCTCCTTTCATTTACTTTTTAAAAACCAGCCCTATTTTCCTTATTTAGGGAGGGGGTAAAAAGATCCATGAGATACACTGGCAAAAATGTTTTGCCTATATTCATGGAAGCAGGTAGAATATATCTGTTCAAGAAAAGTATGATTCTTGTTAAATAGTTAGGGACAAAAATTACTCAAATCATTCCTTATGCCTCATCTGATTTTAATAGAAGCATATATCATCATTGGTCACTTTGATAATGAGCTTTTCCTGTGAGCTTAAACACAAGAATACTGCCAACTGAAAGCAACACTGTAGATTTTATCTCACCTTATTTCTTAAACGGTACTGCCTAAATATTTACTCTTCCTATCATAATAAAATAATCTCCTCCTACCCTTCAAGTAACAGTGTGGGCATGAATCACAGACATTTATTACATGGAATGCAGATATTAGACTTGCCTTTCTGCTTCAGTGTCTCCATCTTGGTTCCTTAGAGAACAACTGCAATGTCAGGTTTCATAATTATAACTTGTGATGAAAACAATGCATCTGAGAGTGGAAAAACACTGAAAAATTCAAAACACCTACACTGCCGCCTTTTGTTAAGAGTTCCCTTACAGCCAGTGGACAAGATGCTTTTGGTAAAGCTGCAAGGAAGCAGAATAACTCCATTTAATATTAAGTTTGTTACATGGAAGTATATCTAAGGAAACCTGCCAATGGTTTGGCCCTACAAGCTGCAAAACTGTTACTGGTGACCAAATGGCTTCTGCTTTCTTTCACCACCATAAATTAAATGGATGAAAGTGTTAACCTTAGAAATGCAGTAAGTAAAAAAATATTTGTTGGGAAGAGGGGTTGAGAAATACTGGGAAATATATGTATTTTATAAAAGCAAGCAGGCTGACCCGGTATTAAGTAATTAAATTTATATTTAAAGAGACTTATGACAGTGCGTATCTATTCATAGCAACACACTTTAATGGATATATCCACATTTTATCATCTAGATTAAATGATCATGAATACAGACCTTTAAAATATGAAATTATGTACTTTGATACACCATAATTTCATTTTTTTATTTATATCATATGCAACGTAAAAATGTGTAGTCTTAAAATATTTTCTCAAATCACATTCTGCTTTGCATCTCTAAGTTTGAAAAATGAAACAGTTGGAAGCACAATTCATATACCTCTAAACCAAAGAGGGGTACAGTTGTAAATAATTATGTCAAGAAATGACAACTGTACTCTTTGAAAAAGCACAGATGAATAATTACAAAGCCGGGACATAATTAAGCAATTTTGACTGTCGTATTCTTGAGCTGTCTTTCTGATGTGAAATGCTGTCATGCCCAGAAACACACTTCACACTGGACAGGCATCTTCCACTTTGATCTACACTTATGCCAGTGAAATGAGGTCATGGTCTGGTCATTAAACAAGGCTTCCTCATCTGGCTCAATGCCTCTTATCCAGCCAGACTTCCCCAATCTTTATTAAAAGCAGGCACGATACAATGTTCAATATTTTGACAAAAGAAAACATAAACATAACAGAATATTGAAGTTTAGGTCACTTACATAGTGAGAAGGAATACTGCATTGTGACATTAAACTGTTTTCTAATAAATGATTGTGTCTTTCCATAAGACAGTCATATCACAAACAGATGCATTTTCAACAAAGGATGAAATGAAGCAAAGCACAAGAAAGTGTAGTGTTCTGTTTAAAAAAATAGGGAAAAATGAAAGTAAAAAAAAATTTATACAAAATAAAATATTTATGACTTAGTGATGACTGGTGATTGCTAGATAGTTTCACATTTGAGTAAACACAAGCTAGTCAGATGGAAATTTCTTGCTTTTATTCTCATTTTGTGTATTTTTTCTTGGTGGGGTATTTTGCTCTCCCAAGTATTTCATGTCAAGACTAAAATGAAAACAACTCCCCACATCACAGCCTCTTTAGATCATCAGTCTGCCTTTTATGCTGAATAAGCCATACCATCTCCTGCTTATCATAATAGGGGGAAATAAAGCCACAGCAGAAGTTAGGATTTTTTTGTTGGTTTGTTGTTTTTAGGGGTTTTTTTCCTGAAAAAGCAGGTCTGATAGGCCCACTGTTGTTACTACATCTGGCAGAAGATTTTCATGTGGCATCCACCAACATAAATACTAATCACTTCATCTCCTTTCCCAGTAAGCACAGGCTGACACAGTGGCTCCCACCTTAGGTGAAAGGCAAAAAAACCCAAATTCCAAAAAAAATTGGGAATTTTATTATCATCAATGTCTTATACATCACTAGGTCAACTTATTACGGAGTTTTTTGGATGACGAATACTGGAAATGCTGCAATCTTCCTCTGAGTTTGGACCAAGGTGTAATCTCTAACTAGTTTCAGAAAGCTTAAAATATATTACCACTACCTGTCTGTTGAATCTGGCTGAAGCTGGTCAAAAATATTGACAGCTATGTGGGAGTGGAACTGGTGAACAGAGAACACAAGACCCAGGAAATGTGAAGGCTAAAGAGTAAAAACCCATTGTGTATGCAATGTATAACACATGCCAGAATTTGAAAGTGCAGTTACTGTGCACATCATCTTTGCAATATATGGAGGAATGCTGCTGGCTGTGGTCTTTGAGTAGAGCTGTCAATAGCTATATCCATACTTAGCTGCATCTCAAAGCATATATGCAGAGAAAATTCTGTGAGTCTTCTCAGACATAGAGTTTGCATGCATGTGTACTACAACCATGAATATCCTAGGAAATAAGCACAAATTCAAAACAATTTGTAGTGCTTTATAATATCTGCATCAAATTTAATATTTATTTTAAATTAGCCACTTCTGTGATTCGTATATAATATAGTATGATGAGGGTAATTTTGTAGCACCTTAAGAAGCATTAATTCATGCCATGAAAATCATTTACAATGATTTTACCATCAGTAATTTGTACTGAACCACTTATAAAGAAGAAAAAAAACTCTTTAGCATGGCAATAACAACAGTAAATTGGAGCCTTCTGCAAATTTTCTGAAATAAATGTATGGTTTATCATAAGACTTAGTGGGTAAATAATTCAAAACTATACAAGAGGTTCAGTTGTAGATATAAAAGATAAAGATGTTATCCCTAAATTTGTTAAGTAATTTACCCTTAGCTATTGACTTAGAAAGAGGTTTAATCCAGAAAAGTAACTTCAAATTTGAGAGACACTATTTTTTCTCTTACACTATTAAGTTGGATGCAATTCACAAAATAGACTCTTAAACAAAAGATGTTAGACAAATTTTTAAAAAAACTTCACCAGATCCAAAATCTGATTAGATAGAATTGTAAAAGATGACATAGGTATGCTATGCCTAACACAATTCAGCTGTTGCATTTGGCCAGATTCAAAGATGGTTTGCTGTGAAAAAGATCACCACCACAGCTTAAAAATAAATTAATTCATTTATTACATATATAAAGCTGAAATAGCTAAAGGCAGTGGTAAACAACATATCAAAGCAATGTTTGTATCAGAACTGTTAACATTTTAGTAGTTATAAATTAATCAGTCTGAATTAATTTGCAATGCACTGCAATTGTACTCATGATAATGCATTTATCCAGCAACACTGTTATGCTACCAAACAGTGCATTTCCATACCACTACATTATTATTCAGCATTATTGGAAATCTGCAATAAATTATTGATGGTATGCTTTAGAGAAAAAAACAGCAAACAGAAAGCAAGTACACTGAAAACTTGAGCGGAGTTCTAAGAAAGATCTGCAGTACTAAAGCACCCTCAGATTGCTGTTATCACATATTGATCAACAATGGGAAAAGAAGGCAAAGTGGAGAATTCACATTCACATTGTGATTGCTTCAGCAGGATGCCCAGACTTGATGGAAGCTGTATTAAATGCTCAGATTACCAAAACTGTCTCTCTGATGTTGTCAATGCTTATTAGCAGGACGCCACTTTAAACAACATCATACGAAATTAGAATCAACTGGTCCACTAAAAGCCAATAAACACCACAGGTGTGAGCTCTGCAGTAGATGTTTAACATACAAGGCAGGGGACAACTTGCCAGAAAAAATCACATTCTTTCACAAAAGTATATATCACACAGTTGTTACACTTCCTTGGGACAGGGTAAAAATATCCTTTTAAGCTCAATGACATATATTAGTTACTTTGCTGTGTGAAACAGAGATTGAAACCAGAAATTTGATAACATGGCCATAGCCCATTAGACATGTACCTGCAAATTTGTGTATTAAACCACCTAAAAATTACTAAGGCTTTTGTCCCCCATCTGACCACATTTACCGATCCTTTCATTTGAAAAGTTTCACCTGTTAGTTTTTACCTTAGCAAAAAATGCAGCCAGGCTCTTGAAATTATTTAATAATAGTGTTAATGAGTCATATTATTTTTATTACTTTCATTTACTCTCCTACCTTAGCATCCTTGGGCTTAACCACTTTCATGAAGGCGCCTCTTATCAAGGCTTCCTCTCTTTCCCTCGTGGTTACTTTCCGAGTATCGAGAAATTTCAGGTTTGTCAATTTGTGCAGGACAAAATATCTGACAGATAGCAAAATGCACACAGTTAAAATCCAGTAATGAACAAAGACATACACACAGACTAAATGACTAAATAAATAACAGCCATAAATAACAACAGCCTTTGCTTCCTCTCTCTATTCACCTTTTCCATGCGATGTAGCTTATGTACAAAGTTAGAATACTTAACTTTATTCTCTCAAATGAAGCTTGTTGTAAATTGCCCAAAACCATTTAATACAATAACATGTATATTCTCTTTGTATATTAGTGAGGTATAAAGCATATCAAGAAACAGAGTAATTTGGAAATTGTTTTGCGCTACCTGTTTGGGAAAAGGAGCTTTGAGCGATACCAAAGATTCCAATCCACACTGCAGGAGAAAACCAACCTGAGATATAGGAAACTGTCAGCTAACTTGTCTGCAAGAATTCTTAGCATTTGCCAACACTTCTTCAGATTTTTTATTTTCCTAAAAACACAATGATCAGCATTTGGAAGGAGAATCCCAATTTGACCCTGCCAGAGAGACAAGGTGTCTTTATGGCATACATAGCTCAGGATTAAGTGCAGAAGCACACAGGGAGAGACTATTTATGGGAAATATATTTTAACAATTCCAAGTTTTTGTGAGGATTCATCAGTATTACATACTATTTAGCATTTTTACTCAAAGGACAGCAGCTTTCTAGCCTCAGAAAAATACTACTGGCTCCTCACTTGTGGAGGGAGAGAACATAGCAGATCAAAACCAAAGGAAGGCACAACCACAGCAAATCCAAATATCTAATCACCTCAAGTACACATCATTTGCATTTAGTCAACCAAATGTGAAGCAGACACTGCAAAGTGAGGGCAATATCAGACTGTTCCTGGCAGGGGGTAGAAAGGTGACGATAACGTTCCCCAGCCTAGCTTCTTTGCCTAACCCCCCCAGCCAGTCAGAGAGCTCCTCCCCACACCGATCCCTTCTGGCACTGAGAGGAAAAAAATCAAAGAAGTAGCAAACTCTGCATAATGTTTTGAAAAAGAACAACACACAAAACTGGTTTAAAAGGTAAAAGTTTATCTTATGATACTGTTTTCAAAACCAGATAAACACGTGAAAAAGACTGTAATGCTCCCCCTTCTAAAACCAAGCAAAATTCAATGGTGCAAATAAACCTTTCTGTCAAGTGCACCACTCCTCTGAAGCAACACCTTCATAAATTGTTAATAACTGAACTGAAAATACTCAGTTCTGAAATGCTCAGACAATTTCAACTTGAATCCTCAATCTATGGCTCTCAATTAGTTGAAGAAAGAGAGTCACTTCACAAAACAGAACATCTCCTAAGAGCATTTTTTTAAACAACAGCTATACAGACCTACGAGACAGACACATTCTCAGACTCATTCCAGCTTTCCTGGCTGCCCTTCCAGTCCTCCCTGGCATTTTGCTGGCCCTTATCTTTCACTGGAGGAGAAGCTATCCATCTTGCATTACTGGCAGAAAAGCTCTGATGACAACAGATTCTTTCAAATGAAGACATGTACAGAAGGAAACAATATGTCAAGAATGAAGAAGAGTGAAGCTAAAAATGAGTAAAGACACCCACTAAGTGTAGGGTGAGAAAAGATGAATATTCAGGTGAAGAAAACATCGGTATTAGAAAATCAGCAAATGTTTAATGATGGAATGAAATATGCCATTGAAAAGCAGGCTGCAACAAAAATGACAACAGAATAAGACAGCACTGTCATCTATGCTGACTTTGGATCACAGCCCTAATGTCAGTCTCTCAATCATTTCAAAAGAGCTTAAAATTATAATAGCATTCCTTGATACAAATGTATTTTTGTATTTTTAAGCCATCCTGACTGCATTTCAAAAACCAGAATTAGCACTAGTACTTGTCAATTCCAGAAACAAAACTGAAAAACCCTACCCACTCAAATTAAACAGCAAACTGCTCCACAAGTTACAGGTCTGGGGTTGGTTCTCTTTTTCAAACTTGCAGACCTTAAAGCAGAACAAATACTAAAATGTAAGTACCATAAAGGTTATTCCACTGGTAGAAGGAAGGTATATCTGTGATTAATTATTTTAAAAGGTGATTTAAAATACAATCTCATTTACTCGTATTCTTTTTACTAAATGTGGGCTAAAAAGTATCGATATTATTTGAAAATAATACAATACATTTTTATTAAATGGCTGAAGAAAAACAGCAAGCTTCCTGGATATATTTTAGCTAGAAATATGAGGATACAGCTTCAATCTAAATGTAACACAAGTTTGCCATAAAAAATACAGGAAAGGATTACCAAAGCCAGGGAATGAACACTCTACAATATCAATTCAACCCTTGTAAATTTAATCCAGGGTTATTTGTTGCACAAAATCTCTTTACTGTGATGTATGACTTAGTTACTAAGGTTATCACAGCAGTATCCTAAAGTTGCATAGTACATAAAACATTTCAGTTAACAATGCAGGGAGGTTAACTCCCACAGATAACCTACTATCAGAGGGTTACACCAGATGACATGCCTCTGTCAGCTTTCAGGAGCTATTGATGGTTCAATCAGTTTGTTTTGAAGGTAAAGCACAACAAAAGGGCACTAAACTTATTCAAACTGTCAACAGGGACTACGGAATGTTGCTTGCAGGTAAGTAATTTTGGGTGTTTTAAGAGTATTATCAAACACCAATGGCTGCAGAAAAAGACAGCTACTAATAACACAGAACACAGCCATCATAAAATACTTTATGGCAGGTACTGGGACCCATAAATTGAATGACACATTCCACCTGGTTTAGACTTGTAAAATCACTAGTTAAAAGAATGCTGTTTAATGAAGAAAGATCCATCTAGATTCTACATTTACTTTAGAAAGGTTTATTTAGGTTAGAAGTTGGGGGGGCAGGGTCTCCCTACCCCCCCCCCCACCTTTTTTTTTTTCTTAATAATTTTAAAACTTAGCACTGCTCCATGTGTTCTGAGACTGCTGTTACTGGGTTTTAACATCTTTGTTGTGGTGTGAAAAAAGGTTATTATCTTCAGTGATGAAGATAAAGGTGAGATTCAAAGACAGAAAAGTAAAAATTAGACACACCAGGAAGGTGCTTACAGATCCACTTATCATTGCCTGTAAACTGATTTTCTAATTCAAAATGGATTAAAGAAATTATTTATTTAAGTAAAGTTGCACCTTCTTTTGTTCAGAATCATCTCCTCTACCTTGACTCTCAGCACCAAGAGTCCCATGAAAGTAAGCTCATAACAGGTATTCAGGACAGGAACACTCAGATAAGGAAAAAGACCAGAGAATATGAAATTTCATGTTATTTCCATTTTAGTTAAGTAAAAATGACAATAAAGATTAACAATTCATTTACCAATTTTGTATGTGCTGCATGGAATAAGCATCATTTTAAGACTTTTTATACAGACCTGCCAGGATATTGGAAAAGAGGGACATTTGCAAACTCTTTCACTGAACATTTAATGAAAGACTATT
This sequence comes from Corvus cornix cornix, assembly GCF_000738735.6. Lineage (NCBI taxonomy): Eukaryota > Metazoa > Chordata > Aves > Passeriformes > Corvidae > Corvus > Corvus cornix. The sequence continues at coordinate 22,417,538 of NC_046336.1, read as the reverse complement.
GTAAAAACTAGATTCTGTATAGTATTCTCATTTGCACTGTTATTAACAATAACTGGAATATAAAACTGCACTATATGCATCAATATTTAAGTTTAAAACAAAAAAATTATCTGCTGTGAAAAACTGAGAAATATTTGCCCACAAGAATGCAGAAGTATCCAGCTCTACCTGTATCATACCTACAACATGCTCTTTGTTTCTGAAAGTGTTTACTTTCATTTTTCTATTTTCTGTGTTATTTTATTTCCTTTCCTTAACAATAATAGAACATAAAAATAACATGCCTATTTCAAACTTTGAAGGGCTGATTATGCTTCCAGTTACATTACTGTAAACTAGAAAAAATAAATAACCTGAAGCTGGCTAAGTTACATCAGCATTTAAATGGGGAAAGAAAAAAAAAAAATCAGAAGAATTGAACAAACATGTTTATGACAGTGAACTAGATTACCTTCTATGATTGTTTCTTCTGCACCCCTAAAAAATTTACCCTTCTCCCCCCATCAAACAGCATATAGCTGGCTACAGAATTTCCTCTGCAACAAAAACATTTGTTAAATACACAGATCAGGAAGACAGGTCATAAACTTGAACCAGCATCTTCCAGAAGAGACGGCAGGATGTTGGCATGAAGTATGTTAGAAAACCACGTAAGACTCTGAGCTGCCTTGGTACTGGCTGGTGATGACCCCGTAATTTTGAGGGGCTTGCAAGTCACACAGAAATCCACACCACCTCCTAATATTTTAACACCCTCTGCTCTTCTTCAATATAGCAAACAACCCTATGAATTAAAAAAATCTTTCTCTATATGTGTAACAATAATTATAGTTCTGCCTTGAGTTACTGTGTTAGTCCAGACAAATTTCAATTTATTGAAACTCCAATTTATTTGGGTGAACAAAAACATCGCAATTGTTCTTGCTCATGAACCCTTACAGTAGCTAGTCTCAGATGGACCTTGCATGGCCTTTGATGTCTTTCAAGTACAGGCTTTTCCTTCCAGGTATTAGTGAAATGACAAGGCTTCACTCAAATACTGAAGTAGCACAGATTCGTAGATTATACATATGTAAGGGAATACCTTAATCATCTAATTAAGTACTAAAAGAACATATACAGAAGTACCACAGACTTCAATCCCTCTGGCTAAAAGAGAGCCTCAACAGCAAGTTCATTGGTACTCATGTATATTAGCATTATTTTCATTATTGAGTGAGAACTTCTAGTCTCCTACTGCTTCTTGAATATATATATTTATATTATCATTCCAATTCAATAACAAGACTATTAAAATAAATAAGCAAATTCTGTAGCAATTTAAAAATAAATAAATAAAACAAAACTACAATAAAACAAAAGAAAACTGCAAGAACACTAAAAATGCTCTAAGACCCATCATTTCTCACAATCAGAACTGTGGGATGGGAATAGCTGATTTAGCTTGAAAAGTTAATCCATACCAAATGCATGCACTTCCTTTCTTGCTGTTATATCTTAAGAGGCCTTCATAAGGTTATCATCATTTGCTCCCCCAGCAAAAGATAGCATATCTAGTACATGTACTTTTAAGCTAAATTAAAATAAACTCAGGCATTTGTTTCCACTTGCCCTTGTTTCCATGTCAACAGCATTTAATGAATGCATCATTCCAGGAAATGTCAATAAGGAGCAACGAAGAATGCACAAGCACAGAAAACTTCACACATGGCATGAATTCTTCACAATGTATCGCTTTAATGAAAATAGGTGAGGTCACCTGCAGCATTCACAAATGCTTTGTAATACATTGTGACCCAGATGATTTTTCACAGTTCAGTAACACCATGTTTGAAGTTTTCACTGCAAACAATACACCCACAGGACTGACCAACTGTGAGTACAACAGAAGCAACCAGCAATTACTGTGTTGACTTCTGTTACTTTGATCTCTGGGTCGTGACCTTTGTTTTCACGCAATCTTCAAAGCAGAGATTGTAGACTGGGTTATTTTAGAGGACACTGTTTTGCAAGCTATTTTTCTGCGTTTCTTGCTTCCTAGTGGAGCCAAAAGCTTTTAAATTTTCCTATCACCATTACATATTAGATATTCTGCTTGCCCTCATCACTTTACAAAATATTAACACCCAAATACAGAAAGCTTAAAAAATAAGATAAAAAGAACTTAAAAATAATTTTTTTTAATAGTAAGAAACTAAAAGCCATTTTACAATGATGGAAAAAAACCATGTTTTTAAAATCACCAAACAAGTTTGTTTATAAAAATATCACAGAAGGGAACTTCCCATTTTCTTTTTCTGTCCAAGCAAAAATTCCAATAACACAGAAATTTTTTCGTCAATTTGTTCTCCTACACATTTGAAATGTAAGAAGGAACAGCAGGGATGGCAAAAAAAAGCTTTTCTTCTTCCCTAAAAAAAATCCCATTCAAATGTTACTATGGTTTTTAGACAAAAAATTAACTACTTTGAGAAAAAAATCACAGCAATGTTTCAGTATAAAATGTTATTTTACTGAAAGAGTAGGAAAGACCTCTAGTAATGAAATTATAGAAATGGTATACCAATAGATCACCTGAAGAACCAGATCATCATTTCTTGACAAAAGCATGGCTTTCTATATTTTCCAATTATTTTTTATAAAATCTAATTATTTTTAAAATATGTAATATTACTTTTAACCTCTAAGATCACTGTGAATCACTAGACCTTGAATTTTTTAAAAAATTATTTTCCACATTTTTTAACATTAAGATTTTGGGGGGTTTACCGCTCTTTTCTGTTTGTTGGAATGAGAAGATTAAGTACAGCTATGATTTCTAGCACCCTTCTCTTTCTGGTTGAGGAATTAAATAGCCTGAACTCTAATTGAACTCAGTAGGACTGAAATTAAAGGCCAATGAAAAATGAAGCTGTGGTTCCAATGGTTACTGCAAAAATTTACAAAAAGAAGTTCCCACTCAGAACAAAACAAAGTCAGCTGAAGTTATGGTGAAGCACAATGTTTACATAATTCAAGTTTTTACATAATTCAAGTTCACATAAATGTAATCGTTTGACACTTTCTGATAAATTTCTCAAAAAAAAAACCTTAGGAAAAAAAGTTATTTCAAACCATTAAAAAATGCTGAAACGGGAAGACAAAAGTTGTGTTCAAGATGCTCCAAAATGTTATTCAAAACTCTGAATTAGCTACTCAGAGTACAATTAGAAGAGTAATTTTAATCAGTTCCATCATGTAGCGATATATGTTCCCCTAAAGATAGGCAGATAGCTCGATTGATTGATCCATGGTTCTGGGTTTGAATCTAATGCTGTCTAGCAAATACATTTCATACAATGCAACAAATAATAACGGAAAAGGATCAGGAAGCTTTCATTATAGCAGCAGAACCATAAATCATTCAACTAATTAGAAGCCCATTCTTCTTTCTTAAAAGTGCTTCAATTAACCTAGTTTATATGGAAAAAAACACCCAGGGTTTTGAAAAATTGAGAGGAAAGAAAATGGAAGCAATGCTGCAGTTTCCAGCAGATATATAAATAGGATCCCTTCACACTTTGACATAGTGGTTTGCCACTATGTGACCTAAAACTACCTTGACCTCTCTGAAATCAACATTTTTGCATTGAAATGAAACAAGGGACATGCTTGTTTTGATGTATGGCTCTGTGACATATTATAAATATTACATCACATAACCACAGAGGATGTCAATCAATAAGGAATTTTTTCAGAGAGCACTAAATGAACCATGGGTTCTTGCCTCTGAATGGCTCCTTTAACATACCACTTTTGCTTAAATGATTAATAGGAGACATATTGTCAGAAAACATACTTAAAGTGAAAAACAGTAAACTGTAGAAATATCATTCATTTTTTAAGCAATTTTCTAGAGCACATGTCACATAAATTTACATACAGACAGCACTATTATAGTCTTGTAAGCTGGATAGAAGGCATAGCTTCCAGTAAAGTGTGAAAGCAATAGGAAAATATTTTATTAAACTTAGGCTGCTCTACTCCATGAAAACCAAAATGCTACAAGCTAAGCTGGATTCAAATGTGGAATCATTAAAAGGTGAATGTCTGACAACACAGAAATCCTTCTCAAAAATCTGAAACAAACTAAAAAGTATATATGCACATCTGGGACAGCTGTTTAACCTACAGCAATTCTGAGTGCATCAAATTCAAGCCACTTCCCCATAAACCTCCTTTTAGTCTTCTCAACTTTGTATTGTTTTATGCTAACTCCTACAGCACAGTTTGGATTACCTGAAGATAACATCAGTTTGTTATATAACTCCACATGCTGTGGGTGATGCTAATAAAAACCAAGCTCAGGCTCTGCAAGGCAAGGTGACCAGAGCTGCTTGGCTCCGACTTGCCTCTGAATGCCATTTGCAGCCAATGTGAAAAGTGCCAGCACACAAGGACTGAAATAATGCATCACATGGCAGCAAGGAAAATTCATCTAATGTCTTTTTTTTCCTCATAGTCAATGTCTTACTTGTCCAGAGATTACAGCTCTGAAAATTATGTCACTTAGCAGACATTCCAAAAATTTTGGATCTATGCTCACAACCATCATCAGTCACAAGTATTTCTATTTTTTAAAATAATCATTGCAACTTTTAGCAACATTTCAGTTGGACTTACAGTATTCTATCAAGCCTCCATAATAAATTTCAGATGACCTTTTGTGTAACCTAGCTCATTAAAATTACATCATAAAGATAGTTCGGGGTATTTTTATTAGAATCTAACTGCCCTGAGTAAAGCAGCACAGTATAGGAGGAGTCATCTCTTCTGTGTTAATAGTGCCTTGATAACTACAGTAGAAGCAACTTAGCAGCATATCAAACATGAGCAGAAGACAAGGCAACTGGCTATCTCAGTAGAGTGATTTCTTTTTTTTTTCTTTTTTCTTATTACCTGTCACCTTAGTGTATGCAAATCTTGCCTTATCTTGGCCTTAAAGAAGGAAATTCCTTGAGTAGGGGTATACTAATACTCACATTCAGGAAATCCTGTGCACACCTGCTCAACTCAGACATGTGCTGGACAGCACTGAAGTATTTCTTGAAATAGGGTTCCTGAGCATGATCTCACCAAAATGGGGCTACTCAAATTGCCAGGTGTTTCATGGCAGAATGTTACAATGCTTTCAGAATAGAGTAGGTGTTTGATGGGGTTGATTTTAGTTTAGTATTTTTCCAGTAGTAGAACAAAAATTTCATGCCTTATCCCATCTACAAGTGAAAACACTAACCTGTATCTCTGGTAGTCATCTTCATCCTTTTCTTTGCAGACCAGTTCATTTGGGCAAGCAACGTTTCCAAGCAAACTGAGATACTGTAGTGAGGGCACAACTTCAGCCAAATGGTCCAAAAGGCTGTCTAATTCTGTTATGTGTCAAAGGTAGTGGGTTAAGGATTCAATGACATTAATGAAAAAAGCATTTAGCGTTGCATCACTGCTGATATAAACATACATTTCAATAACTGACAATCAAATTTAGTATGGCATTCAGGAAAATGTCACATTAATTGTTCCAAGGGCAAACAGGGATAAACTTCAGTCAGTTTTTTGGCATTGAATAAAAGAATTGGGCTGTTTTGTCATTCTTTTCTCCTCCTTTCTTTCCTAGGTGGTTCAGTACAAAACATTAAAACTTTGACAAAATGATGGATGCTGTGTGGTAAAATGGCTAGCAATTGCTGGAGCCATGAAACTTTTCCAGCATGGAAATAAACAGTTAGTTTCACAGCACATTCATCACTAATATATTCAGTCCACTGGAAAACGAGTTAAAAAAAAAAAAAAAGGCAAAAGAAAAAAGTCAAACCACAACAACCCAGGTTCACACCCACCCAGCATACAAACGCTCTGAGTGTCACAGCAACACATTTGTAACTACTCAATTAGTATACGCCAATTAATGCTTTAATAAGTGCAACTTAAAGATTTCAGTGTTACAAATACTTTATATATGAAGCTTTGAAGTCTTGTAAAGCATAAAATTTTTCATTAAAAGAGCCTTATATTTTGATGTTCATGAGGTTTTTAAACTATATTTCTCAGAACATGAATAAGAAGGACACACCTTCTTTACTGTAAACCTCAATAAAACAAACAAGCAAACAAAGGTTAAACTGTCTTTAACCACTGCAATACTGGAAATCACATCTTAGGATTAAGCCTAACACCAGTATTCAACCATTTGCACCTCAATCTGTTAATTGATCAAATAATTATTTTTTTACAGCCTAGTGTGACAGTCTCTAAAACTTAAACTATACATTCTTATTTGCTTCAATTTACATACAAAGATATAGGTGTGATTCTCAAAAAATATGTCATGCATGTGCATGTGGAAAGTTTCCAATATTTAAAAATTGACTGACTTAGACAAGAGTAATAATTATTCAAAACCATTAAAGGACGTTTCATTGCTCTGTTTTTATTCTCTCCTGCTGTTAGAGACAAACCATTGTTTTAAATCCTCAGTTTACTTTTGTTGCTATTATTTATACTTGATTTATGTGTTTCTGTTATCTTTGTTATTTTTAGCTGATGGAATTTACTTTATTTCTTCACCCCAATATCTTAAGGGCAACAGAAGCAATACAGAATGGAGAAAACAGCTTTATTGTTAAAAATGTGGTCTTCCTTTTGTAAGCCTAACATTTTAGTTTATTTCCAAACACACAAGAAGATCATGCCAACAATTACTAATTCTACTAAAACCAATGTATCTACACTCATAGTTAGTGTTCTGTCCCATAAGATCTAAGGAGTCATACTTAAATATTCGCATGAGTGGGGAAAATGAAGGTTTGAAATTAATTCTGTGAATTAATTGAAAAGGCAGGAATGCTAACTTTTAATGTGGCAAAGCCACATTATGGAATGCTATATCCAGTAATTAATCTAAAAAACCCTAAGAAAAATTATCTTTTTGTAGAGACATATGATTTGTTAACTAGGATGAATTACCAATCAAAACTTGGTGCTAATTTTCATACCTGGACCTTAAGCTCACACATAAACTTTTTCATGGCTCTTTCAGGAAGTATGTGACTGTGAAGGGAAACTCACAAACTGTTTTTCCACACATGTTCAAGTGTGGAAAAGGCTTTTTAAAAGTTTCCAAAGACTATTAGAGAAGTAGTTGAGCCTGGCACCCTCCCTCAGCCAGGAGAAACACTTAATTTCTCGCAGGATTGCTTAAATCCCAAAAAGGCTCCCTGAGAGAAATAGTTTATTATTACAAAAGACAGTTATTGCCATAACAGCAATCACACACAGGAGGTTAGCTATTGCAAGGCTTTGATTGTATCTGGTCATTTCCTATCAAAAGGGAAAAAAAAACAACAACAACAAAAAACCATTAAAAAAAACACCCCAACAACAAAAAAATAACAAGTCATTCAAAATTTTTATGAAGTAAACATGCAGGACTTTTGCTTCTCAATTCAGCAGAGCTATTTCCTGTGTAAAAGCTGTTCTCCCCAAAAGTTTGATGAATGTGGAGCATGACATGTATTCTAACTCCCATCTGAACGTGCAGCCTTCAAGGCAGATATCAAAATGTATTTAGAAATGTAATGAAGAGCCGTGTCAGCTTAGATATGCAGAAAGTGTAAGACTACGCCTCAAAATCCTATGGAAAGCAAAAGGGAGAGACACCATATTCACCAAGAGTTTTAGGTAAATAACAGAAGTTGATAATCTGCATTTAATATATCTAAACCTCCCAAATTTGGAAGTTAATGTCTAGAATCTAATACCTTGTATCTAAATCCTGAGCATAGATTTTTAGATGCAAAAACACCCCCTAAAAAGTATCTCACGCAAGAGAATCCATAGTTGTGTCATAAATAAAATAATTTTTCTGTTCTTTAGGACTTTAAGTCCCTTTTCTTATCCCTATTAAAAAAAAAAAAATGCAAGGTATAGATTGATTTTCCAAGAAGGCCCATTCACCTAACACCACAGTTATTTTTTACAAAGCATGTAGGAAAAAGAATAAATGATATCCTGTTAAAATTAAGTATTTCTCAGAGATGACTCATATGTCATGGTGCACTTCTAGTGTACTGTTTAGTTAATTAGCATGTCAAATACTTATTTAAATCGCAATACTGGAACTATATGATGCCACCAAAAGCATTAAGTCTTTCTAAAACAATGCTAGGAAAATATGGAGAGAGAAAATCAAAGCAAGTCTGAAATTTTATTGCCAGCTTCCTTTTTATGGTTTATTGTTGCAGTCTAAGGAGTGCCATATTGGTGCAATCAGAACCAAAGAGCTGCAAAATCCTGCTGTGCCACTTCTAAGACCAATTTCAGCTCCATTCTTTTCAAAAAAGAAAACCCACAATTAAATCCATGGACAGCGCTAGTAAAAATTTATTTATTTATTTAGAGCTCTGTAAAAATAGCCCTGGACTGATCTTTCTAAAGTCAGTGTCACTGATCACAAGGTGAAGGTGTAACAGGGATGCCAACACTTACACTATAGTCTACTATTTGAAAAATGGTTTAAAGTATTGCTGTTGTGATAATTAAAAAGCCTTAGTGTAGCAATCCATCTCCAAAGTCAAGTGCTGTCATTACCAATCTACTAATGCCTCTCCTTCTAACAGACATTGACCAAAACGAAAAACTGTAACAATTAAAATTTTTAAATCATCAGCTCTGCAGCTCATAAGCTATAATATTCTCAGGGATGATACAACAATGGGTCCCTCCAAAAATGTAAACTGGTCTTCATGAACAATTAACAGAAATATGCTGGACAGACTTTAAAAATTTCATCCTCATCAAAGGATTATACTTACTTCTTGCACTATTTCTAGTTTTAAACTAGGGGAACAAAAGAACTGGGTATCTCTCAGAGATGAACTTCTTAAAGCCCCTTCAGAGTGTTACAAGGTGGATACCACACAGGCATATTTAGACTGTTCACAAGCAGACACAACTTCGTCACCGTATTTTCTGTTGAGGAAGACAAATGCTGCCAGGAACAAAGAGACAGTAGCAATAGATTTATTTGGAAAATTTCAGTACTGTGATGGGTCCAGTTTAGCTGCAGAGCAATATAATTTTTTTGCACATTTCATGGAATCAAAAATATCCTACAAATCCTACAGGCATGTTCTGACTTGTCTGTTCTCACTCTCTCTCTCATACTCAATACCACTCTTTTTGCGGTTCCCTAGAAGGCAGAGAGCACAAGCCAAAGCCCAAAGCAAAGGATCTATCTCCTTTCTCTGGCTAAGAATTAACTGTCTGTGCAAGCTTGTAACATTTTTGGTTGTTTATTTTGTAGAAAATCCTGTAGCCTGGACTAAAATTCTAGTGGCTGGTCAGGACTATATCCCCTTTCAAACCATTCAAAGACTAGTTCCCAGGGAATATTCCATTTGCACAAGGACAAAGTTGTAAACTCTGAGTGGATAGTGCCACTTCACTTTGACTGATTTTAGGAGAGCCTCACAAGCAGGGACAGTCATTTTGATGCTGTGGTTTTTTTGGTTTGGTTTTTTTTTTTGATGCTGACAGCCAGTATAGTAAAGAACTATTCTGTTATACTTCTAAGAGGTTAAGTGGATTCACACAGAAACTACTGCATGATGTCTCATGAGTTCCTCTATTCCAGACTTCTGTATTCCCAAGAGTCTCTTTAGCTGTGTCTTTTCTGCATATTTCCAGGGCACAGACACTGCATGAATCCTTTATAGAGAGTAATATCACGGTCAGCTGCTTTCAGTACTGAGCACTAATGCTGGCCATCCCCAAACACCATAGCATTTCTTCCTTCCTTACCAGCATTCTTGGTATAACCATATTCATGGTTGTCCTCAGAAAAAACTGCAGGTCAAACCTATGCAGAAACACAATCTAGGCTAACAGTTACTAAATCAATTTATTCTGTCTAAAAATACTTAAATATTTCCTATCTCACCATACAATTACTTTTAACATATAGTCTGATGCATGCAAGAGAATCTGGGATTTCTTTCTGTAAACTTTTTGTCTGCTAGCAATTCTCTTTACTAGTCACACACTTGAATACAGAAAAGTAACCACACTTGTTCTCTCTCTCAGTGCTTTCCAAGTTGCTCCACCACTATCTTTCAAAAAGTCATTCCATTTCCCCAAAAGAGTTACAGGAGAACTTCCCGTGCTAATGAACTTCATTGACTACAGCTTTTGGAAGTTCTTGGAAGCAAAGAGACACAGTAAAGAGCAATCAGCACGCATTCAAAATATTTCTGAAATATGTACATGAGAACATCAGGAATATCATGCAGAATTCCAGATCATCATATAGAAAAACCCAAAACTCTCATTCAAAAGTTTTCTGCCAACTAATCATCTGATATGCAATTGCTGCAATCAACTTAACATTAAAACAGCTGAATAAAAACCAACTTCTACCAGACTCATAAATGAGCAAGATACCTATATTTATTCCCAGCTGAAACATTTCCTTCAATTAAATTTATCACAAACATGATGTAGCAATCACAAGCTGTTCCACACACAAATAGCCTTGAATCAGAAGTTACCAATTCTCCTCTGAATGCAGTATGAAAAGATCTTTGCCACCTGAACGCTTTTGCATTAGAATGTGCTAGGTCTTCAAGGTTGGATAACCACAGAAATAGCTTGCAATATGCAAGTATACATCTCCCTCTTCTCTGTGTGCAATAGGTTGTCACACATAGTCATTTGTATGCCACATTCTAGTTTGAACTCTATCTGGTAGAGAGACAGGACCTTGAGATAAGGCCTTGTTCACTGACTTTGAAACCACTTTGCCCAAGAAAGAAAAGGTGCAGTGTGGATGGTAATTAACTAAATCCATATATTTCATGGAGAGCTTCCTGCATACTGAGTACATGGGAAAAGAATCCCATTCTGCCTACTGGAGCAGCATTCGTTTTCTCTATGAACCTGGAGTTGCCAGTGCTTTTAGAGGCATTTTAGACTCCCCATGTTCCAAGGCTGCAGATTTGAAGACCGCGTTTCAATGTTATTAAGTAACAAGGTACCACAAACATCACAAAGACAAGAGTAAAGTAGCAGCTCACAATTTTTTAAAAAGTTCTGATATCTGCAGTTGAACTGCTAAAAGCACTGCTATAGAACAGCATAAGGAATCACCTGGACTGTAGACTACTCCTCTCTTCCACAGATGTTTGGTATTAGCCATTCACATGACTTAATTTTTACTTCAGGTACACCTTATTCTAGATTTTCAGAAGATTTTTGGCTCATTAGGTACAGCAGTTCTCTAACAAGCCACGCAGATTTCTCTAAATCCACAGCTGTGGTGTGGAGAAGTCAGAAGCCTGTGCAGGAGGAGTTCTGTACCACTTCAGTTCAGTTGTCTGTTTAGAGGGAATGGGGAACCATGCATAATAGGAGACAATTTATGTCTTTAATGTATTCACTCAATCTAAACATCAAGTCCTCAGCACTTAATGAGATTCTGGTCAGACTGGGACTTCTGTGTCTTCAGGCACTTAAGGACAACATAGGAACAAGCACAGAGGCAAAACAAAATTAGTCTATAGTTTGGGGGTTAAGCAAATATGTAACTGTTAGAGATCATTATGAGACCTGTGTGAAGACAAATTATACCAGAAGTACTTACTGGTATAGTCTTCAGCTGAGGTATTCAATACATGCTGTTTTCAAAGACTCAAGAACATGTAACACCTAGATCTGAATCACACTACTAATTCCTCTTGCCATAAGAAATGCATATACCATTATGGGTATTCTGCCCAGTTCTAGATTTCCCACTCTCTGGTATGAAATATTTTGGTTTTCCCCTAAACCATTCAAAACCTAGACCTAGATTCAACCATAAAATCACAGAATATGCTGAGCTGGAAGGGACCCATCAAGATGACCAAGTTGAACTCCCGGCCTTTCACAGGACATCCCCAAGAGTCACACCCTGTGCCTGAGAGCATTGTCCAAACACTGCTTGAACTCTGCCAGGCTGGTGCTGTGACCACTTCCCTGGGGAGCTGTTCCAGTGCCCAACCACCCTCTGGGTGAAGAACCTTTCCTGGTATCCAACATAAACCTCCCTGGCTCAGCTTCAGGCCATTTCCTTGGGTCCTGTCAGCAGAGATCAGTGCCTGTCCCTCCTCTTCCCCTCATGAGGAAGCTGTAACTGCAATGGGGTCTCCCCTCAGTCTCCTCCAGGCTGAACAGACCAAGTGACCTCAGCCGCTCCTCATTTGGCTTCCCCTCAAGGCTCTTCACCATCCTCATGGCCCTCCTCTCTGCATTCTACATCTACATTCAACACCTTTTTCTCAAGAAATTTTAGTACCAGTTCTTCAGAAGTATATGAATGTATGTTAAATGTATGACCAGTTTACTGGACTAAGAAATAGGGCTTTTACTACAAAGAATCACAGGTCTGGTTAATTATCAGACTTGTCTGTTTAGAAGTGAGGCACTGAACACCTTCTAATTTTCAGCATACAGGGGTGTGTGTGTATATATAACACATAGATGACAAACTCTCTTTTGAGAGTTTGCCAAATTTTGAAACTGCCCATTTGAGTAGTTTTGACAAGTACTGTAAAGACTGAAACGTAAAGGAAACTGAAATGTCTATAGTATATTGTTCCATACTGGTCAAGATCAGCACAGTAAAAAGCCATGAAACCTCACACTGCCGTAACACCCACAGAGAAACAAATCTATTCAGAAATTTCCTGCCTGTTTCTTAGTATGTAGTGAACATACTTAAAAGGAGAAATGAGGCATTACAAACATAGGTGACTGCAGTCCTAAGTCCTCCTCCAAAAGCAACTTCCCATCTACCACCCATCCATCCTGATCTGTGCTGCTTTCTGCTGTCCACTATGTGTGGGAAAGAAACTAAGATGATGTGTTTCCCAAAGTAAATCCAACTTTTTAAAAAATAACCATACTAAACACATGAAAAGAAAGCATGTTAGATACATAATCCAACACTGCACAATGTTGATGACTATTCTTTAGGCGTTTCAGTTATATAGACTGCACTTTAAAAGATTTTAAACACATTATACATTACAGAAAAGTTGAGCAGTAACCCATTTTTTTGATTGAAATATTTTAATTTGCTTCTTCCACTTTAAGCAGAAAAACTGGTAGTGGCTGACTGCAACTGAAATCTGCAACCAGAAGAAAAAAATATCAGGTGGTTCTTCTAAGTCTTTGCCTGATTTAGAGATAAGCTTTCACATTTGTACAGTATCCAGACATTATGTTAGGAGGGCCCAAATGTTCTTTACACATACAATGCCACACAGTAAGTGAACCATGCAAAAGGAGTAGAAAGCTCTTATCAGAACTATTGAAACAGGATATGGATCAAAATGAAGCCAGAACAAAAGGAGAGAAGAGTACAGTTATATTAAGAGATACTCAGGAAAGCTCTCATATGTGTTTTAAAGTTTACATGTTATTCCAATTTTCAAAGGGGTCAGTTTGGCTTTTTGTTTATTTTCATCTCTCTCTCTCGCTGTATATATTTATGTATACATGGCAATATTCCACCTACTGAAGTTTTATTTCAGATCAGTATTCTTTGCTCACTTGTGTCCTTTCTATAGTGCTACTGTCATATAATGAACAATCTTTCCTGTAATGTGTTTCATTATTCTATTAAATGTACATTTTTTTTCCTTAACATTTTTCAAAGAATTCTATAGAGAAATAATTCATTATAGAAGTGATGCAAGTTCAAATAAGACCTTTTTCAAATACAGCATTAACATTGAGGAGAGGAATCTGGAAGGTCTCCATGCTTCTGCAGACTGATGTACCCTCCCTACAAGAGATCGTTGCTCCCTAGGGCTCAGGATGTTAATGATGGACAGCAGCTAATTTTTCTTCTCTGGGCAGTTTGTATACATTAGGTGTTTTACAAGTATTTCTGCAACTCCTCTACTAAATTATTTGTAGCACACTACAAAATGCATACATTCTTTCTATAACCTGAGTAGCTCAATACTCTCAAAGCTCTAACTTCATGGTTTTTAGATTAAATTTTAAAAAATCCCAGGATAGATCAAATCCTTCTTATCATGTTATCATTGACTTTGAAAGCTTATTCACTTGACAATACTATTTTAGTCTGTCTGTGAGACCAGCAAAAACTCTTTAAAGATTACTACTGACAGGATAATTTTTTTGCCTCTGATTCTGTTCACTGAGTTAATATTCAATACCTCTACCCTCCTCTTGGTAAGTGCAAAACTCCTCCCTGACACCCACCCAAAGGACAAATATACTTATGCGCTTCTTGGTCTTATGGCCAAACTTTCATGGTTTGCAAGTGGCATCACCAAAAATGCTCTTGTACATTCTTCATGGGTTCAGATTTTACCATGGCAGCACATAACAAAACAATAAAACCAGTTACTCAAATCCAACCCACAATACCCTGCATTGACCATAGATCTAGACAAATACCTAGTACAGTAATGACTGTTACTGTTCAAGACACACTCTTGGCAAATTTCCACGGCTCCAAGAAAAAAAAGTTACTGTGCTGATTTTTATTTATTTATAGTCAAAAATAAGTGCAGAAATCGTAGAATCTGCAGTTATTTTTATTCCCCTCAGTAGGAGGATTTTGCTTTAGTAGGAGGTAAATTGCTCTCTGTTTACATTGTCTGTAATAAAAGCCTGCAGTTGAGCAGTCTTGTCCTCACGCTGCAATTACAAGGCAAGGGCTTCAGCAGACTGTGCTCTAAGACTCTGCAGGCCTCAGTTGACCTTTTGGCCACAGTTTGATTGCCCTTCACTTTTGTAAAATCACATATTACACATCTTCCAATCTCCAGATGGGTCAAAGTACAGGAAAATTATGTAATAATCAAGTCTACGCCCATAGACTTTGCAGATAAGTAGTTTTTACAGACCATTATCTATAAGCCTACAGACGAAGGGCTCTGATTGAGCAGAGTATTTAGACAAATCTTGAAATATTTATTCTTAATAAACAAAAAAAGGCACTAACTTCAGGCGTATGGAAAAGTGACAACTGGACTTAGTCATACATCAAAAACTTTACTGTATTAAGAAGATTTGGAAAGTATTTTATGTGAATTTATGCAGAATACCAACTGGAATACCAAGAAGAGAGTGACATGCTTTTACAGCTGCAGTTGCACAGCAGCTACCCAGTTGTGCATATTACCAGTTTCATGAAAATAGAGAAAATCATTAGAATTATTATGTGGGTTTAGTTAATTTTATCTTACTTTACCTTAATGCTTTAAGAGCTATTTAAAGTATTAAAAACCTAATAGCGCTTCACTGCACGCTCTATTCCACTAGAGGTCAGCCTGCAACAGAACCCCAAGCAAACACAGAACTGCTGCACACGGGTAGCACTGACATTATTTTCTTTCTCTATTTTATCTATTAGAAAGATTTCTTCAGAGCCATAACTTAGATCTCTCACTAAAATGGAGCAACAGGAAGATATAATGGTGCATTTCATTTATGAATGACCTGTAATAAATTACTATGAAGTATTCCAGGTGCCAAACGAGAGAATGCTTTGTCTGCACATGAACTATATTTCACATACTTTAATTTGGCTGACACATAAAACTCATTTGACATTTTTCAGGTATTTCTTTGAAAGGATATTTGGTTCTTGTTCAGCGTTAAGGTATGGAGGTGGGGTAACCTGGGCAACAGAAGGTCATTTCCGAGTAGATTGTTGTCCAAGATCAGTTCTTCCAAGTAACTGAATGTTTTCAGTCCTTCTAGTGACCTGCAAACGACAAAGGCAACAGGAAAAATGATACTCCACTAAATCAGGGAGGCCATTATGAGCTGAAATAAATATTTTAACCTTCCCTTTCAGGAGTGGGAATAGTTTTGGTTTGGGCCTGTCAGAAGAGTGAATGACAAGCATTAGTGGCAAGGGGAGTGCTGGCACTGCAACACATCCTTCACATGCTGGCAGGATGAAGGATGCGGGTCACTTAGTGAGTAGCCAGGATCCAAAACAAAAGGCTTCAGATATGGGGCCTGCAGGATGAATTTGTCAATGTCTTGTGCCTTCAGGCACCCAGCCTCGCCTGACCCTAACCTCCATTCCCAAGATAAATAACTCTGTCACAGTTCACCTTCATTCCCTGGACACAAATTTAAGTTGTCATCCATCATTTCTGCCAAGAAATATCATACCCTGCTAACAATAATAAATACAACTTCAAGTATCATTTCTTAGTAGTTACCTTACATGCAATAATAGGAAATGTAGAAGGGATTTTTTCCCCCTTTTTTTATTAACCTCTTAATTAGTTTCTTGAGTTCCTGCAAACAAAATAAAATGTTCTCTACAAAATAAAATGCAGAATTACTCCAGACAGAAAAGGCATTTGCTTTCTTCTCGGAACTTACTGTTCCACTGTCAAGCCCCAGGTCAGACTGCAGAGAGCAGCGTTAAAAAGGAGGATTTGACAACATGGTAGTGAAGATGATGACTTGTAAATAAACAAGGTTCTAGAAGTATTCATTCCTCTCATAGCAAAGTACAAGAAAAGAAAAACAAAAAAACCCTAAAAAAGAACATTTCAGTACCTTGTTAAGGCATCTATTCCAAGCTTGATTCTTAATGCTTGCACATACCAACAGTAAAAAAAAGCCCCACACATTAATCAACTAAGACACACGATATACAAAGCATACACACAGACACGCATTCACAGCTCATTCACCTACCAGACACCTAAAGATATGCTGAGATTGCATGACTTGACAGCTGATCTACTATGCCTACCAGTGGGAAGATCATCACTGTATCTCCTGGCTGTTTTGTAAAATGTGATGAATAAGGGAGATGCAGGTTATACTATTTATTCAGTTTCCAATGACATTTATACTGAGGGGATTTCCTCACCCTCCCCCCAGTTTTTGGCAAAGATCAAAGTACAGCCAATGCCCCCGTTAGAGTGTTCCACAGATACAATTACTGGAGGAAAACACAAGTATTATTAGAAGAGACAATTTAACATTCATCTGTGCAACACAAACAAGACACTGCTTTTAGCTAGAACTTACAGACCACTTATAGGTCACACTTAGACGACTCAAGCAACCAAAAGAGATCAAGTGAGTGACCTTTAGACTGGGTACTGCACACTAAACTATGAATATTCAAGTAATGTTTGCGCAACACTGCAACAGTGCATTTCAGTCCAAGGACTCCAGAGTCTCTTGACTTGAAAGGGAGGTACAACTATTACTAATGCCATTTTGATGATGGGCAGCCAGACCTGAAGAAAATTTGCCATGCCTATACCCTATGGCATACCTATATCATTACAATGCATTGATACTACAACTTCTGATGCTGGAAAAATAAAGGCCTCTATTATAAAACATTTTACTGAAACAATCACCACAGTAACAGTCACATATTTTGCACTTGCCTTTAACCAGCAGTTTTGGGAAAAAAACCTCAATTCAGCCTACATAAACTGTTCACCATTAAGAGCTGTGCTAGCACGCTGCATTGAGCTAGCTATTTCAGCAACAGGTCACAACAGACATAGTTTTTCCAAAGTCAAGGTTTGAGGAGAAAGCACTAAACATCTCAGTGCCTTCTCCCAAGTACCTTTAAAAGGCAAAAAACCCAGAGGAAGTAGCAGTGAGTTTATCAAGCTGTTATGAGTTTTCATTTCAGTTTGACAAACCTAGTTTAGCAAATTCCCCTTAAATACTCTTCATTATATAAATAGTGGATTATTTCCAAACCTCACATTTCAGTGTATGACTTTGACTTGCCAAAAGAGTTCAGAGAAGGCCACCTCCTTGTCAGCACCACAGAGCCTTATGGGATGTTAATAGGTCCTTTGTGAAAAAACACTGCTTGGGCTCTGGTCAGTGTCAGCATCAAAATACACATTGTTCCTGAGTTATGTTATGCAAATATAATACTCTTATCATGAGAATCAGCAAATGGTTGGCAACTGGCAAGGAGAAGAAAGCACACATCCAAAACTGCTGCAGGGGAGGCATAAAACAAAATGACAAGCCATGAAGTGGGACAAAAGGCCTTGAAACACTAGAGGGAGTTGCCTATTGAAACAGTCTTTCTTTCACAACCCTGGGCTGAACATAAGGGTACTAGTTTCATAGATAGGCAGAGAAAATTGCGCACAAATCTCCTTACACCTGTCTGGTTTTGATAATTTTTGCCATGTAATGTTATTAGCTGCTCAGTTAAAAAGGAGCCATGTTACACAGGGGGTTGCTTATAATTGCTGTTTTCATGTCATCAGAGCAGTGTGCACTTGGTGATTTAATCACCTAAATTCGGAGTCCATGGAGATGGGAGGGGCTGCCATAGTACAGAGAGAGAGTGTAGCCATTAATATACATTTACAGTCCTATGTTATTTTGCTATTCATGGAATTTAATTTTTTTCTGTCTTAAAAGAAAAAAACAGCACCGAAACAAAAAATGGTAAGATATGGCAAAGAAATAAAAAAGGAAAAAATGTGTTTGCTATCATTCAGTGATACTACCTACTAAATTCTATGTAACAGTCTCTATCATCATAATATATCAGGAAATATTGCCCAGCAGTTGTACTCCAAAGTGTAAAAGTTTTAAGTGCAATCCACACAATTGGTTTTTTGGTACAAACTTCAGCAAGTCCCATAACTTCTATGAGCCTCAATTTCCCATCTGCACATGGGGGATAAGAAAGGATTGCAATTGTAAATTGGTATATAGAAAGCATTTTTGAGAATCTGAGACAGAAATCAGTACAAAATACTGTCATTTTTATTTTTAATGAGGTTAAGCAAGTAATATTAATGTACTCCAAGTATTTCCTTATGAGCCCATTACAAAAGAGAGGAATGCTTAAATATACACAGAATAGAAAGAAGGGCACAAGCCTCCTAAGAGATGAGTATAAAAAGATTTCCCCCTAAGAGAGAGAACCAGTCTAAAATTAAATCTGCAGTTTTCTCATCATTCACAGCATAAAAAAATCTCTTCCCATATTAGTATACTAAAACAGACACACAATCTTAACCACAACAATGCAACCAGCACTGAAGGGCTTGTGGCAAGTAGTTGTTTCTCTTATTTTCAAAAGGCTAATAAACATCACTAAGGTGGATTGCAGGTTGCTTGTCCCTGCTCTAATGTCATGAAAGCTGCCCATTATCTCACCCACAGGTACCGTCTCAGTTACCTCATTGCAGGGCTCCCACTCTGCTCCCAGAGGAGAGCAAGTGTTGCCAAGAGATTTCCATTGCAATTTTCAAAGTCACATCAAACCGACAAAACATCACAACGCATTCAGCGCCGCCTCATTCAAACAGAAAAAACTTTAAGTTTCCACTGTAATTAACCCTATCCTCGTTAAGATAATTATGATCAAGCTCCCTGTCACAGCTAATATCACAGCATCATTGCCTATGGCTCACGCTTTGCCCTCATTAGCTTACAAAAACACTGCGCTAAACAGGAAACTGACTCCCTCTGCAAAACGACTTAAGATGTTCTGCAAGTAGACAGTAAATAATCCTTTAGAATATAAAGGTCTCAGAAATGTCATTTTATCCAAGTCCTTTGGCTAATCACTGTGATTTCTTCCAGCTTTCCTTTCCATAATTCATTCATGGTTTATAACAAAGTTTTAATCATAAAGGAATGTCATGACAGATTTTTTTTTTTTAAATGTATATGTATGCATGGTAATTGTCAACTACACTATTTCATGTGATCCCTCTGGCCTGACATGGATTTGGTTACAATGAAAGTAAAGAGAAACTCTTCATTTTGGTAATATTTGACAATGAAAACACGAGATTTTTTTAAATGAAAAACAGCAGAAACCTTGTAAGCAATAGACAAAACTTGGTACTCTGCAGTTGTCCTTGTTCAGAAAAACAAGCTGCTCAGAAGCATATGCTAAAAAAGAAGAGTTCCTCACATTTTATCCCACCCCTTCATTAATAAGACATCTGCCTCATATCTAATTGACTTTTTCCTCCTGTTTAACAGGAAAAGAGAGAGTAGTTAACAATATGTAAATGAGAGAGTTTGGGTTTAGCCTTGAAATTGATTTGCACTTTGTTGACAAGAGATAGCCATTAGCAGAAGTTAAAGATGGAGCTGTTACAAAACAAGAGCTTTTTAAAATACCTTTTCCTTCCCTTTAATGTTTTAATAGATTACAGGGAGCAGAATCAACATGAATACCTTAGTACTAGATAATTTCAGTATTTAAATAGAAATGCAAATTCTATTTCTCCAGCACCTGCCAGCCAAGGAGTACAAAGCATCTTTTTGCAAAACATTAATGAATTACTTTTGAAAAACCTGCTGAGCTTCAAATTCCATTTTGTAGTAAAGCAGAGAGAGGTTAAGTGACTAACGGAAGGTGACCTCCAGCAATTTTCTAAGAGACAAGAAATAACACCCAGAACGCCTGACTTCTAGTCCTTTGACTTAACCTCACCAAAACAAAACAAAGCATAATAAAAAAATGGGGGGATATATCTATCTATATCTATATAATAAAAATAAATCAGGTGGACAAAATACAAGTAAAGCATCAAAAAATGGCTTCTACAGTATTCAAGAATAAAAGATTGGTTTTTTGCTATTCTACTTCGTAATTTTAAACAGTTTCCTGAATGATAATAGAACCAAAAAAAAAAACCTGAATGAAGTATTTAACGGACAGCTAAACATCCCAGTGAAAGTAAAGAACCTCCAAGATCCAAAATTTGTAAAGCAAGAAATGCTTTGTTTTGTCTAGTATCAGAGGAAATGTTAGTATTTTTCAGGCTATCTAGAGGTACCACTTTGCATCACTTCCATCTTTCTGTTGGTAGATGGAAAACATCTGGAAGCAACTATTGGGATAAAACTTGAGGCACAGCTGTGAATATGATCAGCAAAAGAGAAGTTAAAAGAAATGAACAAGCAGCATCATTAAATACCTGTGAAAAAGAGATCTCCATAAGAAAATATTAAACTTCTGTTATGAACTGGACCTACAACGAGTTTCTGAATCTTTTCAAATAAAGCTCATACTTGACTTCCATACAAGAAAATAAACATCATTCCCTCAATTTTCCCCTTTTCTTATACACTGAAGCCTACAAGACTATGTGAAAAACTCTATTACCAATAAATACTGGGATGAAAATATCTTTCACAACAATCTTAAACCAGAGCTATGTAAGCACATCAAAATGGTGGGGATTCACAAAAACTCAGAAACTTTGTCTGTTCTTTTGTAGTATTGTTCTGAGTCTTACACAGCAAATTCCATTGCTTTAAAAAAGAAGCCCAAACTTCTAAACCTTAGAAGCCACCACCCACCCCAAAACCTTGAAGGAAACACAAACAAAAGCAGAGTCAATAAACAGACAGACAAAAAGAGATGAGGCCTCCTGAATTCTAGATGTTAAGTTCACAACATTTCAGGAACATTCCTACCAGTTCTAAACCAGAAATGCATATATTTCTTGAGAGAGGAATTTTGCTATTAAGCAGCAGTTCCTCAAATGACGGCATTGTCTGAAAAGCAATAATGCAAATTCATCTCATCCGTCTACAGAAGCCCAGTTACTTATAACTCCTTACAGGCAGCAAGAAAAGATGGGCACTCCCAGAAGGTGAATCAGATCTTCAGGTGAGGCTCAGCGAAGCACATACGTTTGGGAAGGATGAACAGAGCCTATTTGTCGGAAATCTTGCAATGAAATTAAAAGAAACTACAACATTCAGGTAGAAAACTGTAAGAGCTGTGTCCCATAGGAGTGGATTATTTACCTGGTAAAATGAACTACAAATCCCAATTACAGCTTTCAGTAGCTCACAAAAACATATTACAGTCAACCATTCAGTCTTTCACCCACCATTCTCTCATACCAAGACTCCACTAAAATAAAAAGAAACCCAAACCACAAAGCAACAACCACCAAAACACAAAACACCCTCAATAAAACAAACAACCAAACCAACCAAGCAAAAGAGATAAATTAGCAACCAGACTGACTGTGGTAGGGTTCAATTTCTTTTCTAATGAACCTCTTAAAGTCTCAGATTTCACTATGTGTATTTAATGCACCTCTACTCAAGAGAATATCCCATTAATACAGCTCAAACTTTATCCTTCATGTTAGGCTGCTTTTTGCTTAAGTTTTTATATTACATCTTTAGGATTAAACACACCAAGATTTTATATTATAGTACTCTTACAATTTTGTTTAAATTTAAATAAAATGACAATCAATGTACTATAGCTGGTAGCAAGGCAGTTTTCACAAAAGCCATATAAAGTATTT
Organism: Corvus cornix cornix; assembly: GCF_000738735.6. NCBI lineage: Eukaryota > Metazoa > Chordata > Aves > Passeriformes > Corvidae > Corvus > Corvus cornix. The sequence goes on along the minus strand of NC_046336.1, from coordinate 22,395,162 downwards.
CAGAGTAATACAAAATGGATCAGAAAATAAGTTCTTTGTCATCTAGTCATGGCATCATATAAGAAAATACAGTTTGCAAAACAGTGCTAAAAATTGCCAAGCAGAGAGAAAGTGACTGTTTATATTCATAGTTTATCAAAGGGCATTCTGGAAAAAAACACCACTAATAGTTCAATTACGCATCACTTCCCTAAATACAGATTTAAACATCCTTCTGCTAAAAATTCTCCAAAGTATTTGATGAAGAATAGCAAGGAGTTAAGAGAAAAACTTGGATGCAAGATTCTTGCTTTGTCTTTTTCCCCAATCTTAACATGGAACTCAATCCTAATAAAACAAATAGCACAAAAAAAACAAAAAAAAAAACAAAAACAGTGCTATTCCCTGAGCTTGAAAGAATTCAATAAAGTATTAGTGATTAGAAATAGCAAAAGAACATGCCATGGTTTACAAAATTTAACCATACCTGTTTAAAAAAAAGCAAACAAACAAACAAAACCCGCAAAGAGCTAAAACCCTGCAATGTGTTTCATCTTAAAAGCTCCTCTCAGCTAGCTCCCTGTGCCAAGTGAAGAACCTATTTATAAATCCCCTAAAAACCAGTATTATAATGGAAATATGAGCAAATTCAAGTGCAAAGGCAGTGCCATAATGAAAGCTTTACTGTATCCTGGATCAATCTGTCACTCTGCAATTCAGATAGTAACTTGACCCCTCCCCTTTTTCCACAGAGAGAGGGGGAGTAGAGTGAGTAGAGCAAAGCCCATTTCGACTACCAGAGTTCAGTGGGAAGGGGGAAAAGAAAAGTAATTTTTCTCCCATCTTCCACAACAACCAAGGCTGAGGATTGACAAGCAAATTGACGCACTGCTCAGAGGGCAAAAGATAAATGTTTGATGAATTGGCCATTGCTGGAGGAGTGATGGGCTTCATATGTGCATAATGGACTAGCTGTCGTTCAATTCAGATTGCCTGCCAAGATAAGAAACCATAATGAATGGACCAAGCACAGCCTGTGCCATAAGAATGTATAATCTGACTAGTTTTAATAAACTTAATAAAAAAGATGAAGCAGAGAGAGGCAAGGGGACTGGCCTTTGTGACCAGCTATAAGAGGTGAGAACGACTAATAGACTGCTCAAGCATGATAGCAGAGAATTGTTAATGGACGTAATACTGAATCCCTCGATGTTAAAAAATGTCTTTAGAACAACTTAAAGACAGGGATCTACATAGGTGCATACCACAGACACCGCAGACCTTGTTAATCAGCATATGACTACCATTTATTTTTTATTTCCTTCTGCTACCTACCCTGCTTTGTCTCCATACCCTCCTTTATCCTCTCTGCATGGTACCTTAGTCTGTACCATACACCATACACCAACAGTTTTTACCAACGACTCCTCAGAATCAAAACAACTCTATAATGATAACAAGACAGAATTCAGGCTCAATTTCCAACAGAAACGTTTTGACCACACAACTAAATCACTGACTTTCACTGCCAGAGAAATATCTTTTACCATAAGTGTTCACACTTGCTGTAATTTCATTTGCTTTTGCAAACTATGTTTCCACCAAAGATGAGAAATTTGGCAGTACAGTTACAGCAAAAACAGTTACCAAAACCTTTCCAGCATATACAAGACTGTTGCCAGCAATAACCATTTTGGTTTGGGATTTGCTATGTTGGATATTGTTCCCCATCTGTACCCATAATCTCTGAATTCTGACCTTACTCAGCACCCATCAGCACTATGAAAAGACATTAAAAACAAAACAAAACTCTCAGAGTATTTTACTGTATATTGGTATATAACAACCTGGTAAATCACCACCACTTTCATGCTGAGTAATAAATACACACAGGGCCATTTGTGCTTTTCCGTTCTCATTATTTAGCCACATGAATAACAATGTTTCTCTTCCTGAAGTTTATCAGACATTAAGTCCTGAATCTATGGAAATGCTAAAGGAGTCAATAAGAGAAAAAACAGCTCTGACTTTTAAAGCAGTGGGATTATACCGACAATCTATTTCTTTCTTAAGAATCAAAGGGTGAGAACACACCCTTGTGTGTGCTTATAACTAGGCCAGGCATAGCTGCTTTATTCTTTAGGTAGGAAAAAAAAAGAAGGAAATAAAAAAGAAGAGGATTGCAGGAAGATTCTCTTGGTTGAGGAAAGCTAAAACACATATTGTACAAAATAAGAGCATTGTGATGCATGTTTGTTCTCTTGCTTTTGCTTTCTTCATCTGATGATGAAAAACAAACAAGGAAACAAAATAGGCTGCTTGGGTAAGTACTGTGATTACCACACCCTTGATGTCAGTTATGTAGCCCGTGTCATAATTTACACAGAAATTATTATATGCCAGACAGACATCCGGTATTTCAGTATAAATTTTATCCAACTGCAAAAGGAAAGTAACTCATTATCAAGCAGCTCAGTAAGGCTCACACTACTGAAGGAAATAAAGTTTTACGACAAGAGGGTCTCTCCTCTCTCTCCCTGTGAGTGAGAAAGTGAGTGCAAGAATAAGACAGAAAGGGAAGGCTCAGGAGTGCTGGGTGAATTATAGACTGCCTCTCAAGATTCACAGCTCTTCGTGGTAGGAGGTTAATATTCTCACATGTCATTAGGTCTGCTGGCTCTACTGATGGCTCATTGAATCAGGCAGCAAATTATTTCCTCATGCTGCAGAGGACACCACACTTCAAAGGGAAGGAGCCAGGGTCAAGACGGCTCTCCAGTTCGATTAATGAGTTGGGATCAGCAGAGGTTGCCTGTAGGTAAGAATGTGACTGAAGCTTTTGACAAAGCTGACTTTTTGAACAGGACTTGACCCAGGCCCCTTGCTCCCCTCCCCACCAAATCTTATTTCCAACATTTGCCTCTGACTGACCTGCTCAGGCCTGTTGGGATAGTTTTGACCTCCTCAGTCTTTGTTACCAGACACAGGAGCTGTCTGCCTGTATTTGATGTGTCTCTCCCCAAAGGCCACATCAGCTTATCCAGGCTCATAGAATACTTCAGAACAGAATAGCAAAATAAGATAGAGTTGATTCATTTCAGATTTTTAATTTTTTTCATGAAATTTGTTGAGAAGGGGGGAAAAGGAGAAGACAACTAAAAGGTATTTCCACTTCCAGAAATATTAAGAAAGATTTCTCAGTGCAGAACTAAATACAGTTGAGAAAACCACAAAGATTATTAGAAGCATACAACTTACATGGAAAAGCAGAAAATGTACTGCTTACATGGTTTTTCTAACTAAGAATATTCCTACCAAATAATGCATTATATAGAATAATTCTCCTAAAAGTTTTTATTTTTATTGCTATAGAAGCAAGAGATTAGAGACAATTAAAACTTAATGGCCACTGCATTCATCTCTTTCTAAACACTCAGTCTGATGTCTCTGAAATATCTGAATGCATATTTAAATAGATTTAATAAAGTACTGAAATGAGATTAATCACATTAATGTTTTGGGGGGTTTTCTTATTAAAAAGATCTACTTAAATTGCACCCTTTCTCAGCAAATATAAGAAACTGAATCAACATGTAAATCACTGTTGGTGAGCTTCCAAAAATCACATATCTTCCAGTGATTGAAATGAGAGTTTCCTCAATTACACCAACAAAATTGTTCACACATGCTTCTCATTTGTTATATACTTAAAAGTTTTGTTCAAGAATAATATACACCTTTATGTTTCTGGAGCAAGGATCTAGGTTATTCCTCAATATTTCTTTTAATCACAGTACATTTAATATCCTCTTCCTAAACATTTTGCTCATCAGTATCCTTAATGCTCAAGCCATTAGTGCCTTTAAAAGGTAACTTTAGGTATTTTAGTAACAATTTACAAAATTTAACTTTTGGTGTATCCTTTGAAAATCTTTTAATGATGTCTAAGTGCAAGGCAAATTTTCACCTTTACTCTCAATGTTTCTTCTGCACTCAAACCCCTATTTGCAACAGATTTCCCTACTAAAACAGATATTTAAGTCCCAAAAGCCAGTAAACAGATTATTAGACTTATAAAACTTAGGGTAAAAGCATATGAAGTCTATGCATGACTGAGCCAATTAAGAAGAACTAGTATCCTTTCAAGGAGACTACCTAGTGCTAGACAGCACATCTTCCACATGGATATGCTTTACTCTAAAGTGCAAGTATACACAAGCAAGAGACAGCTTTTTCTTTTGCTTATGCCTGCACAATCTCCAGTGAATTGTACATTATGCAAGTGGAAGTTTGCAACACCAGAAAAGCTGTTAGAAGGGAAACACTTTTTTTTACGGGCTTGTTTAAACAAAGTAACTGTGTTAGTGGGTTTGTCATCAGTGTTAACATTATATCCTGTTTCATCTGTTTCAGATAGCCAGCAGCATACCACAGATCATCTGTGAAGTGTGTGCTTGTGTCTTGTATAACACTTAGCAAGAAGGTATGAATGCTATAGAGGACTAGTCCAGCTGGAGTGGGATGTAAGCAGCCAGTTTGACACTGCCAGGGAGAAAGAAAAAATAGTTGTGTTCAGGGAAAGGAGGAGCCATTCAGTTGACACAAAACAGAGAATCACCAATAGTTTCCAAACATGATCACCAAAGTTTTTGGGGTTTGGCAGCACTAAATCAGAAGTGACGGTGGGACTGAGAAGATCGATTGCTAAGACACCTGGACCTGAAGGGGTACCTGTTGGAATTCAAGCCAGGAATCCTAGAGAAGATGGATTCAACAAGGGGAAAGGTGACCTGCTAAGTATGCAAAGACTAAGTTTTGTATTTGTCCTTGTTTCCATTCATAAAATGAAAAACTTTGAGCTGAGTCTTGCCAAGCAGAGCTTTGTTTTACTTTCAGGCATATGCTGTGTTTGAAGGGAATGTAGTACCACCATGGTACAGTGCTTCTCGAGGGGTAGAAAAAATAAAAAGAAAGACAAAAGGAACAAGAAGTCCTATACCTAACTCAAGATGAATTAGAAGGTCCAGCTGCAATGAGTACTGCTTTATACCAACTTGGATATAGTCCACCTGGGAAACTGTCAGGGCAATTACAGAGTTTGGGAAGGAACTTGTAAACTCATAAATCACTCTTGCAAAGAGCAGAAAGCAAGGAAACACCCCGTGACTTTTAGGAATCATTACCACACACTACACTCAGTCAAGCACTTTTGCATGATAACTACTCAGTACTAATTGTTTGAACAACTTTTTTGTGTTACTGGGCCTTATGGCAATCCTGAAAAAATATAGATATGTAAGTTCAAATTCAGAGATAAGTGTGTTCTTACATCTTTTTGATTTTCAAAATACTTTCATATAATCTGTTTATTCAATCTGTGTAATCAAATTGCGGGGTTTTGCAAGCCTTGCAACATGCACTAAAATTGGTTACATAAGTAACTGTTTGCATATGTAAACAATGAAAGCACATTCAAAACAAAGAAAGTTATTAGTTTATTTCAATGCTTGTTTTGGTTATTTTTCCCCTTGCTCATACTACAGAAAACAATGAGTGATATTATTAACACATTGCCTCAGCAATGAAAGCATAGAGTATTTATTAAAGCAAAACATTTGTTTAAAACAAGAATCCAGACTCTAAAATTACAAAGGTTATCACACTGAAATGGGAGTAAATAAAATTTCCCAGAAATGTATATGGTACACAACAATTCTATTTCTTTCAATTTGTACATGATTTAAAACCAAGAAAAGAAGGGAAATACGTGTAACAAAAAATGCTGAATAGTGCCCTCCCATCAGCGTCCTCCATTTCTACACTTCAAGTATATTTAAAATTGAACCATATAAAACACTGTCAGGGTAAGACAGCAGCTAGCAATCTCACAGTCCAAGAAGATGGACTATAGAATCTATGACAGGCTTTTTTTTGTTGGTTCCCCCCTTCTTCAATTCCTAAAATTAATAAAATTGTCTTAAACATGGTTGGGAAATCAGAGTCCGGTAAATCCCACCTTCAAAAATCCAACAACTGTGGATTTGATAGTCTAGGGATGAAAAAGATGATGATGAATAATTACCAAAACACACTCCTAGCTGGTCACCGTTCCTACATATATTCAAAGGTTTGTCACACCAGAAAACAATACAAGAAGTCCCAGGATCACGTTAAAGTAAAGGGACTTTAACAACATCTCTGGAGAAACAGAAAACCACCTTGGGTCCTTCCGAGCAGCTTCACAAGGACAGTCACCTGCCGTGATGGAGATGGAGCAATCTGACTGGCAAGAGCCACCCCCAAAAAAACCAGGCTAGTGTTACTTTCCTGCACTGCTCTGGAAAAAGGCTCAGGTCTCAGTCCAGGTGTTTCTCCATGTCGTAGGATGAGATTCAATACAAGCTCCTCCAAAGCATGCTTAAAGGCAACAGACATTCCACAGATTAGGAAAAGTCAAGCAAAAGGAAGATAACACTGAACTCTGACACCTGGGTTTTCATGGAATCATACATACACTAATGTTGGCAAAGACCTCCAAGATCATCAAGTTCTACCTTTGAAAAGGTTGCTTCATGTTTTCCTGTCATGCTAATACATATTAAAACCTACTGAGGGACCAAAAGACTTCCTTCAAAATAATCTATTTTAAAATGAACACTGCTTTCTATCACCACAGCATAAAATCATACACTGTAAGAACCTGATACTGAAGTAATTCAACATAATTAAAATATTTTAAAAATCAGGATAAAACTTAATAAAGTATGTAGTTCAAAGTTCATTTCAGGCTTTAACTGCTGAACAAATAAATTTAAAGTTTTAATTGAGAATAGAGGCCTGACTATTTGTGTTGCCACTGCCTCCAAATTTTTAGCCCAATTACCTGTAAAGACAAAACCATGAGTTGCTGCAACTTATCATGCTTGAATCCACAGAGCATAAGTAATATAACTTTCTGTAAAAGTCTAATTATTAAAAAAATACTCAAATCCTACCAGTTCACTGTGTATAGATAACCCCTGACTTCATGAGCTGAATTATAAACCCAATGACATTTCAAGAGGCATCTACCTCCCCCTCAACACAAGGGCTGGGTCTGGCTGTGGAGAAGTGCTGGAAATTCCTGGATATAAATCTATCCATTTGATGCCTACATTGCAGCCATCAGCCTCTCTTAAGCCTCAGCCATATGCTCACTCTTTTGTCCATAGTGGAATTTGATGACAATTAGATTTCTGAGGGGCACATAACCTGCTCAAGCCACAAAAAAAAAAAAAAGAGTAATTTACCTCACACATGTGAACCCACATGGAGTGTTTTGAAAGAAAACAGAAGTCAAATATCACAGCAAGCATGCCCATAAAATATTCTTCACTGACGCAATTAGGCAGTTTGTTAAAAAAAAATAACAAAGCAAACAAACAAAACACCCAAACAAACCCAAACCAAACAACAAATAAGCAAAAAAAAAGAAAGAAGGCACTACTGGATTCCCGAATGCCGCCACAGTGCCCACCAGTGACCCACTGCCAGCCCCTCCCCATTTGCAGGGACCACATCAAAGCACCTTTGCTGCCTGTGGCCTTCTACAGAGCAGCTTCAGCCACTTAGGGGAAAAAAAAGCTAAGTAAAGGCTTGGACTTAAAACATGAAAAGAAATAAATTGAGAGGATTTTGTCTGGAAACCTTGTCTTGTCCTTACTGAAGGCTAAAATAAACTTAATTTTTGTTAAAATTAAAGCAAAAATTAAATCATCTTATTATGTAATTGGAACTAGGCCTCAGGCACTAGCAGTAAAGAAGGGATTAAGGCCTCCACCACCTGGGTTGTCATTCTCATGGGCCCCATTACCACCCCCTTATTCGTTTTTATAGCCAACAGATTAAAATGCGAGCGTCGCAATCTTTGATCTTTCACTTGCTGACACAAATCCTTTCAAGCCTCCAACGTTTTCTGCTGAGGTAATTAGTACTAATTAAAAGGTTTCCAACAGCCTTTGCTCTACTTTTTCCCTCCAAAGAAATTGCTTTTATAAGTGCCTTCCATCTTTGAAATGTATGCATCGTTCACTTTCTTCTTTATCTGACTCCCAGAGATCAAGTAGATTAGTGACTCCATTATTCCCCAAGACAAAGCCAAACAACAGGTTTTTACTATCTTCCTGACCTGTTGAGGTGCAGGGTTTATATTCAGAAACAAGTGCCTCTGCTTGTATTAAAAGACAGTCCAATTATGCATTAACAGACACAATGCGGGGTTTCTACATTTAAGAATGGACATCATTTAAAGATGTTGTATTTTCTCAGAAGAGAGAGGCAACCGTTCACTAATCAAACTGACAAGCTGTAGGACTAATAACTGGTCTTCCTTTGTTTTCTTTTCTTTTTGTGTTTGTGTATCAGGCAAGATGCAAACAATTTCTTTCTCTTCCTCCCCTTCCCCCAACCTTTCCTCTCCTTTCCACTTTCTTCCCAAATTTGAATGCTTCATACACATTTGTTACTTAAAAAAAATAATTTAGAAAAAAAAATAAAATAAGTACTGCCCTGAAAGATTTTGAAAGCCCAGAAAGTCCTGTCTGAAGAAGTTTTGGTTACTATAATTAGGTAATGTGTCCTCCTACAGGCAAACTGATGGCTAGAAATATAATTACTGACATTAAACTACTTTTTTTATAGTACATCTAAAGTACTAATGAAAGTCCAGGACTAAAAAAATTAAAAGCCACAGCAAAGAAAGTAACAATACTTTGCATTGAGAAGGAGCCATGTTTTGAATTTACAGGTTTTCAAATGATTGTTCAATCGACATGGGCTCTATATGGATCATTTTTCTTTATGAAAACCTGGAAGCTTTATGCCTGCTGTGATAAAAATAAATTACACTTCATGCAGCAAAAGTGCTATTCAAAAAAGAGGACAGTTCTCAGGCTCTTAAAGTTCTCACTTCCTATTGAAAATGACAGCAGCTCTCTCTCATGCTGTAGTATCTCTGGCACAATAGATCAGAAATCATACACAGAGCCACAAGATGCTATGTAACTTATCATTACACACACAGGGGTCTATTCTCCTCTCGTGAGGCAAGCACAGGGCTCCTGCTGGCACTAATGGGAGCTGCACGTGCACATCAAGGACAGAAACAAACCCACAGTGCATCCACTTTTCTAAGCCAAGTTAGAAAAGTTTTAAATAGCCAGGAAGATAAGTCAATAAATTGTCTCCTAATCATGCCAGTTCTTCTACTTTATTTTCACAACTGTTCTACTACAGTACTAATTTCTTTCTATTTAACTTTCCTCAAGAGGATTTAAAAGCACTACAATCTCATCAGTTCAGCTGATATTGTGCCCCTGTGAAGTAAGTTTTATCTGACATATCTTGCCCAAGGTCATATGGAAATTATATGACAGGGCCAGGAATTGCACTTTTCAGTATCCTAGTAGTTCCCTGTGTTAACCACCAGGCCATACTCCTCCTCTATGCATGCACAATAACCAACAGCTCTACAAGCAGGAGCGTGGACTAGCCCTTCAGCGAGGAAAAGGTTTGGATTAGCCATTGGATTACGATTCCTCTGAAAAAATGGATTTCACAAACACAAATCTCAAATAATTTTTATGGATTTAAAATGCTAAATGAAGAAAGCAAAACCAAAACAATAGTCTGTGAATCACCTGAAGTAATACCTTTAGTCTCTTTGCCTTGTTAGGGCATGGCCACCATTGCCTTAAAATGTCAGGCAATCCCTGCAAAAGCAATATGAGTTAAGGGCATACTTTACCCCAGCTCTCAGTACACACAAGAGCAACAGATCATGTGGAAACCTCAGCTAAACCTGGGCAACTGTGCCAGCCCTGCAAAAATATATTAACACTGTCTCTTCTAACAGAGAAGCCTTTAGAAATAGCACAGCTTTTTCTGCAGTCAATATGACACATCTTGGGTACAGGTTTTCACGTTTATCAAATGTTAAATTTTCAGATTTCAATTAAATTTTTTTATTTTTCTTTTTAAATTCACTTTTTAAAAAAGTGAGTATGTATGTATCTTTCCATACCCAAGATCAACATTTAACATCATTAAAGAGAAATATATATATATTAATATAACATGATAGAAGCAATCTGCCACATTCTCACCTATTACTAAATTAGCATGTGACTTTAAGGCAAAATCAACACTAACAACATGCTTTCTAGAGAGTCTTTGGGTCTTTCATCTTATGAAATCCAAACCGAATGAGGAAAGAAATTTTACTAAAAATCAAACACACAAAAACCCCAAACCTTTTGCAGGGAAAAGGTAGCTACAGAGAAAAGGTCTATATGGAAAGGGGGTGCCTGACGTGTAGAATCTATTAGCAAATATCTTTCATTTTATCAGAGCCATTCTCATGAACAAAGCTGAATTATCTCCACAATGTGCAAACGAATTAGGCTTGCTTTGAAATTATAAACTCACAATTTATTATCTTTCTTCTTTCCTTTTACCTTTTGGTGTTTATTCCTGCTTTTGCATGCATAAACTGCTTTCATATTCATCAGAGATACTCTCTTCAAAATTAACAGCCAAAACTGTCCCATGAACCAAAAATTAGAGATGAAACTTTAGGTAAAAGAAAATCCATAATCATGAAGCTCACAATAAAGCTACATGCTGGCAGCACAGTAGGCAAAGTTAACATACATATTATAGCAAAAGTAAGAAAATGAGTGTCTTGTTTAATGTTTCAGAGACTGCACAAATGAAGCCATCTCAATATTTACTAAGGAGATCAAAAAGTAAAATGAAAATATTGGATACGGTTTTTTGGTGAGCAAAATTTGCTTGCCTACATTACAGGCTTTTTAGATATCTTGGGATCTAAACCAGTGCTTGATTATCAGAACAGCAGAGAAAAGGGACAAAAAAGTCCATATCTTCCCTAGGTATTCAGCTGTGGCTCTTTCCAGACTGCAAACAGTTGCTGTTGCCTTAGGGTTTCATTATTCATCTACTACAGGATACAAGGACTATGAGCAGCTGGCCTTTTAACATATAGGAGGAAGGGAGAGAAAGCCCTCCCATGAAAAGGATATCAGACCAGTTTGGGGTGCTTATATTAAATCTTTAATATTTATTGAGGTGGGGGATGAGGGGAGAATATATTATATATTCTACACCATCTTTTCCCTCCTTTTTCCCCAACCCTAAAGGGTAAAAAAATGCATCAATAACCTTCAAATCTGCCCTTCTCTCTCAGCAGAGTGTGCATGCGTTGAAAAACCAGTAAAGAAACATTTCAATTTGAAGTTTCCAAGAGGTAATTATAAACAAGAGAAAGAGAAAAATATTTTTGAAATTATGAAAAATACCTTGACAGTGACTCCCTTAGACTCACATTTAGCCCTTGAAAAATATTCTGCCAAAGGGTGCATTTTGACAGGGAAAAGATGAAGAGTGGAGGGAAGAGGCAGCAGTCTGTCATAATTGATGACACCGCAATGTAAGCTGGAGCCATGACTGAATATTTACAAAATTCATTCAGGGTGTGATTTTTAAAAAGGGAAAAAAAAAAAAAAAACAGCAGACACAGAAGGACCCAACCTTTTGAAAACAGTGGGACTACAACAGATAGTGCAATACAGTCAACATAACCACATCACACATGCAAAACAATTCAAGGGTCATTTTCATAATTCAGTATGGTATGAGATTCAATATCAAGAAATATTTTTTCTGTATGAATCTGTATGTCTTTGTTTGGATATGCGTTTTTTAACTAATTTTAGAATGACACTTCTGAGTTCAGTCCCCTTGGCCATAATAGGACTTTAATGTTAGAAATTTTCACCCCAAATTATTAGTTTAAGCTGAGCTCAGACCACCAATCTGCAGTGTTACAGTGTAATAATAATTAAGCCAATATGAACCTAGACAGACACATTCTTATGTTCCTTTTCTTTGCTTCACCTGTTTGACCTTACCTCCTTCTCCCTTCAGCTACACCCTGACCCTCATGCAATCCCATGGTTAGGCAGTTCAGGGATATGATCCAGTTAAAAATGAGCTGGAAGGGAAGGCAGGAAGTAGAAGAACTGCAGCAAGCTAAACCGCCCCAAGTTGTTACTGAAGACTAATCGATGGATAAAGTGAACATATTTTTTGTAGTTTTGGTCCAGCTGCCAGGGAGGAAGGTCTTTCCAAGCAAATTCAGCTGGCAGCTTGCCATCAGATTCAAAGCAGAAGACAGGTTCAAAACCAACTTGGAGACAACACTTGCCCAATTATTAGCAATGAACCGTCCAAGGTCAGGGCAGAGGTACATCAGTAAAACAGAGCAATTCTGTTCCCTGTTCCACAGGGATCCAGGAGCTCATCTTCAAGAGTTGTCAATCCGGCACTTTTCACCAGCGCTGACTTCACACTTAATTTAAACAAATATGACTAATCCTACTCCCAAAGGAAATGCACTGGATCTATCTTGCTACCAGCAATACCAGTCAGGCCCAGATGTAAGTGAGATAACAAGCCATCTCAATGTGAATCATCTAGCACTTATAAAATGGATAGGAATTTCAAAGACTACAAGAATAGACAAAGTTTGGACTAGTATTACACAGGCATCAAAAATTATGCCATGAACTATATTTCTTATGTAGAAAGCTTTAAAAATTCACAATTTAAGAATTCTCTGTATTTACTGTGTGTTCTAACTACTTGACAAATTTAGAGTGCCATATACTTACTTACAATGGACACAGCTTGTACAAATAAAATAACTAAAAAATTATTTAATCTAATCCTCTCATCATTAACAAACCTTCCCCCAAAATTCAATTTCCCATGTCATAAAACTGTAGAATCGGTTTTTTCCACAAATGGTAGATCTAAACTGACTGGTAAAAAAACCACTTTGCACGTTCCTCGTACTCATTATTTTCAAAAAGAAAAGGCGTGTACAAATACATAACAGTAAGGCATAGAAATGAACATGAAATATGTGCTTTCTAGTCCTGGGAGCTATACATTTTTTTGCCAAGGCTGCTCACAAGAAAGCCCAGTCACCCAGATCTCCTTTGTGTTTCCAATTCTTCCATTAATCCAGCCTATTCCAAAAAACCTAAAAGTTTTAAGCAGACAGAGCCAATGCAAAACATGCATCCAGGCCATTAAATTGCTTAGAACTACTATAGTGCACCTCCAAAAATTATACAGGGAGCCACCCCTGCCATTTCACTAAAAGTAATCCTAAACAAATTGAAATACTGCTTCCTCATCTGACTGGAAAGGCATGCAGCCTTTTGCCCTGAAAAGAGAAACTGTATTTTCAGGCTTTCCAAATGCTTCTAAATGAAGAAAGAAGAGTAAACTAGCATTAAGCTGCAAGGTTATATTCCAAGTTTGGTAGGGAGAACAACGTGAATGAATTAATTTTTTTCTCTATTCAAAGGAATGAGACCAGCCTGGATTAAAGCTGAAGGAAGGGTAGTTTCTGCTAAGCACTTCATTTGAATTTTGTTTGCAGGTATCTAAGATACGATATGATTTCCCCCACCCCCATTTCAAAATGGAACATATGTAAAAATAAGTTAGGAATATGTAATTGTTTTTCCAGTGCTCTAGTTTCTTAGCACCAATATTTTAATGCTCATACCATATAATAAACTGGGTGGAGCAGTATGAAATATTTCATTATTTTCCTCCTGATCTTTGTATCTCATTTTTATTGTTGTCCAAAATGCAAATTCACATATATCCAAGACTGCATGTGTATTATTTAAAAGACATAAAAAATACGGTAACTTTCAACTATTTATGCATAGTGGTGGTCTTAAAAATGACAGGTGATGTGTCGGATTTTTTTTTGAAGATTTCACAGTTAAGGACAAGAGTTTTTAATTTAAAGAATAAGCACAAACAAGAACACACAAAAATGCCAAATCCATAAAATAAATGCTACAGCCAGTACTAAGACACACACAAATTCTATAATAAGAATCTTTGCATATTCTTTTCACTTAAAGTCCTTATGACAGACATGTAGCAAGAAAATATTGCAGAGGCATGATATTCATATAAAAATATTGCACTAACTATATTTGGGCTTGGAAAAGCAGCTAGTAAGATTTTCAGCCCAAGAATAGAGTTATTCTCAGGGTGAAGCCAGTATGATTGCGTGAGAGGTTTGCTTTTAGTTGCATGTACTACCATAAACTTGCTCTAGATCCTGAGTAATGGGCATTTTATACCATTTCAGTTATTTGAATTTTACTGTCAATTACTTTCAGTTCTAAAAGGATTTTCTTTAATCCATTATTCTTGACAAAGATAATGATTTTTCAGAATTCTAACATCTTAGCATCACATTATATTGACCACCTCAGAAAATAGAGTGCCAGGTGTTTTTTCCAGATGCAGTTTATTTGTATTCCATAACTAAACCAAAGTATTCACAGTGCCACACACATATTAGACTCTGCTCACTAGTTCCAGCTAGAGCCTCCTTAGTGAATCACCAAGAGGGGCAGGTATCATCTAGTAGATTGCAGTAGAAATACTCATGAATTACACTTCCATATTATCCTGGAAGAAGAATAGTAGTAAAGCATATTTATTCAGTGTTTTAAGACAGCTTCAAATGATCTGATGCAACAGACATTTTCTTCTGAAAAATCAAAAAGGATGAGATAATGCATTTCAAGGTCAATCGAAGCAAGGGTGCATGAGGGAAAAAAAAGTGTTTAAACCACAGCAGATTTAACAGCTTAACCAATAAAGCTACTCCAGCCTTCAGTCAATGGAAATCAAAACAATGATTTCAAACTATTTTATTCAATCTGCAGGCAGGATTACTAGGTGATAAAGCTTTTTCTATTTCTCCTATTTTTAAGATTTCTTTCAGTAAATCATGCACTCTTTTCAGGACTACAGCCACAAGGACACAGACATTCTTTAAAGTTTCTAGCTTTCTGTTCCTGTATTTATTACCATAGAGCTTAAATATTGACATGTATGCTCACTGGAAATCTGAAATTGCAAGGAATTTTATTACATTTAGTAAAACTTATTTTTAAATCTCCATCAAGTCCCTCCCAAGTATATAAATGGCACTTTTATTTTTCCTTCCTCAAATGATGCCATTTGCTACCATGAGCAGAACAAATGTATGTGACCCAAAATCCAATAAATTGCTACATTCAGATTCTTATGACCACTGAGGCTTTTCCTTAATAATCTGAAAAGTACTTAGGTGTTGTTTTGAAAATCACACTCATTAGAAGTTTCTCTTTCTTTCCCATCCCATTCTTTCCCACCCCCCCCATTCAGATATATACTGATTTTCTCAAGTCCATGAATTCTTTAAAATAATATTTCAGGTTTTAATAGTAATTAGCATATTAAATATCAGTGTACAAGGGGACTGTACAAAGCGATTCCATAGTAAATTAGTCTGAAAATTGTCCTAATTGTTATGCCAGATGATGTCCTCTACATTTTGTCTTGGGAGAAAAAGATCTTTCTGTCTAAATGCCATTATGTGTCATCCTAGCTGAGCCTCCTGCCTAGCGGGGACATTGAAGTTGTACAGCAGGAGCCGCTTCTCAGGCTTTAAGAACTACAGTAAATCTTCAAACAATTTATCCAAACAAAGGCCAGTGTGTGGAGAGAAAAATACACGGGAAGCAGATGAATAAGCAACATCAATTATGGGGGGGTTGACCTTTCTGCCCCACACCATGGCACAGATTTCACACCAAATCGCAGCAGATTGAAGTTGACATGCCTGGAGTGAAAACACTGGTCCTCACAACGTTGCAACTCTACATTCACAGAGCTGTAGTAAGGAGAGGAGGAAGAAAATGAGGAGAAGGGGAGGGGTGTGTGAATGAAAAATCACATATAATGGGCCTGGGTTTATTTTACAGAGAACAAAATGGCTCAATTTGAGCACTTAGACTGTCAAAATTGGCTAGTGCGAGATACGAGAGGTTCATCCACGGGGAGACTTGAATCAGGTGCCTTCAGTGACAGAACCTAGAAGAAGAGATTGGGAGAATAAAGGCTGTTCTTAAAACCTTGTTAATGTTGTTAGAGACCATATTATTTCACGTTTTTTAAAAAAGAATACATATATACACATAACAATTTTTGTAAATAGTCTTGGCAGCCAAGATTTACCTTCAGTTAAAATGAAAGTGATCAGTTTTTTACAGTAGCAAAAAATACTATCTCATGCAGCATTATTTTGCCACACAAAAAATCCAAATTAACTTGCAGTTATACCTACATTTGGAAAGATTCCCACCCCATCCCAGGAAAACATTGCCTTTACTTCCAAGGAAACGCCAGACTAAGTAATGTGAACTTTGAAACCACCTCAATTAGAATTCAGGTTTGGGCCTTTAGAACAGTCGAGTTAAAGATTTCTTTTTCTAGATTGGCTATAGACAGATGATTATTAAATATTTATAAGTCTTTGAAAAGGATTGAGTGCTTTTGCTTTGTTTCTTGTGTGGAGCTCCTCCTCCCCCTTCTTTCCCCCACTCCTCCTTTGAGGGATCTATGAGTGATCATTTTATTTGAATGCTTCACCAGTTGGTTTGTGCAAAGACAGATCAGTCAGCCCTGTGCAGGCCATTTCACATCAATGGAATCTCTTAACACTGTTGCAATAGTAGCTTAAGGTTTAATATGCAATCAGATCAACAGCTTTTGTCTCATTCCACAGGACATTAATATACAAACTGCTACTATTTCATGGTGATGGTAACTAAACACCACCAGCTCTGGTTCAGACTGAACAGATTAAAAATAGATAAGCTTACAATAACATTTACATTGATCCTAACCTTAGATATTTTCATTAAAAAATCCTCAACCAATTAATCAACCATAAAATTTTGCTGCTTAACTGTGAAGTCGAGGTTTAAAGATTAACATTTGTGACGTCAGACGTCAGAAATGTAAATGTGTTTCTTAATACCGATACATGCTGAATTGAATTTTTCAGCTTGGTCACAAGTTTCACCACTGTCGACGAAAAGCTACCACCTTTTCCCCAGGTATCACAATTGTAACACTCTTTCCAGAACTACTCAGACCTTAGACTTCAATCCATCTGGATGAAAAAGAACTGTGAAGGAAAAGTCACAGCATATGGAAATATGACACTGTGCTTTCCCAGAAGTCTGTGACTAATTTCAGAACCAGCCAATGAAATCCCATACTACCACAGGTTTTAGATTCTGTGCTGCTACTAGGAAAACCCAGATTTTCCTCTTAAATTAATGTCTTTCCTGAAAGAACTCTCCTATTTTAAATATATCACATAGTACAATGAAAGGATTAATTGAGAGCATATTAGCACACCTGGGAGCTTTACACCCCAGAACAACACTGCTACAGAGTTAAGAGACAGACATTTCCATAAACTTCAACAGACTATCAAGCTGGCAGTACACATTTCATGCTTTCTAAATACAGCAAATTATTTGATTAGAGTCCACAACAGCTAATCCCTAGAACGTCTCAAGAACTGCTGTTCAACCCTGGGAGCACAGGATGAAGGAATACCCTTCCAGTGGGACTGACCAAAGGGCCTCCCCACCATAGGCGTCAGAGGGGATCTGGAAAGCACCATAACTAGAATTTACAATGGTTTCAGCTACAGGAGAAACAAGTCTCAAACTCTGAGCACATAAACAATGTTCATACCAATGTTCTGATCTCTAACTGGTTTCCTTTAGAGCAACACAGCTGCATCTTCTTTAGGACTATGTTTTTTGATTTCGGTTGTGGGGGTTTTTTTTGGAGGGTAAGAATTATTTGAGGGAGAGGTTTTCATCTTATGTCAGCTGCTGAAACTATATTTTTTCTTTGCCCTTGAGCATAGTTAGGTAAGAGTATGAATATGCTACTTGTTATGAATCCTGGAAAGGAGGACTCCAGGTAATTCTAGCTCACAACAGGCCTGCATCACTTTTGCTCCTTTCCTATCAATTCCACATATTGTGGCAGCAGGTCTGCTGGTTGGCTGATGTATTTAAACCACCCACGTTTTCTGAAGTCTGCCATGGTGACAAGCATCTCAAAACACATTGGAGCTCTCCAGCCCTTGCAAGCAGATCATGAACCAAGGAGCTTGAGCCTCAAATTGTAACTTATAGGCCACAGTCACCAGGTCAGCCTTTCACAATTACAATGTAAACGGGACAAGACTAATCATCAAGAAAGACAAATTAAGGCAGATGCCCTGTGCAAGATCAATCCCTGTTAGCCAGCCATTCAGCCAGAGGCACATTTGACAGTAGCTCTAAGAAATCCTCAGCTCTGGAAAAAGCACCAATGAGTGCTCACTGGCAAAAATGAAACTCAGGAAAACAACAAAGAAAGGAAGACCTGAGTACTCAATCAAACACTCAGAATTTGCTAGTTCTCTTGTGAAGCCTATTGCCTAATCTACATCTAATAAAAGCATAGTACTTAAAGAGCAAAAAATACTAGAATTGCTACATCTGTCATGCCCCTAAAAAAGGTAATAAAATACTGGCATGCACAGCGGACAGAACTCAGAGCCAGCTCACAGGATTCAAGCGAAAACTTCCAAAGCAGGAAAGCAGCTACCACAAACATGTAACTGTGTTCAAACCTTTGGCCTATTCTTCTGTGTTACTTGATCAGATATAACTGGAGAGTTGGGGGTTAGTTTTTGTTTCATGCAGAGTTTATGCCCTTTACTTTTCCCATTACACAAGACTGTGCTGGGAAAAATGAAAGGGTTCTGCATAGCCTGTCTGAATTACTCCTCTCTCTATCAGTTCTGTAAATAAAACAGGGCCAAGTAGATTATTTTAGATAGACAGTGTACCAGTATATTCATATAAGTATAATACATACACAGACAATATACCTACACAAGTACAAGTTCATTTGTGCATGCATATATTAATATTTTCCTTACACAGAGAAACTACGTAGGTTTGGCAAACCAGACTCTTTCAGCAACATCTATAGTCCATTATTTTAAAAGTTACTAGTTATTTGACAGAACTAATACTTATGCAAGGCATAGTAGTAGAAACTGTCTTCATTTCTAAGATTTCACACATTCCCTAATTAATTCAAGGGGACTTACAGTTTTAGATAACATTCTTCCTTTTATCACCTGCCATCTAGCAGTTGGTATAATGTCAACACTTACATTTTTTTTTTCCAACTGAAATCATTTTTAAAACATTTTTATCCTAAAATGTTCTCCTCGATTTTTCAAAAATTATCTTAAAGATAAGAGATTTCTTTCCATTTCAGTCCCACAACAACGAGAATGTCAGCACAGCTTTTTTGACAGACAAATTATTGAATCAAAGAAAGAATATGCCATTAAGCCCACAGGTTAGGAAGTGTCAGGAATGGTTTAAAGAGATATCCCATTTATCTTCAAAACATGCACGGAATGTCACTAATGTGTGTTTATCATGTATAATCAGACAAAGAAAATATCGAAATAAAGTACTCCTGCATACAATAGAAGTCTCCTTCCATCTCTCAAGATATCAGTGCTATTCAAATAGAATAATAATGATGAAACCTCCTTTCTTGAAAATGGAAATCAAGTGAAATGTAGATAGAAATGATTTTTTTGTAGTTGATGTACGTTTCTAAAGTGCATTAACAGGAAATCCAGAACTTTTTAGGTCAATTATATTGTCAGTATTGTCAATGCCACTGAAATGAATACCTAAGCAGTGCATATGCTTGCTGGAACAGGGATAGAGAAGAAATCCTGTATTCAATTACTTGGAGAACAGGAGCTGCAGGCACATTCCTAAACGCTTGCTTTGTTTCAATCTTATTTTTATTTTTAATAAGTCAAAAGGCATCTAAGAAACATATAATTATATATGGTTTAAAATCCATAGTCTCCAATTTTTTCCTTTTTAATTTTTCTTTTTCTTATGGCATATATTTTTAAAAGCCTATTTTTGGTAGCCAAGTGCATCACAAAACACTGTCATAGCTTTCATAATCATTTTTTCAAGACATGATATGACAGGTCCACAGAGTTAACTAATATATAGGCTCAGTATAAGAATAGTAGGCAAAGGTTTTTTAAACATCTGAGAGGTACTGGAAATAAAAACAGTGATGACATATTGTCGGGATAGGAGGTTTTGCCAGGTGAGATGAATAAATGCATCAGGTGTACCCTTTAGAACATGCTATTATTCTTATGAACAAAAATTTTAAGCAAAAGTATTCCTGCAGATTTGCAAGCTAAAATTCCAGCAGGAGACAAAACAGGCACCTGATATTTCCATCATTCTCAATGCTCTATTTGTGAACATTTTTTTCATTTAATGTGAAATTTTAAGAGGCCATATAGAAGGCAGAGTGCTTTATGTGAGCTTCAAAAAATAGAAGGAGTTGGTTATGTAAAACATCACAAACTGAAAAAAAACAAACACTTGGCCACATACAGAAAAAAAGAGAAGTCCTGTAAGAAATCCAAAAGGCAAGAGGCAAGAGGCCTCTAGAAAGACAATACTCTTGTGCCACCCTCCCACCTGTACCTTATGGCCTTTTTCTCAGGCCATTTATTTAAGGAGCCACACACAGCCCAGCAGCTTCACCCACTGACCAGCAGTATCTGCCACAACAGGGCTCTGTCTCAAGTCAGGATCTCTGTGCTTTCTACTGCAGCCCTGTGATCAACAACGCCCTGATAAGAAGCACACTCAGCTGTACAGCAACATTTCTACTCCCCCTTGACAAATGCCCCAATATCCAGATTATCAGCTGCCATACAACTAAGAGTGCATGCATGTCACAGTCACTTACATAATCTTGAGGTCTAGCATCTTCTCTATCGTGTACAAATATCGTTCAAAGAACAGCAAACCCTGAAGCAGAAAGGATGTTCCCCAGAAGATAAAGAGGAGATTTAGAGGGAGAGAAAGCCTGTCTAAAAGAGTAACAACAAGAAAGAGCAATCAAAACTGATGAGAATGACAGTAAAAGAACTCAGCAAGTAAGAGACAGCAAGAGATAAAGACAAAGCAAAGGTGGACAAGGAGAGTGAGCACAATAAAGCTCTATTAAGACATGTTTCATACTGTCTGCTGGGGTTTACACCTTGAAGAAGGCACTTGCCACAGATGTATTTTTATGCCTTTAGAAGTTATAACACTGCACTTGAGCAAGAATTCAGTGAGAAAGCCCCAGATGCCTTCTCTTACAACAACTGTCACGTGTTTACCCAGGTATTTAGGCACGTTTTGGAATAGTATTTAGTTTCTGTTACTAAGACTACTAGTTAAAGATTTAAAAAAAAATTTTAAATTAACCACTACAATCTCTTCCCTCTCTTTTCCAGCTTAGGTGAAAGGGAAAAATAGCACAAGAGAAAACAGGAGGAATCATGTAAAAGTTTGTGTGTGTTTGGGAGGAACTTGCAGTAATATTGCCAGGCTGGATTATTTCTCAACAGAGAATTTTTAATGGTTGGTATTTTCATCACATTATTTTCCAGATACGATGCTGAAAATTCCTTTAGTCAAAACCTGGTAAAAACACACTTTTAAAGAGCTCAAAAAATACCCTGTTTTCCCAAGGCTTAAAGACTGAATTATTTTCCTCTTGGAACCATATGAAAAGCAACAGCACTGAAGAAAAAAAATATCCACTTAATGTATTCTTGTGCATTTCTAGGACATATTTATACTCTGCACATGCACACACACTTGTAATACATGGGGGGTTTGATTCTTTAAAAGCTGTAATTAATTCTTGATAGCCAGAGATTGTTTGGCAGGGGAAGCGGGGCAAGTGCATGGAAAGGTTGGGGGTTTTTTTCAATGACAAAATATGTTTTCCCTGTATTCTAAATCATGTTATATTTGTATTTTATCTCATTACCTTGCAAGATATGAAACCTATTTATTTTCTAAAACATAAATATTTTTCAAAACAGTAATCATTGTGAGCATACATATACATGGTGTGGCTTGCAACACTAAGTTCAAAATAGCCATAAAGGTAATGTCAGCAGCACTGCTGTTTCTGAGGTTCTGATATGTTAAGCTCAAGTTTCAATACGTGGATCTGTGAAAAACTAACACAATTCCTGGCCTTGTACCTGAATGTCTTCACCAAACAATGAATGTGTACATATAGGGCTGTATTAATGGAACAATGATTCTAAAAATTTGCCCAAGGTGGAGTGTTCCAAAAATGAGGATGTTCAGTCACAGTTACCTTTCTGTGTTTTCTTTACCAAGCATTTCAGTCAGAAATGGCAGGAGGTCTTTGGACATGCATACTGATACGCTCAAATGCAGGCCAGAACACTTAAACAAGGAGTAACTTCCACCAAATATGTAAAATGTTACCTACAACAAAATCTACAATATTAAAATTTCTAATGTACACTTGGCATTACACACTAGCCCCCATGTTCTAAACAGAAACTTCCTGTTACTAGAAAAATAATCTATATCTCAGAGTTTATAAGAATGATTTCCCCAACATTAAGAATTAATTTATGAACCAACCCCAATAAGATTAAACTATATTAAGTTCACAAACAAAACTTTGCTCAAACACCTCACCATGAATTTCAAAATTTCCATTTCACTCAAAATCTCAAGATGTAAGTTTGGAATTGAAAGCAGCTCTTCCCAAAGGCCACTGTTTCACTTCACAGTTTCCTGTGAAAAAAATGTCCGATATCTAAGCAATCTGTGGTCCCCTGAAATTTACCAAGGAAGGGGATGCTTCCCTATGATGCAAGACAAACTACCGCTATAGCAAGTTCTGCTGTAAATACTCACTGCCCTCAGTTTCTGAAAAACAGAGATGTAGATGAAGATCCTACCTCCTGGAAAGTTGGAGGTTAAAAACACAATACGTGTATATATGGTTAAAAAAATTTAATACAGTAGAAAAGTAAATAAAAAATAAATCAAAAGAGCAGCATAAGACAGCATTCAACTCTTTGCCTCTTGAAAATTTAAATGAATACTCCTTGAGAGCAAACTACAAAATGCTAACCTTGAAGTATTGAGTGGCAGAAAGAATTATGGGTTATTGTACTGTCAAAATGCCAGACAGCTGTATGTTGAGTTACCGTGTTATTTAGACAATCAGAAACTTGGAAGCTAATGTGACATATTTTTTTCAGTGTGAAAGCTCCTGACATGCGTCATGATAATTTCTAAAGGGACAAAATGTTATATAAAAAACATAGTGCCTTTATGAAACTGCCTAACAGGTACAACACTGTTTCAAATAGAATTCACACTGAATACTACAGATAAGTAGGATTGATTCAGGACATTACTAAAATTGCTATTACATCATTCTGTTGTTCATTTGCTCTATACATTTTATTATTGTCATACTTGGAGATACTTTCATGTATAGAGTCAAGAACTACCTAGCCATTTTATGCCTTTCTGCTTAAACATGTTTCTAATTTTATCACCGAGCCCCTATAAACCATTACTTGAAAATTTCCCGAAGAGAAAATAAGGCTGTGTTACCTACTTTGAGTCTGGCAAAACCCACGTCCTTTGTGAACTGACATGGCCCAGAAGATTCCAGAGCTTTCATGATTCATCTCCCTCATTTCACAAGACCCAAGAGTTTCTGTACCTAAGATTAGCTCAGTCTTAAACACCAGAATATTAAATGTTGCTATTCTGTTACAAGGTTAGATTAGTCTAATATTAATGGGTTAAAACAGCATTGGGATCATCCCTCTCAGTTCATACAGTTCCCCACATTGGGGAACTTAACGACGTTAAGGAATTGCTTCAGAATAGACTAGACAGAAGTTAAGATATCCTGCACATTTTAATTTGGTTCAGACACTGAAACAAGTTACTTCACCATTTCTGAACACCCTTTTATCAACTGCAGATTTTCTTATCATTCATACAGCCTTACCCACTCCATACCAAACTGCATAATGTAGTCACGTTTCATGAAGACTTAGCAGCTGCAAATATCTCTGTTTAACTGAACTGTTATAAAGACAGAGCTTTGTATTCTTTTCTAGACAAATTAGTAGTTTGCGTGCTATTTTCTTATTTGTGCCCATTCTAACATAAAGCTATCATAATCTCTTCTTGCTCCATTCCTGAGTTTTTCCAGGTCTCATACCATCTATTAGCACTGTTGTGGGAAGTCTGGTTTGGTTTACTTGTTTCAATCAAGACAAAAGCCATACTGTATTTTACATGAGAATCGATTTTGGAATTAGTTTTATAATATGCTATAATCAAGGGCAACTTTCATTACAAATATCGTGCATATTTATTAATCTAGGTAATGTGACCAAATTCAATATATCTTTATAGGTAAGGCCACTCCACTGAAAAGTTCTACTAGTCATTCTTTTTTTTTTTTTTTTTTTTAATTTCATTCCTTCTGCATATTCAAATTTTTCACACAGGACAAAACTCAGGTACATCTCCATAACTGGACAGTTATTTTTGAACTGTCAGATATGTGAACAGTAACACTTCTTTCAAACTAATGTGAATTATTTACATCAATAATGCATTTCATGTGCTGTCATTGCTTACACACCTGTCCTAAAAAGAGTTGATAAAGGGTCATTGCTAAACAAAAAATGTCAGCAGCAACAAATGTCATTATCTTTTTGCTTACCTGCACTGGTACACAGCTACAGAACCCTGAATTATTCTGCCTCCAGTCTTTCAGAACAGTGAAAATTAGCCATTTATATCAAACTTTTGCTTTATGGGATTTTGCCAAATTTCAATCATTAGTTAAATTATGCCTATTACACAACTAATACTTGGGAAAGGGGAGTTAGCAACCTCTTATTAAAGACCTCTGCCAATATAAAACATTCACATAGGAATTATAAACAACAAACCAAGAGCCGATTTCAACAGCGATCAAAAATTGAACAATGCGATTATACAGATTCTAGGCCTGAAGCAGGTGCTTTTCAGATCACTTATTCAGCTGGTAGGTGAATTTGATCAGAATATGCAGTACCTTGCGGCCCCATTGTTCTCTTTCTATATATACACATTCAGAGAACATTATGACAGTAATGCATTAGACATTTGTATTAGAAATGTTTTTGGTCTTTTGTCATCCCACTTGAAAAGAATAAAATCTTAAGCATTTATAGTGCAAGGTTAAAGAACTTATTTGGCAGTGATATTCATATTTCATAGATTTTTTGAACTACCAGTATAATGCTTCACCTGACTGTCTCTCAATGCAATGTGATACAATGTCACTCCTATCTCATTGACATCCCATGACCAGCAGACAAAATATTTTTTATGATCATTATTTGATTGATACCAGAACAGAAATATCTGCTTACTGTTCAAGGTCACAGTACATTAAGAAAAATATTTTAGCTCACTTTTTAATCTTAAATTAGAGATGGGAAAAAACCATTTTAATTTCTGTTCATCAGCTCAGTGGACAGAAACCCAAATTTCTCTCATACTTTAAAGCAAAGCAGAGAACAAACAGTGGAAGCAGTGAAAGGAATATGCTATGTTAACAACACCAATATGCTCCTTTTGTAGCAAGGAGAAAATTGTTTCTGGTATATATTGAAATGTATTTTCAATTAAAAACTGTTTAAATAAGACAGATAGTGCAGAAATGAGATCAAAACTAAACTTACTCTGAATACCTACTTTATTTTACAGCTTAAACCTGACTTCCAGCAAAAACATCACCATCAAAGGGATATTTTAGTGTCAAAGTGAACCAAGTGGAGGGTGTTTATTTGCTTTACTAGAATTTTGTACACTGAATCTGAATTCACAAATGTGCAAACTTCATGAAGACTACAATTTTATCGCTAATAATCTCATTAAAAGCAAGGCCCATTCAGCAAATATAAATAAATACCAACAATAGAAGGAGAAGTGCTACATCTTGACCTCAGTGCCCTGCAAATACACTGGAGTTATATACAAAATAACTCTGGTGACAAAAACAAGCAATTTAGAACAACACAAAGTCAACACTGATGAAAAAAGGCTGGCTCTGCATAAGGCTTAGAAACGCAAAGGTTTGACTCATTAAAAATATTTCCTTGCATTGGATTCTTGTTAAGACAAGTTATATCAAAGAAATACATATGGTTTTAGTATTTCAAATTAAATATGAGGTGGATTTGTACAACTTCTTTCCTTAGATGTGTTTAATTTTAGGAAAAGACATTGAGGATGATATTTCCCATATCGCATTCTACTATATCAAAGCAAATGAAAAGATAACAACAAAATTCTATTACTCTGATACCTTCAGAGAGTAAAAATACCTCATCTGTCTGGGGCATCTAAAGAACAGGAAGGAGGGGAGAGGGAAGAAAAGAGAAAGCAAGCTATGCTCCACCTAGTCCTAGACCTGTATTTAATCAGACAAAAATCTATCAGTTATTAAAATGTAAAGTAAAACCAGTGTTCAGTTCCTCACACTTTTTTTTTTTTTAAATGTTGCAGCCAGATGCCCAAACTCCACAATGTCTCAGAAGGACTGCAACAAAAATGGCAGCAAACATTTGAAAGCTGGGGACTACATGGACTAAAGCTTATTAATCTCTCTGAGGAAACAGGCAGACATCTCAATATTGAAAGCTTCCCCGGATCTTCTTTAATTCCAAACATATGGTTCTTGTCAATGAGATACAAGGAGGAAGCCTAGACCCTATCAGCATTTATACCTGGTAGTTTTGTACCCCAAGAATTGCTGGATATTTGACTACCATAAAAATGGCATTGAGAGCTGAGCCTTATCTGGGTTAAAGCTAACATTTCTGCTAAAAGACGTTTCAATTATGCCAGATCAGTTGAGGATTTTAAATGAGGAATGTCTCCTCTTCTTTCTTTTTTCCAGCTTATTAATTTTTATTTTTATTTGACAGTTAACCTAATGCTAAGATAATACTGTGTAACTTTAATGCTTAAAATTGATATATAGCCATACAGCATGCTTTGTGATGGATAGGCTTATATGAAGAACCACAGAATTTGATTACTATTTTTCATACTTAGCATTGATGATGAATATTTTCAACATTAACATTTCATGGAATAAAACACTACTAAAAAGAAAGTTATAAAAATAGAGAAATACCATTACCTTTAAAGCACTTATTTTGCATGTTCCACATAGCGTGAAAAGTTCAGCCAAATGAACAAAAGCTGTAGTGCTATTTACATTACACAGAATTGCTCCCATCATCTCTTGATTTATAAACTCTACAACGTTCATCCACTCAGCTTCACACAGCTATCTCTGTCCTTTCCCAGTTTAACATCTATTACATACACCACAACTGCTCACTGCTTGATTTTTTGCACAGTGCTCATATAAATAGGATGTCTTTCAAATGCACTAATGCCTGTCTCTCACCTAGTCCCTGCAAATCACTGAAAACATACAGTAAGTATATTATCGATTTCCCTGGGTTTGTTCTCTTCCATTGCTGGCCACTGTCAGCGTATTGAGCTATATGGACTTTTGTTTTGAATCTAGTATTGTCAT
Source organism: Corvus cornix cornix (assembly GCF_000738735.6). NCBI lineage: Eukaryota > Metazoa > Chordata > Aves > Passeriformes > Corvidae > Corvus > Corvus cornix. The sequence continues at coordinate 22,367,646 of NC_046336.1, read as the reverse complement.
TATGTTCTATATTATAATCTAAAAAGATGCTATCTATGCAAATCCAAGCCCAAGGGTCCATGTGCTTCCCCCAAGAGAAACCAAAAACATGGGGTTTACACAGTTCAAGAGAATATAAATTCCTCCTGCACTACACCAGGGAAGCTAGATCAAAATTAAGCCCTTAAGATCAAAACCAAATCACAGAAGAGTCGCATTTCCTGGTGTTGGTTTCAGCTTTTGGGCATTCAGATAGAAGGTGCACTTGCTCCCTGCTCTGGCACACCACGTGAGCCCAGTCCTGTGACAGGAACTCACTGCTGGATGCAGGTCGTATCAGCTTCCTACAGAAAACCAGAGTCCATGACAATATACAGTTCATTGACTCCAGTTATTTATTCCTTATCATCTACACAAATATTCTTAATCATTTCCCTTCATACATAAAGTCCTTATTTCTAATTTATTGCTATAAATAAAAACCTGGTAAGACAGTATTTTATAGACAATTGTTCTTACAGCAAAAGACACTTAACCTTAAGAATGAGCCTTCTTGTTTCTATGCTCATTTCATTATAAAGGGGTTTACCATAAATACTAGAATTTGAATTCCACCCAAGTAATACATTAATAGATACTAAACCATTAATAATTCCTGCACTTTTTCATAAATGAGCAAAGTGCAATAAATAAACGGGAGCTGTTACATGTCAGAGCAGGGTTAACAAGCATCAAGGAGATTTCAAAGACAAACTGCAGGCAGGGGCTGCCAGAAGGTAAGATTCATAATGATGCCACGAATTCTGGGGACCCATTTTTTACTGTCCACAATGGCAAGTATCTAAAATTAAATGCTAAGTAGAAATTTGTCCTGAGCTGTGACACAGTAGTTTAGGTAAACAATCTCTAAAATTAAAAGCAGATTCTTGATAATAAATTTCAACATGTATATCTTTATAACAGACAACGTTCCCTTATAAATCAAAAGTTGTTCTTCCCTCACAGAAACCTTTCCAAGCTAGATCAGATGACTCACCTGAAATATTTCATCCACCTCCTCTCTTCTGTGAATATCAGTAATAAATGCCCGGTTATTAGGGTGACAAAGATGAAATTTAAATATTAAATGAGAATGAAAACAAGTATGATATTAAGAAAAAGGAAGGCTCACTCAAGAGAGGCTGTCCTGGATTTTCTATGATCTCAATGAAAAAACCTATCCAAACAATAAATGTGGAATTTATATAAAATAAATCAGTCTTGATTATACCATTTGATACATTAAAATTTTCCTCATCACTCATCTAATTCCTCTTCCTTCAGAAAAGAGCATTTTTTTTTCTTCCTCTTTAAATACTAGCTGACTACATTTATTACTTCTTGCTTTGGTCAACTCATTCAGTGCAACCTACAAAATCTTCTAAATAAGCTACATGCACCATCAATCTAAGCAGATATCCAGGACACTTTTTTTTTGTCCTCTTTTAAACTCCTGTATTTGCTACTTCTACCTAATACATTATGTGAGACAGATAAAAACTCTCACCTAAAGAGACAGAGTCGTGCTTTTGGATATACTGTGTTCCAGTCCTCAGCTCTTGGAAAGCACCATGACTATCCTGAAAAATCAGAGAGTTTTACTAAGAGAAGCAGAAGCAGTCTCTTCTCTGTTAGCACATCATGCTCATTTCTGTCTCTTGGACCAACAGCTCCCTCCCTTCATGGTGCCCCTCTGCTTCCTCCCAACTCAGAAGGGTTGGGTCTGGCCATGGTGCTGACTTATAAAATCAAAGTCAAACCAAAGATGCTCTTGATTCAATCAGAACAGAAAAACTGCCAAGAAAAAACTTTTCTAGGCCTCAAGACTTTATCCAGTACCAGGTAATATAACTGCTGTTCAGGAAATTCCTGAAATCTATGTCCACTTCTGCCACTCTCAGCAGAAGTCGATATTATGCGCATCATTACCTGAGTCATACACTGTTGCTACTGATCCTTGTTTGAAGATAACCTTCTAAGAAAGAAGGGAATAAATAACTTCTATTACTGAATTAGTAAATCTTTGATTTTTTTCTTCTGTGCACATTCAGTTCGGAGATTGCTGAGAGATCAGAGTGGTAGTCAAGTAGAATGATGATGTGAATCAGAGCAACTAGTCTGGTCTCCCAATAGCAAAAAGATCCAGATGTCAGGAAGGGCAAGGGGGAAGTAAGACTGAGAATCTTAGTGACCTAACGACAAAACACAAATTCCAAAGGAATTGTGCTCTGAACCCCCTGGAATGTACAGCACACTGTATTTTTGTAATACCAATTGATGGAGTTCTGAGTAATGCTATGGTATCTGAAATATTTGTAGCCTTCCTGTCTACACTGTCTTCGGAAAGGCTATGAAAATTTAAAGAAGACACAGAAGGGAAAAAAAAATGAAATAAGGAACAGTATTCAGCGTTCTTCATTTAAAAACCATGCTTATGAATAAAGCTGGCCAAAAAAATGTGCTATTTAAAGTCAGTGTGACAAAATAAAATGATAGCTGGAAGAATTTACTCCACCCAACCTTAGCCTAGAGTAGTTAAGAGAGATAAAACTATATTTTATCTGAAAATTATATTCACAAGTAATGACAAATACAGCTGAACATGAAGAACAATCTTTTCTCCTGCTTCTTAACAGATAATGACTTTGAGGTCATTCCATTAGTGATCACTGCAGCTTTTAAATGAAACACATATAACCCTCATCCAATTAATGAAAGTATCCTACATTTCTTATACATGCTAATATTGAATGAATGTTTAAACGTTGGTCACTCACCACTGCATGCCCTGTAAGCCACAATCACAGCAGCACAATACTATTACTGACAAGATTGGTGGAAAGCAGGGGAAGAAGTAAGGTGCCTTAGCATCTGTAACTTTATATATACTTGCATTTATAACATGAAATTATGCATACAGTTGGAGGAGTGTTCTTACAGATTTTTTTCCCCCATGTTTAGCTACCTGACAAATATGAGCTTCAGACAAAACAGTGGTTTCATCTCACTTCTCTAGTTTCCCCAGATTTTCATTTTTTTCCTCTTTCCTGGCAAAAATGCCATGGTATTTTATGCATTCTTTCATTTCTTTGGTTTATGACTGATTTTTTTTTTTTCTGTGCTCAGCCTTTTTCAGTGTATAACTACTTCTTCTGTATAAATTGAGAAAATGACAAAACAATATAAAAGTTTTTCAAAGCCATCTATATGAGGAGCCTTAAAAACCCCATTTTCTGGACAAAAGGCATGAAATGAGACAACCTCAGCAGAGGTGGGCAGGGTTGGCCTTCCCTTTGCAGTTGGAAAGGTCTAAGATATATAACTTAGCTTAAAACTCAGTAAAAAACTAACTGATGTTTTAACTTCGTTTTGTATCTTTACAGCTGAAATAGATGCTCAGAACTAGGGTCACCATAACTTTCCAAGCATTGCAATCTGTAGAAATCTAATGTCACATGTTAACTGGCTATGCGTTAGGCCATACCTTTGTAAAACTGTTTGGAAATGAGGTATTTATGGAACTTGACATCTCCGAAGACTGTCTCTGTAACCTTACCAAATGTATTTTGTTGTCCTGCTGACAGCAGATGTCAAGGAAGCTCTTAGTGTCCCTTTCTTCTCACTTCAATATATGTATTTTAAAACCTAACTTTAAATTCAGCATCTCATTTGCAGCTCTACCAGCAAAAATGCAAGCTGAGGCATCTTGATCCCATTGAAGCTATTTTAACTCAGATCTCCTCACTCACAAAGACTATCTTCTGAAGTTTCAGCAATATTACTATTTTTCATTATAAGTACCTATTACAGGGAAAACAGTGGTCAATAAAATATGCTTCACCAAAAGCACACAAAGCTCAATTCTCAGGTCTCTCATTTAAGCGATGCCTGTCAAATTAACAGGAAGAGTTTTGTTCAGCAGCAAAACCAAGATTTATGCCTCTCAATGTGCAAAATGCAACAATGCTCTTCCTACATGAAAGATGCTAATGCCTTCCTTCTCTTTGTGTCCCCCAAGAAGAAATGTGTAAGTCAAGACAGTGACAAATGACTACTTGTTAAAGCAGCAGGACCATCAGGTACTCACCACCTCCCTGCAAGTGGGATAGGCCTTGTGAAGTACCTACTTACAGGACCTACATCTCTCTCTCTTCCTTCACTCCATGAATGAAGGCTCCATTGCCGAGGCAGTTCAGCATAGCATGGCTCTCTGACTCTTCTAGCTGCTTCACACCTGTTGCTTAAGATCCAGAAGTTACGGCAATATTTAAATGTTTGCCTACGGAACTGGATAAAATGGTTGCAGAATAACATCTGTGATGTGTGCAGCTTTACATCAAGCATGAAAATCATCTAATCAACCACTGAGAGCCTTTAAAAAAATAATAGTAGGAATGGTAAGCATGCATGCACTCAATGCCTGACACAGCACATCTTTGCAGGGGACTGAGCTCTTGACAGCAGTTCAACACTAATCAATGTAGGAAACACATTAAATTGAGACACAACCATTTTCTCTACCATATTTAAGCATTTCTCTTTCTCTGTTGACCCTTCAGTAGTATATATAGAGTCTCCAAACAACCGCTTCTTATTCAAAGCACTAGAGAGACTGTATTACACAAGTGAGAGAGAAGGTACAAGTTTAAAATAGAAACAGAAAACACATCATAAACCAAAATAAAACAAGGTATTGATAAAGCTGGCACATTTCCCAGCATCATTGTTGATTAGTGTTAGCATGTAAGCAAACTATTTACAGCCTAGAATATTGGTCAAAATTGAGAATTAGGAGTCACAAAGAACTTCATGGAACTAATTTACCTGTATAGAGACATAAAAAATACTACTATCAGATTCAAGAGTTTGCTGAAATTTATTATGATAAATATATATATATAAGTTTTCCAAGATTCAAGCATTAAGAGCAAAACATATGAGCCAATTCTGTAATGATATATTTTAAAATAGCATTTTTGGAAAATGCCATTTGCCAAACAAATTCTTACTAAGAAGACTGGTGCACCTATAGGTGCATCCCTAGTTTTAAAAGTAATCATTATTGAAGGTCTTTTTTGTGGCAAGCAGATTTTTTTTTCTTAAGATTCATTATAGATACTTTGCAAATGACACCAAAGAAGAAAGTATTACATTACAGCTCATACATTTATTTGGAAGGGTAGAAGGAAACCTTTTTATTTTTAAAATAAACTGTGGTTTCAGTACAGACACCACACACCCATCTATAAACCATTTTCAAATTTAAGGTGTATTGGGAAATACTAATCTTAATTCTAGAGAAAAATATGAACTTTTCAGTTCAAAAGCAAGACCCTGATAGTTATCTAAGGAGGCAGCACTGAGGGCTGAATTTCCTTCTGGCAAGTTTCCTCCGAACAAACAGACACAGACAAACACAAATGCTGTAAATAGGCTCCTAGGTAGAATTCAGGCTGCCCATGAATTTTTCTTAAACAAAGCCATTAGAGAATTTAAGTCAACAAAGCCATCATAAAGCCATGCGTGTTCTAAACTTCTAATTATTAGAGGAATTCTCAATTGCTCCAAAGACAGCAGTCACCTTTATCCACTTACACATGTATATGACTGTGAGATAGAAGCAGAGGAGAATTCTAAACGGTATGTATTTGTTAGTTTTAAAAGTGTTAATGGTAGAAAGTTTAATGTTTAAAAGTAGATTTTCAGTGAAACATACAGCCTGAGCCAAATACTTGAAGTTTTATAAACAAAAAATAGTTTTACAAGTGTTTTATGCACTTTTTAGTGCATTTTTAGCTCTATACATGTATTAATTTTGAGTAAATAAGTGGTTTTGCACCTTCTGATCATCCTGAAACTAATACAGATTACACTGGTTGTTGCATTAAAAACAGCTGGCAAATACAAGCAAAGTTTTATCTCCCTATTAGATTTCTTTTATAACAATGGCATGCTGTGTCTGTGGAAATCAAAGCAAAATCCTGTCTACTACCTTTGATTTTTTATTCATGTATTTATTGCTTTGGAAATGCAGTAGGTACCGAACTGCACATTGCTACAGTTCTACGGAGCACGTGAAAAATGCAGTTTCATTTTATCTTTTCAATAGAAAAGAGTGATTTAATAACATGAAAGCAAATGAACTCACATTAGTATAAACTGCAGCACAATGTAAAAGACATTCCCCTTTGAATATTAATGATGCAAGTCTAAGGAAATATATACTAAAGAAATTGATTCAGTGGTCACTCATTTGTAACAAATACAGTTTTAGTTATAGTTCTAAAGTGTCATATCAATCAAAATTCACACAGGCTGCTTTTCAAGAAAATACTATAGAAAAACCTGAAATATTCTCATTTCCTAGTTATGAAATGATTGGAATATGATTGCACATATCATTTCAATAAACACTTCCAGGAACAACTTCCAGTAAAATTTGGAGCTACCAGACCAACATTTCCAATTATTTTCCAGCTTACACTCCTGAGCAATCAGTAACAGTTGAGATCAATAACCCATGGACATCCATGGGGCAGACAGCCCCAGATGGTGTGAAGCTGCCTGAATGGAGAAGCATTGGCTGGGCAACTGGGACACAGAGCCAGAGGCCAGACCTCTATTGCTGCGGTTAAATGATTAATAAATGATCTTTGGCAAGGTATTTTAATGCTCACACACTTTCCTAAGCCTACAGGGCACAAAATGTTTGGTGTCAAAGTAAACACAAGCACAGACTTTACTGAGTCTTCCAGCCGCTGACTAAATAAATGCAAAGTGCAGGAGTGCACTTTCAGTTGCTTGTTTTGAGCAGATCACAGTAGCTATCTATAGTTTCAAGTCTCTTTACTTCTCTTAAGACTGGATTTCATGAGTATTATGTAAATGTCTTACTGAAATCAGACATTCATTCAAATTAATAAACACATTTTTTTCAAACAATGTGTGATTGCACATATTTTTCTCCCTCCAGCAGGAGCATTAAACAAGAGTGGATTTTATTGTTCTTACATAATTTCTGCAGTAGGATGACAAATAGTGATGCGCTGTACTTTCTACTGTCTTCAATCGAAAAATTAGGAAGTACGTGAAAAATATTTAGACCAAAAAGAAAAACCATTTATAACTCTAGTTAGTGATAATACATGACTGAGTTAGTGCCAAACTCCAAACTAACAGTTTTGGGTTCTAACACAGTTTTTAAAGAACCCCCCAACAGAACCCCAAACCAAACACACACACAGACTCCCTAACAAGATACCACACTGGAGGTCCATAGGCTCTGCACAGGCATCCTCTTATTTCCTAGTGAAAAAAAAAGTTTCCTTCTCCATGGACAGGAGTTCCAGAGAAACTGAAGTCCTAACTTTGTCCTGTTTATCAAAAAGGATTTGCCATTACCATTCTGCCTCAATTTCCCCAAGGAAAAAAAGGAACACTTTTCCATTTTCTCACCATGGTTGGAAAGGTTTAATATTTATGCCTGTGTTGACCATTTCCGACTGGTTGCTAAGCAACGCTCCTCCCTCCCCAGCATCATATAAGGGAAAAAACAGAGGGAAGGAGAAAATGAGAAATGTTGGGGAAAACAGATTCATCCAGTCTAAGTGAAATTCAATGGGTCATAGGTGCTATTTGTTAGCAAAGTAAAAGGGCACATAATTCCTGCCAGACACACTAAGACATCAGTTTATGACATCACACCAGCCATGCAGCATGGTTCTAGTAAGAAAGACAGAACAAATCACCTGACTCTCATCTTCTCTGGATCCTAACAGTAACACCACTTGAGTCTCATTTTAAACTCGCTTGAGAAAATATAAGGTAACTTTTCTAACACTAAGCTTGTAAAATCACAACTTTCTTTCCTCAGATAGACAATGTTTTGCCTCAGAGCTTGAAAAGAAGTTTAGAAGGATGTGTACAAACAATTGTCTGCTCTTCAAAGTATTTAATTTCTTCTAGTCCATTACACCCTTATGGTATTGAGTGCACTACTTCTGCACAAATGAGGGACTCTCTGGGAGGGGTAATAGGATTAAATGAATCTGAGGAAGAAAGCAGTAGAACAAGTATGGTTGATGTTGTGTTATCTTCACTGTATTTAACTTCAGCCCAAAGCTAGCCATGCATCATCAGAGCCTTTGTGGAGCAAAAAGTAACGCCAATAAAAATGCAAGCTTAGATACCCAAAGAGTAAGCCTTGGGTACATACCAAAAAGATTCAGAATTTTCCACCTTTAAAATAATCCCATTTAAAATGACTGTTGCACCATGCTCCATTTATGATCATCTGTTCAAAATAGTTATCCCAAGTGTGTTCACAGACCCAGAGAGATGGGTTTTCCAAGAGCACTAAGCGTCAAGTCAGGTAATTCACACTCAACTCATTCCCTCAGTCTGTCCTGTTGCCCCACTTACACTGACAGCATTTAATCATGGGACTGCCTGTAATTATTTCCAAGCGCACATCATTCAAGAAGATGTTTGACATTTCTCTCTTATTCATGGCTGGCCTCATTTCTTTATTTCCATAGCAAGCATGCTGACAAGCCATTCTTGCATACGTCTTTTGAACCATAGCTTTGGGACAAATTAGCAAATTCGAAGCAAGTTTGAAATCGCCTTACGTTCCTAGAAACACCATGAGGATGAGAAGCTGAATGAGAGAAAGTGGAACACTATTGACTCTCACTAACAGGATGAAATGCAGACTTGGTCACTATCCATTGCACTGGCTGTAGCTGAAGAAGCATGCAGGTAGCTCCAGACTGGAAGAGAATACAACAGGACTTGCTCAAGAGACAGCACTAAAATATGCAAGAAACCTGGAGGAAAGCTGAAAGCACCACAGATGGCACAGAGATGTGAGCTGAGCTCTACTACATCATCTACAATACAACCTAAATCTGCCAAAAAACAGACTTCTTTACCTCCAGTGCTCATGAAACAATTTGCCATCCCACCTGCAAAATATCCCTGCTATAGTCTTGATTACCATGTTGAAGAAGAAAACTGTCCTTATAGGCTTTTCAAAATGAAAGCAAACATGAGGGGTAAATCTAATTGTACTTGAATATCTACAAGAATAAAGAATCCTCACTAATCTGAAGGGAGAAATGTTTATTACTAACATCACTTTTGTCATCAATTTTCAAATAAATTTCTGAAAAAAAAAAATTTTGAAATAAAAGCTTAAAAAAAGAAAAACTGAAATTATTAAAATGCAGAAATAAACCTCTTTTCCTGTGTTTAGTCCAGCAAATTACTTGTTCTTTATCTTATTTTTTCACTTTCTATAATTTTTAATCTTCACAGATTCTTTTGGATAAAGTCAGCTAAAAATCATACAGTGGCCACTAGAGAGTTAACTAATATTTCTCAGAGTTGGCAAACGTTCAGTCAAAAACCTGGCCCACTGCCTGTTGTTTACTGAAGCTAGGGAAGAAGCATCTGCAACATTACGAAAAGCATATTGTAAAAGGCAACACATGCAAATTAAACCTCTTGAGCTATGAGTAAATTGCTAGGAAAATTTATAACTCATTTAATAAAACTTGAAATAAATACATTGCCTTGGCTCTCAGGGAAAACAAAATATTTCCCATGATTCCATGTTCAAAAAATGATCATCAAAACAGATTTCTACAATTTTAATGTAAAATCAAATCGCGATCTAAACCAAACCTCCTTTCCCCCCAACATTTCTGTTCATGTCATTAAACAACTTGGCCAGAAATTTTTGTGCCAAAGAACTTCTAGGGATTCATGTAGATTCACCTTTTGTATTCACTAATATATATATTTTTTTTTTTACTGTGTTTGTGTCATTACTAATGTTATTGTTACCGAAATGTAACTACTTTATTATAAAATAAAATGCCACCTTGCAGGTTTAAAAAAAGGGAGTTGTTTATAAAAACAGAAGGTCCTTTGAAGAGAGGTTGTTTTTTTGTTTTCTTTTTTTCTGTCTTTTTTGTTTTTCCATTGCTGCAAACAGTCCCAAGCAAACAAGTTAAGAACCTAAAACCAGTAAGATTTTACTGCAGCCACCCATTTTTTAGCCTGGATACAGTGTTGCAGCCCAGCCCAACCCAGATGGGAAGCATATCTGCTATTAAAAGTAGAACATACTTTCATATCATCTTACAGATAAACTTATTATCCAACCTCACAACATGAGTTTCATAAACTCATGCCATTAGCAGCCAGAATAGGAACTGAAACCAGAGAAAGCTCAAAGACAGATTACAGCATGAAGAGACAGAGTACCTGCTACAACCCATTCCCACTGCAGCAATGGCAAGGAATCTATGGCTGAAGCTGTGCACAATGTTCATTTCAAACAAATGGCAAAGACAAGTTTTTCAAGTTATTTCATGAACAGTAGTAGACCATGTTTTAAATTTGTGGTAAGAAATGCTTCTAAGACCTATTCCAAATTGAAAAGATTAATCTCTACTCCTTCACTTAGCAGCATTCTTCAAAACAATTTACTGGAATCTGCTGGCTTCTCTCCAGTATCTTCACTGCTCATTCCTAAAGGAGTAGGTAAGTATCTCTGAGCCCTCTGAAAATCCTAGACCATAGCTACCATCTAGAAGGTGCCTCCCTTGACAGCACCAGCCTCCACAGGACCCACATGTAAAAATTACTGCGCACTGCTGGGTAACGTGATGCTCTCCTGATACATGATCCAGATACAAAAAGGTCTGCCAGGCTAGCTGGCAGAATATCACCCCAAGAGTCAGCTTCCTTCTGAAGCAGCTTGTATCAGTAAGAGACCTTTTGTGGGTACAGCTTCCATCAGTTCCTCAGAATAAGTTATATGCCAAGCAGGACTTTTTGATTTTTTGTTTTTCGTAGTATGACTATATTCATGTTGAACAATTTGCCTACATAGTTCTGCCACTTAGAACCAGTTAAAAAATAAACTGAACTCTTATGCAACCAATCATCATATATAGCAAAAATAGCATTTTGGACACATAGCTGTGAAGAACCCCAAATGTAGAAGATAGATACTATATACGTATGCCTTTAAGCAAACAAGGCTCTATCCATAGTAGTTATGGAGTGCAAGTGGTGTTTATTCAGCCTCAAATAATGCTGTTTTACAGGCACACAGCAGCTACTGGAATATCCTGATTTTCAAAGTTCAACAGGCAATTACTTCATATAAATGGACAAATCCAATAGCCACTGAGCAACACTCAAACTCATAGAGCTTAGTTTCTTTTTTTTCCCTAAAATAATTTATAATACATTTCATGTTAGGACTGACAGGAAAAAGAAAACCACTTTCTTCAATGTTTTCTCTCCTGTTTAGAAATTTAGAAGACATAAAAGCCCAATAGCCATTTCTCCTTCCCCAAATATGTATTTTATTTACTTACAAGGTAATTAGTATGTTTTACTTCCCAAAAATACACAAAGCTCTTTCAAAGAAAATATGACTCAGATTAATTTTGCTATTTCTCTCAGCTCCTTACTTCTCATTTAAGCCCTGGAGTCTGATGGGAAATCAGTAATTTAAAACGAAATTTGAAAAAGAGTAAAACATTGGCAAAATATCCTAAGTACTGAACCAAGACTAAATGTGCAAACAATTTTAAGCATGCTAAAAAATATATTTATATATATTTATAGATATCTCTATAGGTATATCTACACCATTCTATAAAATGCAAAAAGTAAGTGTAAGACCTAAAGGTAAACAGGTGTTTTTCTAACTTATTACTTAAAAATGAAGAGCATGAAATGATTGTTTTAGACACAATGTTCAATGCCCTTTTTACAATTCTCATATATTTTGCCATCAATCATGATCATCAAGATACAGTGACTGGTGACTGACAACAGAAAGAGAAATTTAGAGGTGCTAGTAAAATGACAGAGCTGTCATGATTGCCTCAAAAATTACTCTTCTGAAAGAAGGAGAAAATTTCTGAAGAAAAAAAATGTTGGCAGCACTGATGTCCCTGTCAGCATGTGAGGTAGGGGTTAATGAGAAAGGAAAAGTCACCCAAAATTTTGTCTTCTACTCTTAGCCAAACTCCACCATATTTTTTATAAAGTTTTTTTTTTTTTCTTTCCTCTTCAAACTATCATAATAACTGAGGCTGCACTGATAAATCTGTGACATGATCCTGAAAAATATTAAAACTTACATTGGCATTACAAATGTGGATCAGCTCACTGAATTAGGAACTGTGTACATGAGCTAGTACATCAAATCTAACAAATTAAACTTTAACTGACACATACTCTTGTCCTATAATACCAAAGTAATGATTAAGTCCTGAATAAGTCTTATACACATTACTATTTTCCTCACTGAAATAATAAACAGCCATTATTTTCCAAAATTTGCCTTTCTGCATAATTGTAATTTCTTAAAATGTCACTTAAAACATCAAACCAAACACACACCAAGGACCTTTACAAAAAAGTGCAGTATACAATGAGCATGTGTGCCATAAAACCCTTTTTCTCTGCTAAATTTTCCAAATTTTAACCAATAAATCAATTCAAGAATAATTGCAAAATAACTTTTTAAACACTGCTCTGAGTCTATCAGCAAGGCAGATTAGATCTGCTTTGATGCCTTAGCTAAGCTCCAATTTCTTGGGCCATTGCTGAACTGCAGCTGCCATTTCCCAGTCTCCACTTCTCAAGTCAAGTAGGAAGTAATTAACAAATTTTGAATTTGGCTAAGAATCAGAATTTGCTTGACTGCTTTTTCACAGAACTGGTCTCAGAATTGGTACTTGCTACCACTTGGTCCCAAAGTACTAGTAAAGATGTTTGTCTAATCAGAACTACAGTACAATATGGTATCAATGCAATGGCAGGGCTCATCTACCTGCACATCAGGGTGCTGCCCCGATAGCAAACAGTGAAGCGCCCCACGTTTTCCCTAGTTCCAATGTCCAGATAATAAGCAGGAAGTTCACAAAAATGTCTTAAGATTACAGCATTTTCACCTACTTGTGAAGAAATGATTACCATATGTAATTGTTTTGGATTTGGGTTTTGTAGTTTTTTGATTCTTTTTAAAATAAGGGAGATAATGTTTAATGCTACTCCAAACACAGGAGACTGGATTGTAATTGTAGTCTGTTATGTCAAGACAATTCACTTCTTAGTACTTCATTTTCCTCATTTTTAAATGGGCATGGACTTCCTTGCCAAGCAGAGATTTGCTGACAACACAAATGTGCTGCACAACAAGCAGCACGTATTCCTTTTTCCTGGGCTTGGTGACTGCACTCATTGCTGATTTGTTTACTCTGGCATTTTAGTGCCACGCAAGGAACACGGACTTTGGACACTGCCCACTTGTCAAACACATCCTACACATAATCTCTCTAATTGCAGGAAAGGCATTGAGAACCATCTGTGAAAACATGTCTGATATCAAGTTTTAAAAATTGAGCATAGTAAATCGAAGGCAAGTTCCAGTTTAAGCAGCTTCCATAGGGTCTGGGATAGACATACATGCCAGACTATGAAACCACTTCACAGCATGTGAAATGCTCTTTAGTTAGAACCACAAACTTCTACTAGATTGCTGATTGATGGAATGCTTGTATTAGAAATACACAGCGTGAAATTCCATTTCCAGCAAGGAAAGGGAAGTTCTTGATGAGACTGGTGAAAGAGTGATAAAAGCTTCACTCAAAACCTCCATTTTAGTATCAGATTGTGGGAAACTTCCACTTAAACAGCCCAACAAAGCCCATTAGCCATCAATCTACAAGCACTAAAGAAAGCTAAAACTACAATGTTATCACCTAACCAATGCTGTTAGAATCACCCTGACACAAATGCTGATGAAGATCAGAGGACTTAAGTGGCTCAAAACAGCTCAACAATGAAACCACCCTGTGCCACTTCCACCCTTACCTTCACACATAGCTGCCAATGGCACACACAGGAAGAAAAAGTCCTACCTCACAAAAGAGAAAAAAATACCAAAAAGAGAGGGAGAGAAAGTAAATTGCTTGGTCCATCTTTCGGCAACTAGGACAAAGCTTTTCTAGCATTTTCTTGCATCACTGCCAAGTTTTCACAACTGGGCCATCTTTCTACATTCTTAGAAATGACTGCAATATTGCAGCAAAACATCACCAGAGTACAGTTAAAATTAAGAACTCCTTCCAGTATAAAGGTAACTGTTTCCTACTCCCTGATGTAGACAAACAACATATTTGAATAAAAATGAAACCTAGTGTCCTAAGGGAAGAAATAACACAAATCTGAATCAAGATTTTCTATCAGAAGTTTCTGGTGGATGGTTTTGTGAGAGAGAGAAAAAGAAGAATGAGGCTTGAAGGTTTTAGGTGGCAAGACATGGAGGACTATACTTAAATCTTTCTGAAAAATGAGTGATTTTCAGTCTTCACTGTCCAAGATGTTCCCAATTCATGATGAACAAAGTTTATTTTGGACACCGTAAAAATTGATACCTGCCAAACTGAAAGTACCTTCACAAAAATGAAGGATAAAATAATTAACAGTAATTCTAGCACACACAGACATGGAATTGGCTTTGGGAGCTTGACAGCCACCTCAGCTACCATTCAGTCATCTGCCTTTTGTCAAAGCATTTCCTTCTGGCTGGGATGGATAACAAAGCTTATCTCAGCTTCCTCCATTCACTGTTTAACATCTTAGAAGAAACACATTTGTTATGTAGTTAATATTGACATTCTGAAGTGTGTGCTTCAGTCGGTAAGACAGATCCCAAATATCCTATTCTGTTGGGCCTTCTGTGGTGTTTGGGGACAAAATCAAATGCATTGATTGTCATGCATCCACTGGAGCCATCTTAAGTGACATTATCATTTGAATGTAGGCAGGGGAGATTCATTTGGAAGAATAACTGTACTCCCAAAAAATGACAAAACAATTTCTAGGTGATGACTGGATTTCCAAATTCAATGTCGATTTCATACAATTCAAAATATCACATTAGATATAACTGTTACTTTTGCTGGGTTATGTTCAACACTAGTCAAGAGTTCATCCACATCTTCATTCTCAAAGACAACTAATTAATTACCACAATGCTTATTGCAAGGTACTCTCAGACAAGACTCTAAAAATGAATGTCTAATTTATGT